>NC_138746.1:26817101-28017101 GCF_965113295.1 Leuciscus leuciscus
CCCCAAAAGTGCCTGAATAGTCGTAAGAAAAATAATAATAATAATCCTACCGGAAACAATAGGGCCTTCGCCCTTTCAGGGCTTGGGCCCTAATTAAAGCTGCAAGCAGCGATGAAAGGGCCCTCGCACTCGTGCCATCGTCACTCGGTGGCTTTAGAAAGACAGAGCATGGTTGGGCAATGTGCATTTAAGGAGGTATATATAGTAGTTGCTAGCATGTTTAGTATGTTTCTAGCATGCTTAGTACACAATAGTTATGTGGTTAGTACTGCATTACTGTTTTAACCATGTCAGTTTCTGTTGCCAGTAGGTGGGGCTATGTCTACATCTGAATATCGCTATGTAGATGTGTTCAGTGCAGGACTTTTATCAAACATGTGAAGTTTGGGGCAGATTGGACATTGTATGCTTGAGTTACAACAACTTCCTTTAGCATTTCTTGCATGTTTTATGATGTTTCTAGCATATTACATATTAATTTTGGGGTAGATTGGACATTGCATGCCTGAGTTACAGCAAATTCATATTTAATTGCAGTAATAGCATGCTTTAACACTTAGCTAAGTATTTGATAGCATGTTTCTAGTATGTTGCTAACATGTTTAACAGTTGGTGGCACTTTTTTATATGTTATTAGGAGTCCAGAACAATGTTAAACATCACTTCCTGTTGCCAGCAGGCGGCGCTATGACTATATCTGAATATGAGCATGGACTTGTGTTCAGGAGATAATTCTTATCAAACGTGTGAAGTTTGGGGTAGATTGGACATTGTATGCTTAAGTTACAACAACTTTCTTTAGCATTTCTAGCATGATTTAGAACTTAGCTATGTGTTGCTAGCATGTTTCTTGCATGTTACATATTAAGTTTGGGGCAGATTCGACATTGCATGCCTGTGTTACAGCAAATTCCTATTTAATTGCAGCAATAGCATGCTTTAGCACTTAGCTAAGTGTTTGCTAGCATGTTTTAGCATGTTTCTAGTATGTTGTTAGCATGTTTAACACTTGCTGGCACTTTTTAATGTTTTTATATGTCCACAACAGTGTTTAACATGTCACTTCCTGTTGACAGCAGGTGGCGCTATGACTGTAACTGAATATGAGCATGGTCATGTGTTCAGGACAGAACGTTTATCAAAAGTGTGAAGTTTGGCGCAGATTGGACATTGCCTTCTTGAGTAACAACAACATCCTGTTTCATTGAATTAGCATGCTTTAGCACTTAGCTAAGTATTGCTAGCATGTTTTAACATGTTTCTAGCATGTTTAGAAGTCAATGGCATTTTTAACATGTTGCTAGAACGGCATCAACGTGTTAAACATGACACTTCCTGTTACCAGTAGTTGGCGCTATTAGGGGCTACATGCCCACCAAATTTCATGTTCCCCGGTGTTTCTGTGTCCCTGGTATCGTTGACGAAAAATTTACGGGGGCCCCAGCGCAGGGGGGGGGGAAGTGGCCCCCGGGGACCAAACGAAATTTTTCCGTAAAAGTCTAGTAGACCAACATACCATAAAAATTTCTTCATCCTCGGTGCCACGGTTCAGGTAGTTATTTAGGAAAAACAGCATTTTTTTGGGTTTGGGGGGGCCCAGGGCGGGGGGGGAGTGGCCCCCGGGGACCAAACGAAATTTTTCCGTAGAAGTGTAGTGGGGCTACATGCCCACCAAATTTCATGTTCCCCGGTGCTTCGGTGTCCCTGGTATCGTTGACGAAAAATTTACGGGGGCCCCAGCGCGGGGGGGGAAGTGGCCCCCGGGGACCAAACGAAATTTTTCCGTAAAAGTCTAGTAGACCAACATACCATAAAAATTTCTTCATCCTCGGTGCCACGGTTCAGGTAGTTATTTAGGAAAAACGGCATTTTTTTGGTTTTGGGGGGGCCCAGCGCGGGGGGGGAGTGGCCCCCGGGGACCAAACGAAATTTTTCCGTAGAAGTCTAGTGGGGCTACATGCCCACCAAATTTCATGTTCCCCGGTGTTTCGGTGTCCCTGGTATCGTTGACGAAAAATTTATGGGGGCCCCAGCGCGGGGGGGGAAGTGGCCTCCGGGGACCAAACGAAATTTTTCCGTAAAAGTCTAGTAGACCAACATACCATAAACATTTCTTCATCCTCAGTGCCACGGTTCAGGTAGTTATTTAGGAAAAACTGCATTTTTTGGGGTTTGGGGGGGCCCAGCGCGGGGGGGGAGTGGCCCCCGGGGACCAAACGAAATTTTTCCGTAGAAGTCTAGTGGGGCTACATGCCCACCAAATTTCATGTTCCCCGGTGCTTCGGTGTCCCTGGTATCGTTGACGAAAAATTTACGGGGGCCCCAGCGCGGGGGGGGGAAGTGGCCCCGGGGACCAAACGAAATTTTTCCGTAAAAGTCTAGTAGACCAACATACCACAAAAATGTCTTCATCCTCGGTGCCACGGTTCAGGTAGTTATTTAGGAAAAACTGCATTTTTTGGGGTTTGGGGGGGCCCAGCGCGGGGGGGGGAGAGGCCCCCGGGGACCAAACGAAATTTTTCCTTAGAAGTCTAGTGGGGCTACATGCCCACCAAATTTCATGTTCCCCGGTGTTTCGGTGTCCCTGGTATGGTTGACGAAAAATTTACGGGGGCCCCAGCGCGGGGGGGGGAAGTGGCCCCCGGGGACCAAATGAAATTTTTCCGTAAAAGTCTAGTAGACCAACATACCACAAAAATTTCTTCATCCTCGGTGCCACGGTTCAGGTAGTTATTTAGGAAAAACTGCATTTTTTTGGGTTTGGGGGGGCCCAGCGCGGGGGGGGAGTGGCCCCCGGGGACCAAACGAAATTTTTCCTTAGAAATCTAGTGGGGCTACATGCCCACCAAATTTCATGTTCCCCGGTGTTTCGGTGTCCCTGGTATCGTTGACGAAAAATTGAAGGGGGCCCCAGCGCGGGGGGGGAAGTGGCCCCCGGGGACCAAACGAAATTTTTCCGTAAAAGTCTAGTAGACCAACATACCATAAAAATTTCTTCATCCTCGGTGCCACGGTTCAGGTAGTTATTTAGGAAAAACTGCATTTTTTTGGGTTTGGGGGGGCCCAGCGCGGGGGGGGAGTGGCCCCCGGGGACCAAACGAAATTTTTCCTTAGAAGTCTAGTGGGGCTACATGCCCACCAAATTTCATGTTCCCCGGTGTTTCGGTGTCCCTGGTATCGTTGACGAAAAATTTAAGGGGGCCCCAGCGCGGGGGGGAAGTGGCCCCCGGGGACCAAACGAAATTTTTCCGTAAAAGTCTAGTAGACCAACATACCATAAAAATGTCTTCATCCTCGGTGCCACGGTTCAGGTAGTTATTTAGGAAAAACTGCATTTTTTTGGGTTTGGGGGGGCCCAGCGCGGGGGGGGAGTGGCCCCCGGGGACCAAACGAAATTTTTCCTTAGAAGTCTAGTGGGGCTACATGCCCACCAAATTTCATGTTCCCCGGTGTTTCGGTGTCCCTGGTATCGTTGACGAAAAATTTAAGGGGGCCCCAGCGCGGGGGGGGAAGTGGCCCCCGGGGACCAAACAAAATTTTTCCGTAAAAGTCTAGTAGACCAACATACCATAAAAATTTCTTCATCCTCGGTGCCACGGTTCAGGTAGTTATTTAGGAAAAACTGCATTTTTTGGGGTTTGGGGGGGCCCAGCGCGGGGGGGGAGTGGCCCCCGGGGACCAAACGAAATTTTTCCTTAGAAGTCTAGTGGGGCTACATGCCCACCAAATTTCATGTTCCCCGGTGTTTCGGTGTCCCTGGTATCGTTGACGAAAAATTTAAGGGGGCCCCAGCGCGGGGGGGGAAGTGGCCCCCGGGGACCAAACGAAATTTTTCCGTAAAAGTCTAGTAGACCAACATACCATAAAAATTTCTTCATCCTCGGTGCCACGGTTCAGGTAGTTATTTAGGAAAAACTGCATTTTTGGGGGTTTGGGGGGGCCCAGCGCGGGGGGGGAGTGGCCCCCAGGGACCAAACGAAATTTTTCCTTAGAAGTCTAGTGGGGCTACATGCCCACCAAATTTCATGTTCCCCCGTGCTTCGGTGTCCCTGGTATCGTTGACGAAAAATTCAGTAAGGTGACAAAAAAAAAAAAAAAAAAAAACTTTGACAATCCCTATATGACCGCTTTCGCTAGCTACGCTAGCGGCGGTCATAATAATAATAAACAGAGCAATTCCAAGAGGGTCCTCACACCATCGGTGCTCGGGCCCTAATAATAATAAATATAGCTGCGAGCAGCGATTGCGGGCCCAAGCCGGTGGCACCAAATACCATAAAGGTACCGGGGTGGCGGTGCCGCCGGCTTTGGCCCTCCATCGCTGCTCGCAGCTATATTTATATATATATATATATATATATATACACACACACACATATATATATATATATATATATATATATATATATATATATATATATATATATATATAAGACAGAAAATATTACTTGTCTCTGATTTTATGATACACTCAAAATATTCCACAACAAATCCTTTAAATTTAATGTAAAAATAAAAACGAAAGTAAGCCGTGTTGGTCTCACGTAACCCTCTACGTAGAATCAAAATGTTTCAATATTTGCGATGTATTTGGATGCTAAACTATTCTTTATTATAGGCTTTGTACTTCACTCGTGTTCCAATATCGATGGAAAAAATCATCCTCTTCACACGCGCAAAAATGTGCTTGGAAACATCACAGCGGAGCTCTGCTTACTGTGAATGGAACAAATTGTACTACTGACTATTTAAACAGAGCAGTGTAATTCGTATATCTTATGTTGACAATTTTTATTATTATATTGTATTAGGGCTATAATGAACAGGCTGCGATGTCAAGATTGCAATTCTGGAATGTGTGTGTGTGTGTGTGACGCTGTTGCGGTTGAACAGTGGACACATAAAAACATAAATAAAATGTATTAGTTTATTCCTACTTCCATAGGAATACATTGAAAATGCTCGCTCTACTCCGCACCATTATCAATGTCTGTGCGGACGTCTGTATTTTACTTTCGCTTTTAAGTTAGCGATTTAAAAGCCCTCAGCGGTGTCACACGTCGATTAACCGGTGGGAAAATTGTATCACAGTCACATCCCTAATATATATATATAAATACAATAGGCCTACCTGAAAGAGAATTTTACTTGCCCGACCAGAGTATAGCCTGATTAGAACGTCAATAAAAAAAATAAAAAAAAACTTGGGAATCACTAAAACGAGAGATTATTCTAATTTCATTACATTCATTTTAAGTTGCAATCAGCAGTTAATAATAAATGTATTACTGATCAATGGTAACAAGGTTGCCCTGCTGAGGCTCATGCAGCTTCTCCAGGAGAATTGTAAACAAATGAGCGCAGCACACAAAAAAGCAACCCAGTTAACAACATACTGACTATAAAAATTACAAATATGGAGTTTTTATATATTTTATAACATAGAGTTAAGCAACCTCACTTGACGAGTAGGCTACTATTTCCTGAATACAATCACGATTGAAACTGTGACATTGATTTCATACAACAGGTTAATAAACAGTTACAATTAAGTCACTTACATTTTAGATGCAATATTGACTGTTTTTGTTCTGTTTCAGCAGCAAAAATAGTTAAACAAAGATCACAGCAGTACCATCGCGCATCTCACAGCAACTTGTTTTCTCATTACTGAATGATTCAGCATTTTGAAACGAATCGGTTGACTCAAAGATTCAATGGTCAATCCATAAACATCTGTCTCAATCATGAATGACTCAGTCATTCGAACGAATCGTTTGAACGAATGAATCAATGACTCGCTCATTAAGATGGTCGCCTGGCGACACCTAATGGTGGTTTAGTATTATGTTTAAAAGTATCATTCTTTCCAACGTGTGTGCACCATTATCAATGTCCGTGCGGACGTCCGTTTTTTACTTTCACTTTTATATTAGCGATTTAAAAGCACCCGCTCGTGTCACACTTCGATTAACCGATGGGAAAATATCCTCACAGTCATATACCTAATACATTTATATTTAAATACAATAGGCCTACCTAGTAAAAGGTTTTATATACTATTTTGATATCCTTTTGGACACAAGAGGGCAGTATAGCCCTATGTTTGTTTTTTTTGTTGAACCAAATAGCACTAAATAGCCTGTTTTTAACTTTTTCATACTCCTTGAATTGCAAAAACAGAATAAAATGGGTTTAGTTCTAATATTTGTATAATTTTATATAAAAATAAATGGTGTATAATTACATTTTTAGAAGTTATGAGATGTTTCCTGCTTCCTTTTTGAAATTAATTGAATCCCTCGCCATAGCAAAACCGTTTGAGATATTCAATATCCGTTTACAATTTAGCATCATTAATATATTTTTATCATGTTGAAAAAGTTTGGTAGGAATAAAATAAACCTTTTAGGAGGGGTAACTAATAACTCAGAGGCTGATTTAGCAAAAAAATCCATATTCAGACCAAAATATCTGACTTCGTGATGGCCAGAGCTAATGAATGTAAATTAGAAAGTTGTCCGGCTTGATGAGTACAATATACAAACTATTTTTTTTTTACTGTAGTTAAAACTAACCCGCCCACTTTTTTCAAAAGCATGTTGAAAGTGACACACTTCCTGCTGCCAGTTGGTGGCGCTATAACTTTGACTCACAATAGTTACATCCATCTGATCTGCCTCTTACCACTAACACACTGCTGAAGTTTCATCAAGATCAGTTAATGTATGCAGAAGTTATAACACTTCGTTTTTCTCTTTTCTCGCCATAAATTCGTTTCCTCGCCACGGCCAAACCGTTCGAGATATCAAAAATCCGTCCGCAATTTAGAATCCTCAATGTCTTGACTTCATGCACACCGAGTTTGGTGGGGATTGGATGAATTCTCTAGGAGGAGAACTTCGCATTCCACAGCAAGCGTTTTCCAAACAACCCATAATAGCCGACTTCCTGTTGGGCTGGCGTAAAACTTGACCGGGGGAAAGTTGTTCGGCCCGATGATATCTATATGTGTACCGAGTTTCAAATTAATTCATGCAAGCGTGTTTGATCTATGGACCAAGTTTTGGGACCCCGTTCAAGGGGGCGCTGTTGAGCCCCCCTGCCACGCCCGGGTACCAGCTTCAACCCGTCCCTGATGGCAGGGGGTTCCGACTTGTATGTAAAGTTTCAAGAGTTTTTGAGCACGTTAAGGACCCCAAAAGCCCCTGAAACCTTGATTAACAATATAAAAGCAATAGTCAAATCCCCCCTCCCCTCACACACACACAGAGACACAGAGAGAGGGAGAGAAAATTCTTCAGAAAATCCACATTCAAACCAAAATATCTCTCTTCCTGTTGGTCGGAGATCGTTAATGTAAATTAGAAAGTTGTCCGTCTTGATGAGAACAATACACATACCAAGTTTTGTTGCTGTTGATTAAACTAACCCCCCCACTTATGACTAAAGGTGGCGCTACTGAGCCTCTCACCACGCCCGTTTCTGAAACTTTGCACGTCTACGGGCTAATAAATGTGATGTGTCTGTCGAGTTTCATCCAATTTCAAGTATGTTAAGAGTCTCAAAAGCATCAAAAAAGAATATTAAAGTTTGAAGCGTTGCCATGGCAACAGTATTTAAGATATCAAAAATCCTTTCACAGGTCTACATCTGCCGTGTGTCTACATTATACACATAAACTTTGAAGCAAATCGGGTAAAAATAAGAGAGAGATTTCAAAGCATTTTGAAAGTGACACACTTCCTGCTGCCAGTTGGTGGCGCTATAACTTTGACTCACAATAGTCACATCCATGTGATCGGCCTCTTACAACGAACACACTGCGGAAGTTTCATCAAGATCAGTTAATGTATGCTGAAGTTATAATACACTTCCTGTGTCCCTTATTCGCCATAAATTAATTTCCTCGCCACGGCCAAACCGTTCGAGATATCAAAAATCCGTCCGCAATTTAGCATCCTCAATGTCTTGACTTCATGCTGACCGAGTTTGGAGGCGAATGGATGAATTTCCTAGGAGGAGTAGATCAAATTCCACAGCATGCGTTTCCAAACAACCCATAATAGCCGACTTCCTGTTGGGCTGGCGTAAAACTTAGAGCACGAAAGTTGTTCGGCCCGATGAGATCTATATGTGTACCGAGTTTCATATTATTACATGCAAGCGTGTCTGATTTATGGACAAGTGTTCGGATCCCGTTCCAGGGGGCGCTGTCGAGCCCCCCTGCCACGCCCGGGTACCAGCTTCAGCCCGGCCCTGATGGCCGCGGGTTCTGACCTGTGTGCAAGGTTTCAAGAGTTTTCGAGCATGTTAAGGGCCCCAAAAGTGCCCGAAAGGTTGACAAAATAATAATAATAATAATAAATATAGCTGCGAGCAGCGATTGCGGGCCCAAGCCGGTGGCACCGCCACCCTGGTGCCTTTAGTTACACTAAAGCCACCGGGGTGGCGGTGTCACCGGCTTGGGCCCTCCATCGCTGCTCGCAGCTATATTTATATATATATATATATATATATATATATATATATATATATATATATATATATAAATAAATGTAACAAAAAATATATACATTATATATATGTAACAATAAATAAATAAATAAATATATATATATATATATATATATATACTGTATATGGTGTGCATCCACGGCGAGGAACGGGCAGAGAAGAGCGAACGTTTTTTAGTTCATTCCTACTTCCATTTGAATTAATTGAAAACGCTCGCTCTGCACCATTATCCATGTCAGTGCGGACAAACATATTTTACTTTCATTTTTAAGTTAGCAATTCAAAAGCCCCCAGCAGTGTCACACGTTGATTAACCGGTGGTAAAATATTCCTCACCGTCACATACCGGTACCTAGTATATTTTATATAGATACAATAGGCCTACCTGACTTTGAACACAAGAGGGCAGTATAGCACTATGAATGACATATTTTAAAAAGAAAATTTGGACTAAAAAAACATTCTGGATGTTTTTAAACTTAAACAATTATTAAATAGAAAAAAAAAAAAGAATAAAATGGGTTTAGTTCTGATATGTGTATAATTTTATATAGAAATACATGGTGTATAATTACATTTTTAGAAGATAGGATGTTTTTAGTGTTTCCTTTTTTGACATTACTTTAATCCCTCGCCATAGCAGAACCGTTTGAGATATTTATTATGCGTTTACAATTTAGCATATTTAATGTATTTTCATCATGTTGAAAAAGTGTTGTGGGAATAAAATAAACCACTTAAGAGGACTGGGTAAAAATTCAGAGGCTGATTTTGCAAAGAAATCCACATTCAAACCAAAATATCTGACTTCCTGCATCATGTTGAAAAAGTTTTGTGGGAATAAAATAAACCACTTAAGAGGACTGGGTAAAAATTCAGAGGCTGATTTTGCAAAGAAATCCACATTCAAACCAAAATATCTGACTTCCTGTTGGTCTGAGCTAATGACTGTAAATTAGAAAGTTGTCCGGCTTGATGAGACCAATATACGCACTGATTTTTATAACTGTGGGTAAAACTAACCCCCCCACTTTTGTCAAAAGCATTTTGAAAGTGACACACTTCCTGCTACCAGTTGGTGGCGCTATAACTTTGACTCACAATAGTTACATCCATCTGATCGGCCTCTTACCACGAACACACTGCTGAAGTTTCATCAAGATCAGTTAATGTGTGCAGAAGTTATAACACTTCGTGTTTCTCTTTTCTCGCCATAAATTCGTTTCCTCGCCACGGCCAAACCGTTCGAGATATCAAAAATCCGTCCGCAATTTAGAATCCTCAATGTCTTGACTTCATGCACACCGAGTTTGGTGGGGATTGGATGAATTCTCTAGGAGGAGTACTTCGCATTCCACAGCAAGCGTTTTCCAAACACCCCATAATAGCCGACTTCCTGTTGGGCTGGCGCAAAACTTAGAGTACGAAAGTTGTTCGGCCCGATGAGATCTATGTGTGTGCCGAGTTTCATATTAATTCATGCAAGCTAGTTTGATCTATGGAGCAAGTTTTCGGACCCCATTCCAGGGGGCGCTGTTGAGCCCCCCTGCCACGCCCGGGTACCAGCTTCAGCCAGGCCCTGATGGCCGCAGGTTCCGACTTGTATGTAAAGTTTCAAGAGTTTTTGAGCACGTTAAGGACCCCAAAAGCCCCTGAAACCTTGATTAACAATATAAAAGCAATAGTCAAATCCCCCCTCCCCTCACACACACAGAAACACAGAGAGAGGGAGAGAAAATTCTTCAGAAAATCCACATTCAAACCAAAATATCTCTCTTCCTGTTGGTCGGAGATCATTATTGTAAATTAGAAAGTTGTCCGTCTTGATGAGAACAATACACATACCAAGTTTTGTTTCTGTTGATAAAACTAACCCCCCCACTTATGACTAAAGGTGGCGCTACTGAGCCCCTCACCACGCCCGTTTCTGAAACTTTGCACATGTCTACGGGCTAATAAATGTGATGTGTCTGTCGAGTTTCATCCAATTTCAAGTATGTTAAGAGTCTCAAAAGCATCAAAAAAGAATATTAAAGTTTGAAGCGTTGCCATGGCAACAGTATTAAAGATATCAAAAATCCTTTCACAGGTCTACATCTGCCGTGTGTTTACATTATACACATAAAGTTTGAAGCAAATCGGGTAAAAATAAGAGGGTGATTTCAAAGCATTTTGAAAGGGACACACTTCCTACTGCCAGTTGGTGGCGCTATAACTTTGACTCACAATAGTCACATCCATGTGATCGGCCTCTTACAACGAACACACTGCTGAAGTTTAATCAAGATCAGTTAATGTATGCAGAAGTTATAACACACTTCCTGTTTCCATTATTCGCCATAAATTTGCTTCCTCGCCACAGCCAAACCGTTTGAGATATCAAAAATCCGTCCGCAATTTATCATCCTCAATGTCTTGACTTCATGCTGACCGAGTTTGGAGGCGAATGGATGAATTCCCTAGGAGGAGTACATTAAATTCCACAGCATGCGTTTCCAAACAACCCATAATAGCCGACTTCCTGTTGGGCTGGCGTAAAAAGTAAAAGTACGAAAGTTGTTCGGCCCGATGAGATCTATATGTGTACCGAGTTTCATATTATTACATGCAAGCGTGTCTGATGTATGGACCAAGTTTTCGGACCCCGTTCAAGGGGGCGCTGTTGAGCCCCCCTGCCACGCCCGGGTACCAGCTTCAGCCCGGCCCTGATGGCCGCGGGTTCTGACCCGTGTGCAAAGTTTCAAGAGTTTTCGAGCACGTTAAGGGTCTCAAAAGTGCCCGAAAGGTTGACAGAAAAATAAGAATAAGAATAAGAAGAAGAAGAAGAAGAAGAATAATAAAATATAGCTGCGAGCAGCGATTGCGGGCCCAAGCCGGTGGCACCGCCACCCTGGTGCCTTTAGTTACACTAAAGGCACCGGGGTGGCGGTTTCACCGGCTTGGGCCCTCCATCGCTGCTCGCAGCTATATATATATATATATATATATATATAACAAAAAAAACAAAAACAATATATATATATATATTTTTTTTTTAAGTGTGTTTATATATATATATATATTAAATTTTTTGGATGCTAAACATTTGTTTATTATAGGCTTTGTACTTCACTCACGTTCCACTATTGAAGGGAAAAATTATCCTCTTCACATGCGCAAATATGTGCTTGGAAACATCACAGTTTAGCGGTGATTACTGTGTTTAAATAGTCAGTACAATTCATACTATTCAGAGCAGTGTAATTTTTATATGTTAGGTTGACTATTTTATTATTATATTTTATAAAGGCTATAATGAACAGACTGCGATATCAAGATTGCAATGCGCTCGCTCTGCACCATTATCAATGTCCGTGCGGACGAACATATTTTACTTTCGTTTTTAAGTTACCGATTCAAAAGTCCCCAGCGGTGTCACACATCGATTAACCGGTGGGAAAATTTTCCCACAGTCACATCCCTAATATATTTATATATAAATACAATAGGCCAACCTGAAAGAGAATTTTACTTGCCCGACCAGAGTAGCCTGATTAGAACGTCAATGACAAAAAAATAACTTGGGAATCACTAAAACGAGAGATTATTCTAATTTTATTACATTCATTTTAAGTTGCAATCAACAGTTGATCAATGGTAACAAGGTTGCGCTGCTGAGGCTCATGCAGCTTCTCCAGGAGAAATGTAAACAAATGAGATCAGCACACAAAAAACAAACTAAGTTAACAACTTACTGACTATAAAAATGATAAATATGGAGTTTTGATATATTTTATAACAGTTAAGCAACCTCACTTGACGAGAAGGCTGTTTCCTGAATACAATCACGATTGAAACTGTGACATTGATTTCATACAACAGGTTAAAAAACAGTTACAATCAAGTCACTTACATTTTAGATGCAATATTGACTGTTTTTGTTCTGTTTCAGCAGCGAAAATAGTTAAACAAAAAGATCACAGCAGAATCATCACGCGCATCTCTCAGCAATGTGTTTTCTCATTTCTGAATGATTCAGCATTTTGAACGAATCGGTTGACTCAAAGATTGAATGATCAATCCATAAACATATGTCTTAATCATGAATGACTCAGTCATTCAAATGAATCGTTTGAACGAATGAATCAATGACTCACTCATTAAGACGGTCGCCTGGCGACACTTAATGGCGGTTTAGTGTTATGTTTAAAAGTATCATTCTTTCCAACGTGTGTGTGATTTGAGTGTGCAACATTATCAATGTCCGTGCGGACGTCCGTATTTTTCTTTCACTTTTATATTAGCAATTTAAAAGCACCCGCTCGTGTCACACGTCGATTAACCGGTGGGAAAATATCCTCAGACACATACCTAATAAATGTATATTTAAATACAATATTGGCCTACCTGGTAAAAAGTTTTATATACTATTTTGATGTCCTTTTGGACACAAGAGGGCAGAATAGCCCTATGTATGACTTTTTTTTTTTTTTTTTTTTTTACTTTACTGTTTTTAATTTTTGATTAAAATTAGAATAAAATTCTTTTTAAAAACAGAAAAAAATGGGTTCAGTTGTAATATTTGTATACTTTTATATAGAAATAAATGGTATATAATTACATTTTTAGAAGATTTTAAGCTTTTAGTGTTTCCTTTTTGGACATTACTTTAATCCCTCGCCATAGCAAAACCGTTTGAGATATTTATTATCCGTTCACAATTTAGCATATTTAATGTATTTTCATCATGTTGAAAAAGTTTGGTGGGAATAAAATAAATAGTTTAAGAGGAGTGGCTAAAAATTCAGAGGCTGATTTTGCAAAAAAATCCACATTCAGACCAAAATATCTGACTTCCTGATGGCCGGAGCTAATGAATGTAAATTAGAAAGTTTTCCGGCTTGATGAGTACAATATACAAACTATTTTTTTTTTACTGTAGTTAAAACTAACCCGCCCACTTTTGTCAAAAGCATGTTGAAAGTGACACACTTCCTGCTGCCAGTTGGTGGCGCTATAACTTTGACTCACAATAGTTACATCCATCTGATCGGCCTCTTACCACGAACACACTGCTGAAGTTTCATCAAGATCAGTTAATGTATGCAGAAGTTATTCCACTTCGTGTTTCTCTTTTCTCGCCATAAATTCGTTTCCTCGCCACGGCCAAACCGTTCGAGATATCAAAAATCCGTCCGCAATTCAGAATCCTCAATGTCTTGACTTCATGTACACCGAGTTTGGTGGGGATTGGATGAATTCTCTAGGAGGAGTACTTCGCATTCCACAGCAAGCGTTTTCCAAACAACCCATAATAGCCGACTTCCTGTTGGGCTGGCGCAAAACTTAGAGCACGAAAGTTGTTCGGCCCGATGAGATCTATGTGTGTGCCGAGTTTCATATTAATTCATGCAAGCTAGTTTGATCTATGGAGCAAGTTTTCGGACCCCATTCCAGGGGGCGCTGTTGAGCCCCCCTGCCACGCCCGGGTACCAGCTTCAGCCAGGCCCTGATGGCCGCAGGTTCCGACTTGTATGTAAAGTTTCAAGAGTTTTTGAGCACGTTAAGGACCCCAAAAGCCCCTAAAACCTTGATTAACAATATAAAAGCAATAGTCAAATCCCCCCTCCCCTCACACACACAGAAACACAGAGAGAGGGAGAGAAAATTCTTCAGAAAATCCACATTCAAACCAAAATATCTCTCTTCCTGTTGGTCGGAGATCGTTAATGTAAATTAGAAAGTTGTCCATCTTGATGAGAACAATACACATACCAAGTTTTGTTGCTGTTGATAAAACTAACCCCCCCACTTATGACTAAAGGTGGCGCTACTGAGCCCCTCACCACGCCCGTTTCTGAAACTTTGCACATGTCTACGGGCTAATAAATGTGATGTGTCTGTCGAGTTTCATCCAATTTCAAGTATGTTAAGAGTCTCAAAAGCATAAAAAAAGAATATTAAAGTTTGAAGCGTTGCCATGGCAACAGTATTAAAGATATCAAAAATCCTTTCACAGGTCTACATCTGCCGTGTGTTTACATTATACACATAAACTTTGAAGCAAATCGGGTAAAAATAAGAGGGTTATTTCAAAGCATTTTGAAAGGGACACACTTCCTGCTGCCAGTTGGTGGCGCTATAACTTTGACTCACAATAGTCACATCCATGTGATCGGCCTCTTACAACGAACACGCTGCTGAAGTTTAATCAAGATCAGTTAATGTATGCAGAAGTTATAACACACTTCCTGTTTCCATTATTCGCCATCAATTCGTGTCCTCGCCACGGCCAAACCGTTCGAGATATCAAAAATCTGTCCGCAATTTATCATCCTCAATGTCTTGACTTCATGCTGACTGAGTTTGGAGGCGAATGGATGAATTCCCTAGGAGGAGTACATTAAATTCCACAGCATGCGTTTCCAAACAACCCATAATAGCCGACTTCCTGTTGGGCTGGCGTAAAAAGTAAAAGTACGAAAGTTGTTCGGCCCGATGAGATCTATATATGTACCGAGTTTCATATTATTACATGCAAGCGTGTCTGATTTATGGACCAAGTTTTTGGACCCCGTTCAAGGGGGCGCTGTTGAGCCCCCCTGCCACGCCCGGGTACCAGCTTCAGCCCGGCCCTGATGGCCGCAGGTTCTGACCTGTGTGCAAAATTTCAAGAGTTTTCGAGCATGTTAAAGGCCCCAAAAATGCCCGAAAGGTTGACAGAAAAATAATAATAATAATAATAATAATAATAATAATAATAATAATAATAATAATAAATAATCCTACCGGAAACAATAGGGCCTTCGCCCTTTCAGGGCTTGGGCCCTAATAATAAATAATCCTACCGGAAACAATAGGGCCTTCGCCCTTTCAGGGCTTGGGCCCTAATAAATAATCCTACCGAAAACAATAGGGCCTTCGCCCTTTCAGGGCTTGGGCCCTAATAAATAATTCTACCGAAAACAATAGGGCCTTCGCCCTTTCAGGGCTTGGGCCCTAATAATAATAATAATAATAATAATAAATAATCCTACCGGAAACAATAGGGCCTTCGCCCTTTCAGGGCTTGGGCCCTAATAATAATAAATAATCCTACCGGAAACAATAGGGCCTTCGCCCTTTCAGGGCTTGGGCCCTAATAATAATAATAAATAATCCTACCGGAAACAATAGGGCCTTCGCCCTTTCAGGGCTTGGGCCCTAATAATAAATAATCCTACCGAAAACAATAGGGCCTTCGCCCTTTCAGGGCTTGGGCCCTAATAATCCTAACGAAAACAATAGGGCCTTCGCCCTTTCAGGGCTTGGGCCCTAATAATCCTACCGGAAACAATAGGGCCTTCGCCCTTTCAGGGCTTGGGCCCTAATAATCCTACCGGAAACAATAGGGCCTTCGCCCTTTCAGGGCTTGGGCCCTAATAATAATAATAATAAATAATCCTACCGGAAACAATAGGGCCTTCGCCCTTTCAGGGCTTGGGCCCTAATAATAATAATAAATAATCCTACCGGAAACAATAGGGCCTTCGCCCTTTCAGGGCTTGGGCCCTAATAATCCTACCGAAAACAATAGGGCCTTCGCCCTTTCAGGGCTTGGGCCCTAATAATCCTACCGGAAACAATAGGGCCTTCGCCCTTTCAGGGCTTGGGCCCTAATTAACCAGAATTACAGCTGCGATTTATGATCTGCTTCATTATCTAATAGAAATACCTAAAGTTTATACAGTTTTACACAAATGTTATACTTAAAGAGGCTACATGCGATTTTCTGAAATTTAAACTCGCGACTGACACCTGTGGCCAAAAAACGGAACTGCTCTTCCTTTCTGCTCGCTCTCGTACGTGCACACTTCACAAGTCATCCGCTGCAAAGAAGTCAACATTATGTTAACAGAGGTAAGAACAGTCAAATACATATATTGTTTGAGAAACTAAGTTTGTTTGCTGACTAGCGGTGGTGGCAGAGTGATCTGAAACGTTTAACATGAACGCGCTTGACGTCACATCCGCAGACAGCGCGGGAAAAATCCGACCCGACAGAAAATAGGAAAAATAGGATACAGGCTTATAGGTGCACCCACTGTGAGTGGACAAGGTGTCAGTATGCTCATCAGGAGATGTTTGAGTCATAAATGGTAAAATAAAAAGGCTATTGTTACGTTTATTTTGGGGAAAAAGTTGCATATAGCCTCTAACTGTCACCGTCCCACAGGTGGGACGTTTGCCCATATATATTTAGAACAATAATATCTTAGTAAAAACCTAAAGTAATATTGACAAACTATATATCATTTGAAAGCTTAGAATCTCTAGTTTTCATATTTGGTGGATGTTTTTTAAAATAAATTACAGAGGAGCAGTAATTTATCAATTTGCAACAATAATATTTCATATTCATTAGGCGTGTTTAGGCCTTTATTTTGAAATAGAAATAAACATGAAAAATCATGAAAGATTGGTAGAAGCCTCAGTTTGTTTTCATGCCAAGAGTTCAAAAGTAGGGCTGGGAATCGATTCAAAAAAATTAACTAATTAATTGCACAATTTGCTGTAATTAATTGCAATTCCCCCAAGCTTGTAATCATCAACATTTAAACTTAGAATCACCTAATTAAATTAAACACGGAAAAAAAAGGAACAGAAAATAGCCCTATATTAAAATAATATTAAACATCAATATATCAATATATTATTCTTTTTCAATAATCAATCAACATAATCAATTTAACAGATTTCTTTTTTATTTTTTTATTTTTTTTTACTAATTATCAAAATAAAATATAGTCCTACAAAGCTATTATTATCAGAGCATGTGATCAGAGCAGGTCATTTTACCATTGTTGCCCAGCATGGCTATACCAGCTCAGCAAGCAGAAGTCTAACTACTGAGAAATTTCACGTTATTTGAGCGGACTTTGCTTTTCCAGTGCGTGATCGGTACATGACTGGAGCGTTTGGGCCGTTAACGACAGAACGCACAGCGCAAACACGAGGGGAGGGACGGCATATTTTCTTTTCTTTTCAATAGCAGCCGCAACAGCAAATCATTAAAACGAGGCAAAAAAAAAAGTGCTGCGTTAATTGCGTTATTTTGTTTTTAACGCGTTAAACATCTCAAATTAATCGCAAAGATTAACGCGTTAATTCCCCCAGCCCTACAAGATAACACCAATTACATTTTATGAGAAAAAAAGGTCTGAAAATGTTTTGAACATAAAGAAAAATATTATGGATTCTCGATTTGAGATGCGGCACCGAGCTATAACGCACATATGGGCTCTTTTTATGTTTATTAGAAGTTGAAATCAAATCAAATCCTTCCAAAACACCCATACTATTTCTGAATAGGATGTATACTTCATAAATTGTATGAAATTATGGAAATACATGGTTCAGATCACTCAAAACATATATGAAAATTGAGACGCCCTAATATGGTCAGTAATTGGCTGTCCATCTAGTGAAAAAGTCTGGTACTAAAAGGTGCCTGGAGGAACCTTTTGGGGTTCTTCACTTTGCCACACCGGCGGAACCGTCTGTAGATCCTCTAGACACCCTTTAAAAAGGGGCGGTTCTCTGAGGAACCACACAGGTTTCCTGAGGAACTCTTATATAAGGCACTGTGTGGAACCACTGTGTGGTGCCTCCAGGAACCAAATTTCAATTTTATTTTATTTGTATTAAATTAATTTCATGTTGTTACTATGGTTACCACCATTAACTTCTATTATAATAAACAAACTGAACCAAATACAAAATAAGAATTGTTTATTACATATTTTAGATCCATTTTAATACATACACTTCCATGCACTTGAAAAAAAAAGCTAGTAATAGATTAATATCAATGAATACACACACACAAAAAAATTGTATAATACATAAGTAACATGAATAATCAACCATGTGTATAGGCTACACAAGAAAAGACATCTCAACAAAATGCATGGAAAACACGTTCCATGTAATAAATCAATGTAAAAAATTACAATTTTGACTAATTAAAAATGTCCATCTTCAATTAATTTTAAAACATGTTTCAGTCCGCTTGTTAAGTCTGACGTCACTGTTTCCAAGTCCAAAAGCTCTATCAGATGCCAAAAACAAACAACAAACAGTGCTGATATACACTCATTGTGCTGTAATATTCCTGAAAATTAGGATCCTAACCTTTATCTCTATTCCGAAATCTCAGATGGTTTAGTTATTCAGCTATTTTGAATCATAAAATGCTGAAGTCTGGGATGCCGTGAGACTGGAGACTGAAATGTACACTATGGCTTTTGAAAAGCTTAAATGTGAGACTTGAATCAACAGTTCCCATAAATGGTTGTTGAGTATTCTCAATATCTATAGAGGAAGTAGAAGTAGAGGCTTCGACCCGGAAACAGTATTCCTTATGTCACAACAAGCAGAAAACATTTTCCATTTTAACAGAGTTAAGGTGCAGTAAAATTATCTGTTGTTCTGTGAATGTTCACTGGTGAATTCAGTCATTTCAATAAGAATCCACACGATCGACAATTTTGTGTGGTGCTTCATACATTACATCGCTACACTGCTGACAATGGTCAATGGACCTTTTTGCCTGTGTAATTTCACAAAATTCACAAATGTGATGCACCTTTACTCGCTGCAACATAAAATGCAATCAATTATAAAATCTTTACAAGGGACACGTGAGGTACTTAACGAGTTAGAAAAGTGAAAAGGTGCATCAGCTTCATTTTCTGTTTGTTTTTCATCTTTTCTGGTGGATGGTCCAGGCACTTCAGTGATTTTCAGGTCTACAGGAGGATTTTTATTCTTGATCAAACTTGTATTTCAGCTTACCGAGATCCCTGCAAAGTACAAAATGTACTGTTAGTAAGGTTATTAAAGTTATTAAATAATTTCCTCAGCCTTGTGACGTTCCAAACCTGTTTGACTTTCTGTCTGTGGAACCCGAAAGCAGATCTCAGGCATAATACAACCCGTCACCATTCAATATCACTGCATGAAACACAAGCATCATTTTTTTTTTGTAATTCATTCAAACTATTCTTATGTACACTTGTCTAGTTCAATTCAATGCAACAATTTATGTAAAAATGGTTAAGCTCCAAAAATGTCCCAAAAGATCCTAAAAATAATCAGTAAGTCTTCTGAAGCCATATAATAGCTTTTTCCTTTTTTTTTTTTTTCGAAAAAGACTAAACTTGAAGTTATAATTCAGGGTTCAAATGTCTTCTATTCAAATGCATATGATTAAGGTATAGCCTATAAAAAATGCATAGCATTATTAGCTCCAAACCTGTGATATTTTTTTTTTTTTCTGAGTAACATGAATGAGATTTGGAGCATGAGGGAAGATTTTCTGAGAATAATTGATTAAAAAAGTTCACAGTCAAACAATTTCACACAGAGAAAGTTCATAGTAATAAAGTACTTGCATGTGGTGCAGGTAACTTACTGTAATTCAATGTTGCCTCTGAAATGTTCAGATTATTTTAGAAATGTACTGGTTGTTCTGGGGAAACAAAAGAACAAAGCAGATTATTCACAACATAATATTTATTGCTTTAAAATGGTATTTGAGAGAAAGAGGGCACCTTTAGTAAGTAAAGTTAGGCTAAACAAAAGCAGACCAAACTATATTAACCTGCTTTTGTTATTCATAACAAACGCCAATGACGACAGCAGGAATCAGCTAAATTAGTTAGGCTATATCAGCAATTTGAAGACACAGTTTTACAGAATATGTTGAATTGAATGACTAAATCAATCTAAGACAATAAGTCAATAATTTCCATTTGTTCATTAACTTACATTAGATCAACGTAGTTAGCATCGCGGCTAAAACCTTCACACCAGATACTGTGCAATAAACGAGTGGTAAACACTGTAAAAAAGTAGTAATGTATAATACATTTAGTTTATATATATGTGTGTTTGAATATATAGTGAGTAGACTCTGTATTTATATTTATTTGGCGAGTTTACAAACCTTGTAACGGAGAGCCGAACAAACGGCGGAAGCTTTGATGAGAGGAGCTGTTACCCGATGACGTCGATCAGCTGAGCTTTGTTGCGCGCGAGCAGCGCGAGCATCACTGAAGCGACGACAGTAGAGGAATAGCAGCAGTTTCGTGACAGAATAAAACTTTTCTCCTCCTAGTTCTTCTTCTTCAAATAATAATTTATGAAGAAGTAGGTAAAAATTATTATTTTATTACTATTATTTATTCAATAATAAATAAATGTAAGCTACCCAGGTGAAAAAGACGTAGGCTACTGTTAAATGTATTAAAAATGCATTCAAGTATATTTGTATTGTAGGCCTACTAAAAACACACTCAAGTACATTTTTAATAGTACGTCTTTTTCACCTGGGTATGTATACTGAATCAAACTTAAGTAGCCTATAATAATAATAATAATAATAATAGGATAATAATAATCTCATTCTGGCCTCACAGAACCATTGGGTTCCTCCAGATGCTGGCTTTAACATAAGAGATCTTCCAGGAACCACTTAAATGTTAAAAGATCTTCCAATAACCCTTTTATCGCATTCAAGTTCCTCTATTTTCCCCCAAAGCACTTCGAGGTCTCATGGTAATGAAAAGGTGACTCCAGAACCTCTGAACTAAATACAAAGTGCTTAAAGGATCCCATAAGTTCCAGCAAGAACCTCAAAGATTGTCAATGCTCCTCCAGTAACCCTACTATAGGAGAAAGAGCTTTGAGGCACTTAAATTACATTTTGAAGTTCCTTGAGTATCCGACAGGATATTTGAGGCTCCTTTAGTTTTTACAGTGTGCGCCCAAATAAAATCTTACTGAAAGCTCATTTTTTGAGATATCAACCTAAAATTTTGAACACAACTTGTTTAGATTTTTGGCTTTAATTTTCTAGCAGTTTTAGAGTAAAATATATTTTGTAATATATATATTTTATATAAAATATAAATAATTATATTTTTATATTGTACATTTTCATAAACTCAAACATATAGAACTTTTTTTCTGTTTCACTTTCATAATTCTTTTCACTGCTACAATAATCTGGCAAATGTCTTCTTAAAAACAAGACCAACCATTATGTCTATATTCCAAAGCATTCTTGAATTACAACCATTTAAGTTTGTATAGTGATTTTTTTGTCTATGCGAAAAAAGGGGGGGTGACAGAAAAACCTAAATAACTGTTTATTACTATTAAAGGGATACTTCACCTCTGGAAAGATGAATGTGTATTTAAAATAGGTCATTTATGTAGAAGAATTGTGAAATTATTTTTGAATTTGGAGCTTTCTAGACAGAGAAAAGCCAGAAAATGTATTTTTGGCCTATGTGGATGAAAGACAACAACTCCCAGAATGCACTTGCTTCGCTGCCCTAGGAGGCCACTCCCAAGCCACGCCTACCGGTAAGAGAGCGCAGTTGAAAACAACAAGGCTAGGCTACTAGTGAGACTCCGTGACGAGTTTGCCCGGCTGGGATTTCGAGATCGGCCAAAATGTCCGGGATTCGGCTTTTGCGTTCTACAGTCGCCATTCATTATGTTTACTGTGGCGAGCAGGACGAGGCTGAGGGGCGCGGGAGAACGGCGCGAGGCCGGTGGAGTGATTACTGAGACGCACAGGTCTCGTGTCTCTCACGGAGGAGCGGGAATTTTCTTAGCAATGTTAAAACGCACATCAACCGATCACTTGTTTAGCGTTCATGTAAACACTACATTCAGATTCACCAATCGAAATAAATTCAGTTAGATTGAAACTGCAGCCGCCTCCTGTTCCTCCATAGCCCTCAGCTGCTCGTCGCTATATTGTGGCTCATAAAGGTAGCCACGAACATCCGTTTCTACCATAACTTCTTCAAAATCCCAATCCTCCATATTGCATCCGTCTGCGTATTCAGTACCTTCGTCCATGTTTTCTGCAGGTTTCTGCCGGTGAAATCAAACGCACTGGCACTGATCTGTGATAGGTCTGTTAGCGCATTAGGTCCAACCCCCTATGGGCGGGTTGGAAAGGGTGGGAACTAGTGCTTGTAGTCTCAACAGAAATCCCCCCCTCTTACACTTCCTCCGACAATGACGCAAAATGACGATTTTTGCGTCATTGTGGGAGGAAGTGTAAGAGGTAAATACGGATTTCTCCCATCTCAGGGGAAAATGAGAGAGTGTTGCACGACCATTCAATAGTATGACTGGGTTTCTAACAATGCAAAGCTTAATGCAAATGGGTGGAGTGTTCCTTTAAGATAATAACTAGACACACAGACTTTGTTTTAAATATTTATTGTGGAATAATGCACAGTTGTGACTGTTTAACAGCTTCATTGTGTACTGTGCAATATTTAGTAGTAAGTTAGCATTGCATTCTGGATAGGTGGTTAAATTTTTGTGAAATGTGAAACAAATGGTGATAACACAAATGACCAGAGTAATGTCAAGTGAGTATAACAAACATGTGAGAACTTATTACACACAAGAAAAACATTGTTCCCATGTTTTCAGTATAAGAAAAAGTATTTTTAAATCAAACACAGGATTTCTTCTGGGATCTTAACACATTACTCAGATCTGATTAATTAAGATCTCTTTATCTTTGATTTTTGGTTCAATTATGCATCCTTTCATGAAAACTGTATGTTTGAGCTGCCCTGACGAAAAAAGTATACTTGTAGCCAGACTAAACAACTAATTTTGTAAAAAGTGTATTTTAGTAGTAATTCAATTGTAGTAAAGCTTTACTAAGTGTATTTAGTGTTCTTTTGTGTACTAAATTGGAACATACTTAGTATACTTTAAGTATATGCCTGTGTAGGGACTATTTGTGTTATTATGAGTGTCTTTGAAACATACAAACAAACATACAAACATACAAATACCCAGGTGAAAAAGAAATATATTTAAATTGTACTAAACTAAATGCTTATCAAATGTATTATTTTGAAACAACTTCAAGTATATTAAGTGTATTTCAAGATATGCTTTAGATCAATTTTAAGCTATTTGCACTATATTTTAAAGTCTGCGTGAACCGGAAGTTGCAAATGACTTTTCTCCAGTGTTGTGATATATTTCCAAGTGAAACGGAATAGTGAACAGAGGGCAGGGTTTTACTTTAGCGCTCCTCCTCTCCATCTCTCGCTAATAGCAGACTTACGGCTTGAGGGGAGTGGTTAAGCGTTTTCAACCCAAGCCGTCAAACTGACGTCATCAGAGAAGGAACACCATTCCAGACCGGAAGTAACTTTTCAGATTTTGATTAAAGATTACAACGGCAAACTATTTTTTTCTGTGTATTTACCCGTCAGGGATCACTGGTGATCCCGGATTATTGTAGTTCAAAATATGTTTGAGCTTATATATCTCAATATTAATAACAGTCTGGTTAATTTTGAGTCATGAACTATAAACTCTCAAGGGTTGGCTTTCTAAATGTATGTGTGTTATGTTTCTATTCAGAATTACTTATGAGCAGTAACCTTTTTATTTTGGGTATGTCATGTATGCAGCACTTGCCAAAATTGGGGGTGATGAGGAACTTGCACGGATTAATTGTTCACCACAAGGCTAGTAAAATGTGCTAACAAAGTAAATAGGGTCAATTTTGATTTCATGTCGACTTTAATATATTAAATTGTGCTAAAATGGAACCACTTCAAGTACATTTAGTGTATTTAAGTGTATTTATTTACTTACCTTTAAGTGTATGACCCCTTTCTACTGTATTTATTTACAGTTCATTAAAAATATACTTAAACTAGTTATAATATATTTGAAGCTTAATTTTAAAGTAGGCTACTTCAAGAACATTTAAATAGCATTTCAGCTCATTAAAAATGTATTAGCAAATAATTTATTATAAAGCTGTTTTATTCAGTATTCAAAATGGTATATTAAAAGTGCAAACATAATTAAATATAAATGTTAAGACATACATAGACTTTAAAATCAAGAAAACTTTAATACAGTATCTTGTTGTGTACATTACCAAATAAATACATACGAGTACATGAAGCAGCATATAATCTCTTGAACAAAATACATTATAACAAAGATCAGTGAAATGCTATGGTCTTGAGTTCGGGCCTAATGACTCCAGGGTCGTCCTTAAACCAAGACATGGATATGTACCTAAAGTGCTCTCAACTCCGTTCAGATCCCAGGTTATCTCCCTATCTGCTCTTCCCTCTTCAGAAGACGATAGTGATGCATACATGCTCTGCCCCGTTAGGGCTTTGAGAATTTATCTGGAGCGTTCTGCCCCATTCAGGCAATCAGAACAGCTCTTTGTCTGTTTCGGTGGCCGCACCAAGGGTTCTCCGGTCACGAAACACAGACTGTCAAGATGGATAGTTGATGCTGTCTCTCTGGCCTACGCTTCTATGGGCCTTCCGTGCCCCATAGGTGTAAGAGCCCACTCCACAAGAGGTATGGCTTCCTCTTGGGCATGGTCCAGTGGAGTTCCTATAGAAGACATTTGTGCGGCGGCCGGCTGGTCTGCTCCGTCCACATTTGCAAAATTCTATAACTTAGAGGTTCCTGCCTTGCAGGCACGAGTCCTTTCCATCTAGGACCCTGGCCCCTATGGGTCCAGACCTATATATCTGAGGCTCCCCACGGTGGCCCTCTGCACTTATCACTATATGCAGTATATAACATCCTGGGACCCGACACTTCTGGTCTATGATGGTCCGGACCTCCCTGGACATCTTCAGAGTAGTCATCTGCTAATAGCAGGGCGTTTTAAAATGGGTTCCCATTGCATTTGCAACGCAATACGAGTATAAATATATGCTTAATTATACTTAAGAAATTTACTAAAAACAAGCATTCTTTTAACATATTTCTAAAAAGTGCACTATAAGTACATTGGTAATAAATATATGCTTAGTTACACTTTTAAGAAATATGCTAAACACAACAAGCATACTTTTAATATATTTCTAAAAAGTATACTATAAGTACTTTGGTAATAAATATACTGTATGTTTAGTTACACTTTTAAGAAATATGCTAAACACAAGCATACTTTTAGTGAAATTTTTGAGTATTTAAGGAAAACATACTTATGTCGCTCTTACTTAAAGTAAATTTTATGAGTACTTTGTGTACTCATTAGTACGACATTAGTATTGCGTTGCCAGCCGTGCTATTTTGCTCATGTCAGGTGCTTCGCTTCAGTCGATTTAACCTGTCTCTATGGAGATATTCTGTGGAAATTATACTCTTCAGCCACGCCCTTATTGGCGCGCTCAAGGCGAGCAAGGCGAGCAAGGCGGCAAGCGCTCTGAATGGATCGCCATAGGTTTGTGCAGTTGCCGCAGCACAGCCAATCAGCATGCTTCAGCCAGCTATGATGTGCTCGCTGTGCAGCTGCACTGCGTTTTAAAATAAAGGCTTCAATATTCTCGAGAAAAGGAGTTTTCCCATAGCGTTTGCAACAAAATACTCGTTCCCTTATCTCTCAGGGAACCGAGGATATGTAAGAAACCGAGTACGTATTCCATGTGTAAGTCATATTAGCAAATGCATAGCAGACCTATCCACCTAGGAAAAAAAACTAAACAGCAACTTAAACTTACTAGTAATTTCTGAGGGCAGTATCTTCATCTCTTCGCGTCTGCTTCGACTTTGAATTGAAAAGCTTGGCTCTGATTGCTCAAATTGAATGTAGCTGAACTGAAAAAGACGTGCTGTTACACTTTGTCAAAAATACAACAGGCACAGACAAGAAACGTTAATGTAATACAAATCTTACCTAGAATCACAATATAATGAGGTTCCAAATGTCACACACCATACAAACTTGAAGAAGCTGCTAAAATTAAAAACAACACTACGTTTTCTATTAAATAGTCCTAACTATTTATATATGTACATATATTTTAAACACACTAAAAGCTTAATCATTTTGCTATGTGCTTACACAAAGTACTCATAAAATGTACTTTAAGTGAGAGCGACATGTTTTCCTTAAATACACTAAAACTTCACTAAAAGTATGCTTATGTTTAGCATATTTCTTAAAAGTGTAACTTAACATATATTTATTACCAAAGTACTTATAGTATACTTTTTAGAAATATATTAAAAGTATTCTTGTGTTTAGCATATTTCTTAAAAGTGTAACTAAGCATATATTTATTACCAATGTACTTATAGTGCACTTTTTAGAAATATGTTAAAAGTATGCTTGTTTTTAGTAAATTTCTTAAGTATAATTAAGCATATATTTATTGCCAATGTATTTCTAGTGCACTTGTTAGAAATATATTAAAAGCATGCTTGTGTTTAGCATATTTCTTAAAGGTGTAACTAAGCATATATTTATTACCAATGTACTTATAGTGTACTTTTCAGGAATATGTTAAAAGTATGCTTTTTTTAAATTATTAATAAAGTGCAAATAAATACACTTTTAAAAAAGAAACTGAAGTTTCACTTCAAGTATATTTTTCTGAAATATATTTTTCTAAAATATACTAAAGTACAATTAATTTAAAGTGTTAAAAGTTGTATTGTGAAAATAGGTAAAAGCATGATGCTAATAAACTTTTAATATATTTAAAGACAGTAAAACATTTGTTGGTATGTTTGCAATGTACTATTGAAAAAGGGAATATATTTCAAATACAATAAAGTATACTTTTTTTCCACTAGGGTGTACATACCTGAAATAGAGCCACTAGTCAGTGTGTTGCGTCTGTTGATATCGTGTCACAGGGTCACACTATAGGGTTGGTGTGAAATACTGAAAGAAGATTTTAATGTGGCTCTAAATTCTCACACAGCTATTTTAATAACATGAGGGGATTTATGAAATGAGTTACTGCGTCATTGGCAAGTTATTAAATTTAATTACAAAATAATATTTACATAACAGTGTTTTATTATCATTCATGACCTGGGGGTTGAGGAAATCGCCCAGTTGAGTTGCAGAGGTGCAGTCTGAGATGGAAAGCTATGCGAAAGTGTGTTTAGGAGGTTTCCTTGGGACTTTCTTTTTATGTCTTTCAGTCTTTCTCTCACTTAAAAAAAATAGCACCATGAATGAACTTTAATGCAATAAATGTTGCAACCAAACTCGCTAATGCTAATAATTGAACAATTTAACTTAAGCAGTAAAGGAGTTCACAATCTTTCAGAAAACAGAGTGAAAATTAAATCCTGTAAGTGCAAATGTGGAACAGATGGAATTTGGGTGAGACTACAAACCGAGATCTCAAACAGACCAAACAGATCCCGGACAGTCTAAAGGCCTTATTGTGGGTAAGAGGGCACATAACTGGCTTCAGTCTGGACATGGCACTGGATCCAATTGGCACAGTGCTTAAAATTGCAGGACAAAAGCTCAGCATCCTCTCTCCTGCCTGACCCCATAATACAAGGCAGGACAAAATCCACAGCCCATTGCAAATGAGTGCAATATTAGTGCTAGCAAACAGACACAGGCAATGACTGCTAATGAGATGGTTGTGCTTCCCACTGCTGCCTGTTTCTGGAGTTTTGAGCTACGGAATTAATGCCTGCCACAGTCCTACAGGCAGGGTGCAAGCTATGGAAAAGACAAAGTGGCCCGGGCGACACACTAATTCACCCTTTGGTGGTAGGAGAGGAGCCTTTTCAGCTCTAGAGATTTCTAGAAATATTTTGTGTGTGTCTAAATGCTATGTGTTTGTGTGTCATATTCATTCAGATAGATCGTAATCATTTTTTTTTTTTTGATTATGATATTTGTCAAATATTTACACTTATTTAACACACGACAAAATGACCCAATTCAAAAGTTTTCATCTCCTTGGTTCTTAATATTGTGTAATGCCTCCTCAAAAGTTAATGGCATGACTGGAGCAAAAAAGCTCCAAGTTCCTGCAAGTTATTTGGTTTCTTAGAATGCTCTGCACATTTATGTTCTCAACCACAATAGCATACAATATGTAGAAACCTCATAAACCTCTCTCTCTCTCTCTCTCTCTCTCTCTCTCTCTCTCTCTCTCTCTCTCTCTCTTTTAAAGTTTTGAACAGGATAATTTGGGTAGTTTTAATTATTTTGTCTTGTGGAATATTA
Organism: Leuciscus leuciscus; assembly: GCF_965113295.1. NCBI lineage: Eukaryota > Metazoa > Chordata > Actinopteri > Cypriniformes > Leuciscidae > Leuciscus > Leuciscus leuciscus. Next base: position 26,845,666 of record NC_138746.1, read on the forward strand.
TTCAATGATATGTAAATAAATAAATCAAGATGATTTATTTGAGCTCTCTAAATTGCAAAACACATTCTGCAATTACCTATGTAAACTTATGAGAAAGGGGGCATATAAACCCATGAGCACTGTATGCGATTTGTGAGTGTTTTTTGGGGAGTTGCATTGAGACTGAATGTGTGTGACTAACGAGTAAGTTGTACTCCCAGAAAAGAAAGCTATAGCAAATATGTGACCCTGGACCACAAAACCAGTCACATGGGTCAATTCTTTGAAATTGAGATTTGTACATTATCTGAAAGCTGAATAAATAAGCTTTCCGTTGACGTATGGTTTGTTAGGACAATAGGACAATATTTGGTCGAGATACAACTATTGAAAATCTGGAATCTTGAGGGTGCCAAAAAATCTAAACATTGAGAAAATCGCCTCTAAAGTTGTCCATTTATCAAGTCAAGTCAAGTCAAGTCATCTTCATTTATATAGCGCTTTTAACAATGTAGATTGTTCCAAAGCAGCTTTACATTGATAACAGGAAATTAAAGTAACAGAGATTGTTTTGGCTTTATAGCAGCTCTAGAATAAAGTTATTGTCCAGCTAAAGTTAGTTTGATTGATTCACTTCCGACACAACGATCATTAGTTATTAACTTAGGGGCCGCTAACACGACACCATTTTAACAGAAAACTCTTAAGTTCTTTCTGTGCGAACTTCAAAAACACGAACCACTGAGATCGCCAATGGCGTGCACATGCACATTACGAGTTCAGTCTATAGGTATGCGTGTTTGAATATATGTGCGCAGGCGTGTAGTCCTTCCCTACAAATAAACCCTCAACTACTTGTCTGGCCTTAAAATTTATAATACAGAATTTTTATCGCTTCCGCGTAGCCACGCGAACCGGAATTATCCTGACAACTCTTTATCTGTAGAGAGATAAAGGGAGGGGAGGGGAGGGAGGCCTGTCGTCGCATCCAGGATCCTTCATCAGATCTGGATACAGCCTGGATACGATGGACTGCAGTAAACCTCGGGATTAACAGAGAGACTAATATTAGCGTAGACGCCATTCTTCTTATGATGTAACGAGTACATCAGGATTTATGGGAAGTGTTCCCGGTTCCGGCTGACCTAATCTATGCAGCCTAACATTGAATCATAAAGGTCTATAATGTGTTATGTGTATGCTAGGTCAAAGAGATGTGTTTTTAGTCTAGTTTTGAACTGACAGATTGTGTCTGCTTCCCGGACAATGTTAGGAAGACTGTTCCAAAGTTTTGGTGCTAAATAGGAAAAGGATCTACCGCCAGCAGTTGATTTTGATATTCTAGATATTATCAACTGGCCGGAATTTTGAGATCGCAATAGACGTGAAGGGCTATAATGCGTTAAGAGCTCGCTCAAGTACTGCGGAGCTAAACCATTTAGTGCTTTGTAAGTAATCAGCAATATTTTAAAGTTGATGATGTTTAATAGGGAGCCAATGCTGTGTTGACAGAACTGGGCTAATATGGTCATACTTCCTGGTTCTGGTAAGAACTCTAGCTCCTGTGTTTTGGACCAGCTGTAATTTGTTTATTAAGCGTGCAGGGCAACCACCCATAATAGCATTACAATAATCTAGCCTTGATGTCATGAACGCATGGACTAATTGTTCTGCATTTGTCAATGAGAGCATATGATGTAATTAGGGGCCAAGCACCGAAGGTGCGGAGGCACCTATTGTATCCGTTCCCGTTCTTCTTCTTCTTCTTCTTCTTCTTCTTCCGCTCTGGGAGTCTATGGCAGCCCATAGAACCGCTTGCGGGAAAGTTATGAAATTTGGCACACTGATAAAGGACAGTCTGAAAAGTCACCATAGCAAATTTGGAGTCTCCAACTCAATCCCTCTAGCGCCACCACCTGTCCAAAGTTCCACTCATATTTACGCTAATAATTTTTGAACCGTAAGGCCAATCAACAAAATAATTTTTTCCTCTAATTCCTTGGCTCAAGCCGATTCGATTGCACCCTATGTCGTCATTTTCCGTCATTAAAATATGACCGCCATTTTGAATTTTTCTAAAAACCTACTTTTTCTAGCTCGTCCTAGACGGTTTGTCCGATTTGCACGAAAATTGAACCAGATCATCTTCAGGCAGTGTTGACCAAAAGTTATGGAATTCAAATTGATTCGTCAAACCGTTTTCGATAAACGCTCGAACAAATTTTACGTAGCACCTGCAAAATAAGACTTAAGGCTGTATCTCCGCAACGCTTTATCGGATTCAGACCAAACTTGAGCGCCACCTACTGGTCCAGAGATATGAAAAATGGCTATTTTTGCTTATAACTTCTGAACAGTTTGTCCAAAAATCATAAAATCTTGTTAGATTCAGGGCGACATGCCGAGTCGACTGATATCCAATTTTACCATATCGGCCATTTTGACTGTCGGCCATTTTGAATTTTGTGCTAAAATGCTGTATTTTAAGAATACATGAACGGATTGTTACGAAACTTGGTATGGGTCATCAGCACAATGTCCTGAAGGAGCGTGAGAAGTTTCGAAACAGCGCCACCTAGTGGTGACATTTTTTTTTCAAATGCTTATAACTTTGGGTGTGGTCGACTTATTTTCACAAAACTCACCTAATTAGACTCCTGAAACATTGCCGAGTCCTACGATACCAAACATGCTAGGTTTCGCCTTACGGTTTGTGTAGCGTTGTGATTTAGCGCTTAAAAAAACATTTGGCTATATCTTCGAAACCGCTAGTCCGATCGAGACGAAACCACCGTCAGAAGTTTGAAAACATAGGTCGATAGCTAAATACCAATGCCCAAATGCGAAAATATTGATAGTAAGGGGTAGTAAAATCCAATCAAAGTCATGTGTCAGTCATTTTTTACGTGTTTTTTCATATAAATGTCTATAACTCTGAAGTGAATTGAGATATTTTCACCAAAATTGACACACATATGTATGGGCTCACTCTGAGGACACATAAAAAAAATTGTGGGACTGAGCCTCTTGGTGGCGCTATAATAGAACAAAACATGAAATTCCCATTGACTTCAATGGGAAGTCATTCCCATCATTTTGTTTTGTGAAATAAAATGCTATACTAAACAAATGCATTGGTGTAATATTACGAAACTCAGAATGTGCCAACAACACCATCCCCTGAAGGTACTCAACATATTTCGATACAGCGCCACATAGTGGTCAAAAGTTATAACAAAATTTCCAAAAAGGCTAATAACTTTTGAATAAATCTGGCTATTGAAATGCCACTGTTCTTAATAGATTCCTTGGGTCAAGCCGAGAACATAGATACCAAGTTTTCCTTATTTGGCCGAACTTCCTGTCCGCCATCTTGATTTTCAGTCAAAACCTACTTTTTCGAACTCCTCCTAGACCGTTTGTCCGATTTTCACCAAAATCGAATCGTATCATCTCCAGACCGTGCCGACTAAAAGTTATGGATTTCGTGTCGATAGACGAAACCATTTTCGTATAGCGCAGCAGCAAAGTTGAGGCATGATGCTAATAGCACTATTCAGGCTTTATCTCTGCAATGCCTTGACATATTGACACCAAACTTTGTATGTGTCATTGTCACTTAACTCTGACCACATCACATCAGTTTTGTAACTGCGCCACCTATTAGTCGAAAGTGATAATGCATTAAATCATATTTTTAATTATTGTTTCTATGATTTTTCAGGCATTTTGCCTAAAATCCTATTTAAATGTCTTTAATTGCTCATTGTTGCAGTTGGTCTGACACTTTCAGACATGTTGGCATGTCTTGTCGTCTTATTCTGCTTGGCCCCGGTAATGGCTGCTTGCAGCTATATTTTTGATATATTTTCAAGATGGAAAAATGCGGTTTTACAGATACTAGACACGTGACTTTCAAATTAAAGATTGGTATCAAAGAGCACACCCAGGTTCCTAACCGACGACGAAGACTTGACAGAGCAGCCATCAAGTGTTAGACAGTATTCTAGATTATTACGTGAGGACGTTTTTTGTTCAATAATTAGAATCTCTGTTTTTTCAGAATTAAGTAGTAGGAAATGACTAGCCATCCATTTTTTTATATCACCTATGCATTCCGTTAATTTTGTGAATTGGTAAGTTTCGTCAGGGCGTAAAGAAATATAGAGCTGAGTATCATCAGCATAACAGTGAAAACTAATTCCATGCTTCCTAATGATATCTCCCAAGGGTAGCATGTACAGAGTGAAAAGCAAAATCCTCGCAGATATCATTTCTTTCTAAAAAGGAACATAGTTGTGAGGATACCGCCTTTTCTAGTATCTTTGACAGAAAAGGTAGATTCGAGATCGTCATATAATTCACTAATTCTGAACAATCAATAGGCTTGGGTATCGAGTATCGAGTATCGACTGGAACCGGGACTAGCTTTGCGATTTTCCCGGAATCGTTCAAAAGTTTAAATTTCGATTCCTAGTTTCGATTCACAGTCCGCCGCCCGGAAGAAGAAACCGCAAGTCATTTCTAGCCCTATTCTGAACTGAAGTAACTACATAATCGATTTCAAACTGCCAAATGTTAACTCGCTGACACTTTAGTTAAACATTTGTAACGTACACACGGCATGGTAAATGCGTGTACTAGCACAGGTGTAAGCGTATATTTATGCTAAACTGCGAACCAATACATTTTATGAGACGCTGTGTGAGTTGCCTTATTAACTCACACAGCATCTCATACAATTTATTCAGAGCAAACAACCCTGACGTTAAACCTTAAAAACGTACTTATATGATGTTTTCTTATTCTTCGGTATCTTGCAAGTTGCAACCCTATTTTCTCGTCCTCTGCTCGTCCGTTTGAAAACTGCGCGCGATGCCGGCGAACGTAAAAAAAAAAAAAAAAAATTCATGAAAACACATTTACACATGCAGAGCTGCCAACTCTCACGCATTTACCGTGAGACACACGCAATTGAGACTTTTCACACGCTCTCACGCCACACATCCATTTTCTCACGCACAATAAAATCGCGAAGCAAAGAGGACACGGAGACCGACAGACTAGACAGAGCAGTTACTTTATAGGCTACAAAAAAATCTCAGCTCTTAGATTCTGTCAATTTTATTACGAAATTCAAACAATAAATACCGTTTTGGCGCTTGTAAATGTGACGTGACAGATCCCTACTAGCAGCTAATAGTAAAAAAACACGAACACTGTTGAAATATACAGTAGGCTACAACTTACCTAAATGTATATTCCTCATACATAATATCGATCAATCAGTGTTTTTTATCAGCGTGAAGCGGTCAATAACATAGCTGGAGAACAATTATGTCATATTTACCTCAGGAAAGCCATTTAATGAACATATAGGCTATAGCACATAGTTGGCAAGAAAAAAAGAGCTATAGAGAGTATTTTGCTAAATATGTGTACTATATTACATATTTATTATATTTGTACTTATATCATTAAATAAAGTTGTTATTATAATTTAAAAAACGCATTATATTTAATTTAAACCCTTAAATAATACTGCCAGCTGATAGGGCTCTCTGTATGTTTACAGCATTAGGTGAGTTGTTTTTTTCTTGAGAAAAATGAACGCCTATCTTGAGTACCTAATATTTATCCAAATGAGTCAATATTAAATCAAATCACAATAACTGAATTGAAATGAAATAATAAAAAAGCGTAGCTTACCAGAAATTGTACCATGTAAACATTGTAACATGTTGTCACTAAACCTAATAAAATTCAGTTTAGTTACTAAAATGCTAGTGACAATCAAAATACAATACACTTATTGTGATGCAAATTTTTTTATATTTCAATTGATGGAGAAGGTCAGACTATTTCCTTCAGAAAGACCGTTGGTTAGCTAGCTCATTTAAAATGTCCTAAAAAAGTTGTTTAAAATAGATTTGATATTTATATTGTAGTTGAAAACAGCCCTGTGAGAAATTCATAGTAAATTTCATAAAAAGTAAAAAGTTCATAGAATTAAAATTGATCTAAACTTTTTTGACCCTGCCTCTTAAAAGAATCGGAATCGAGAATCGTTAGGAACCGGAATCGAAACAAGGAATCGGAATCGGAATCGGAATCGTTCAAATTCAAACGATACCCAACCCTAACAATCAAGTTGCGTTTTTTTAATAAGCGGTTTAATCATAGCAAGCTTAAAAGTTTTTGGTACGTATCCTAATGACAAAGATTAATTAATGATATTAAGAAGAGGATCTATGACCTCTGGAAGCATCTCTTTCAGTGGCTTAGTCGGTATAGGGTCTAACATACATGTTGTCGATTTAGATGATTTAACAAGTTGAATGAATTCTTCCTCTTCTATAGCAATGAATGAATCTGGCATGCAGTAAGGAGGGTTTTGGCTTACCTCACACTGCATTGGCATTCAGTTGCCTCGAGTTGTAGCAGTTTCCTTGCTTGATGCTGCTGCTCAGCAAGATGCACTGCCCAGAACAGCGACCGTTGCTCATACGCTTCCCTTGCATGTCACAACTCGCCCGCCACCTCCTTCTATGGGGTCAGAAGCTTCTGAGGTCGCTTCTCTCACTCTAAGATTCAGGCCTGCTCAATCGTGCCACCCAGGTGGCCTCACGACAGCCTGTTGCCGAAGAGAGTGGAGACTCCATCCCCTGGCGTTCCAGCTGTCCGGGAAATCTTTGGGGCCGCACAGTTACATCTGTTGCCGCTCTGATTTGTTCCCTTGCTAGTTGTTTACTCCCTTAAACATGGAGACACATATCTCACAACTTACGCAAGTGCGCTCTCAGGGATGGAGCACCATTGGCACCCACACCGGGCCGGAGAAATCCAGGTTCTGTTGTGGTGGTTCAGCTATCTACCTCTGAAAGAGCTTAGATACTTTTACTTCTGCGAGAGCTCCCTCTAAAGAAAAAAGAGGGTTGCTTATGATCTGAAATAGATCCTGTTCGTTGTTGGTGTTCTTCTAAAGGGAAGACCCCAGAGAATGTTCGATCACTTGTGTGCTTCCTTCCTGCAGAAGATGGAAGAGGCTGTTCCACTCCACCCTCAAAATGATGTTGCCCTTAAAGCACATCAGGATGCAGTTGAGATAGGAGGTACGACTTGATCGTCAAGTTGATCGACCCTCTATACCTTCTTGGGACCTATCTCCAGTGCTACTGCACTCTGAGACCTCCCCTGAGTACTGTAGTTGAGTTAAAAACCTGTTTTTTAAGGAAAAATGTCCTCCTACTTGCTTACTCTATCGAGAATGTAGGGGACCTACACACATTTCGGTCAACAAATCGTGCCTGGTTGCCGGCTAACTCTCATTAATTGAGACCCCGGCCTGGATTGTGCCCGAGGTTCCTATTTCTCCCTTAAAACGGGACCAGGTGGTGAGCCTGCAAGCGCTGCCCAGGAGGAGGCAGACCCAGCCCTGACTTTTCTCTGTACCTCCCACTAGTGTGGTTAGATAGGACAGAATGCAAGGTCTCAGGACCTCTCCAGCTCTTGTCTGTTGCGGAAACCAACTGAAGGGAAGGCAGCTTCCATGCGGAGGTTGGCCTACTAACATAAATTACCGGGATAAATAAATAACAAAAAATGGTGAAATTCCAAGGTGCACCGTGCCCACCTGGGTAGTGAGCTCCTCCATAAAGAGAGTGTAGCTCCTTACTGGGTGTTGACACAAGTGCCTCCCTGACAGATTAAGAGTTGTGGGCTGGGCGACACCAGCACATTCGCTAAGAAATTAGCCTATGTGTCGAGCCGGTTGCTTCATGGACTCCCTTCTCAGAAAGCCAGCTTCACCTTAGCCCGGTTTGTAGTGTCGGCTTGCTGCGCCATTCCCCTCCTATGGACTGTATAAGTGCGCCTTTTGCTCCAGTTGAGTTCCCTCTTCCGAACCCTGTTGAGTTCCTCCTCACCCCGTCGGTGTTGGACGTGGCGGAGCGTCCAATACTAGACCTATCGCTTGTATGCTTGTGTCACTTGTGTTAGCTGGGGTCCATATGTTGTGATCCCTACGGTGATCCCATATGTGAGAACACAAATGAACACGGCATTGGGAGTGAGAGGACGCTGGCGCATTTTGGCTGCCGCTTCTCACACCGGACGAAAAAAGCTTGTTTGCAACTAAACGGTTTTACCTACTGACTTTGTTTGGTACCGGTGGTATCTGTTCCTGCCTCAAGATCTGGACTGTGTCTTTGCCTGGTCGCCGCATCTGCTGCCTGTCACGTTGTGACTCTGCTGTGACCACCAACAAGCTAGCTCCCGGGGTTGCCTTCGGCCCATCCCCGCTGTGTTCTGCTCGAGCAGTGGATTACAGCCCGGTTACTGGCCGGCCTGCACTCCGGAGCAGCCTGTCAGCTATGCGGCTACTGTTTATGACCTTCCTGCTGGCCTCTCTGCGGCTCTTGTCATCTACGGCTCTGACCATGGCGCTTCGATACACGTCCTTGCAGCTTCTCAGATTCAACCACCGCGCACCTCCTTCACTGGACATCACCTCTACTCTGCAACAACAAGGTCTTCTCCGTCGTCGCCCTTATATCCACCGAGGCTCCCGTCGCAATCTTCTCTACTACTTCAGTGCCGAAAACAGTATTCCATCTTTCTGGTCCGGCCGTAGTTCACTCCCGCCTGGACACCGGCGCAACAACAACATCCGCATACGTCATCCGCGCACTCTTCACGTGACTTCATCTAACCTCCTGCCCGTCTCAACTTCCGCCACTTGGATTTCACAACAAAAGCCTCTTAAAACAGCGCTATTTAATACAAGATCACTTAACAATAAAAGCCTGCTCCTCTGTGAATTCATTATTGACAATAATCTGGATTTTCTCTGTCTTACTGAAACCTGGCACAAACCCATGGACTACATTGCATTAAATCTGACCACCCCACCTGGATACTCCTTCATCGACAACCCCCGTCTGGACCGGCGAGGAGGTGGCATCGCGGTCATTCACCGCAGCGATATCTCCATCCGCCCCATCCCCCTCCCGGTTGTATCCTCATTCGAACACTTGGCTTTTAGACTTCCTGGTTCCCAATCACTCACTGCTGCAGTCATCTACCGCCCTCCCAAAACTTGCCCATCATTTCTTTCTGATTTCACTGACTTCGTAACTCAGCTGTCCTCTATTTCTCCATCCGTTCTCCTCATTGGTGACTTCAACATTCATATCGACTCTCCGGCAGCAAAATTCACATCTGACTTTTTGGACATTTTAAACTGCCTCAACCTCACCCAGCATGTCACTTCACCTACACATAATCATGGACATATCCTGGACCTGGTCTGTTCCACACCCTCCCTCACCATACATAACCTTTCATTGACCGACCTCACAATTTCTGATCATTTGGCCATCACCTTGGATATCATTACCCCCTCACCTACCGTCAAACACAAAAGAACAATTACATTTCGAACCGCCAAACCGCGAGATTTGTTGCTTCTTTACCGCGGTAAGAAAAAATCCCATACCGTCACAGCCCTATCTCTACTTCTTCGCTTCCCTCTGATCCGATTGTCTCTGATCTAGTCAACTTCTACAACCACACACTCTCCACCTGCCTCAACCAAATAGCCCCCCTTAAAACTGCCTCAGTCTCCTTCTCCACCTCTGCACCTTGGTACACCCCAGATCTTCACATTCTCAAAAGACAAAAAAGACAACTTGAAAGGATCCATAAAAAATCCGGTCTCACTGTCAATGCCCAAGCTTACAAACACGCCATAACCACATACAATTCTGCTCTCAAAACTGCCCGGTCCAACTTCTACTCACAACTCATCCACTCAAATTCTTCCAACTCCCGCACCCTATTCTCCACATTTGCAAAACTGACCAAACCCAAGGACAATATAACCTCCACTTTCACTACAGACAAATGCAATAACTTCCTGTCATCCTACCATACTAAAATCCATACCATACACTGTTCACTAGCATCCACTTCCTCCGCTTCTCCTCCTTCTGAATATCAACTCACTCCGCTCACACACCACAGCTTTTCCTCTTTCTCTCCTCTGTCTACCTCTGACACCTCCAAACTCCTCTCAACCATGAAATTCTCCAACTGCCAGCTTGACCCTATCCCTTCTCCCCTCTTCAAAACCTGTCAACAAATCCTCATCCCTCTCATCACCATCATCATCAACACTTCCCTTACGTCTGGATCTGTTCCATCTCCGCTAAAACTTGCGTCCATCACACCCCTCCTGAAAAAACCTGGCCTCAACCCTGACAATCTGGACAACTTCAGACCCATCTCCAATCTCCCGTTACTTTCAAAAATTCTGGAACGCGCCGTCATCACACAACTTCACCAACATCTCCACTCCTCTCAACTCTTCGAAACATTTCAATCCGGATTCCGTCCACACCACAGCACAGAAACAGCACTTCTTAAAGTCAAAAATGATCTGCTCATTGCTGCCGACTCTGGTTCCATATCCATCCTCCTTCTCCTCGATCTCTCCGCTGCATTTGACACAATAGACCATACTGTCCTCCTCCATCGTCTTAAATCTATTGGCATCTCTGGCACAGCACTTCTCTGGCTCACCTCCTACCTCTCTGACCGTCACCACTTTGTCTCTGTTAACAACTGCAACTCCCACACCTCCCCTGTCACCCATGGTGTCCCCCAAGGTTCCGTGCTCGGCCCCCTCCTCTTCACCATCTACATGCTTCCCCTCGGTCAGATCATCCGCCACCATGGACTCCATTTTCACTGCTACGCCGATGATACCCAACTCTACATGTCCACCAAATCCATCACCCCGGCTATCCTCTCCACCATCACCAATTGCATTTCCGATATTAAAACCTGGATGGACAATAACTTTCTTAAACTCAACAGCAATAAAACAGAACTCCTTATCACCGGCCCAAAATCTCTCCTCTCTTCTATTCAGAACTTTTCTCTCCTTATCGACGGACATAATGTCACCCCCTCCCTCTCTGTCCGAAACCTTGGTATCATAATGGACTCCACCCTCTCATACCGAACACACATCAACCATATCACTAAACTATCCTTCTTCCACCTCCGCAACATTGCCCGCTTTCGCCCCTCCCTTACCCTGTCAACAGCTGAAATCCTCATTCACGCATTTATAACTTCAAGACTTGACTACTGCAATAGCCTTCTCTACGGACTTCCTACCAATCAACTACAAAAACAGCAATATATCCAGAATTCAGCCACCCGCCTCCTCACCCACACCCGGTACCGAGAACACATCACCCCTGTTCTCCAGCAGCTCCATTGGCTACCTGTTCACTATCGCATTCAATATAAGCTCCTCCTCCTCACCTACAAGTCCCTCCATAACTTGGCCCCGCCCTATCTCACTGAGCTCCTGGAACAGCACCAACCCACCCGCCACCTCCGCTCAGCTGGCACCAACCGCCTTACCCCGATCGTCCGCACTAACCGCCGGACCTTGGGAGACCGAGCCTTCACTATCGCCGCCCCCACCCTCTGGAACTCACTCCCTACATCCATTAGAAATTCCGACTCACTACCAAACTTCAAATCAGTACTCAAAACCCACCTGTTCAAACTAGCTTTTCCTTAAAACCCTTTTTGTTTTGTTTGTTTTATTCCCCGTGTGAAGCGTCTTTGAGTGTCCAGAAAAGCGCTATACAAGTGTGATGTATTATTATTATTATTATTATTATGTGTATTCTTCCATGAGTTGACTCCCTGCGGTGAGCCCATGTCTTCCCTTGGCAGAGCCTGCTCTACCTTCACTGACCAGTTGCGTCTCCCCCCTGTTATTGGCTGGAGCCACCTCAGTGACATGCCATATGTTGTACTGCCCGCTAAGTTTGCTCAGTCCATTTGTGTTCTCCACATGTTACCTCCTTCGGGCAGGATGTGGCTTTCCCAGTGGTCCTGTGGAATAGCAGTGACTTTCCTGGATTAAGCCCTGTCATATCTGCAAGTGCAGAAAATCTAGAGGCTTTTGTCTAGGCACTGGAAGGTGGCAGCACTAGTGGCGACTTAGTAGGATCCCAATCAGTCGGCGCGTCGACTACGTCGAACGTGCCCGACTGAAAGGGAACGTCTCGGTTACGTATGAAACCCTCGTTCCCTGAAGGAGGGAACGGAGACGTAGTCCCCTAGCCACTATTGCTGTACCACCGCTGACCGGGTTCCGCTCGGCTCCTCAGTGAAAAACAGCTATACAGCGATTCACGCACGGCAATTTCCATTGGCTCGTTTTTACAATACTCGAAGATGACAGGCTCACTAGTGTGATCCCAATCAGTCGACACGTTGACTATGTCTCCGTTCCCTCCTTCAGAGAACAAGGGTTACATATGTAACCGAGACGTTCTAGTGTGTGGAAGAATGTATGTGAAAGTGTATCACCCAAATACTAATCACCTGCACCTGTTGTCCATCAGCCATAGACTACTTAAGCACACACCTCAGTCACACACATTGTCTGTTCTCCCTAGCGGATACAAGACTGTCACTCGCTACACTACTATCCTGATTGTCAACATTCCTACCAAGAAATCCTCCTACGTTCTAGGTTCTCCACTCTACCGCCATAGTCGTCCTCCCTCATCTCCGAGTATTTCCCTGTTACCGTTATTCCCTTCTGGTCATCAACAACTGGTGCATTCCATCTATTCTCTTCGTTCATTCACCACTCTACTATATTCAAGAAAAGACTGTTACCCTCACCCTCCATATCATCGCTCTTGTACTGTTGCATCCTGATACCTGCCTGTTTTGACTGTCTCACCGCTGCTTCAATAAACTTGTTTAACTGTTCTCCCATTGTACTCTTTGAGTCTGCACATCGTTACACTATATACTGTATGTTAACAGCACACCGGTTTAAATTTTTTAATTAAGACATGGCCAAAAACATGTTTATCTTTCATTTCCAATGCATATATCACAATGTATTCTCTTGAAAATTGTTTGTCAAATGTGTTGAATGTAAACTCCTCTTAGGAATTTCACCATTCAATGTGAATTTATCTGAGAATATTCTTAAATAAGGAAATCTATTCAGTGATTTGTCCATGCCAATGTCGCATCCAAAATTCCGTGGCACAGCGTCGTGTCGTGAATCATCTCTAAAACTGACACTTAAGATTTAGTCCTACACTTTACTTAAATTATGACTGACATGCTTGATAACTACCTTTTAAGCGTAGCTTTGAGCCAAGAATTTTTTTTATTCTTAAGTCTTAGCAGTGTTCTTGTGAGTAATTCTCATAGGTTTGATACATAGAGTTCTTTTAGAGGGATATTTGGTGAAAGAGAGAAACATGGTTTGGCCTGTTTAGGTATTGGCTAATGACATGACACCTTCCCATATTTTGCCAAATTAAACATGCATTATAGCCAAGGTTCATGCTCAATATTAAATCACTTAATGGAGTGAGTAAAAAGTTTTAGATTGCTGTTTTTTCCCATAGCTCCATTCATCATCATAAACATATTCAGTGTTTATGGATCCTTCAGGTGCCACTGAATTCCTGGCCTCCGGCTGAGAACAGCTTGTTTCTATTTAGAAGTAATCTACCCACAATGTTTGGCTAGGCGTGAAAGGGCAGCATGTGTTCATTTCCTCTCTGCAATGTTGGGAAATAGCAAACTACAAGTAGCCATGCTAAAATTTTCAGTACATTTCGGTATGTTTTTCGTGTTTTTTTTAAAAGATGTAGTAGTGTTGTATGACAATATGCCACATTTTTTTAAGCCACTTGATACTTGTTGGATATTTGTAATCTGATACATAAGCTTCAGTGTAGCTTGTTAAAGTCGACATGAAATCAAAATTGACCCTATTTACTTTGTTAGCACATATTACTAGTCTTGTGGTGAACCATTGATCCGTGCAAGTTAATACACAGAAAAAAATTGTTTGCCGTGGTAATCTTTCGGTTACTTTCGGTCTGGAATGGCGTTCCTTTTCTGATGACGTCAGTTTGGCGGCTTGGGTTGAAAATGCTTAACCACTCCCCTTAAACCGTTAGTCTGCTATGAGCAGAGATGGAGAGGAGGAGCGCTATAGTAAAACCCTGCCCTCTGTTCAATATTCTGTTTCATTTGGAAATACGTCACAATAATACTAGAGAAAAGTTATTTGCAACTTCCGGTTCGTGGGGACTTTAACTTTTGTTTGTAGCTTTTTGTGTAGCTTTGTGAAAAAGAAGTACACCTTTGCATACTTTTAAAAGTAATGCTTATTACAGAAACTGTTTCTTTCTCAGCAGTTTATGTTCACTTCCGACATAACCGACTGTGTTTATGTAAATACTCCACATGGTGGGCATTTTGGCATAACTGTTTGTGTATTCGAACATTCAAGTGCAATAAGCCATGAAAGAGAACTGAATTTGGGATTGCATTCTGTCTGAGAGATGTATCTTTCTGTGCGCTTCAAATGTATGTCAGTCAGCAAGATTACCACATTGAGTTCTCTTATTGCTCTTAATAACTTTTTTAACATCATGCACATCCCCGCTCTTTATATTCTCATCCATATATGTTTATTAATCTAAAGTGTCAACAACTTTAAGTAATACTGTGGTATGTGTATGTATCTACATACCACAAAAACGCTATAACAAAATCACTAACAATGGATACTTTATATTGTCTCCAGCCCTAGCTGAAATCATAAATTCTGTTTTCATTTTGAGGTTAATGTGTAAATCCATGTTCCCTGGAAATCCAGAGTTCTCGCGAGAGAACAAATTGAATTTGCTCAGCGAGTTACTCTGGTGTCGAGTAATGATGCTTATTAAATATGCCTTTGTATCCGAGCTGCACCAATCACATCGGGTTATCTGATATAGGTGGGCCAGAGGCGAGCTAAACAGATGACGACAGCGCTGTGACGTCGAAGTCATTAGTAAACATTGCAAGATGGCTATGCATGAACACCAGTTGCTTGAAACGGCTTTGGCTGCTACAATGAAAGAGTTAGACGTGGCTTTTTATCTAAAAGAGGAACAGAAGACTTCCTTTGCAGGAAGGACGTTTTTGCTGTTTTGCCGACCGGATACAGCAAGAGACTAATCTGCAGTTAGCTCCGCTGGTAGCTAAGCGTATAGGGATCTGGATACGTCACCCCGTGTATTGTTGTGATTGGTCGTAGTGTTATCCAATTGCGTGCAGTGAGATTTTCAAATGCATGCTTGGTGCCGCCCCTCGAGCTGGGCGATTTTCATTAGTCGATGCCAGAACCTTAATTTGGGTCTGGATTTCCAGGCTATAAACCATGTGCTTCTCACATGATTTTTATCATAACAACAGGATTCTAAGAAGTTGCCTAACAGTATGCCTTAAAGGGATAGTTCACCCAAAAATTAAAATTCTGTCATCATTTACTCACCCTCAAGTTGTTTCAAACCTGTATGAATTTCCTTTTTCTGCTGAACACAAAAGAAGATATTTTGAAAAATGTCGGTAACCAAACAGTTGATGGACCCCAATGACTTCCATAGTAGGGAAAAAAAATACTATGGAAGTCAATGGGGTCCGTCAACTGTTATCAAAATATCCACTAACACAGTGGCAAGTATCCAAGTTCTATGAAACAGGATGGTTTTAATCCAAGCTTTGTGGGAGCCAAAGCTGGGCAGGCTATGGGCACAAATATATCACCAAAACACATTTCTTCGGTGTGGTTGAAATAAATGCATAGGGGCTCTGAACAAATTACAACTACTTATTTGAGCTTGTGGCCTTGACTCTTTCTTTCCACGTTCACAATTCTCTAGTGGCATACTCATCAAAACATTGGTGAAATATGACTATGTGCTGGGGTTATTAAAACTGTTATTATCATGGGCGATTGGGGTTTGACAGGATCTGACTGTCATATAATAACCGGATGGTTCAGTTCTAGGCTCTTGGACTGAAGGAGAGACCAAAAACAGTCACAAAGCCCCTCTATGTGGTATGTCAGTAGTTCCCCTACCCCTTCGGCATGCACAAAAATAACCACATCTTCTTGCATGCATGTGTATTCTCATGCAAAAAGCCATGAATGGATTATAAATACACAAATGAGCACCTAATACCTTAAAACTTAAATATATGATAGACATTGCTGTATATCAATGTGTCAGAAAGGACAGAAATGCAGGCAAGGGGGGAGGAGTGTTAAAATACATCAAAGATAAATTTAAATGGCATACAGTTGAATTGAAAACCCCTCTCGAATGTCTAGCTTTGAATGTAATTTTATCACCTACAATGAATTTTAATATTGTTGCCCTTTATAATCCACCTTCTCATAGCACTTATTTTTATGATAAATTAAGTTTTGTAGCTACACAACTTGACTCTTATAAAGAAATTGTATGGTATGGTGATTTTAACATCAACTGGTCTGACAAAAGTAGTAAACAAAAATTAAAAACAATCATGACAAAATTTCATTATCTACAAATGATTAAAGGGCCCACTAGGATAACAAGGCAGACCAAGACCCTTATTGACATGGCATTTACTAACAACCAAAATGTAGCCTATAACAAGGACTTACAATCTGATAACAGGTCTCTCAGACCACAACATGACTCTGACAGTTAGAAAACTGACTAGAAAGCGGCTACAGTAATTTGGTAAATCTGATTGTATACCTGACACCCCTCTCCCCCCTGTAGATCCGCCCAGCTATCACAGGACTAATAGACAAATTTATAATAAATAAAAAAAGATGTACCCAGAAAGAAACTGATAAGTAATGAAATTAGAAAATTTATGAAGAAGAGAGATTTGGCTCTGAAAAAATCATTATGCTCAAAAATTAATACTGATCTTTTAACTTACAAAAGTTTAAGTGGTTTAAGTTTTTTAGTGGTCACTTTAAGTTTAAAGTGGTACTAGAACTACATAAAGCAAAGGCTTCCTATTATACTCAACTTATAGGCAATGCTAAGGGCAACAATAACTCCCTCTGGAGACAATCTGACTAACAAAACAAATAAACACGGGATAAAGGAACTTACCATAAATGGAAAGAATATAAACAATAGTGCCATTATGGCTAATGAATTTAATTTATATTGTGTGCAGTCAGTAGAAGAACTAACAAAAGATTTTGAGTCCATAGATTTCAATTATACAACTGGAATGACTTCAGGAGACAAAAGTTGCAGACATTATTAATAAATTGTCAAATTTAAAATTAAATGATATCTATAAGATGAATAGTTGCATTCTTAAAACAATATAGAACTACAGTGGTTAGTTAAACCACTACAGTGGTTAGTTAAACCACTGACACATCTTGTCAATATTTCCATAAGAACTTGTACATTTTCCTTTAGGATGGAAAAAAGCAGTCATTGTGCCTGTATTTAAATCAGGAAGTCAGGACTCTATGTTTAACTATCGTCCCATATCTATTTTACATATTTTATTCAAAGAATTTCAAAAAAGTTGTAGCAGCACAACTGGTTGACCACTTAGAAGCCATTCAGCTCCACCCACAGTTTGGCTTTAGATCGGGTTATTCAACCAAAATTGCAAACTGCTGTTTTATTGAAAATGTGAAAAAATCCCTGGATGAGGGTGATGTGTGGGGGCTGTATTCCTTGATCTTAAAAAGGCTTTCGATACACTCAACCATAGCTTGCTTTTGACTAAAATGCCATCTTTTAATTTCTCTACTGAGGCAGTACATTGGTTTGCATCCTATCTTCAGGTTAGAGTACAGTGTGTTAAAGTCGCCCAGGAAAAATCTTCGCTCTTGAACATCAAAATGGGCATACCACAGGGCTCTATACTTGGTCCTTTGCTGTTCAGTCGTTTTATATATGATAACTTACCATTAAACTGTTCAAGTGCCAACTTCCAGCTCTATGCAGATGATGCAGTTCTTTATGCACCCGCCAAGTCACCAGAGCTGGCTGCTTGTACATGAATGGCTGATGTCACACAGTGGCTCAATCAAAATTAGTTGGCTAAAACAATACAAAGTAATCTTAACTGTTTTAAACTAATCAGAAAATATATACCAAACCAGGCAGCCCTGCTGTACATGCATGCTGTGGTGTTTTCACATATTTCATACTGCAATACAGTTTGGGCACAAGCAGCTCCATCTGCAACAAAACACATTGGTTTATTTTACAAAAGTGATACCATAAAAATTATGGATAAAAAGCCAATCCACTACCATCACTGTCACATCCTCAAGAAATACAATTTATTAAGCTTTGAAAGCTTCAGTAATTAATTTTTTCTGAAATACATTTTCAGGTGTATTCATAATTTTACGCCCAAGCCACTTTGCAAATGAATTCAAATACAGAACAGCTAAAGAGTTAACAGAAGCACCAACAATCATAACTGTACAACACTATACTGCAGGACTAGCTTCGCACAGACAGCCTTTTCTGTTAAGAGCTGTACGCTCTGGAATTCGTTACCATCTGACATAAAGACCATATCTGACTTAAAAAAGTTCACTTCCAGGCTTAAGTTGTGGCTAAAGAAAAGCCAAAACTGTAGCCATTTTTAAATATTGTAATTTTTCTGTTTGAGTGAGTGAGTGAGTGAGTGAGTGAGTGAGTGAATAAGTGTATATTTAAAGAAATGTGAATGTTTTATACTTGTATATATCTGTTTTATAATGTACTTAGAAAAGCCCAAACAGGAGTTGAAAATTAGCATTAGCTATATACTCTATGCTGCACATCAGTTGCAGGATTTGTATTGTAACTATTGACTGCATTGTCCCTGTTAAAAATAAACAAATAAAAATAAATAAATTAACCCAGCTGACTGCCCCCAAATTTCCATCACCAAAATATTTAATTCAGGCTTCGTCACCCTGGTGTGACTAAGAAGGTAACTATCCTAAACATCATTTCGATCTTCCTGCTCTATCGTTTCTCCAAAATGCCTGTCAAAGAGGTCTTTAAAAACAGATTTTACACTTAAAGCCCCTGCTGCAGATCAACACAGCCAGAGTGGTCTGTACCAACAAACAAGGAGTCTGACCCGTGAAATATGAGAATAAAAACAAAGGCTTCCCTTCATGAGTCGCCCCTTAGCCAGGTCCCTTCCCCCAGCCCTGTCCCCTACTTCTTCATTAATCACCCCCACATGCAAAAAACATGCCCATCCAGAGTGAATTGTGGCTCTTTTGGTCACTGAAAGGGTTGTGTATGTCCCTGAGCAACCCACAAACCCTTGCTGTTCTTGTTGGCCTGTTTATTTGGCCCCTATAACATTCTCTATCACAGGCGATTAACAAGAAGAGACCCTGATTTACTCCAGGTGCCTGTTTGCTTATTGTCCAGTCTCTTGAGCTGCCCTGACCTCTGACCACTGGCTCTGAGGTTGACCCATGGCTTAATGAGTGAGAGGGTCAGTGTTTGTGCTCTTAGAGTCAGGCAGCATGAAGATTTAGGGTGCAATGTGTGAGAATGTGCTTGTGTTTGAAGAAACAGATAATTTATTTAAAGTGCTTCCATTATGCTATTTTAAAGATTCCTAGTTTAGTTTATGTTGTCTCCTGCAATAGATTTACATATCCAAGGGCAAAAAAAGGTTTCAACATAACCTCTTTTCTCATAGTGTCTGAAAAGGTTCCATAAAAATTATGGTCTCTCTAAACCCCTCCTTTCTGCAAACCTGCTCTGCTCTGATTGTTCAGAAGGCCCAGCTCATGTCGGAAATGAAACGTCCATTACCATATCTGAATTTCACCAGAATTTCAGGGTGGGTCAAAGAAGGCACTTATTATTCAGCAATATTATTGACTTGACTGCACTGACACTATTGGATAAGAACTGAACTGAGCTGGATGATGATGTCACTGTTTTCTGCAGAACTGCTTTATAGCTGAATTGAACTAATTCCATAATTGAAGAACTGTAAACACACTTTTAGACCTTACCAGGCTTATTTACTGTTAATTGTACAGTTTTTTTACTGTAATCTACTGTAAAAAACTCAATTAAAACTCGAGTTAACTACTTTCACTTGCAGAAACCGACTGCCTTAAACTGACCAACTGCCATTTAAATGTATTAACTAAAATGTATAATGCACAAATAATGTGAGCAAAGTATTACTGTGAACTTATTTCATTTGAGACCACTAAAAAAATACTGTACATAAAAAGATTTCCACTGGACCAGCAACTAGTCACCGCAACATGCGGTTGCAAATAAAGCAACATGCAGCAAATCATCAATGTTTCTAGATCTTCCCCTGGACTGAAGCACAGGCTCTACTCTTCAGCACAATGGTGACCCAAAAAAACTAAATCTTACAGTAAACTATTGGCAACAGTGTTGCCAGTATATACCCGTTTTATAACTTAGTTTATTACTGTTAAAATACATTTTGTGGGTGTGTCTTTTTATCTTACACTGTTAACCCTTTCAACCCCACAGGAAAATCCACACTACAAAGAGTAAAAAGTAACATTGACGCAGTGTTGCAGTGAGATCATTTAGGAAATATGTAAGTGATTGTTGAGCATTAGTGATGAACACCTGCTGTTAACAAGCAGAATCACAAGAGGAACACAAGAACAGAAAATAGAGAAACACAAGAACTACAACTGGCTTCCAGCTATTACACATTATTACACTTATTATTACCCAGTATGACTTTATTTCTGTCATACATCTACAGAAGTTGTTATTGAGATATTTTATTGAAAATGTTTGGTTTGAAGTTACCATTAAAGAGATCAGTGTTTGCTTTAGTTGGGATGCTGACCCTTGACTTTTTAACATCAGATTTTCTCTTGCTGCTTGAACTGTTTTTGCAAGTCACACATGGTTTGTGAATGCAGTTTGTTATATCGATTATGATGACAAAATAATCAAATAGCCTGTTCATTCACTAATCTCATTCAGAATTTATCCAGCAAACACATTTATGTTGTGGCAACGTCTGTGGCACGTCGCTGTCTACGTGCTCCCAACATTGTAACAACGTAGAATTGTAAGACGCGACAGGGCTGTCGCAACGTTGCTACGCGACATTCAGCAACTAAGAGACGACGTTCTGACAATTTTTAGTTTTTATGCTAGATAGGCCTATAGAAATCCCCCATTTAGCATTTTATGTTTTGAGGTTAATTTTTAATTAGTCAGATGTTAGAAAAATTATATAGTTTTTTATATAGTTATTGTTTATCATTATTATTATTTAATGGGGCTATCGGTAAATTAGCCTAATTATAATCAACACCTGCAAGTGTACACTTTGATGAGTTAAAATGACAGAAGGTTACGTTAATTCAACTTTATTAAAACTGCATATGGTAATCAAATTGCACTTCCAAAAGTCATACATTTGTGAGAAGAAAAAACAAAAAACAAACATATTATACAGGGAGTGGACTAACTAGCATGAGCAAACATGCGAAAATCTGGCAAAGAAACGAATGAGACGACAAATCAAAGGAAAATATAAACAGGTGTGCGAGCAGTTACAATTTTTTTTTTTTCTCTGTGCGTTTCCACACAAAAAACATTAACGTGCAAAAGTAGGCTATGCGTCGCTGCCTGTTCAATGAGTGCTGAAATCAATTACTCATCATTAAAGTCATTTTGGCTTCATACTTTTGGCATGAAGTTAAATATTTGTCATACCTGACCAGATGATGTTCAAAAAAATCCTATCCTTGCTTGATGAAGAATGAGAGACGACCCAACGATCAGTTGAAATTCAAAAGTATATTCTAAATATATTAGACATCTCATGAAAGGTATTCCAAAAAGTGTAATAAGTCAAGTCAAAGTCAAGTCAAAATGTATTTCTATGGCACACTCAAAAGCAACAGAGTTGCGCCAAAGTGCTGTATAATAAAACATTGAGCATATAAAAAGAAAGCATTAAAAGAAAACATAATCACAAAATATAATCACATTAAACAAAATCCAATCCAATAATTTTTTTTTATTTTTTTTTTTTTATTAAACTTTTAACTAATCTAAATTAAACAAAAGCAAGATAGAACAAATAAGATTTAAGAGCCGATTTAAAACTGGCTAATGAAGGAGCAGACCTCATATTTACGGGCAAACTGTTCCAAAGTTTAGGTGCTGCAGAAGAGAAGGCCCGACCACCTTAGTTTTACAGCGACAACGTGGGACAGTTAAGAGATGCTGATTACTAGACCTAAGTGTTCTTTGGGGAAAGTGAGGAATCAGAAGGTCACTAATGTATTTGGTGCAACACCAGATAAAGCCTTGTACACAAAAACAGAAATTTTAAAATCAATTCTAAACTTTATTGGAAGACAATGTAAAGTCGCTAAAATGGGAGAAATCTGATCTCTCTTTTTTGTGCCGGTAAGAAGTCTTGCTGCAGCATTTTGGACAATTTAGAGGTGAGAGATCGCAGTTTGAGGCAGGCCACAGTACAGGGAATTACAGTAGTCCAGGCGTGATGTTATGAGAGCATGGATTATGGTCTCCAAAATTTTCAGAGGTTGAAACTGTTTTCATTTCGCAATCCGATCTCAGATGAAAGAAACTGCCCTTTACCACTGTACTGATTTGTTTCTCAAAATTTTGTGACAAATCAAATGTAACCCCAAGATTCCTTACATGAGGTTGAACACTGACGGCAATAGAATCTAAATTAAAAAGACCTGGAGGGGCCTAAAATCTAAATTTAGTAAAATCCTCCATCTCTTCGATGTTTAATTCTTCAAAGAAGACAGTATCCGAAAAGTTAGTTTGATAGTACTATGAAAAAAAACTGGCAGTGGAAGGTTGAATGAAACGAGAATAACTCACAGGCTGAGAGCAAGTGGAGGTGGGAAAAACACAGACAGATTCAAACACAATTGGCAAATGGTCAGAGATAGCAGCATCAATCACTGTTAGATTTGTTATGGGAAAACCATGTGATAACACCAAATCCAATGTGTGCCCCAAATTGTGAGTAGGGCTAAAAACTGATTGTGACAGATTTAAAGATTCAGTGAGACATAAAAACTATTTCACCAAAGATTTAGATGGACAGCAAAGGTGAATATTAAAGTTTCCAAGAATCAACAGTCTATCACAACAAGATACAATATTAGAGAGGAAATCTGAGAATATGTCGATTCTCATTAACTGTACCTCAAAACTGGACTACACATCCGTATGTAGTTTTTTGCTTTTAAAATGTTTTTTTTTTGTTTGTTTGTTTTTTTTGTTTTTTTTTAAACAGTAGCAACACCCCCACCATGACCAGAGAGTCTTGGGATGCTAAAAAAAAAAGCACAATCCGGGGGAGAAAGTTCACCAAGAGATGAAAATTCATCCAGTTTCGGCCAGAGATAAAAAGTCAAGCGAGTTTATAATGAAAAAGTCATTTAAAATAAACGATTTGTTTGATAGTGACCTCACATTTATCAAGTCCATCCTAACCGTCAGCGACTCCGCTTTTTCATCATTTGGAGATAAAAACTTAGGCTAATTGAACAGTGATTTAACGGATTTACTGACCGTAACTCTGCGTCCGACTTTGAAGAAGACCAACAGGATGAAATTACTGGAAAGTAGTCGCTAACCAAGGAAGCGAACTCGGCACTTTAAAGAATTTTGAAAACATTGATGGACAATTCAAAATGCTCTTCCTGTCATTTTTTTTCTTGTTAAGGAGGGGTTTAGAGAAACTGAATCCTTTATGGATCCGTTTGTCTTTCTATTCTACTGTATATCTACTGTTTATTTCTTTGTACAGATCAAAACGATCCCCATTCACACGGATCCGCAAAAACAACTAATAACGCTGTACTATGCATGCCAGACTATGCAAGTAGTTTGCGATGTCACTTTGGCTACGTTCAGACTGTCAGTCCAAATCCAGTTTTGAGCATATCCGATTGATTTAGCAAGTGTCCCTAGTGAAAATGAAATATACTAAAATGTATTTGAAATACTTTTATTTTATGCTAAGTATACTACCAATACATTTACCAAATATTTATGTAATACAAATTCCCTGCAATTGTACTGTTGGTATACTAAATTGGTATACTTAAAGTCTGCTAAATTGGAACAAGTAATGTGTCACTCTAAACTACGCAAAAACCTGTGCAAGCGCAGTACTCAAATCAAGCAGCAAAAGAAGAGTTCGACCAATCATAGCGCTGGGTTCATTCCCCAAATAGCATGCGGGGATGATTGACAAATGCGTAATAATTAAAAAGAGACTGCAAATCGACAGAAACACAAATCCCGCTCGATCCCACTTCCACTCCCGCTGTCTGACTGATTTCTTAAGAGAGGAGGACAGTAGTCATGGTGAGAAACACACACACAGAGAGAAGATAGTTGTAAAATGAAAATTGATGTGATAGGTGTAACGATGTATGCAGGGAACTCAGGTTCTCAAAAAACACTAATAGTTTTAATTCGAGCTCAAAAAGCAAGCAAACAGGCAGTGCAAACACATCACAACATAACAGAGACTGGACCAAGAGTGAAAGCAAGGATGAGGCTTAAATAACAAACTGAAACGAGATAATAAATGACACACAGCTGAAACCAATGAACTAATGATGATTGTACCCATGGAAACTGAACAAAGGCGGGAAACTGAACAAAGGAACATGTGAAACTCAGACATGAACAAAACAGGGAAACAGATCAAAAACCAAACTAAAAACAAACATAACCCTGACAGTGACACAAGGTTTAAATTTTGTTTGTGCTTGTGTATTTTATGTCAAAATGTCAGAAAGCATTTTCCATCCGTGTTTTTAAAATTCGATAACGCTTTATAGTTAACACAACCCCTCATTATATGTTGGACTGTCAAATTAGTCATAGCACACATCAGAAGTTCATCCCGAATGTAAATGAAGTAATAATATACCTTGAATGATAGAAGTAACCATTTTTATTTGTTTATCCCATGACCAGTAACTTCTTTGTCTCATCTTTGTCTTCACCATGTACAGGGATGATGGTTCTGGTTATTGATGTAACAGAACACTTAATGGACAGTGGTAATAACTAAATTCACTGAGTATGAACTCAGCATTGCTATGTTGATGTTTTAAAGATATCTTATGGATTTTGGTGATTAAATACTACTGTCATTAATTTGTCTCCATGTTTACACTATTATGCATTCCAAATGGCTCTGATGGCTCTTGAATGGCTTTCCTGAGCTCCAGAAAATACCTGTTAAAATGTCTTAGTGGGAAGGAGCGGTTACCAGTGAGCATGAGGTGATTTCTCAAAGATGGGTAAGATCCTCTTTTGGCCAAGTGGAGGGCAACCTAAGGCAGCTACCACTGGGCACCTACCCTGAAGGGAGGCGTTAGATGTGAGATGGGTAGGCTACGGTTGAGTAGGTGTTTGTTAGGCCAACGGCATCATTGAGGGTTTCAGCAGTCTGCCCAAAAATGTGAGCTCTCCATGCCTGATCACCAGATACCGCATTCCTTGGATGGCTTGTATTTCATTGTGACAAGTGTCATAACTTGATACAACTAACTTGAGACCATGAGGGTGATTGTTATTAATTCTGTGGAGACCATAAAGCGTATTAATTTATTTGAGAAATATGAGGTTGGTTGCCTTATGGACAAAATTGTATAAAAGTTTTAGATCCTGAATCCTTGATGGCTGTGTGATATTGAATTAATATGTCTACCATAGTTTTCACTTTTGCAGATCATTAGACATGGCATTGGACAATTCCAAGACATGGTAGTGTCTAAAAATGAAGATTGTTTTTGCTCATTCAAAAGAAGTCTGGATAACAGGAGATTAATTAATTTACCATTTAAACTAAAGATAGCTTTAGAAATGCTCCTTTGATGACAAATGGATAGAACCGAGAATGGGACATACAGAGTGAAATAGGAGATTCTACAATACTTACAAAACACAACCTCACAAACAATGAACACCCGCTTACTGATTTACAACCCCAAGGGATAGGATCCTTTAACATTAACGTTTGTTTTAGTTTGTTGTTTTGGTCAGGAACTGGAGGAGTTAAGTACTTAACGAGTTCAGGCACTGGTAGAAGAAATTATTACTTTTTCTTTTCTTAGATGATTGGGGTTCATTTTAAATGCTTACACATATACGTTAAATGACACATAGTGTGCAGGGACATAACATGGGTTGGGGTTATTTGTTCTTTGTTTTGTTTTTGTTTTCCTTTCTGTTTCTATTCTTCTGTCCTTTATGTCGATTTCTTTGGTCTGCTATTTCTCCTTTCTGTTTACTTACTCCTACGGTCCCACCCCTGGATCCGCCTCCACTCCACCTCCCTCCTTTTATTGTTATTGTTTGAGCATCTGGAATCCGCTCCTTAAAGGGGGGCTCTGTCATGATTCCTGTTTTGTGTTCCCCTGGTCTTGAGTGGACTTATGCTATTTCCTATTTTGCACCATGTTTTGTAGTCCTTTGTAGTTTTTCTTGTTGATTAGTTCCTGGTTGTTCCCAGGTGTGTATTGTTTGCAAATCACCCCTTGTGTATAACTACTCCAGTGTTTCTCATGTTCTTTGTCTGGTGTTGTCTTTTTTGGATGTTTCTTTGAAGTTCTCAGTTCTGCTTCCTGGCTTTCTCATGTTTATTTTGGTTTACTTTGTGTAACAATGAGGCAGGCACGGACGAGGCGGAGAGAGAATCCACATGAAACAAACAGGTAATCCAGGGCAAACAACGGAACTCAGGACAGGAACATAGGACAGCAACAAGCAACAGCTACAACGACTGACAAACAACAACTGAAGCACAGAGGTTTAAATACACAGGCAAACAAGCTAAACAAGATAACAAGGGGGCGTGGTTAATCAGAAACACCTGGGAAGACTAATAAACAAGAAAAACATACTCGGTTACTAACGTAACCTCGGTTCTCTCTAGAAGAGGGAACGAGTACTGCGTAAGTATCTTACGCTAGGGGAAAATCCCTTTTCCGCGAGATATTGAAGCCAAAAAATGATTCTTAATTTTGTATTATTGTAAAACGCGTTGCGGCAGCATACAGACATAGGCAAGACGGCTCGTGTGCCTATTGGCTGTTCTGCGGCAACTGCAGCAGCCTATCGAGCGAGGCCTAGTGTGACGTCAAACCCAATGACTGCGTCACGTCCTGCCGAAACGGGTGTGGCTTAGGCCTATAAATCCAGCTCGCAGGCAGCTGATATCTGGTTTTTCATCGCCGAAGCTAACCAGAGCATGCACGGCAAGATACGCAGTACTCGTTCCCTCTTCTAGAGAGGACCGAGGTTACGTTAGTAACCGAGTACGTTCTCTTACGAGAGGTCTCTCGTACTGCGTAAGTATCTTACGCTAGGGGACCCAATGTAAAACGCAGTGCGTGCTGGGATCTGACACCAAAGACCCAAGGGCGAAAGCCCGGGGTTCATATAGTGCATAATCACCAGGGGAACTCACAGGGAGTCCGGGAAGAGGGAGGGGCGGAACCGCGCTCTTCCACATATAGCAGCGTCCCTCAGATGCAAATTACATCATACAGACAGGACGGAGTACGGCCTGAACTGATGGAAAATTGTGGGTCTTATTCATTTGACCATAAGCATTTTGTGGTCGATCAGCGAGCAGTGCTCATCGAGCAGTGCTCAGCAGACACAGTATTCTGAACTGATAGCATCAGAACAGACAGTACTGGTATATTTAGACCGACAACAGCCTGGCCTGTAAGGCGGGAACCTCTAGGTTATAAAACCTTATAAATGTAGACGGGGAGGCCCAGCCTGCCGCCATACATATATCTTGCAAGGAAATCCCACTTGACCAGGCCCACGATGAAGCCATGCTTCTCGTGGAGTGCGCTCTGACACCCAACGGGCACTGCATACCCTTGGAAGTGTACGCCAGCGCAATGGCGTCAACTATAGGGGTGGTGGCGCAATGGATAAGACACATGCCTTTGGTGTGAGAGACCCGGGTTCGAATCCACTGTGAGACACCAATGTGTCCCTGAGCAAGACACTTAACCCCTAGTTGCTCCAGAGGCGTGCGACCTCTGACATATATAGCAATTGTAAGTCGCTTTGGATAGAAGCGTCAGCTAAATGAATAAATGTAAATGTAAATGTAAACTATCCATCTGGATAGGCTCTGTTTCGACGCGGCTAGTCCCTTGGAACGTCCGCTGAACGAAACGAAGAGCTGCTCCGTCAAGACAGATGAGCGAGACACATAAGCTCTTAATGCCCTGACTGGACAAAGGAAGCTCGCGTCTCCTTCCTCGTCAGAGACCGGTAGGGCTGACAGGGAAATGACCTGCGCCCTAAACGGTGTGTTGAGGGATTTTGGAACATAACCGTGCTTAGGTTTGAGTATAACTCTTGAGTCATTAGGCCCAAACTCCATGCACGTCGCGCTCACTGAGAGTCCCCTATGCGCTTCACTGAAGCGAGAGCCAGAAGAAACACTGTCTTGAAAGACAGGTGTTTAAGATCAATCGTCTGTAAAGGCTCGAATGGGTCACCTTTCATGGCCTCCAGTACCGTAGAAAGGTCCCATACGGGGACTGAGGGAGGTCTGGGAGGATTCAGTCTCTTAGCTCCTCTAAGGAAGCGGATGACTAAATCGTTCCTTCCTATTGACTGGCCGAGCGTTGTTTTTGAGAACGCTGCTATGGCCGCCACATAAACTTTGAGCGTGGAAGGGGACCTGTCCTTGTCCAACAGCTCTTGTAGGAAGGAGAGAACCTCCGTCACCCCACAGTCTGGGGGCGACACGCCACGAGCTGTGCACCAGCTGGAGAACACTGACCATTTCGAGGAATAGAGACGTCGCGTAGACGGAGCTCTAGCCTGCGTGATCGTGTTTAACACTCCGCTTGGGAGGTCAGCGGGTACCCGTTGATGGCCCAAACGGATGCCAAATCGAGCCCTTGGCCTGAGAGAGGAGGTCCCTCCTCACTGGCACTGGCCATGGGGCAGAGCTCGCCAGCTGCATCAGAACTGGGAACCAGGGTTGGTTTTTCCAGAACGGCGCTACGAGTAGCACTGAGCATCCTTCTTCCCTGATCCGTTCTATCACCTGAGGCAGGAGAGAGACGGGAGGAAAGGCATAGAGCGGGCGGCGGGGCCATACATGAGCCAGCGCGTCCCTGCTCTTGGAGAAAAATTCCAAACAGTGAGCGTTTTCTTGAGACGCAAACAGGTCTACTTCCGCTCTGCCGAATTTCCTCCACAGCAGCTGGACTGTCTGTGGGTGTAGAGACCACTCGCCTGTCGGAAAATTGTTCCTGGACAGTCTGTCCGGTCCTACGTTTAGGAGCCCTGGCACATGCGCTGCTCTCAGCGAGAGCAGGTTGCGCTGAGCCCACACCAGGAGGCGTTCTGTCAGCCTGTGCAGGTTTCGGGACCTGAGGCCGCCCTGGCGATTTATGTAGGACACCACTGACATGTTGTCCGAGCGGACCAGGACGTGGTGTCCTCGTATTTGGGGACAAAAACGCGTCAGCGCGTTGTCTACTGCCAGCATTTCGAGGCAGTTTATGTGTAGAAGCTTCTCCCGTTCTGACCATTGGCCGAAGAACGGTCTGCCCTCGAGCAGCGCTCCCCATCCCGAGGTGGATGCGTCCGTAGACACTACCTTCACACTCGAGGAAGTCCCCAGGCTTACACCTGATTGGTACCAGTCGTTTGCTTTCCAAGGTTTCAGAGCTGCGATGCATTTCTGATTGACCTTGAGACGAAGCAGACCGGAAGCCCACGCTCGGCGCGGCACTCGCGCTTTCAGCCAGAACTGTAGCGGGCACATGCGAAGCAAGCCCAGCTGAAGTACTGATGATGCTGAGGCCATGAGACCTAGCATCCTCTGAAATTTCTTGAGCGGGACAGATGCGCAGCAGCGGAAAGAGCTCGCTGCGCACTGAATGTCTAGTACGCGCTGTGGTGACAGTCGCGCTATCATAGACAGCGAGTCCAGTTCTGTGCCCAGAAAAGATATTATCTGTCTGGGGGACAGAGAACTCTTCGCCCAATTGACTCTGAGACCCAGATTCTCGAGGTGATCGAGTAAAATGGCCCTGTGCTCTATGAGCACCGAGTGAGATTGAGCTAGAATCAGCCAATCGTCCAAGTAGTTCAATACTCGCATGCCCTGTAGCCTGAGGGGTGCGAGCGCTGCGTCCATGCACATCGTAAATGTACGGGGTGCTAGGGACAAGCCGAACGGTAGTACTGTGTACTGATATGCCTGGCCCTCGAAGGCGAATCTCAAATATCACCTGTGACGTGACGCTATCTGTATTTGAAAATACGCGTCTTTCAGATCTATTGACACAAACCAATCTCCTCTGCGAATCTGCGCAAGGATTTTTCTGGTCGTGAGCATTCTGAACTGTTCAGTTGCCTTAGATCTAGTATGGGTCTGAGACCCCCGTCTTTTTTCGGTACCAGGAAGTATCTGCTGTATAGCCCTCCTTCGCTCTAAGCTTGAGATAACGGCTCTATGGCCCCTTTGCTCAATAGTTTAAAAATTTAGGTTCGAAGTAGGTGTGCTACTTCTGTTTTTACCGTGGTCTGGACGCGCGTAGCATAGCGGCGAGGGCGTCGGCGAAACTGTACCTTCGCGCCGGCGAAGATAGCCTCTTTTTATAATGTCTAACAGCCACTTCAAAACCCCGGGTAGCCTCGCCCATGCATCTGCATGAATGGCTAGGGGTTGAATGCGAAGCGCGCTCCTGTCGCTCAGCGACAGAGGGGCTTCGGTGTGCTGTAACACATGCGTCGCGCTTATGACATTCGAGGCAGAGGGCGCGCTGATAACAGCGGGCAGATTGCCCGCGCTCGACTCCTCTGCGGTGGTTAACCGAGAGGGGGAGGGCTGGGCTAGTCCCGTAGGACTTGTCATGTCTATGTGTGGATGTGGGCGCGGGATAGCGGGCACATTTACCACACCGAGAGCATTGTCCGCCTGAGCAGAGCGAATGCACGTTGGTTTCGTTTTCACAGAAACCTCGAGACATGCAGGACGTAGTGATTGTGGGCACTGGGCAGTGGGCACATCTGCTACGTTTAATGCGCAATCGAACTGGGTCGATTTTATGTGCGCGAGCCCTGTGTGACGGGCTGTGCTTTGTGTGTAGGAATGGGCAGTGGGCATTTTGTCTACACTCATAACACCATCGGACGTGGCCGGGACACCAGAAAATACACTCTTTGTGGGATTTATCTGGGTAGCCGTGAAAACGGCATTTGTCTGCAGGCAAGCGGGCAGTGGAACCGGCTTGTTGACTGCAAAGTACACTGGAACAGTCACATTTCTTGGAACTGAACGAGCGATGAGTTTTGGTGGAAGTCCGGCCGCAGCGGGACTTGGACACCGTCGTTTCCCTAGGCGTGCTAGGACGACTTCGGGGCCTCGGGCTTTACCGCAATCCTGGGCCGCGGCCCACGCGGGGCGGGGCGGCGGCCAGATGAGCGAGAGCGCGGTCTCGCGCGTTGGGGCCTGTCGGCGCTGCGAAGTGGCGGCGGTGGGCGGAGGCTGAGGCTGTGAGCTCTGAGCAGACGTTTTCGCACGGCCTGCTGCAGAACTGGAGCGCTTCGGCAGGGAAGTGCTTCATAGCCTGTGACGCTTTCTGTACCTCGGCGAATCTTTCCGCAAAATCTTTGACGGAAGTTCCGAAGAGGCCAGCGGGAGAAAGCGGAGCGTCGAGGAACGCAGCGCGCTCAGACTCAGACATCTCAGAGAGCGTTAGCCATAGGTGTCTCTCAGTCACAGTGAGAGAGGCCATGCTCCGTCCTATGGCCTGTGCAGCAGACTTAGTAGCGCGGAGAGCGAGGTCCGTAGCACTTCTCAAGTCTGGAACGCAAATTGCATCTGGTCCTTTCTCGTCCAGCTTTCGGAGGAGATCGGCCTGGAAAATTTGCAGTGTGGCCATAGTATGCAGCACTGACGCAGCCTGCCCAGCGGCGGAGAAAGCGCGACCGAGCAGGGTTGACGTCATGCGGCAAGCTTTTGAAGGCAGAGCCAGCTTAGCGCGCCGTCCAGCGGAGGGCGGGCATAGGTGGGCTGCTATCGCTTCTTCGACCGGCGGCAGCGAATGGTAACCTCTGTTTTTAGCATCGTCAACAGCGGAGAATGCTAGCGAAACAGAAGAGCGCATTCTAGCTGAGAAGGGGGCGTTCCAAGACTTAGCGACTTCTTCGTGTAACTCAGGAAGAAAGGGCGCTGGTCTGGACGCAGGCGAAGCGCGCTCCCCAGGAAGAAAATATCCATCCAGCCAGTTGTGAGCAGGCTGTTCAGGCGTAGACCACTCGAGGCCGAGGCCCGCGGCGCGCGGCCTGTGCGAGTACGTGCATCAGCTCTGACTCGATGCTAGCTCTTTTGCCTGACGATGCGCGGACAGAGGGCGCGAGATCCACAGAGCTCGCCCAATCTTCACTGCCCGATGCCAGGAGAGAGCAGGAATCATCCTCCCCCAACGCGGCTTTTTCATCAGCGTCATCGACGGAAGCGGCGGCAGACGGCGGCCGCTGTCCGTCAGGAAGAGACACTGACGAAGCCGGTGAAGCTGGCGGGCGAACCGGCGAGCTTTGACGGGTGGGGGAAGGTTCCGGGACCCGCTGAGCACGGCGCTTTTTACGGCGCGGCACTACAGCGGGCGGAGGTGCAGTCTCAGTGAAATATGCCAGGCGAGTCCTCAGAGTCGCCATAGGCAGTAGCTCGCAGTGATGGCAGCCGCCGTCAGCGAGCGCGGGAGCTGCATGATCCTCACCCAGGCAGGAAACGCAGATAACGTGGCGGTCCCCGTCGCTGAGTGTGGCTCTGCACGAGTCGCAGGAAGGCATCTTTAAAAAGACGCAAGCTCTTTTAGACAGTGTGTGTCGCGGCGGCGAACACACACACAGCAGAGAGTGTAAAGGATATAGGCGCCGGATAGCGCAGCAGGAAGGCGATTGAAGGCGGCGCAGCCAGCGACTTCAGTGACGACTCGTCCCGCTGCAAGTGCTTCCTCAGACGGCGCGGCTTCTCTCCGGATCCAGCGATGCGTGTGCTTCGCTGAAGAGATGAAAAATCAGATATCAGCTGCCTGCGAGCTGGATTTATAGGCCTAAGCCACGCCCGTTTCGGCGGGACGTGACGCAGTGAGCGCGAAGCACCCTCATTGGGTCTGGCGTCACGCTAGGCCTCGCTCGATAGGCTGCTGCAGTTGCCGCAGAACAGCCAATAGGCACACGAGCCGTCTTGCCTATGTCTGTATGCTGCCGCAACACGTTTTACAATAATACAAAATTAAGGATAATTTTTTGGCTTCAATATCTCGCGGAAAAGGAATTTTCCCCTAGCGTAAGATACTTACGCAGTACGAGAGACCTCTCGTAAGAGAACTACAAAGGACTACAAAGGACTCCGGCCAGGGCGGAGCAGGCAGTGCAGGTGGCCAGGGCGGAGCAGGCAGTTCGGGTGGCCAGGGCAGCGCGGCCTCCATGGTCCTGTCAAGGACACTGCTCTGGCTCGGCAGGCGTGACATGAACAGTCTCTGGCTCGGCAGACGTGACGTGAACAGTCTCTGGATCGGCAGACGTGACGTGAACAGTCTCTGGATCGGCAGACGTGACGTGAACAGTCTCTGGATCGGCAGGGCTGACGTGAAGCTCAGACTTGGCAGGGCTGACGTGAAGTAGAGTCCTGCACGGGTTCGGGTACCCGCGGGTGACCCGCAAATTTTGCTCAAACGGGTGAAAAATATTAAACTGTGTCAGATACGGGTGCGGGTCGGGTCGGACACGGGCTAAACACGGGTCTATACACGGTTTAAAACAATCACGTGCAAACTTAAAAATATATGCATATTTTTAGGAACACATCTACAAAAATATGCATGTATTTCACGTTGATAAAATAATTTAAAATCCACATCAGTTTATTTGTGCCCACGCCCTCCCAGAAGTCTCTATACCTACTTTCACTTAAAAAAATTCCTCATAACCGCACGCGCGCGAGGAGTTGAAGAAAAGAATAGCTAGTGGAGATGGTAAAGTTTTCGACAATACGTCATCAAAAATCAAGTCCAGTGTGTGGGAGAAATTTGGAGTTATCTGAAGAAAACAATATTGTGAAAGGCTTTGCTGCATGCATTTTCGTGTTGGATAGCCTCAAATGTGGAACTTCATCGCTGAGGAAGCACGCAGATAACTGTGGTAACAAACCAAGCAGTTCTATCGAACAGTATTTTTCAAATTTTACACTGTTAAGTATGTGTG
The DNA here is from genome assembly GCF_965113295.1 of Leuciscus leuciscus. Classification (NCBI taxonomy): domain Eukaryota; kingdom Metazoa; phylum Chordata; class Actinopteri; order Cypriniformes; family Leuciscidae; genus Leuciscus; species Leuciscus leuciscus. The sequence goes on from NC_138746.1 coordinate 26,879,841, forward strand.
GTGTGCAGGGCGTGTTTGAACCCAAAGTTGTCAGATGTAGGCTAGACGAAATTGCGTGGCAGATATAGTGTTGTAGCCATGTCTGTTCGATTGGTAATGTTATAAGGCTACTCAGTTTTATGGTAACGTTAGAGGGTCAGCGGGTCGACTTTGTAGCGTGTTGCAGGTTGTTAATAAATGCTATACGTGTTAATAAATAAGTTATTAATAAATGAATAAGTGTTCTTCTGAAGAAACTGCCTATTCTGGGTCATTTTACAGCGAGTATTCAGGCAAAAATGATCTGTTATGGCTTAAATCAGGGGTCGGGAACCTTTTTTGACCAAAGAGCCATTTTTTCATTTTTGGATAATGCATTTTTCCAAAAGAGCCACAGTAGAAAAAAAATTATATATATATATATATATAAATTAAAGACGTGCTTTTTTCAATAAAAAATTCAACAGTAGTAGGCTAATTATTAGGTCCATAGACAACTAAAAACAAACAAATATTCAGCAAACAATAAATTAGTTGCAATATGGAATTAATTGTGCAGGGCTTTCACTGTGAGGTTGAGTTACCAAGTGATGAGCATAAATCCTCTTATGTGTGCGTGTGTGAGAGAGAGAGAGTGAATGCACAGAGTACATCTGCTGTGTTTACGTGAATACTCGACTTGCCATTTTGAAATATTTCTGTTTATTTGGCCGCTTAGGCGCGCAACCGAAGACAAAGGCTACTTGTCCGTGTTGCGCTCGGAGCGCGCGCACAGCGTCCTGTCAGTAGAATTCAGTTCTCTTTCGCGACTTATCACGCTTTTAATATTTATTTTCAATATAAAGCACATCCTGTTATTTTCTTTCTCATTCATTCATGTTTTGTTATTAATAACTTTAAACAGAATCGTCAACTGAAATCTGCGCGGATTATCAAAAAATACGACACATTTATAGGACATAAAGGGTCTCTGCGCAAATGTCTCTTTGCACAGCAAAGCCCCCGTTTCAATAAAAGGATATATTAAAGTTTATAAAGCCTACTTTTACATTTTCGCTGCTGTTCTAGAATGGTTTTCGCCAGCTTGAATCCAGTGCAGGAGCTGTAGGTTACCACAGAACACTCCCGAACAGCACTGAACACGCACTTTTGCCGGTACAACTTGAATATTATTATTATCATAAACTTTTAATTAACTTAAGTAGGCTGGACTACAACAAGGGAATTGTAATTGGCTGCTTTTTCTGCAGAGAGCCGATCTCTGTTGATGTGTTTTAATTGTTTCATCGATGGTTTGTTGGTAAAGGGTGAGAGACCTCGCGAGCCACATGATTTTTGCCAAAGAGCCAGATGTGGCTCGCGAGCCATAGGTTCCCGACCACTGGCTTAAATAAACGTTTGATTACCTGTTGGGGAAAATCATCTAATGTGTAACATTATATTACATTCAGCGGTACAGTAGGTCTGAATAGGCTGCCTGTTAAATAAAATGTTAAAATAAATAAATAAATGTTAATCAAACAATTGTGGTATCATGGAAAAAAAAAGTTTGTGTGTGACTTGGTGTGTGCCAAATTTGGTGCTATTACCAGGTATTTTAAGGGATGATTGCTAGGTGATTTTGTTTTGGAACCTTCAGAAAACTAAACTCGATTTTTTCTCAAAATTGACTTTGCTGACTCTATCGAGAAACAGGTGTAGCTCAGTATTTTAATTTTAATTTAATTTTTTGTCTAATTCCAACAAATCATACATAATTTTGAAGGTTTAATAGAGAATGTAAAAAAAAAAAGAAGAAAAAAATTGAATTTTGCTCATTGCGACTCATTTTGCCAGCACGGGTCACATATATTGTTTTTGAAGATCAGCTCCAGTCATTTCTGTCCTTTATATCTTTGAAGGTTTTGTTGGCTCGTAGGGGTGGATTATGTAAACCACTTATGTCTTTACTTGATGACACATCATGGCCCAAATCATGAGGTTGCAGAGTAGACTTAACATTTCTGTCCAGCATCAGGACGCACATGCAGTGGTGAGCTGGAGGCGATTAGTCACAGGGTCAGATTCCCTCTCTGTTTTTATCAATTAACACTCAGGACGTGGGAAAGAGGAAAAATGCAGGGATTAAAAAAGAGACAGACAGCAGCATATGCCACTAAAGCGTTTCTTTTTGCTCTCTCCTTCACACACACACACACACACACACACACACACACACACGTTGGGTTTCCATGTTTAATGGGGACATTCCTTAGACATAATTATTTTTATACTGTACAAACTGGATATAATATCTCCTAACCAACCCATCACAGAAAACTTTCTGCATTTTAACATTTTCAAATAACATAATTTAGCATGATTTATAAGCTATTTCCCTCATGGGGACCAAGAAAATGTCCCCACAAGGAAAAGAATGGTTGATATTGCCATAATTGTAGGGTATACCTGAACCACACACACACACTCAGTTTAGCTATCTTTGTGGGGATTCTCCATAGGCGGCTCCATATCTTTTTATACTGTAAGCTGTGTATTATATTCTCTAACCCTATCCCTAAACCTGCCAATCACAGAAAACTTTATTCACTTTTACATTTTAAAAAAACAACAAAAAAAACAACATAATTTAGTATGTTTATAATTAATTTCCCTCGTGGAGACTGGCTGGTCCCCAAAATGTAGGTGATCTCAGGTTTTATTATCCTTGTAGGAACATTTGGTCACACACACACACCACCACCATCATCATCATCATCATCATCATCATCATCATCATCATCATCTCTCTGTCTGCCTGATCCATGTTTTCCACACTCTCTGTCCCAGATGTCCTGACAAAATTCCCTATCCCAGAGTCTATTTTCTCTTTTCACTTAGTAAAATACAAACTGCTACTTTCAAAATACATGAATTAGTTTCTCACTCAGGCACAAACACCACCAAAACACAAAAGTGTTAAACTTAAGTTCAAAAACGAACAAAATACAAACTGAATAAGATATCAATTTGCTGCATTTCTACAGTAATGCCATATTGAAATATATTATAAATATAAAAAAGCATAAAAACTTATAAAAAAACAAAACAGAAAACAATTAGATGTAGTAAAACATTTACATAGGTGTTAGTCTTTCGATTTCATTTCTATACAAAAGGGAAAACTTAGGAATGATTTTGTACTGTAATGCACACATGGGCCATGTAACATACTGCAGTGAATTCTAAAATGAGTGTAATTATTTTTTTGTAAAGAAGTTTTTACAAAATAAATCATTGTGTAATGCTACCCTTTGTCAGTGTTTTTAGGTCATTGTTTTATAAGTGACAAAGTGTCTGTTGGGTGAAAACTTTTGCTTGTGTTATGAAAGAATGAGTTGATTTGAGACATGTATGAAGGGTTTTGGTAGTTTTAGTAAATCTTGTGCCAAGCTGAAAGTTGGTAAAAAGAACTGTGTGAAGAGTTTTGAAAAATTGGGTTTTAGCAATTGTAAAAAACTGTAACCCTCATGTTTGGTTAAGATTGACAAGAGACCCCAATTATACACATCAAAGCTTTACACCTGTCACGATGTCAGTTTGTTTTGATTTCTGTTCTTGTCTGTGGTTGGTTAATCTGTCAGTTAGTTCAGTTCTGTCTTCCTCCGCACCCTGCCTGTTTGTATTCATAGGCTGCGTTCGAAACCGCATACTTCCCTACTATTGTCACGATCAATGAAACGGAAGCAAGGATGCAAGTAAAACTCTTTATTTGTATAAATGATGAATGAACAGATCCTCAGGCAGGCTGGTGACGCAGGGACTAGATGGTCAGCGTCCGGTGGTGATTAAGGCGGATTAATATGAGAATGAAACACGGGCTTAATCTTTGATACATGGAAGCTGGGATGAATTCTCCTGTACGCAGGAGGAAGGTTGAGGCGGACTGTCACCAAACTAATGATCTTGGTGACAGTGAACGGGCCAATGAATTTGGGAGCAAGCTTATTAGAAACGGAGCGGAGATGAATGTTCTTGGTAGAAAGCCACACTTTTTGACCAACGACGTATACGGGAGGCTTAGACCGGTGGCAATCGGCTTTAGCCTTGGTGCGCGCCCCCACTTGGAGTAAAGTCTCACGGGCTCTAGTCCATGTGCGGTGACACCTCTGGATGAAGGCGTGAACGGAGGGAACCGCGACTTCGGATTCCAGACTGGGAAAAACTGGTGGCTGGTACCCTAAACTACACTCAAACGGAGATAGGCCCGTCGATGACACTGGTAACGTATTGTGGGCGTACTCCACCATTGACAATTGTTGACTCCATGAGGAAGGATTCTTGGAGACCAAACATCGCAACGTTCTCTCTAAATCTTGGTTGGCTCTCTCAGTTTGACCATTGCTCTGGGGATGGAACCCTGAGGACAGACTAACAGTCGCTCCCAATAACTTACAAAATTCTTGCCAAAATTTGGACACAAATTGGGGTCCCCTGTCGGAAACCACGTCTGTCGGGAGGCCATGTAAGCGAAAGACGTGATCAACGACGGTCAACGCTGTCTGCTTGGCTGAGGGTAATTTGGGCAAGGGAATGAAATGGGCCGCCTTCGAGAACCGGTCCACCACGGTCAAAACTACCGTGTTGCCTTGAGAGGGCGGGAGGGCGGTGATAAAATCTAGCGCAATATGGGACCAGGGTCTTGAAGGGACAGGCAGCGGTTGAAGTAACCCATCTGGGGGTCGATTGGAGGTCTTACCAGTGGCACAAACTGAGCAAGCCAAAACAAAACTGTGGACGTCACGAGCCATAAGTGGCCACCAGAATCGTTGCTTGACCAAAAACTTGGTACGACTAACTCCTGGATGACAAGCTACGTTGGAACAATGCCCCCACTGAATGACGTCAGACCGTAATCCCTCCGGTACAAATAAACGGTTCGGTGGGCAACCGGGCGGAGGCGTTACCCCTTCTAAGGCCGTCTTGACCTTCGATTCGACCTCCCATACGAGTGTGGAGACAAATAGGGTCTCGGGCAAAATGCACTCGGGAGTAGACGGGCGTTCGGAGCGGTCAAAAAAGCGCGATAAAGAATCGGGTTTGATGTTCTTGGAACCCGGGCGGTACGAGAGAGTAAAATCAAAACGTCTGAAAAAAAGTGCCCACCGAGCCTGCCTGGAGTTCAATCTTTTAGCAGTTTTGATGTATTCCAGATTCTTGTGATCGGTCCAGACGATAAAAGGTACCCCCGACCCTTCTAACCAGTGACGCCATTCCTCCAATGCTAACTTGACTGCCAACAACTCTCTGTTACCAATGTCATAATTGCGTTCGGCAGGGGATAAACGATGAGACAAAAACGCGCACGGATGCATCCTGTCGTCTGTGGGAGAACGCTGGGATATCACTGCACCTACCCCCATCTCTGACGCGTCGACCTCCACCACGAACTGACGTGATGTATCAGGGGCAATGAGGATGGGGGCTGAAACAAAGCGGCCTTTCAGTTTGGCAAACGCAGCCTCAGCTGCGTCTGACCACCTGAACGTAGTTCTGGGGGAGGTCAAGGCAGTCAGAGGCGAGGCTAGTTGGCTGAAGTTACGAATAAACCGCCGGTAGAAATTGGCGAACCCCAGAAACCTCTGTAGGGCCTTGCGGGAATCTGGATTTGGCCATTCCACCACAGCCTTAACCTTTTCAGGATCCATACGTATTCCCTCAGACGACACAATGTACCCTAGAAAAGGAACAGACTGTGCATGAAAAGCGCATTTCTCCACCTTGACAAAAAGCCCATTCTCTAGCAACCTCTGAAGCACTCGTCGGACGTGCTGCACATGTTCCTGGAGAGAAGACGAAAATATCAATATGTCATCCAGGTAGACATATACGAACTGGTCGACCATATCTCGCAGCACATCGTTGACGAGTGCCTGGAAGACTGCTGGGGAGTTGGACAACCCGAAAGGCATAACCAAGTATTCAAAGTGCCCCCTGGGGGTATTAAAAGCAGTCTTCCACTCATCCCCCTTCCTAATGCGGACCAAATGATAAGCATTACGTAAGTCCTATTTAGTGAAGATAGATGCTCCCTGCAACCTCTCGAAAGCTGAAGACATCAACGGCAAAGGATAAGTATTCTTTACCGTGATGCTGTTCAGCCCCCGGTAATCAATACAAGGTCGCAGAGATCCGTCCTTCTTCCCCACAAAAAAGAACCCCGACCCCGCTGGAGAAGAGGAAGGGCGGATGAACCCCGTTGCTAGAGAATCAGAAATATATTTCTCCATAGCCTCCCTTTCTGGGACAGAAAGCGAATATAACTTGCCTTTAGGCGGAGACTTACCTGGTAGTAAATCTATGGCACAGTCATAGGGACGATGCGGAGGAAGAGAAGCAGCACGAGACTTACTGAACACCACCTTCAGGTCCTGGTACTCCGCGGGCACGTTAGACAAATCCACTGCCTCCTCCTGAAACACAGGGACAGAAACAGACGAACAGGCAGACACAAGACAGGACTCATGACATTTACTGCTCTACTCCAGCACTGATCCTTGCTGCCAGTCTATTTTGGGGTTGTGGTCAATGAGCCATGGGTGTCCAAGAACAACAGGTGCGAGTGGTGAGTCCAGTATGTAAAATGAAAGGATCTCGGTGTGGTTGCCTGATGTGATGAGTGTGATGGGTCCGGTGATGAGTGCAATGGTGGGTAGATCCTGGCCGTTGAGTGCATGTACAGCAATGCGGGTGAGCGTTAGGATGGGAACTTGAAACTTGAGTGCAAATGAATGGTCCATGAAATTAACTTCGGCCCCTGAATCCACCAGTGCTTGACAGTCGTGATTGTGGACTGACCATCTTAGTCTTACCGGGAGGAGCGTAGATGTTGATGAGGTCTTCTCAGCAGAGATCCCACCCGACAGTATCCTCATACTTACTTCCAGGTTTGGCCTTTTACCGGGCACGCGAGAGGATACGTCATAATCGAACATCGCGGAGACAAAAGTAACAAAGGTTACTTTGGGTGCTTTCAAATGTGAGTAAACATGGTTCTTTGTGTTAAAATCGCATGTGTTGAACTACTGTAGAGTAAACTGTTGAGTAAACTGTTGAATTGTTGAAGGTGTAAAGACGTTAGACGTATAGTATAGTTGTGATTTTGCTGTAAAAACACGTTTTATTATGTATAGGCTATACATAATAAAACGTGTTTTTACAGCAAAATCTCAACTATACTATACGGTCTAACGTCTTTACACCAATATTTTTAGAAGATTTTCCTGTCAGATGTAAATAGACATTTAAAATGAGCGTCTTTAAGATGTATATGGTTTATGTAAATCTTCTAAAAGTATTGCAGATGAGCACATCACAACATGAAATAGACATCTAAGTGATGAATGTGTGCTATTATGTAAGAGAATTCACTGTTGTCAACACTGCTTACATTAGATAAATGATCTGTAAGGAAGGTAAATAAACAAATCTATAAAGTAAACATTTACTTTACCACAGATCTTTTGTGGTGGAGCAGGACCTGCAAGTGAAGATGATGGCTGCATTTGTGGGGGGAAAGGGGGTATTTTAGGGATCTTACTAAAATATAAAGTAAAAAGAATGTTGTTCCTTTGTTACTTTTGTACTTCTAATACAATCAAATGACATTGTGCTGTTAAAATGACTGCTTTTGAATTATGTTTGTGTATTTTTGTAGGATCTGAAATCTCTGCAGACTGGTGTGAGCACTGAGGATGAGGAGCCTAGAGCTGAATCCTGGAAACGGTGCCATGGATGAGACCCTCCATCACTCCACTGGCCCTTATTGCCTCAGATTGTGAAGCACAGCGCAGCACGCAACAACCTCACCTCTGGCGGTCAGCTGCTTCATCAGAATAAAGCTGAAGAATGAGAACCGCTGTGTTGAGATGGCAGTAGGATGTGGGGTATATGATATATGATTGTAGTTTGAATAAAGTTTCATGTGTTGTTGACTTGTATATGCATTTGTTTATTGATGGTTACTTTTTTTTTGGTTCTTTTACAAATTTATTCATGTTTCTTATTGTTGTCAGTAAATAAAATATAATTATTTAATTAATGCATTAATTCATTGCTTGACTGAAAATTTAAATGTTTTCACTGCATTTATCTAGTGTATTCATGCATAGCTATGTCATATGACAAAACAAATTACATTTTGCTTGTTTTATTAAATTATATAATTTTCAGTAAAACAAAGGTAATATAATTAAGTATTGGCCAGCATTTATCATTATTATTGTGTGTAAGTTTTGGGTTGGGCTAGCAATACAATTTGTTCTGGGGTAATATACATTTTTAAGGAGTGATACTTACATTTTTCGAACATAAAATCAACAGTTTCTCCAAAGGCGAGATCTTCGAGCAGCTGCCCGTGTCTTTTGTGCAAACATTACAAACGCTTTGGAAAACCATTCTAGGTAGGGCTGTCGAGTTGTGAGGTGTTAGTGCACCTGTCGCTTATATCATTTTTTTTATTGCCAAATTTAGTTACATACAAGATCAGGGAAATATATCATGGTTGTATATTTAACAATGAACAATCATAATGATAAAAAAATAAACCAATTTGCATAAATAATAATATGAGATTTTATACACAGGAAAAAAAAAGAACAATGACAAGGTATATATTGAAATAATTCATCATAATACATTTTTTTATTTTTAATTTTTTATAAGCCTGAGGGATGAAATGAAAGGTAAATATAACAAGAAAAAGAGGGAAACAAATGAGATTTTAGCCACTTTTGCTTGTGGGTGAAAAATTGTGGATAAACTAAAGAAATGAACATATTCAAGAGATGACGATTTTGGGTTTTCGTAATAAAAATAATATCGTTAAGGATAAAACTGGATCACATTAGAAGGGTTTAAAATATAAGAACTTAAATCAACCCTAAATGTATTCACAAAATAAATGGGCAGCTGTTTCTTCAACAAGACACAAAATTAGCCAATTTCGTCAATATCAAGATATTTACAGATAGATGAATTAAACCTGTCGCTCATATCTTTTAAGTTGTTGTGCTTGTGATAACGTTGTAGGTCACATGAAAACGTCAACATGGCAGATGATGTACGGCTCGCATTCATACTTAACGAGATCTTACTATAAAGTACCTACTCTTTTAACAATCGTTAAGTAAGTACTTATTGAAATTAAGTACCTACTCAGTGAGTATGCGGTTTCGAACTCAGCCATAGTTTCTGATTGATTGTTAGTTCAATTCAGGTGTGTCTTGTTAATTTTCTCTTCAGCTTGTCTATTTAAACCCTGTGTTTCCGTATTTTTCTTTGTCAGTTCTTAATGTTGTATTCAGTTGATGCTCCCGCGATCCTCGTTTGTAAAGTTTTGAGTTCGTCTTTGAATAAAGCTGCTGCACTTCTATCCTGTTTAGTCTCTGCTGCAACCGCCATTGTAACACCCCCGTTTCACTGTGGATAGTCCTGCATTTTTCATAAATGTGACATCTATTATTGCAACATTGCATCTGTTAGAGGTCAATTTGAGCCAAGCAATATAATAAATAAAAATAAGCAAGGCAGGAATGTATTTCTAAAGATTGTATAATTCATATGTGAAATGTAATATTAATTTATGCAGGATTCTAATCTGGTAGGCAGGGGGTATTCCCATGGTTTGATTTTAGTCCAGTAAATCATATTTTTAAAGTAACCTTTGTTAGTGTTCTCCAGTGGTAAAGTTTTCCTGGTTACAAGAGATGGTTTAATAAGAGGAATCCAGGGGCCCGTTCTTCGTACGTCGCTAACTCAGTTAGCTGGATTTGATTGTTGACGATTTGGCATGTTTGGTTCTTCGAAGCTCATCCTGGACTTGCTGTCATAGCAACAGGTGCGTAAGCTTAAACCTGCTCGGGAGCAGGCTTATTTTCATGTAAACAGGATTAGACTGCAGCTTTATAAGCGGAGGTGATACGGGAAGTCCAGCGCAGCGCGAGAGATATATATTTTTATATATCTATCACTTTATGAGATATATATTTTTTCTCGTGACTCGTGAGATTGTCGTTTACATTATTAATTTGTTGGAAACGCACATTTATTTTCGACTTGTCGGAGTCAGGCTTTAACTACAGCACAAACTGTTTGCATTGCCCTAAGATTATTTGCGAGTGGCTCTTTACACTATTAGAGATGCGGAGAACTTGATGGAAAGTGCTGTCTGTCGTGTCATTCGGAGTTTACCTGGCGCTTTTAGGTTTAAAAACAGTTTTAGGTTTTTTTGTGGCATTTCCAAGCCACTTAAGACCCAATGTTGTAAAGCATTTTTATTTTTTTTAGGCTATCAGAATTTTTAATGAAGGTCATGCAATCATGACCATGCCGATTACAGTATGTCACTCAGGCTTCACTAACCTGATTGGTACCATAGACTGCCATCAAGGCCTCAATGAAGGGGATTATGTGAACAGAAAGGTGTTTTATGACCCCATTCCCTGACCCAAACCAGTTACAATGCAGCTCCAGCCAGGACAAGGGCACACAATGAAATTAACTTTGGCTAACTAAAGGGAAGATTTCAGTGTCGGAAAAGTCTGAGGGGTTGCACACCTGACAGGGCCTGTGACATTGTTGCATGTGCCACATTACACAACATTGCAAAAAAAAAAAAAACGTTTCATTAAATGTTTAATAAAAGGCAAATATGCTTAGTTCCTTGTGTTGTTTGGAAAGAAAAGCCAGTGTTCAAATGCCTGCAACAAGATATATTAGACACATACCTCATGCAACAAATAAAAAGGAAAAGTTGGCTATACACTGCCCACCTGTAGGCCTATGTCTCCTCTGTCTGTGCAGACTCTTCTGTAGGCCTTTCTGTAGATGTGGAATCCTGCAACTTATATTGCAGCCATAAAGCATACAAGTATAAATTAAGTCAAGTTATTTATGCACTTGCAGGTAGGCTAGTTCCTCCATATGACAGTTATCTGAGAGGATTTATTCACTGTCCAGTGCAATGGAAACAAATGGACATTACAAAGTCTTATACTTTCTTTCCTTTGGAAAGTTAGAAAATGTCCACTTACTGCACATATTTCAGCCACCACTTTCTTGGGAACAGATACAAGTGTTGGTGTATTATGTAAAAGTGCACAAAAGAGGAAAACACAATGGGTCTCATTCATGAAACATTCGTAAATATACGAGTAAATATGTGAGTGATTTGCGCGTAAAGAGACATTCCCGAAAATTCTTCTCCTGAGTCACAAATACTTCGTAAACGTCAGATTTGATAGTGAAATGTGTGTGTGGGTTAATGAATTCCAATCAGTCGTAAATGGGACGCGCGCGTGCACGCTCATTCTCAATTACCATAAATCCCGCCCATTAAAACCGACTGACAACTATATATGGGCATCATATTATGACACCAAACGAAGGATTTCAACATGTCTTCTCAAAAGCGAATGAAGAAGAGAAATTTCTCAGATGCAGAAATTGAAGTTTTATTATCAGAAGTTCATTCAAAACGCCACATTTTATTTTCAAGCGTAGCCTACATAGTGGCGTATCAGGTCCTAAAAAAAAGGATTTTTTAGATAATAATGCTTTTACCTAAATGCTTTAGGTAAAAATGCTTGGCAGCATATTAGCCTACAGATGCAGTTAACTGAGTTTCATCTGTTAATCGAACAGTCCCAGTTCGAAAAGTGAAAAGAAAATTGTTCGACATGAAGCTTGACTGCAACACTTGTGACTTGCGGAAAAAATAAATAAATGAATAAACAGCTTGAATATAAAAAATAAAATACAAATAAAAGACTTGCGGACTTGTGTTCCGTTTGCAGATGCTATTACTGGCTCTCGTAATAAAAGTAAAAAGAAAAACCGTATGTAATTACTATATATAATATTTTTTCAAAATGCTGTGTAATATGTACCCGATTAAGGTGAATTAAAATGCAGCCTTATAAATGAGCAAAACGTTCGGATGTTAAACGCACTATTTACGCGTGGCTGGGAGCAGTTGTAGATTTCTTTCGTACCAACTAACATTTGGAAAATACAAACATTTTAATGAATCCGAAAATTTACGCCAGAACCACTTTACACACGATTTACACAAAAATTTGTTCTGCTCGTGTTTCATGAATGAGACCCAATGTCATTACAATGAACTACACTCGGGGAAAATGTGATCAATAACTCATGGCAAAATATTTTTACATTAACATAAGTTTATCAGTTTTCACTTTCACAAGTCAAAGCAATTCATCATTACTCAAGATTTAACAGTTGAAATGACTATACGGCCTTAAAGGGATAGTTCACTTTGAAATTAAATTTTGGTATGTTTTAGCTTACCTCAAGGGCATCCAAGATGTAGGTGTCTTTTTTCCGCAGTAGTTTCAATTTTGATATTTTTAGGTCAAACCGTTCTTGTCTGTCAGTCATATAATGCAGGTCTGTGGTCACTGTCTCAAAGAGCATGCACAGAGTCCAAATTAAAACAATTCCCCATCGTCCAAATTAAACAATTCCCCATCGTAAGTACACATTGGCGCGCTGTGTGACGTGTGTGCAGACTGGTGCATAGAAACCGTAGCCGTACATTTAAATGTAATGCAACAAAAAATATTTTACAGTGTAAGCTACTAAGATCTTTTCTTTCTTTTTTCTCAGCCTTTTTCTTGGTTGCTTTTATAAACAGACAACCATTTATTTAACAGTGCCTTTTATAAAAGAGACTATAATATAACAAAAAATTACCATTATGTAGAATATTTTTCTACTTCACTTTTATTTGTTCCCATGTTCTAGTGTGGTGACTCTGACATTACAATGAACAAAGTAATTATGCAATTATTAAAATACAAATACTGTATATAGGCTAATAAGTGATAAAAGCATCTAACATGGCCACATCTAACGGATTTAAATTGTCTGCTACTTTTTGCCAGCCCTCTCTCCTGGCTTTTGTAGACTTTGAGGTGTTCCCTGGCGTTTTGATTAAACATTAAAATTCCGAATTAACTTCGACTATTAGTTCTTGCTCTGCTGAGGAGAAAAACTGTGCGCGCTCTTTGGCCACGCTGAGCAGCCAATAGCAGCGTTGCTGATCAATGTTTCTACTATCGATACATATCCCCTTTTAACCCAGCGCATGAACGCGCAATTATCTCAGATAACTCAATCCAGCTATACTAATCATATCCGGCAAGTGTGTTCGAAGAACCGAGTTAGCCAGATCATGATTAGCATGTGATGTGTTGGATGTGTCATTTGATCTCGGATGTAATAAGCAACGTACGAAGAACGAGCCCCAGGAAAACATTTATTTACTAAACATTCAGCAGGAAAACAATGCAGGTAAGCAATGTCACAGTCAGTGTTCACTGGTGATGATAATGATCATTAACTGAGTCTTTCTGGTTACCAGGTATTATGGTGCAGATGGAGACAAGTATGGAGGAAGAGCCCACCACTGAAGGAGCACAGTAGATAATGTGAGGGACAGGTGCAGCTAGGTTATTAGTATCGGGTAAGAGACAGTGCTGAGTGTTGGTGACTAAGGAGCCTGGTGTATCCATGACAATTTCATAGAAAGGTCTCTGTTACTGTTGGGACGCCAGGCAGAGGGAGCGCTGAGGGTTGGTAAATGAGGAGCTTGGTCTATCTGTGACAACTTAGAGAAAGGTCTCTGTTACTGTGGGGATGGCAGGCATTGGCCTTGGCCTCTGGTGAGAGAATGGAATGCTGGCTTATGCATACTAATGATGTTTAAACTTTTCTTAAAGTCATTGTTAATAAAAATCTCTGTGTGTCAACGCTCATCACAATTAATCTAATGGAAATGCAAAGTGAACCTTTCTGTATGCACACGCTCTCGTGCCTTGATTTTGGAGACGGGGTGTTTGGCACCCCATGATGAACCCAGACAGATTCCCTGGTAATACAAAGGAGATTATACCGTGAACACAGTGTGTGTGCAGCTTCATTCTGCATTTTTATTAGATTAAATCTGATTGATTGACCTCTAAACTCAGACATTTTCAATAATAAAGACCTAAAGAAAAAAAACGGGAAAAAACCCCAGGAAAGAATATACAAAATCCACACAGGGGACTCACAGGGGATCTTGCTGTGAGGCAACAATGTTACTCGCTGAGCCACCATGACATGCCACTCCAGTTCAATACAGTTCAGTTCATTTCTGATTGATTGCTCCTGTCTGCCTTGTTTGCTGCTGATGCTGTTGCGTTGGTTTAGCGTCTGAAAGCTTTGTATATCTTTCTGTTTTGAATCATTATTTACTATCATTACTTGTTGTTTATACTGCTAAATATAGCTTACTCAAATTCACACATTAACCCGACATCGCTAGCTTCAATCTAAATCGTTATTGCTAGCACAACACGCTAGTATTTCGCTAGCCTGTTAGCGTGTCATTTGTGCGCTCTTTATTTATTTCTTTATTTTTTCTCGCGCGCGCTCGTGCCTTTTACGAGTTCATCAAACAACTTAGGTGAGTAGTTTCTTACCAGAAGAATTAGGAACCGCAGGAGAAGAAGGCTTCTACACCGGATCCAAACATGTATGCTGATGCCCGACCAACAGGTAAATTAACTTTATTTTACATTTCAATGTACCGTTCATTTGTCTAATGTGTGTGCTGCTAATAATAGCTGTAACATGACACAATCCTTTGAATGAAAAAATTAATATCTTTTTTTACTCTTAGCTACCAACCTTTCTGTTAATGTTATTCATATGTTATTCATATTAAAACAGTTTTTGGCTAAAATAAATTGTGATATAACCTAAACTATGAAGTGATGTAAACTATACTGCATTATACTGAGAGCTGTTCCTAATATTTTGTCAATTTGGTGAGTGAGTGTGGACAAAATATCAAGAACAGCTCTCAGTATAATTCAGTATAGTTTACATCACCACCACAAGTGAGTGTCCAAAATTACAACAAAAATAGATCAACTCCCTCTAATAAATTCAATTTTAAAATTTATAAATACTATAAAATGTTACAAAAATGGTGTGATCTGTTTTCCTAAATCTTTTTAAGTTTGGCAGACTGATCAGGTATGGTGTATTCTGGTACATTCTGGTGTATTTTGATGTTGAGAGAGACCTTCGACCCGACCACCGCCTTTCAAGAAAATCAATGGATGGCTTGATGGATATTCTGCACAGGCACCAGGACCATGGCTGGGGATCTTATTTGGAAGTCCTAATATTTGTGTATTGGATTGCACATGGACTGTCTTACAGAGTCACTGCCCCCGGGCGTTCTCTGGTGCACAGAATTGCTCAGAAAATTATGGACATTGCAGGTAAAGTGATTTACTATCCACTTCATGATGAACTTGAAGAAGTTGGCCTGCGATTTGGACGCCTTGCTCGGCATACAGCATTTGACAAGGCTGCAGGGGCAATAGATGGATACCATATTCGTATCAAGCCTCCAAATTGTAACAAAGAGTCCTATTTTAATTACAAACAATTCTATTCTATCCAAATGCAAGCCATCTGTGACTCTCAGGGACATTTCCTCAACATCTTTGTTGGTTTTCCTGGCTCTGTACATGAAACCTGTGTTCTAAAAAACAGCCCACTTTATGTCAATTCTGAGTTCTGAATCACTTGTTCTGCATTGTCAGCTCATTTATTTTGTTAAACTTGTCTTGAAGTACTTTGTTTCAGTAAAAAAAAGTGATTTTTCTAAATGATAAATGTTTCTCTTCATTTGTGACACATGCCAGACTTTTACTTTTATATTACTAAATTGCATATATACAGAATTACAATTTCCAAATGTCTTGTACAAACCAAGAAATACAGCCAAAGTCCTCTGAAACTTTAAATATAAATTCCATCACTCAATGGTGTTAACACAGTGAGCACTTATACAGGAACAGCAAACAACAAACAGAACAGAACTCAATGCAGGAAGTTATTACTTCTTTGTCATGTGGTCAACCAGCTTTCCAAATAAATCTAACATCCTGTTCATTTGCTGCTGAGACTTTTGGAGCCAAGCATTATCCCTTTCAGTTTCTTCCATCTGTGTTTTCTCTAGCCGCTCACAAAAGTCTTTAAGATAATCTACATTCTCACTCTTCCTCTTTCTCTTTCCTGGTCTGACATCAGTTGATGTCAGGGCCGCGGGAAGAGGTTTTAGGTTGGGGGTGCTGATTTTGTTTGGGGGGGGGGGGGGGCGTCACCACTTTTGAATAAGAAACAATATCAAGACTATAAAACTCCTCAAAAAACGCGCACACACTCAAACCTGACTGCACATCACATTTTTGACTTTATTGATTCTGCTTTTATTCCGGAGTCCCTTTTATTTTATTGCTCCGGAGTCGCATATCAGTCACAAAATGCGCCATGGGGAAGAAAAAAACATCTATAGCCTAAGTCGCACTGGACTAAGTCGCATTTAAAAAAAAAATTATTTCACAAAAAAAAAAAAAAAAAATGTTACAGACAGTTCTCCGTTACGGACGTGAGCGCTCTAAAGCGGCACTAAAATAATGTTTTAAAACTTTCACAGAGACCTCAAACTGAAAGCACAAAGCCTGTCTTTAAATTTAATTTCGTTTTGTATTAATTGTATCTTAATTTTAATCGATGTTTCATCAACAAATTGTCTGGATTTAATAAGAAGTAGCCTAAATATAGGCTATTAGAAAATAAATAATCAGGTACGGAGGCGCTGGCGAACCTGGAGCTCGTCTCATAAATGAAACTCAGCGTAGGCCTATATTGCCTCACAGACCTGAGACATATAGATAGCTTGAAATGTCTACTTTTAAGCAGAACAATTCAAAACGAAAGAAAACAGACTGCGCTGCTTATGTAATTCGTATGAAATGTGCATTTCTCTCTGGCGCTGCGAAGATCGCGAGTCGTCAACTTCATCTGTCTAGCCGACACTGACATAAAAAATAACTGTTTTATTAGTAAACAATTAAAATGTCTCCTGCTATATTTTACATATTTGCCTGTTCCTTACAAAACACTGACAGTTGGGTTTTTTACGTTTTTTTTATTTTTTTATTTTTTTTAGCAGCTGCGGGCAAATTCTTTCGACACACACACACACACACACACACAATATTACGTAACACTCTGCGCTTATGTTTTAAAAAGATAATTTAACATATAAATAAAAAAATTTAAATAGCCCACTTAAAGTGTTTATTACAAATAAATGACTAAATGCTAAAAATTTATACATTTTAATGAACAAACATATGCGTTGCATTTACAATTCTGTGAAAACAGGGGGTGCTGCAGCACCCCCAGCACCCCCACTTCCCGCGGCCCTGGTTGATGTACCTGGTTGATCACTTTGGGGGTCTGTGGAGTTTCCTGCTTGGAGGTCTGCTGTCTCTGTATCTGTGGAAGAGCCTGTTGGAGAATTTGCTTCACCCTCAACCTCACTGACAGGTGTCTGGGCTCTCTCTACACTACTGTGTCCAGATGAGAACAGATAGACTGGCCTGACTGAGGGTCTCTGGCCAATGGCTTCATGCATGGCTGCATAGAAAATCCATGAGGCAGCAGTGACCTCTCCTGCATCTGTCCCTGACCCAGTTTTTGGACGTGTTAAGTCCTTTGTAAATTGTAATAGTTATGAAGGGGGAAATTAACATTATTTGCATGGGTTTACATTCTAGACAGTCATTAAATAGTATCACCAATACAATATAAACATTACAACACATGTTAAAGTGCAGTTACCTTGTTCTTTTTCTTTAGATTTTCCCACTTCTTTTTACACTGCTGCTGAGTCACTTTCCCCTCCAGCCCCATAATTTTGATAATTTCCCTGGAAGACATTAATCCATTAGATCACTTTGCAATGAAGCCCTTACTTTCAAATAACAAACTTGTCTGTTCATGTTATGGCCATGTTAACTTACTCATATCCCTGGCTAGAGGCATTTCTGTGCCCGTGAATAGCCGCTCATTCTCTGCCCTGAACTTTATAAAATTGAAAGTCAGCTCGTCGGACCCTGACAAAAGAAAGTGAAATCATTGTATCATCATGTGTTATGTTATTTATCGCTCATATTCTGATAAAAAAACTATTTTCACTTACACTTAAAAATAAATTTCTTCTACAAGGATTCTGGGTAATAGCCCATAGCAAAGTGAAGTATGATGCGCACTTGCGAAAGGGGTGCATTAAGTGTGCTGATTATCACCCCTGGAGAACACCATTAGAGGATCGGATTGAGGGGCAAAAGGGCGGAAGTGCGGATATTGGGACAGGGCCTACGTAGATATTCCTCACTCAATGGCTGGCTCTCTAAGCTGTGTCTGCAAAATAATATAGAATTCATAGACAATTGGAAAAGTTTTTGGGCAGACCTGACCTGTTGAAAAGAGATGGTATTCATCCCTGCTGGGATGGTGCTGCTCTTCTCTCTAGTAATATGGCACATAGTCTTAGAGCTCAAACATGAATTGGGGCTCAGGTCAGGAAGCAGACAGACTGGGTAAACCGACCATCTGCCAGCTGTCTCACGTCACCAAGGTCAGATAAATTCCATCACACAGAGACTCTTTCACCTAGATCTCATTATATAGAGACTGTGTCTGTTCCCCGAATTAGGACATACAAAAAACTTCCAAACCCATCTAAGGGTAAAAATGTTATTGATATTCAACAAATAAAAAACAGATATAATACAAATGAGCAAATGATAAAGCTTGGGTTGCTGAATATTTGATCCCTTACTTCAAAAGCACTTATTGTGTTACAAATTTGTTAGATCTATCACTTCTGCCACTAAAGATTGCTTTATTAATAATTGTAATGATATTAGCTCAAAGGGGAAATATTAATAATAATCCATAATTACCAATTATGATTTAATATTTGGGTCAGTTAATTAGATTAACTTTGAGGTAAGCTAAATTAAAATCACAATCAATTAATCAGTTCCAACAAACTCTTTGATTGTCCATTTATTCTAAGAAAAGTGTATCTTTCATGGTCACTGAAAAATAATTATTTCTTAGCATGTACAGCACTTAGAGCATGTAACAAGATTAAGATCGTAAAAGGGACTTTGTATGCAACACTTAGAAACCAAATCCATATTGTGCACAAGTTTTATTAACTAACTCACAAACATAACTAACACTAACAAACATACATACATTCATTCATACATACATACATGCATAGGTAAAAGGGTGAGTGATGTGGAACCGGAAGCAGGAAATAGAACTATGGAAAAGATCTATTTCACTATGAAAGAACCATCAGCTTATCATTTTCAGAGCACCTCATTAAATTGATACTTGCATGGTCTGCAGTGGATACAATTCTTGAAGTGGTTGAAATTTGAGTTAATTGATGGGTCCGTGAGTGTCGAAAGCACTGGAGCAAGTTGGCATCGTTTTCTTCTCTGCTTGATGGAGAAGATGATGATGAGCTTGCATGGTGGTTTCGACGAGCACATGGCTGTTGTGAGTCAAAGCCTGCGGCCCTGGCCTGCTGAGGGCACGCTGGACGGCACGGCATCCTGAAGTGCTGAGAAGGCCCAGAATTGATCGTTGTCCATTCAGTGATGGTAAAGTTGCAGTTTTCTGGATTGGAGACACGGCCTTCTGTCTCCCTTTGGTAGTATGAAAGCATGGCAGGCGGTGCTCCGGCCTGCTGGGCCCAGGGCCCTGGGCCCCAGTGGGGGAGGGGTTCCCCCCAGTATCAGCAGAAGCAGTGTTGTAGCCGGATGAGACGAGCTAAGAAAAAGGGGCGGTCACTGTGGACTGTCTCTAATAAAGCCTGAGAACGGCCACACCTCTCGGGTTTGTTTGACCAATGAGAAGGGTGGACTTTCTGGCGGGAGTTTCCTCTGTGGAGAAGATTTATGACGCTATGTTCTAAGCATAATAATTCTTGTTATACTAATATGTTGCACAGCTATCGGCATATCATGTACACAATCATTTCGATCATCAAAGTACCAATTTATAGAGACCAAACGGTATGCGTGGGGTTACGTTGGCTGTGGTTTCTATAATAAGATATATAGTATCAAAGAAATAATAGTATTAACAGATAATAGTATTACAAGACACAACCCAAGACAGTAAATCATTCACAAAATGTTCAGGAATGCATGTTAATTTCATGTTAATCAGTTTATCGATAAATGAATGCCGGAGAGTCTGTTTAATATCTATGGGTCTTGCAGCAGAGGCCCTGTCCACATTACTAAGAGCCATAAAACTCCTTATCTGATCGTTGCCGGGGTGACTAAGATCTTCTTGCCCTGTTTAGGGGGATGGGGGTCACAGATTCCCAGAGTGAGTTCTAAATATCAGTTGTTAAACTATAACAAATACTTGTGTCTGACTTGTCTCAGTCGTTACAGATCTTCCTGATCAGTTTCATCATCTCAGCATCCCAGATAGCTTAAAAAAACTCAATATTGCCACAGAAACTTTTAATTCTCTCTTTTCCAGCACTTTAGACACAGTTGCTCCGTTGCGCTTAAAGATTAAAGAAAATAGTCCAACAAAGAGCACATTCAGCCCCTTAAGAGAGCAGCCAGAAAATTGGAGCGCAACTGGAAGAAAACAAAACTAGAGGTATTTTGCATTTCATGGAAAGAGAGTTCGATTGCATACAGAGAGGCCTTAAAAGCTGATAGATCTGGTTATTTTTCAAACCTATTAGAAGAAAATAAACAAAACCCTAGGTACTTATTTGAAACAGTGGCTAAACTAACGAAAAATAAAGCTTCAACCCCAGACATTTCCAAGCAGCACAGCAGTAATGACTTTATGAACTTCTTCACTTCTAAGATTGATAATACCAGGGAGAAAATTATAACTAGGCAACCGTCTACTACAGTATTGCATCAGGCAGTGCATTGTAGTCTCCCTAAGGAAAAATTTGATTCATTCATTACTATAGGAGAGGAAGAATTTTCTAAACTCGTTAAATCATCTAAATCGACAACATGTCTGCCAGACCCTATACCGACTAAGCTACTGAAAGAGATGCTTCCAGAGGTCATAGATCCTCTTCTTAAAGGTCCCATGACATGAAGGTTCACTTTTACCCCTTTTCCACCAAAAAAGAACTGGTTCGGAACTAGTGCTGGTTCAAAGTTGGTTCAAAGTTGGTTCAACTTGCGAACCTTCTCCGAACCTGTTTGTTTTTCCACTGAACTAGAGAGCCCAGCGAACGACGTCGTTACGTCACTGTTTACGTTGCCATATGTCATAGCTTTCCCAGAAACGCTTGCACGGCTGCGCCAACTTCAAGCATAAACATTTACAATGGCGGACTACATGTTTTTTTTGCAAATGTTTCTCCTGGCTATGCGATCCTTTCTTGGGATTAGAAGACGACGCATAGAAAAAATTTGTGCAGCTCGACTGGAATACTACAGACGGTTACGTTCACGAGTTCACACTTACATATAATTTGAAGGGTAAAGTTTAATGCGTATTTGGCGTGCTGTCCGGAGGGAGGGCTCCGAGCTCGGACTTCGGCCCGAACCCAGAGTACTCCCCCCGTATGTAAGTGTTTAGGACTAGAAGGGTGGAGAAGGGGTGGTGGAGGGATGCTGCAAAACTGTCAATGGAATGAGGTGAGACTGCTGAGTATATATGCACCTCTTACCATTGATTGCTGAGTGCTCTCCACCTGTGTTCATTATCTGAACGTGCTCCTCCCGAACCTTGTTAATAAAACATCATTTCGAGAAAAAGGGTAATTATATAACATGTTTTGATTCTAATTATTGATGTTAGCAAAAGCAAGGCCGTTAGCTCTAATGTCCCTAACGTTGGCTACCGTATGTACCGGTGGCGCAGACTATCTAACGTTATCGATTACATTGGAAATCAACTAAAAATATTTTTATCTTTACAGGCAACGTTAGTATTGCGGCACATCGCAAGACGGAGACCGCCTGTTGTCTGGGCACACCCGCGATCTCGCCACTGGTGGGACACAATCGTTCCGGATTTCACCGCTCAGCAGTTTGTGCAGAATTTCCGAGTGTCCCGGGAGTCATTTGAGTACATCTGTGGTCGAGTCAGGCCTGTCATGGGGAGAAGGAACACAAATTACCGTATGTGTGTCACAATCCGAAAGCGAGTGGCAATTGCCATCTGGAAACTGGCCACCGGCAGCGAATACAGGACCATAAGCCATCTTTTTGGGGTAGGCCTCAGCACCGTCTTTAACTGTGTTCAAGACTTTTGCTATGCAGTCAACAGGGTGCTGCTTCCTGTGCACATTACATTTTCTGACGCTGACAAGTTTGTAGAACTGGCCACATTCTTTCAGAATCGTTGGAGAGTACCACAGTGTGTTGGAGCAATAGATGGAAGTCACATCCCTATAATAGCACCAGAGGAGTACCCTAGAGACTATTGCAACCGGAAAGGATGGCATTCGATTGTTCTCCAAGCAGTGGTTGATGGTAAAGGTCTTTTCTGGGATGTATGCGTTGGCTATCCAGGTAGTGTTCACGATGCAAGAGTACTGAGACAATCACATTTGTGGGAAGTCCTAAATGATGTGGAGTTATTGGGCCAAAACAAAATGAACATCTCTGGGTGTGATGTTGGACATTATTTAATTGGTGACCCAGCTTTCCCCATGCAGAACTGGCTCATGAAGCCCTTTTCAGACACTGGCAGACTGACACATGAACAACAGACCTACAATTACCGGCTGAGCAGTGCACGTTCAGTTGTGGAGATGTGTTTTGGGAGACTTAAAGGTTGATGGAGGTGCCTCCTAAAAAGAAACGACTGCAGGCTGGAGCTGAGCAAGCAAATGACACTCGCCTGCTGTGTGCTTC
Organism: Leuciscus leuciscus; assembly: GCF_965113295.1. Classification (NCBI taxonomy): domain Eukaryota; kingdom Metazoa; phylum Chordata; class Actinopteri; order Cypriniformes; family Leuciscidae; genus Leuciscus; species Leuciscus leuciscus. Next base: position 26,902,673 of record NC_138746.1, read on the forward strand.
ACAACATTTGTGAGGAACATGGGGACAACTTTACAGAGGAGCATCAAGATAGGCCTATTAACATTCAGCCTCCTGTCCAGGCAGTACCTGAACATGGTAATCAAGAAGGGGCTGACATCAGAGCTGCGTTAATACAGTACTTTTGTAGAGGGGATGACTGATTTATTTTTTTCTTAATTCATTGTTATTCTACCTGTGCTGTATTTTTGTTCAATATTTAAACTGCCATAACACCAGATGTAACATACTTGCTGAGTTAATAGTTCTCTCTTTCTGGTTTCCTGAAATTCAGCAGTATTTAATCTGCACAAATGTAAATAAATTTTTTTTTTAAACCTTGATTACTTGCATTTGTTTTTGTGTTGATTAAGCATACTACAGCAGACAAGTTTCTGTAGAAAACATTTATTTAAAAAAAAAAACACTTTAAAAACTTTGAAATATTTTAAATATTAAAGTGTGTACAGTGCAGTGTGCAACATTGTTTCTTTGATTCAGTAGCAGTCATCAGTGGGATTGCCTCTCCATCACCATGACCATACGCTCCATGAGTCCAAGCATTGCAGTTGAGTCTGCATCCATTTTCTTCATCAATGTATCATTCATGTCCTTGCAGTGCAGCAGGAACCTTTCATCAGACCTCTCGAAATATTCCAGCAGCTCCCCATTCATGTCTTGTTTCCTTTTGCCTGTGCACAAAAAAACCCCCACTACAATTAACACAGATCTTCCTTGTGTATTTTGCAATTGTAAAGAATCAAACACAAGAGTCAATGCAACATATTAACAAAATAATATTATATTATACTGTATTACTACACTGATACACCTTATATCATATGTCTACTATCATATCCCTAAACTACCACTAGTTCATTAGGCACTTAATGCAAATATAATCAAATTTAATGAAGAGTGATATATTTCAGTTTCTTGATAACAAGAATCCTTACCCTTTCTGGTCTGCTGACTGGAAGAAGCAGATGAGGAGCTTTCAGCTGCTGAGCTGCAAGGCGGTACTGGTGAGCTGCAGTGGAGTGGTAGCGGTAGCTCCTGGTCAGATTCACTATCATCAATGCCCAACAACTCTAAAAACAACAAAAATAAGACCGTGTTTTAATCACAAACGTTAATAACGGATAACAGACCGTTGCCATGAAAAACAGTGCGTTGCTATGGACGCAGTTCAGTTCACTAAGCAATATAATCGTTTTTAAATCAATAAACTCTTTTTTAAATCAATATTTTGTGTTAAATTATTGATTTATTTGGTAGGTTATGTCTTTTTGGTAGGTTATGTCAAAGATTATGTATATTTATTCCCTGATGTAATACTTACTTAGCAATAGCATGCTAGCTAGCTGACTGGTCAAGCAAGCACAGCTACTAAGTAGCATTGTAAACAAAACAGCTAAGAAATGTATAGTTGGTTTGTAACAAAGGTGAAACATTAGAAAAGTTAATCTTACCGGAATCAGTAAAGTTGTTGGCAATACCCTGCAGCGGCGTCTCATCCATCATAGACTCAAGCATGGCAGTGGCAGAATTTAATGCCCCGGTGATCTGGCACGCTGGTCTGTCGCCGAGGACCGAGTCCAGAACCTCAAAATGAGGATTTCTACAACGTGGCCGTCCATTACCACTTCGACCCAACTCCTTCTTTTGGTCCCTGTAATCCTTTTTTAGTTTTTTTAACTTGTTATTGATCTGCTCTATGGTTCTTTTAAACCCCGCTGCAGCCATCTCCCTCTGGATCGGCTCGAACACAGGTTTTGTTCTTGAAGCACCTTCGATTTTTTCCTGTACCTCTGCCGAGGACCATACCGCCAACAAACAATTAGTCTCCTCCACCGACCACTGTTTCGCTTTAGTTTCCATCTTTCAGCAATAATTTCTACTAACGTTAGCTAGCGCTGTGTTTTTAGCAATGGCGGTCACCGTCGAGTTGTAGCTCGCAATAACCCTGCCCCCAGCATGACGTGGTAAAAGAACGGTTCTAGTCCAGCAAAGAGTTGGTGCCGCTTTGGAACCAATTTTCCTGGCCGAGAACCGGTTCTTTGCTGTCGAAACAGAAAGAACTGGTTCGCGAGTAGGCACCGGCTCCGAACCGGCACCAGCACTGCCTTGGTGGAAAAGGGGTACATATGAGGTTTTTTAACATTAATATAAGTTCCCCTAGCCTGCCTATGGTCCCCCAGTGGCTAGACATTTTGATAGGTGTAAACCAAGCCCTGGGTATTTTTGAGAAAATGAAAGCTCAGACGGGCGAATCTAGAATCTTACCTTTATGTCATCATAAGGGGAAAGGTCACCTCCCCTTTCTCTTCTTTGCCCGCAAAGAGAATTTGGCCCGCCCATGAGAAAATGAGCTGCGCGAGCGCAATATTGTTTTTTCCTCGAGAGACATCATGGCTTGCAAACGAGCAAAGCATGGCAGTTGCTCAGTGTTTGGATGTACAAATGAACACAAAAGTATTTTTTTAGTTCCTTCATCCGAGCCTCTGAAGAACCAGTGGGTTATGTGAATTTCTGATGTGTAATTGTTCAAGTTCAAACAGATAATCTTTCTCTCAAAATCGTTCTATACTGTTTATGCATCAGTGAAGCCAGTGGCTAAAATATCAACTTCACATCGTTTCTCCTGGTGGCTCGAGAACGCACTCCCGGAAATAGGTTCCAAGGTGCAAACAATTATCAGTTATCTCTGCGCAAACAATTATCAGTTATCTCTGCACCAACACCGACGTCGCGCACATGCTCATCACGTGTTCAGTCCAACTTTAGGACCGCGTTGTCGTCGTGTAATCAGTTCCTTCATCAGATCTGGATACAGCCTGGATCCGGCGGACTGCAGTAAACCTCGGGATAAACAGAGAGACTAATATTAGCGTAGATGCCATCCTTCTTATGATTTAACAAGTACATTGTTGTACTGACCTATGACTGAGGCTATGCAGCCTAACATTGAATGATATAAGTCTATAATGTGTTATGTGTATACTAGGCCAAAGATATGTGTTTTTAGTCTAGATTTGAACTGACAGAGTAATACAGGTATAACTGAAATATTCTACAAAAAACAATTCTTTGCCATAAAAGTACACTATGAATATTACATCACTAAATAAATAAGCATCACAATGCAATTTTTCTGATTTTTTTTTTTAATAAAAGTTATGGAAAAACAATGTGTAGAAGTGAATAATGCATTATTTACAAACTTAGGCCTACAAATGGCTGAACCCAGGCCAGCTGACAGTCTTGCCTGGGCCCGGGACGAAATAATCTTTTTTATACACTGATTCAGACGTCTCGTGAGCTCAGTGTTGGACAGATCAGCATTGTGTGATTATCTCAGCAGTTTAGGACATCGCACAAGATTTGTGTCAACACAGAAAACATACTCAGTTACTAATGTAACCTCGGTTCCCTGAGAGTAGGGAACGAGTATTGCGTAGCTATACGCAGTGGGGTACTCCTTTCCTCAGATTATTGAAGCCAACTATGTAAAACGCATTGCAGCTGCACTGCTAGTGTCACGGGTTGACTCAGTATTTTGTTTGTTTTTGATCAGAGACATTTGGGCCTTATTTTGTGCAGTGTCATGTGTGATGGTGTTTACTGTGTGCATTAATATATTGGCACTCTGAATTTGTAGTGGGTTTCTATTTCTTAATCTGCCCTGCTTGACTCTTTATAGACACCTATTCATGGACAAACCTGGCAACCCGCTTCCTGTTTTATTATTATGCCCATATTTGGACTGTGCTTCCTCCCTGCTAATGTGACTTAAGGCGCTTTCACACTGGCAGTTTAGTGCGGACCGGGGCACGGTTCGCATGAAAAATCGCTAATGTGAACGCTGTCATCGGACCCGGGTGCGCACTAGAGTACCGAACCCGAGACTACCTGGAGGAGGTGGTCTGAGCTCGGTTGCTCCCGAACCGTGGCGCGGTTCGCGTTAATGTGCAAGCAACACGGACTCGGGTGCGCGCTTGTTCAGGAAGTATAGTATCCCGCGCATGCGTATCACTGTCGATATCATTGTTTCCTCACACACGACAACCATGAGTGGCAGGGGAACGTTGTGGGACACTGAAGAGGTGATGTCTCTCACTATGTTGTGCATAATAGCACCACAAAAACAGACAAATTACAGCTATGCTCAGTCGAGTTGTATTATCCATGCATTTTCCGTGTGCGTTTGCGATGACGTAAGATCACTGCAAACGCACCTGGGTTCGATACAACTAATTGAGTGTGAAACCAGACCAACGCTGCGGGGGGCGCCGGGAACGAGCGCACTCGGGTTCGGACCGCAGCAAACGAACCCAGTGGAAAAACGCCCTTAATTAATTCATTAGAACTTGTCACCATGCTCCACCTTTTTGCCCATATTTGGACGACACTTCCTGTGATTTGAGTAACTTTATTATTGCCTCTGCATTGCTGCTGATAATGGCAATTAGTGACTAATTCTCTAACAGCTGGCCATGCCTAGTTTGAAGGAGATAAAAACTGGCTCTTTGGAACAGAGAGGGGCCTTGCCTGGTGGCTGCTGATCTGCTGCCATTTTGTGTTCTATGCACTTCCCTGCTCTGAACATGAAGCCCAAGTTCCCAGGCATCTCTGGTCGACCACTGGTATACTGCAGCTGGATTTCTCAACGCTCTCTAATGTTGCCTAAAGGGCCGTAAATATATTTTATTACCACACATTGTGAATGTGTGTCCATTTTCTGTGGTGTTCATTGTGGTCGTTTGCTTTTAGCCTCAGCAATACCTGTCTTATGGTTTCAGTGGCTGGCATAGTCCTGGAGACTGTGGCTATCCTCGAACCTCCCTCGACGCTCTCTAATCCTCGAACCTCCCTCAACGCTCTCTAATGCTGCCTGAAGGGCCGTAATTATATTTTATCGTACTACAGTGTAAGTGTGACCTGCTATCTGTGATGTTGGTGGTCATTCGTGGTGCTCTCTTCTAGCCTCTGGATTATCCATCTTGGATCCCTGGGCCCAGTGTTGCTGGGAAGACTTCCTTGGTTACACCGGAATCTCCCTCAGCGTTTGTTGTTTGTCGCAGAGAGTACCGTAACGTTCTCCTGTGGGTCGGACGACGGCCGTGACCTTCTGGACGTGTCCACTTGACTTTTTGGAGGGAGGACAGCTGGAGCGAACTGTCGTGAAGCCACCGAACCTTAGCCTCTTTCCAAACGGCTTCAGAGACATCATTTTAGTGAACTCTTTCCCCTACGTAACACTATTTCTAGTTAGTGCTTGCTGTCCCAATAAAGACTATTTGTTGTATCCGCACCGCACATTGACTGTCTGTTTTGTTTCTGTGGCTGGGACCTGATTTATTTTATGTAACATTGGTCACTAGGTGACACTAGCACAGTGAGTGTCTGGCTCACTCATTGGCTGTGCTGCGGCAGCTGCACATCCAATGGCGAGGTGCCAAATTGGCGTGGCTAAGTCTATATTAGAGCCCGAATTCGCCATTATAGCAGGTTTAAAACGACTGAAGCGACAAACTTGTCATGTTACTGTGGCAGGATAAGTGATGTTGCCCTCCTATTGGCTCTGGTTAAGTGCGGCTTTGACACACCAATGAGGTGGAAGCAGCCGTAATATTTAAGGACCCTTATTTTGATGGGTGTATGAGTCCTCGTAAGTCTGGGTTCTTCCACTTCCTGGCATTTTTTGTTTCGGTTCCTTTAAGGTATGTTGTCTCTCTCTTTCTCTCTGGCGGTGTAATGGCGTGGATTGCTTTAGTAATATGCTCCATTTATGGTTTAGTTAGAGCGGGGCTGGCAGTACTGGCATTATGGCAAGTTTGTGGCAGAGTTCACTCTCAGGTATGTTGGTATTTGCACTAAATATTGATTGCTTGCGTTTGAGGTATTTATGATGTCATGTTCAGCAGTAACAACACGCTATAGGTGTGAACGCTGGCCGGTAGACAGGGTAACCATACAGCTTTGCGTTTGGTTGTTCTACCTAAATCGTAAGTACGTCTCTCCCTCGTTTACATTTGTGGTTTGGTGCATTTAGTTGACTTGTGCCTTTTTGTTGAAGGTAAATGGGGAATGGAACATTATCTCTAAGCCCTAACTGAAGACGCTACATGTGACACCGCTATATGTGATGCCGCTGCTGTTTTGCTTCAATACTTTGCTTGTATTAGTTTTGCTTTTGGCAATATTTTTATTTAATTTTTTTGCTTCCTGGCAACTTTGTTGTTGGTTATGTTTCTTGCCAACATTGTAGTAGTCTTGTTTGTTTTGCTTTTGGCAACATTGTCTTTTTGTTTGTTTTGTTTTTGGCAATATTGTCTGTTTTATTTGTTTTGCTTTTGGCAATAATTTCTTTTTGTGTTGATGTGTGTCCCTTTCTTCTCTCTCCAGGAGCCATTGAGGACTTGGTGTGGAACGGGGGAGGCTAGCTGCTTCATTCGATTTGTGTGCTACACCGTGTGCTTCACTGTGTGCTGACGAAACTTCCTTATGGTGTGGGCGCGTGGTGTCTGATTTGATGTGACTTGAGGTGGGTTGGACGACCCCTGGAGTAGTAGCCGGCCTGCCCTATTCCCGCTAAGCCTGTCTCGGGAGAAGTTTGTCATGCCTTGAGAGTCCTGAAAGCGAGAGAATTTTATTGGTGCTTTTATAATAAAGTGTATTTTTGTATTGCCCCTCACGTCTCAAGTTCTCTGCCTTCTAAACGGTAACAGAGAACAGGAAGGTATGTCCTTATTGGGGTTATTTCCCTGGCGCTCCACCAGGGTGGCGTAGTTGGATAAAATTATTAGTGATTCACTTTTCCCTCCACTCGAGTCTTGCCACATTACCATAGTGCGACAGGCTACGCCATACTCATTTCCTACTCTCAGGGAACCAAGGTTATGTTAGCCGAGAACCATGATTCACCGTAATGTGCAGGCTACCCAATTGCCATGCAAGGGCTGGCACGCGACAAAGCCAGTGCTGGAGCGGACGCATTGAAGCTCTGTGTGTCAAAAGTTCGGTCTTCGACTGTGCCAGAACAAGCCAGTTGTCAAGATAATTCAACACGTGCACTCCCTGATGCCTCAGGGGAGAAAGCACCGCGTCCATGCACTTCGTAAATGTAAGGGGTGCTAGGGACAGACCGAACGGCAGAACTGTGTATTGATAAGCCTGCCCATCGAAGGTGAATCTCAAGAATGGCCTGTGATGGGGGGGCTATCTAGTTATGAAAGTACGCGTCTTTCAGATCCACAGTAAAGAACCAATCCCCCGGACAAACTTACGCGACGATGTGTCTGATAGTTAGCATTCTGAATGGCTGTCTCATGAGGGCTCTGTTCAGGTGCCTTAGGTCTAATATGGGTCTGATGCCGCTGTCTTTTTTCAGTACTAGAAAATAGCAACTGTAAAACCCCGAATTTTTTAGCGCAGGAGGGATTAATTCTATCGCCCCTTTTGCTAACAGATTTTGTATTTCGGAGCGAAGCACATGACACATGCATGCTTCTCACCGAAGTCTTGACTACCGCCTGAAACTCTCGGGGTCTGCGAGCGAATTGAAGCGAGTAGCCTCGTTTTATTGTGTTTATAACCCAACTCGACACACCGGGGATGGCTTGCCAGGCCAGGGCCTTTGCGGCTAGGGTTTGACACATATTCGGGGATGGGCCGCCTTACACAGGGGGACCTAATACCCTTATATTGTGATTTGTGTACATACTTAGTGTTGGACTGACTGGGGAGGCTTTTGTCTCGGGCAAAGTCAGAATGACAACTGGGAAGGGGCCACCTAGTGAAGGGGGACCGGGAACCCGAGTGTTGTGTGCTTGAAACATACTCTTTCTGTGCTTTATTTGGGTCGCTGTAAAAACAGCGTTTGTTTGTAGGGGCGCATGCAGTGCAGTGGGCCTAGTTTCTACAATTTCAAAGTCTGTGTATGTCTTAACATTTATATTTAATTATTTTTGCACTTTTAATATACCATTTTGAATACTGAATAAAACAGCTTTATAATAAACTATTAGTGTAATGCTAATACACTTTTAATGAGCTGAAATGCTATTTAAATGTTCTTTAAGTACATTAAAATTAAAGGGTTAGTTCACCCAAAAATGAAAATTATGTCATTAATGACTCACCCTCATGTCGTTCCTCGTAAGACCTCCGTTCATCTTCGGAACACAGTTTAAGATATTTTAGATTTAGTCCGAGAGCTTTCTGTCCCTCCGTTGAAAATGTATGTACGGTATACTGTCCATGTCCAGAAAGCTAATAAAGACATCATCAAAGTAGTCCAAGTGACTACAGTGGCTCAATCTTAAGTTTATAAAGCGACGAGAATACTTTTTGTGCGCAAAAATAACGACTTTATTCCACTATTAATTTTCTTCTCTCTGGGCCTCGAGTGAGTTCACGTAGTAAAACTGCGTACGCTTCTGTGTTGTACACACGCATCACACACATGACCAGCGTCGGCCAATAGTGAGCCTACGTGTGACGTACAACACAGATGCGCAACGCATTTATACTACGTGAAAAAACTCGAGGCCCAGAGAGAAGGAAATGAATAGTGGAATAAAGTCGTTATTTTATTTATTTATTTTTGCACAAAAAGTATTCTCGTCGCTTTATAAACTTAAGATTGAGCCACTGTAGTCACTTGGACTACTTTGATGATGTCTATATTACCTTTTCTGGACATGGACAGTATACCGTACATACATTTTCGATGGAGGGACAGAAAGCTCCCGGACTAAATCTAAAATATCTTAAACTGTGTTCCGAAGATGAATGGAGGTCTTACGGGCTTGGAACGACATGAGGGTGAGTCATCAATGACATAATTTTCATTTTTGGGTGAACTAACCCTTTAAGATTTAAATATAACTGTAGTTTAAGACTTGAAAGCATATTTTAAATGAACTGTAAAGAAATACACTTAAATGCACTAAATGTACTTGAAGTGGTTCCATTTTAGCACAATTTAATATTGAAATATAGTGCAAATAGCTTAAAATTGATCTTAAGCAGATCTTGAAATACACTTAAAGTGGGCCGGAACGGTACGGAACTGCGTTCCGGCACGCAATCTTTTTTTTCCCAGGATGGTAGGGGAAGGTACCGCCTTTTTCGCCTCTGCTTGGCTAGAAGGGCTCTCCTCCGATTGGTTATTTGATTTGGCCGTGAAACGTCATCTCACGTTCATGGCAGACTGTCGGCTACTCTGTTTTGATCGTCTTTACAACAGAAGTAAACAAAGTCAATCCAACATAGCCTTCTAAGAAAAGCGCTATATGTGCGTGTCTTCAGATTTATATTCCAAGTTCACAATTTCATAGCCTGTTTAGATCATGTTTAGATTAGTCTTAGCTGTTTGGGGGAATTTTGTGACGAACATGTGAACTTGGGAGTACAAATCTGACCAGTCTACGTTTCGTAAACTCGCCGTGGCTCTCAAGTACTGAACAGTTAGAGTACATAAGCATATTTAGGCCTATGCATTGCCTGGGTTTAAGATGTATGCAATACAATAAAACGGCACTATTTTGCCCAGCTGTGTGCAGTGCACTATTCTAGACTAATGAAAACTAGTGATGCATCATCATGCTCAGCTTTGACTTAAGGTCCATTAAATAATACAAACAATTACACAGAGGGAACTAGGTATGGAAAGCAGTGAGACATGTAATGACTATTGTACACTGCAGTGGAGTAACATTGACAACCACCTCCAACAAATAGGCTACAAGTTTTCCCATTTGATTTGGCCGTGAAACGTCATCTCACGTTCATGGCAGGCTGTCGGCTAGTCTATTCTGGTCATCTTTACCGCCAACAGAAGTGAATTATGTAAGTAAACAGTGTGATAAGTGCGTGCCGTCAGATTTATATTCCAAGTTCACATTTTCATAGCCTGTTTAGATCGTGTTTAGATTAGTCCTAGATGTTTGAGCGAGTTTTGTGATGAGAGATAGTGAGAGAGAGGTGGTAGTGGTGGAGGTGGTAGTGGTGCAGAAGTGTGTGTGTGTGTGTGTGTGTGTGTGTGTGTGTGTGTGTGTGTGTGTGTGTGTGTGTATATGAGAGAAACATGCTATGAAAATGTGAACTTGGAATATAAATGTGATGGCACGCACTTATCACACTGTTTACTTACATAATTCACTTCTGTTGGCGGTAAAGATGACCAGAACAGACTAGCCGACAGCCTGCCATGAACGTGAGATGACGTTTCACGGCCAAATCAAATAACCAATCGGAGGAGAGCCCTTCTAGCCAATCAGAGGCGAAAAAGGTGGTACCTTCCCCTACCATCCTGGGAAAAAAAATATCGCTTCCGGCACCACAGATAAATAAAAAAAATAGATTAATTAATATCAATGTTAACACGATGGTAGGCTATTGTTAAAAAAAAAAAATCGCTTGCACCGTCAAATTGCAGCTAGCATGGTGCTCCTTCTGAAGGAGTCCTTCCGCATCAAAAAGTAATATCACAAACGCCTTCACAAACACGCTTCCCGACGTTATGTTCACAGTCACGGTTCTCCTCTCTGATTTGAGCGCATCTATGCCGATTCACGCATGCAGAGAAAGTCCTTCCTCCCCTCGCCGCTGAACGCCAGCGATTACTAAAGCGTGAAATGCACTCACGGTGGTTGAGCGCGGTAAAGTTAGTTTTAGGTTCGATATTCGCCGGACATTTGTGGATTTTTGAATTTATGTCCCAGTCCGCCCCTGACAGTTGCTGTTCTAGCCGGAGGAAGAATGTCATATTTACATAATTGTTGTTGTGATTTATTTCTGTTGTCTTCAGCCATCTTTATGTTTGAATTTACATTATGAAAAACACGGTTGTGTTCTATATTGTTGTGTTCAGCAATTTTAACATAGTATCGTCATCATATCAGTGTAGATGTAGATGTACCAAAATAAAACCATTAAAATATCAAGTAAATAAGTATTGTGATACTTGGTGCCACAGTGACATTCTTGTCCCAAAAAGTATTGCTATACCACAATATTCAATATGTTGTCCCACAGTGAGTAATTTTTCCCTGTTGCACCTACACAAAATTTGAGGGTTCCCCCACCTGCCAAATCCCATTTTAACCACTGGATAGGACATTACCTAGACAGGAAGTGATGTGGGAGAGAGAGAGGGGACGGGATCGGGAAAGGTCCACGAGCTGGGACTCGAACCCAGGTCGCCCGAAGCACAACAGCGCTGCATGTCGGCGCATTTGCACACGAGGCTATCAGCGCCGACCATAAGTGTTATATTTGAATAAAAAGTATGCTCAGTAATACCTTTGGCTTATTCCAAATACAACAAATTGCCGACTTTGTCTTAACAAATGCACATTAATAAACAAATAATACTTAGCTATACTTTGTACAAAATACTATTGTATACTATAATGTAAATAATATTATATGTATATTTTGAAAGTATACTTTCAATGCATTGTTACAATGATAATTTCCAGCACACGGTTAAAATATACCTAAAATATATTTTAATAAAGTGCAAATAAATACACTTTTAAAAAATAAACAGAATTTTCACTTCAAGTATATTTTTAGAAAATATAATAAAGTACATATATTTTTAAGTGTGTTAAAAGTTGTATTGTGAAAATAGGTAAAAGCATGATGCTAATATACTTTTAATATATTTAAATATAGTAAAAAAAAAAAAAATTGTATATTTACAATGTACTATTGAAAAAGGGAATATATTTCAAATACAATAAAGTATACTTTTTTTTCACTAGGGGTCTCAGTGATGGCACATCAAACAATCTAGAAGAAACATGAATCAACAGATGATTGTTTTATCATGAATGTTGAAAGCTCTGGGACCTCTCTGATCTCCCTCTCGCTATATCCCTCCTTTAAGATAATCCATCTAATTAAAATGTGTTGGCCTTCAGGGTGACAGAAAAACCAAGCCCCCCTGCCCAATCTTTTCGCCCACTGCTTTCTCACACAGAACAGAGGCCGGTTAGAGAATCCTTCTCTTTTTCTTTTTTTATCTCAACACACAATCCCAGAACAGAGACTGAATTCATCAGATGGGCTCTTATCAGCTGTACTCTGTTTGAATGGAGCTCTTCAACGTGGCCAGACTGCACGATACCCGATACACTGAACCATCTTTGCTGCCAGCGCACACACATACTTCTGTCATACATGTGCAATGAAGAACATTGCTTAACTGAGGTGGTCAAGGGCCCTGATTTATTATCCCGGGAAAACACTTAGATGGATAATAATACTCAAAAGGCAGCTTTAAAATCAGCATGAAATCAAAATGCACCCTATTTACTTGCTTAATGCATGCTTCTGGTCTTATTCTGAGTGATTCATCGGTGCATGTTATTCTAAAGAAAAACAAAAAAAGAATAATCTTTGTAATCTTTGAAATCAAAATGCAATGACTTGGACTTCCTCTGAAACAACTTTTATTTTCCGGTAAGTTTACTTAGGCCACAAAGGATAAAACTGGATTTGATAATGTCAACCAGTAGTAAAATGTAGGTATTGTTTTAGCAGATCTTGTAAATGTGTATTATATTCACAGCAGATTTTTTTAACTTATTTTTACATAAAAACGTGAAATAATGCCAGTGTAGCAAAAAAAAAAATACACTTAAACATAATTTTATGTAGTGTTGCTTCTCAAATAATTAACTGATATATGACTGATATATCTCAAGGCCCCGATATACTTCAAGCGAAATCGAAAAACAAACTGACATGACATTATTTTGAACAAAATCAGATCAAAACAAAGTTTGTTTTGTGTTCGTTTCAGGAGTTTGAAACGTTTTTGACATTTAATACTGTAAAGCTGCTTGCTTTTGCAATCTATTGTGCAAAGTGCTATATAAATAAATGTGACTTTACTGGAGAGCTGAATTGCAGAGCTTGTGCAAACATATCCATGTTGCTTTGATCCGGTGCTTTTCTTATTTTTTTCTTTAAAAAAATGCTTGCTGTTTTCTCATTTTTGTTCTGTGATTATTTTATTATTGAGAGAGGAAAGTGTGTAGCACATATTTACATATTCCTTTACACATTCAACCGTCACTCTCAGCAGTGTGGGCAGTGTTGGATGTTCGCTAACAGTATATCGCTGCTCACATACAGTATTTAAAACTTTTTACCCCTAAGCGAAGAACAAAAAAGAACTTTGCCATGAGTATATCAGGGTCTTCATCATTACTAGCACGTACTGTGCTCCACTGTGCCTGTTGAATGCAAAATCATGTTTGTCTTTGAATAGGTAAACACTTATAGTCACACACAAACACATGTGCAAACACCACTATACAGGCTGGTAAACAAAAGTTCACTTCAATGCTGGTGCTCCTGTTTCATTCAAAACAAACCGTCTTCTTTTCCATGGTAATGTCGCCTGCTAGTCTATATTAACAAAACCTCACACCTATGACATAACTCACATTCCAGTTGCCCTAAAAAAAACCAAGCACAAATTTATTAGCCTGTGGAGAGAGCTGTAAAACTAAACTGCAATCATTTGGGCCTTGTTATGGATAATGCAGCGGCAGCTACCCACACGGCTGATTTTCACTGAAATTTCTCGCAAGCCCGTATTTAGCGGACAGAGGGGAGTTGATGTGAGTAGTTAGGCAGCTATGTGCTGGTCTGAGCGCACATTAAGGGAGGGGGATATTAGGTATCCTCTGTTATTAGTGGCAGGGACAGAATCCCTCTGTCTCAGCCCCTTTGAGGGCATGCAGAGGAGATATATTATGGGATATTAAAGCATAATGACGGGGCTGTGTTTGCCGGGCCATGGGAAAGTGGTTAGAGTGTCTCACTGCGGCCCGCTAGCCCCAAGCCAAAACCGGGTCAATCCACCACATATAGTCATTAGGGTGCAGGGGTAGAGAGGCTGGTGGGGTGGCGGGAACCCAAACTACTTAATTTGGCCAAACAATCCCCCCACCACTCTCTTCCCCTGCCAACCAGAATGACCAACCGATGGACAGAGACTGCAGTATTCAGTATAGTTGTTGTCATGCCAATGGAGCATCCTGGTCCAGAGCCACAGTAAGATGAGGAATACAGGAAACCACAGCACCATGAAAATAACTGGAGGAAGAGGGCAAGTGGCTTGTGCCTCAGGGCTCGCAAAAGATTCCCTTCGTTTACTGTGCATAAACCCATTTCTATTAATTTAGGCAACTGTCATTCATAACAGAACAAACACATCTACAAAAGTATTATAAATTGGGCAGCATTTACAAAAGTTAGCTCTATTTGCTTGCAACTGGCAGGAACAATTGGGTCCACCATAAAAATGTGTCCACTTAAGATAGCTGAGGGTAGCCGGGTAATTGGCATCTGTAAATTGTAGCAGGTATGCTTCTCTTTTACACTGCTTTAGCTCTCACTGTAAAACAAAACAAAATGAAGAGAAAAAAAAAATTATAAACTATTGTAATTTTACCTGTAAAAGACTGTAAAAATGTTATGGTATTTATTTTTTTTAATCGGTTAAAAGTAAGTTCCCTTACTTTATACAGTGCAAAACTGTTGTTATTTATTTATTTTTTTATTTTTTACAGTAAATCAAACAGTAAAATGTGGTTAAATGTAAAATTTGGATGTAAAAAAGCACAAGTCAACTTATAATATACACTGAGTGTAAATTGCATTCCCACAATCCTCTGTGTGACACATCACGTCAGTCCTGAAAACAGAAACTGTAAATGTCATGCATTTGAGCCTGAGACAGTTGACGTCATGCCTGCTTCACCGCTGGTCCCGACCAGCTCAAAGCCTTTTTCACCGCTGATCCCATCCAGCCCAGAGCCTTTTTCACCGCTGATCCTGTCCAGCCCGGAGCCCGTCTTGACACCAAAGCCTGAATCCCCACCCAGCCTCCCTATCCCACCTCCTCCCATCTATCACCTTTCTACCCTTCCTCCACCACTACCAGTCAGCCCCTCTGCTCCTCCTACAACCTTCAGGAAGGCAGAGTCGCCGTGGATCCCCGGGTCGGGGATCAGGGGTCGGTGGATCCCCGGTCTCCGCCTCCGACCTCCGTGACCAGAACTCCGCCTTAGCCCAACAGTCCATTGACGTCCCCTTGGCTCTTACCTCCTTCAGCTCCACCGTGGCCCATCAGTGCATCAGTTCCGCCAGGCTCCCTCGTCCCCCCGGATCCACCTTGGTCACTCGTCCACCTTCCCTCACCTCTGTACTGCACTCCTCTGGCTTCGTCTCGTCCCTTCGTCCCCCCGGCTCAGTTGGACTCCTCACTCCCTTCAGTTCCTCCTTGGTCCTCACTCCCTCTGTCTTCACCGCGCCCTTCTGTGTCCCCGCCTGCACCTCAGTCGCCTGATCCGGCGGCCCCACCATGTCCCGCTGGATCTTCGGCATCGCCTGGGCTCGTCGGCTCTCTGGCTCCACCCTGGCCTCCTCTCCTACCTGCTGCACCCCCGTCAGTCGGCCCCCTGGAGTCGTCATCCCTACCTCCACCATGGCTCCTCCCTCCGTCTGCTCCTCCCTGGCTGCCTGTTCCGTCTGCTCCGCCTGCTCTGCCCTGGTCCCTCTCTCCCTCTGCAGTTGGTCCCTCCATGGCGTGAGGACGCACCTACCGGGAGGGGGGAGTACTGTTACTGTTGTGTTTCTGTTCAGCCTTATTAGTCACATGTCTTTTGTTTTCCCGCCACTTATCCGTTGCCATGTCTTCCATCATTAGTTTGTGCTAAATACAGTGTAATCAGACTTTAGCCACGAAATGTCACAGGCCGCTGATGCTGTGCTTATGTACATACTGATATGTGTTTATGATGTTATGTTGCCCTGTATCCTTCAGTGCAACTGGCTATTCTGATCTAACTGCGTATATTCACAGTTGTCGCCGCTACGGCTGCTGACGCTGTGCTTATGTACATAGTGATATGTGATTATGCTGTTGTGATGTTATGTTGCCCCCCAATCTTCTTAACATTGTCTTAACATCAGTGTTTGCACAGAGGTTTGCACAGAGGTAACTGATAATCGTTTGCACCTTGGAACCTATTTCCGGGAGTGCGTTCTCGAGCCACCAGGCACTGTTTTGTGCGGATAGGCGGCCGGAGCGCGTTGAGGGTTTTCTGTTAGAACGGTGTCTTCGCAACGGAAGTGAATCAATCAATCAAAACTAACTTTAGTTGGACAATAACTTTATCCTAGAGCTGCTGTAAAGCCAAAACAATCTCTGTTACTGTAATTTCCTATTATCACTGTAAAGCTGCTTTGAAACAATTCATATTGTTAAAGGGACTCTGTGTAGGAATTTCTCCCATCTAGTGGTGAAATTGTATTTTGCATTCAAATGAATAATGCTCTCCAGCGCCTCACTTTTTCAAATGCGCGTTGCATCTACGGTAGCTGTTATGTACCAAAAAGCTATGACAGGATGTCTTATAATAGCACTTCGAGTTTTTCTTGGTGAAACTGAAACTGAAACTTGAAACAACGAAAAAAAGATTGTTAGTTATCAATTACTGACTGTGAAAAACATTAACTATGGTAATTACTAGTAATGCCTTCTTTACTCGTTATATTTTTTGAAGTACGTGCATTGTTATCATCATCATCAGAGCCTTCTCTATCGTTACTTTACTCAATAGCTGCTATTCATCAAAGAGTCTGTTTAACTTTTAACTATAAATGTTCTACTGTCTATATAACATAGCTGCCAACTTTTGAGTTTTGCTTGGAGTGAGATTTATGGAGGAGCGGGGGGTGGGGGGGATATCTACACAAGATAGGCATTAATTTTTCTCAAGAAAAAAACAACTCACCTAATGCTGTAAACATACAGAAAGATACATAATGCGTTTTTTTATTATTATAATAACTTTATTTAATGATATAAATACAAATATAATAAATATGTAATATAGTACACATATTTAGCAAAATACTCTTTATAGCTCTTTTTTTCTAGCCAACTAACTGCTAGCCTTTATTATGGTCATTAAATGGCTTTCCTGAGGTAAATGTTGTGACATACATAATTGTTCTCCAGCTGTTTACCATTTGTTTGATTGATTGGTCGATATAATGTATGAGGAATATACATTTCGGTAAGTTGTACTGTATCTTTCAACATTGTTCATTTGTGTTTATTTACTAGCTAGAGATGATCGGTTCACGTGCCGCTAGGGATCCGTCGTGACTCGCGTCACATTTACAAGCGCCAAAAACAGTATATATTGTTTGAATTTCATAATAAAAGTGACAGAATCTGAGAGCTGAGATTTTTTTATATCATAAGTAACCTGCTCTGTCTATTCTGTCATTCTCCATGTCCTCTTTGCTTCGCGATAAAGTACACAACCAAGCAATGAAAAAAAAGCTTGTAATTAAGGCCGTAACATTGACTTACCTGTCGAGAAGAAAGCAGGAAACTTCAGCGTCTCTTTTGAAAGCTTTCTCCTGCGTTAGCTATCCCGACATTAACCCTTGTTTTTGTAATCTCCGGTCACGTTTCCTTTTACGGTCTATTTTGAACTTTTTCGACGAAGAGGACTCCTTATCCTGTGACTCAGCATATGTATGAATGAACGGTGAATAAATAACCGTGCAGTGCAGCCTTTTAAACTTGCCGGTGCAGTGACAAGCGCCTCTCACTGCTCTGCTCCTCCGCTTCTGCTGGCTTCAGTCACGTGACGCTGGTTCTGAACGAAAACGCGTTGTGGAAACGCGTTGGCCTAGTACTTTTTGTCCCTCTCTGCTATTATAGTTTTTCAAGATGGCGGAACTACATGGAAGCCTCCGTGGACTTACCCGTCCCATGTATATAAAGATAATAAATTCTTCGTTTACGAGGATTAGTCTGATCATTGGCATAGGTATTTGTACACCATTGAGGGCATATTTATGAATACAAATATTGATTTTAGATAATAAAATACCTAAAAAGCTACACATAGTCCCTTTAAAAGCGCTATATAAATGAAGGTGACTTGATTTGACCTATTGGTGTGGTCTATAGCACATGAATCATATGGACTTTTTAAGGTGTTTGTCCTTTTGTGAGCATGACTATGGAAGCATATGGGTAGCAATTTTCAATTTGTAATGTAATATGCAAAATGACATTGCAGCGTTCATACGCCCACGTATAAATATAATTAATTATTATTCATAACGGATTATGATCAATAATTAATATTTTAATTATTTTTAATTATTTTCAGAATTTACCGTAGCAGAATCAATTGTATGATTAGTCTATCAGTTCATCCAATGAACAGAAAGCATAAACAGTTATTAACTCTAGGAAATATAATATCTTCCTGGCCAAGAAAGAATTAATCCCCAGCTAACAATAAATTAAGAAATAATCACGTGTAAAAGCATCGGTAACTTAGATCGAAGTTCAAGACAATAAAATGTATAAGCAGTGTAACGACTATGGCTCGATGGGTAAAAAAATTGAGCTTTTAATTTATATACTAATTAAAAGTGAAAACACTTTCTAAGTCCCACAGACTTGGCAAACTCTGTAACTGAACCCCCGTTTACGACTCGCTTCCCCCCTCTCGACAGTGTGAGCTTCAAAGACATTACTGACATTCCGATCTCAACAGAAAACCCGCTCTGAATCACACACACACCAAACCACTCTGAAACTCCTAAAATACAAGTTACACACACGCATGAAATGTTTTTATGTAGTTTTCTTGTCTATGGGTTGTGATGGGATAAATTGAGATATTTATGCACCTCTGCAGATGTAATGGACACGTGTGTTGATACATTTGAGATGTATCTGTTTCATTAACTGATATTAATGTCGGGTATGATATCCTACGGATCGTACTGAGCTTCTTTATACAGAAATATAAACTATATTCCGCACAAATGTTTATATTTCTATACATAATGTGGTATTAAAGTTTTAATGCATTTTTCTGGGTACGATCAGAAGAGGCGTTCCTTCACAAACAATGAAACGCTCCCGCCTCAGAACCGAAAGATTCCATTGGGTCCCGTCATCAAACAGGGCGTTACCCCGCGCTGCTTTAAAACCAAAACACAAGCAGACGCTCGCTCTCTCTTCTCTTCCTCCGCTCCTTCCGCTTCCAACTCATCCAACTTCTCTTGATCCTCTCCCCGGCGCAGCGTTTCTCCAAGGAACATCTGAAGGAGGCCCTGGCCTTCTCCATCGAACGAACCCATGTTCGAGTCGTAGCTGCCGGTCTTTGCAACTAAGATTTCCAGCCTCTCCCATCCCGGGAGACGAATCTGAACTTTCTCGGTAACATCACATTCAGTGAGCCTTTCAAGCTTCCCGCGACACCGGAAGACGCAGCAGAAACAGGACACCATCCTCGCTTCTTGCATCAGCTTCAGCCTGACCAAAAAGAGCACTCGCAAGTATATTGATTCCTATAAAAGCTGTTCCAGGTGTCTAGGACTTAGGTCTGTGGACTAAGTTACCCTCTATCTTCCCTCTATATCTTTCTTTCTTTCATTTTATGTCTTTGTTCGGTTAAATGTTTGTTTGCATTTTTACGTACGTTTATGTTTGTAGTTTATATAATCTCTAGTGTGTGCCATTTTATTAATAAACCCATTTATACTTTTAATTGTCTCTGTGTTTGAAAACCCACTTTATAAAGTCAATGAAATTAAAGATCTAAGCTACAAGCTCGATATTGACTACCTTGAGTAGTTTTAATTCATAAACTCAGAAAGTTTGATATTCGTGGCCAGAAGACAAAGCTTTCTTGGAGTTTAAAAAGGGATACTCCCTTCTTAACTGTCATGATCAGACAGTACAGAACAAGGTAATCTCGATAATTGATAAAATAAATGTACATGCGACTTATGAATTATGACTATGAGTCATAAATATTAATATTCCCTATATTCTTGAGCTAATTCACATTTACCCCGAGTCGTTTACGCTACAGCAGATAACAAGTAATCTCTTTGTTCAAATACAAACAATACTTTATTGATTATATACTAACACATAAAACTAATATCTAACACAAACACACACACACACACACATTCATACGAGTTGCAGAAGGAAAAGAGTAAGGAAAGATTAAGTTTTAAGAGTGAGTTTAAGAGTGAGATGATGAAATCCCAAGTTTATGCACTTATAAGACATGACCTGGAACGAACCATCAATCATTAATTTAACCCTTCTATCGTTTCTTAGACAGGTTATTCAATTTATATCCATACACCAGTTCAGCTCTTAGTCTGGAGATACTTGCTTGTCTTTGCTTTTGGGGATTCCCTTTTGTTGCGTGAAAGGGGTTTTCCCGGTCCGTTCGTTGGCTGGTGTCCTTGTGCCTGGGTCTGGGGCGGCCAGTCACGTGGTGTGCTGGCGGAATGAAAGTCTTTGTTTGAAGCTGGCTTTGCAGAAGAAACGTGGCTCGAAATCTTGTCTCAAAACTTAACTTAGAACCGATACTCACGACGGAAAATAAAGGAAAACTTAGAAAAGAAAAGACAACTTAGACGAGAGTAGTAAGATGGCTTGAATAAAGCTGTTGAACCCGTTCTTCTGATCTTAATTTGGGTTCTTTGTCTCTGCGTTTACATGGTTGCTAGTCTGATTGAGATCTTCATCCTTTTTCTGCCCATCTCTCTTGAGAGTGGTAGCAGAGCGTTTCTTGGGGGTGAACCCAGAGATAGAGAGCAGAGAGCAGAGAGAGCAGAGCTCTTCTCTATCAGAACATTTTGAACGAGCCGAGTTAGAGAGCCGAGAGAAGAGAGAGCTTTGTTTTTTGGGTCTAAGATTTTAAACTCAAAGTTGTCCAACCTCCAGGATGAGTTCTGGCCAATTAGACACTGGCTAAATTTAGGAGGTGGCCTTCTTCTCAGTTCTGATCGTAAATTATTTTATCTGGGGGGTTTCCTTACTAACAGAGAGAACAGATGCCACAGTTTAGACATGATCAGTATTATAAGAATATGAAACATTTTACACAGATTTCAATCAAGCCATCTTTTGAATCAAGAGCATACGATCATACTGATATGAAACACAACACACTTTCATTCAAACATCTAACAGTTATAACATTAAATGAGTTATATGGTATCTAAGCATATTAAACACACATATAAGTTGCAGACACAAAATAGAGTTATGTAGTTGCATGATGTTTGATTGTAAGTCCATTGAAAATTGTTCTTGAATGAGTTGTATGTATACTGTAGGAAAAATCTCAGTTTTCTGGTTTAGAGAGAAACGGACTCTGTTTGTTCGTTCAGAGGTCCCAACGGGGAAGGGGTCAGGAATGTTGTGGGGGAAAACAACATCTGCTGGTATCGATCCGTCTTGCAAACTATCGAAGTTGACCAATAAAAGTCGTTGGTCCGCAGACTTCCTGGAGACTGTGAATGATTCATGGCTTTCGGTTTTCTAAGTTGAATCTGGAATGTGAGGACTCTTGTGTCAGACCTTGGTCTCTGTCTTTGTCTTAACCAATCAGTAATTTGGCAACAAAGCTAGCATTTGAGCAGTTATGTGTTAGTGCTGGGGGCTCTTTTAAATAGCCAGACCGGTCGGCGCCTGGATCCTGTGACAAGATGGATGAGGATACGAAGTCCTGACCAAATCTTCCTCTTGGTTCATCGAGAGTTTGAATTAATATTCTGGATGAAGATTAGTCTGTGTTTGGTTCATACCCATTGTCGCTACAACATTGCAATATGTAAAATGACAATGCATTTCTGTGTTTAAATTTTAATTTTCCATTACATTTGAGCAACGTTTGGTGCAACAACAACAAAAATAATAATAATAATAATAATAATAATAATTGAATTGATGTTCAACAAATAAAAAACAGATATAATACAAATGAGCAAATGATAAGGCTTGGGTTGCTGAATATTCGATCCCTTAGTTCAAAAGCACTTATTGTTAATGATATGATTACAGACTATAACCTAGATGTGCTGTGTTTGACAGAAACCTGGCTAAAACCAAATGATTACATGACTTTAAATGAGTCCACCCCCCAAGATTACGGTTATAAACATGAACCTTGTCTGAAAGGCAAAGGGGGAGGTGTTGTTGTAATTTATAGTAATATTTTCAAAATTACTAAGAAGTCTAGTTTCAAATATAATTCTTTTGAAGTGTTGGTGCTTAATGTAACAATATATATTGTAAATGATAAATCACGTTTGAGATTTGTATTGGCTACTGTATACAGGCCACCAAGGCACCATACAGACATTATCAAAGAATTTGCTGACTTTCTATCAGAGTTAGTACTGGCTGCAGATAAAGTCCTAATTGTTGGTGATTTTAATATACATGTAGAAACGAAAAAGATGCATTGGGGGATTGGCATTTAAAGACATTCTGAACTCTATAGGAGTTAGAAAACACGTGTCAGGACCTACTCATTGTCGTAATCATACTCTAGATCTAATATTATCACGTGGAATCAATATTGATGCCGTTGAAATTCTGCAGCAGAGCGATGACATCTCAGATCATTATCTAGTCTTGTGTAAACTTCATTTAGCCAAGGCTGCAAAGCCGACTCCGTTTTACAAATATGTTAGACCTATCACTTCTGCCTCTAAAGATTGCTTTATTAATAATCTTCCTGATCAGTTTCATCATCTCAGCATCCCAGATAGCTTAGAAGAACTCAATATTGCGACAGAAACTTTTAATTATCTCTTTTCCAGCACTTTAGACACAGTTGCTCCATTGCGCTTAAATAAGATTAAAGAAAATAGTCCAACGCCGTGGTACAACGAGCACACTCGGGCCCTTAAGAGAGCAGCCAGAAAATTGGAGCACAACTGAAAGAAAACAAAACTAGAGGTATTTCGCATTTCATGGAAAGAGAGTTCGATTGCATACAGAGAGGCCTTAAAAGCTGCTAGATCTGCTTATTCAACCCTATTAGAAAAAAATAAACAAAACCCCTGGTATTTATTTGAAACAGTTGCTAAACTAACGAAAAATAAAGCTTCAACCCCAGATGTTTCCAAGCAGCACATCAGTAATGACTTTATGAACTTCTTCACTTATAAGATTGATAATATCAGGGAGAAAATTATAACCATGCAACCGTGTACTACAGTATTGCATAAGGCAGTGCATTGTAGTCTCCCTAAGGAAATTTTTTTGATTCATTCATTGCTATAGAAGAGGAAGAATTTGCTAAACTTGTTAAAGAGATGCTTCCAGTGGTCATAGATCCTCTTCTAAATATCATTAATTCATCTTTGTCATTAGGATACATACCAAAAACTTTTAAGCTGGCTATGATTAAACTGCTTGTTAAAAAAACACAACTTGAACCTACAGAATTAGTCAATTACAGGCCGATCTCGAATCTACCTTTTCTGTTAAAGGGATACTTCAGGATTTAGCATTAAGCTTTGTATTAGTAGAAAACCTGTCGTATTTTCAAATTACCATGCTTTCCACCCTCATATCCCCCTGAGACAAGAGATTTATGTATTTTTTGTCTGGAAAAAAATCCTCCGATGACGCAAAAATCTCTCTATTAGTGTTACTCGATCTTAGTGTAACTTGTAATTTGACACTATCGACCACAACATTCTTTTAAATAGACTCAAAAATTATGTTGGCATTAGTGGAATTGCATTAGCATGGTTTAAAATAAATCATACTTATCTGAACGTTATCAGTTTGTAGCAGTAAATGAAGAGATGTCTTATCGATCACAAGTTCAGTATGGTGTACCACAAGGCTCAGTTTCTGTTCACTCTGTACATGCTACCCTTGGGAGATATCATTAGGAAGCATGGCATTAGTTTTCACTGTTATGCTGATGATACGCAGCTCTGTATTTCTTCACACCCTGACGAAACTTACCAGTTCACAAAATGAACGGAATGCATGGCTGATATAAGAAACTGGATGACTAGCAACTTCCTACTACTTAATTCTGAAAAAACAGAGATTCTAATTATTGAACAAAGAACTTCCTCACGTAATAATCTAGAATACTGTCTAACACTTGATGGCTGCTCTGTCAAGTCTTCGTCGTCGGTTAGGAACCTGGGTGTGCTCTTTGATACCAATCTTTCATTTGAAAGTCACGTGTCTAGCATCTGTAAAACCGCATTTTTTCATCTTAAAAATATATCTAAATTACGTCATATGCTCTCAATGAAAAATGCAGAACAATTAGTCCATGCGTTCATGACATCAAGGCTAGATTATTGTAATGCTATTATGGGTGGTTGCACTGGTCCAAAATGCAGCAGCTAGAGTTCTTACCAGAACCAGGAAGTATGACCATATTAGCCCGGTTCTGTCAACACTGCATTGGCTCCCTATTAAACATTGTATACATTTTAAATTATTGCTGATTACTTACAAAGCACTAAATGGTTTAGCTCCCCAATACTTGAGCGAGCTCTTAGCGCATTATAGTCCTTCATGTCTATTGCGATCTCAAAATTCCGGCCAGTTGACAATACCTAGAATATCAAAATCGACTGCTGGCGGTAGATCCTTTTCCTATTTAGCACCAAAACTTTGGAACAGTCTTCCTAACATTGTCCGGGAAGCAGACACACTCTGTCAGTTCAAATGTAGACTAAAAACACATCTCTTTGGCCTAGCATACACATAACACATTATAGACTTCTATAATTCAATGGTAGGCTGCATAGATCAGGTCAGCCGAAACCGGGAACACTCCCCATAAATCCTGATGTACTTGTTACATAATAAGATGTATGGCGTCTACGCTAATATTAGTCTCTCTGTTTATCCGAGGTTTACCGCAGTCTGCCGGATCCAGGCTGTATCCAGATCTGATGAAGGACCTGCGCCTGGACACGATGACAACGCAGTCCTGAAGTGACTACCAGTCCCTCCCCTGTTTACTGAAGTCAGCCGGATCCCGGCCGTTTCCAGATCAGATGGTGGACTTGCACCTGAACCCATCCATGACGCATCCCTGAAGTGCCAGCCTCATCAGCCCTGTGAAGGCCTCATCGAAACTGATCCTCAACAAAGCAATGATCCTCATTGCTGATCCTCAACAAACTCGTCTCCATACCGGCGTGATGACTCCGACCTCCAACCAGATTGAACTGGATAAATATTATGAATGTTCCGATCCATTTACATTTTACATTTATGCATTTGGCTGACGCTTTTATCCAAAGGGACTTACATTGCGTTATCCTATACATTTATACATAGGTATGTGCAATCCCCTGGGATCGAACCCACAACCTTGCGTTGTTAACGCAATGCTCTTACCACTGAGCTACAGGAAAGATCCAATCTGACTTCTGACCTGTAATGCTACCTGGATCATAAACATACACTGTTTGCTCATTGGCCAGAGGTGAACTGGCCCCCGACTGAGCCTGGGTTCTCCCAAAGTTTTTTTCTCCATTCTGTCATCTGATGGAGTTTTGGTTCCTTGCCACTGTTGCCTTGGCTTTTGGCTTGCTTAGTTAGGGACATTTAATATTAGATTATTACGTGAGGAAGTTCTTTGTTCAATAATTAGAATCTCTGTTTTTTCAGAATTAAGTAGTAGGAAGTTGCTAGTCATCCAGTTTCTTATATCAGCCATGCATTCCGTTCATTTTGTGAACTGGTAAGTTCCGTCAGGGTGTGAAGAAATACAGAGCTGCGTATCATCAGCATAACAGTGAAAACTAATGCCATGCTTCCTAATGATATCTCCCAAGGGTAGCATGTACAGAGTGAACAGAAATGGTCCTAGTACTGAGCCTTGTGGTACACCATACTGAACTTGTGATCGATAAGACATCTCTTCATTTACTGCTACAAACTGATAACGTTCAGATAAGTATGATTTATTTTAAAGCCGACAGTATTCTAGGTTATTATGTGAGGAAGTTTTTGTCCAATAAATAGAATCTCTGTTTTTTTCAGAACTAAGTAGTAGGAAATTACTAGTCATCCAGTTTTTTTATATATATATATCAGCTATGCATTCCATTAATTTTGTGAATCGGTAAGTTTCGTCAGGGCGTGAAGAAATATAGAGCTGAGTATCATCAGCATAACAGTGAAAACTAATGCCATGCTTCCTAATGATATCTCCCAAGGGTAGCATGTACAGAGTGAAAAGCAATGGTCCTAGTACTGAGCCTTGTGGTACGCCATACTGAACTTGTGATCGATGAGACATCTCTTCATTTACTGCTACAAACTGATAACGTTCAGATAAGTATGATTTAAACCATGCTAATGCAATTCCACTAATGCCAACATCATTTTCGAGTCTATTTAAAGCAGCACTCAGTAGCTTCGGGATTTCTCCGCTGTATTCTCGCTTTTTGCTCGCAGGTCTGTCTTTAGAGCTCCCCCCACAGCTTCGGAATAGATATTTGACAACACTGTTGCAAAAACTCGTTGGTGATTCTCAGACACCAGAGGCTATAGATTAAAAACGTCTTAAAACGTTCTTTAAAACGTCTTCTTCATTCGGGTTCGGACAGCGTGAGGGAGCGCAATAATGACAGCATTTTAGCAGATTTCTTTTGGCCGTAAAGCAATTGTTTACATCGCGAGACCTGATATCACGCGAGACTTCCTGACGCAGCGGCCGGCGGCCCGCCAGCTCAAAGTTGCAAGTGCGTATTTTCCACTCACGGGCACCAGGGGGGTGCGAAACGACCACCATTCAACCCGAAATAAGTAATAGAACCATTCCAATGACTCCGAAGGTGTTCAGTTAAGGTAAAAAAAGTTACTTAGTTCACCTTTAAAAGAATTTTGTGGTCAATAGTATCAAATGCAGCACTAAGATCGAGTAACACTAATAGCGAGATACAAAGCATAGCTATAGCTATCATCCATCTTTTTAAAATGCATCAAATCAGCACACTCATCCCCATTTAAATCATATTGTTTGAAAAAAATACATTTAAAATGAGTTGTAAGGCCACTGAGCCTGATATTGTTGCACATAAAATATCAATGTTCATAACTGTGCAAAGAATTCAGACATTTTTGGAAACTCATATGATAGTTCAGCATCATACACCATGAGATGGGTTAAAGGGATCCCTCAGGGTTCACTTTGAAATTCAATTTTGGTATGTTTTAGTTTACCTCAAGGGCATCCAAGATGTAG
This sequence comes from Leuciscus leuciscus, assembly GCF_965113295.1. Taxonomy (NCBI): domain Eukaryota; kingdom Metazoa; phylum Chordata; class Actinopteri; order Cypriniformes; family Leuciscidae; genus Leuciscus; species Leuciscus leuciscus. The sequence continues at coordinate 26,929,801 of NC_138746.1, forward strand.
GTGTCTTTTTTTCCGTAGTAGTTTCAATTTTGATATTTTTAGGTCAAACCGTTCTTGTCTGTCAGTCATATAATGCAGGTCTATGGTCACTATCTCAAAGAGCATGCACAGAGTCCAAATTAAAACAATTCGCCATCGTCCAAATTAAACAATTCCCCATCGTAAGTACACATTGATGAAGATACACTTTCCAATGAACTGCAGTAGCCAAGGCGACATCTAGTGTATATATATATGCACCAGTCTGCGCACACGTCACACAGCGCGCCCTCAGATCACTTGGACGTGGCTGTGTTCAAGAGGTAAAAACGCTATAAATACTGTTCGTTTTCTCACACAAACCGCTCGTTTCGTGTCTTAGGCCATCAATGTGTACTTACGATGGGGAATTGTTTAATTTGGACGATGGGGAATTGTTTTAATTTGGACTCTGAGCATGCTCTTTGAGATAGTGACCATAGACCTGCATTATATGACTGACAGACAAGAATGGTTTGACCTAAAAATATCAAAATTGAAACTACTGCGTAAAAAAAGACACCTCCATCTTGGATGCCCTTGAGGTAAGCTAAAACATACCAAAATTTAATTCCAAAGTGAACTATCCCTTTAAATGGAGAAATTAAAAAAATACCTAATTTCTCTCCAAAACGGTACCAGTTTTAGTGTTTTGATAAATAAATGAGAATCACTAATATTATCAGTTTGCCTCACCTAATGCACTGAAAAAGCCTAAGATAGTGAGCTAACACTAATTACACTGTAATTCCATGCCATTAAATATGTTACAATTTAAACGTAAATGCACATTGTCTAGAAGGGTGGCATCATCCCTTACATTTTACACGGCTACATTTACTCAAATTGTAATGCTGATAATATAACTTGTAAGGAAAATTGTGCAATAAATAGGGAAGTTATATCCGGGACTTATAAAACTTATAAAAGAAACAAACACACACACACACTCAGGGTTTCCGTTGTCCGGTAATTGCCGGACATTGGCCGGAAAAAAAATGAAATGTCCAACAAAATTAAATCTCTCCGGTCAAATTGTCCGATTCAAATTGCCTAATAGTCCCGCCCCCCTAACACAATCTGAATTTGAGAATAAGCCTAAAATCAAATGTATAAAGCAAAAATACACCGACCTTTGGCTATGTCATAAAGGAACAGGCTCTACCGTTTGAAAGTTATTAAACAACATCGCATGCTGCATTTCAAATAAAGCGCATGCCTAAAACGGCTGTAATATAGACCTAAACAACGAACAAATGAGTGAGACGTTTCAAATATGGCCAGGCCCAGGCAGACTAGCCTTAAAAGCTTTTTTCAGAGACCAGACGCGATGGACGATGGTGAATCAGGAACGCCTGAAGCCTCAGATGTCCAGACAGCTCCACCACCACCGGAGAAAAAGCAGAATCGGATCAAGACGAAGCAGCGAAGTCGCCTTGCGGAGAACAAGGTTACGCGGCTTAATGCGCATTGCAAGTTGTGCCGCGTTTCCATTACCCTTCAAATTGCGCAAATTGAAATTGCGAATTAAAAATACGCACAATGGAAACACGTCAATTTCGCAAAAACTCCCTTTTATCGCAAAAAAACTTTTACGCTCGCAATGCATGAGGTGGTTTTTCAGGCAATTCGAAAAAAGGAGTAGCCTAGGCCTACTATTTCGCAAAACTGCAATGGAAACAGTTTTTGCGCATTTACAGTCACCTGACTTAGAAGACGCGGTGTGTTTGAGGTCCATGTATACGCAAATAATAATTATTTTATATTATTTTATTATATTATAACATTTAATAGGCTATATTTAGAAGACGCTTTTATGCAAAAAAGGAACAAAGCTGGTGTGGAGCGCGCACTGCATGGCACGGAGGCGCGCGCGCGAACACTTGCATTTTTCTATCAACAGTGGAAATAACTTAAAATACTCTATCATTTCTGGTCATACAGAAAATAATAATACATTATTCTCAACTACTTTTATTTGTGTAAACTCACAATAACAAGAAAACGTTGTGCTTTTGTAAAATAAAATAAAACAATCAGACGCACTTTCATGATCTCCATAAACTGGAGCGCGAAAACTAAAACTAAATATAGCCTATGACTAAAGCTTGAAATGTCCACTTTAAAACGAACAAATTCGAATCGAAAGCTAATACCTTCTGATTATGTAATTCTCTCTAAAAGCGCATCTGCTTAACAGCGGAGATGGAGATATGATTTTAGCCAACACTTAGAAAACAATAGTTTATTCATAATATTAATGGCTCTTCTCATTCAGCACTGCGGGAAAAACATCAATTCCAGGTTCTAATTTGGCCTTAGAAAAACAGTAAAATCGAAATTTTTTCCATATTAATTTGTGAATATTTTAAATGTTTAATAAAGGGGCAAAAAGTCATAAACAAAAATCTGAAAATTCGTCGATATTTACTTTTTTTGCGCAGCCAGTTCAAATAAAAAATTGGGTGTTCAACTTTGCGTTTTAAAAAGACAACAACCGTTCATTTTTCGTTTTTCAATTACGGGTTAAAAAAGGAAAAACGAATGGACACAAAAGTAGCCTCCATGGATCGTTTGGACAGAATACGAGACAGAGTACTTTATTAAATTAATAAAAGGAACAATAATTAGCCTATACTGGATTCTAAATCTCAAAGAAATGCTACAATCAAAACCTCGGAGCAGAAATGAGGGCGAAACACCCAGAAACTCCTCATGTCGTTCGCAGTATAAGGGTCTTTCCCTGCCATTAATGCTTGGATAACACGCCACGTCTCCTTCCATAATAATGATAATAATAATGTCTAATGCGTTGGCTGTGATATTATATAAACCAACGTCCGTTGCCGTGATTTTTGAAATGGCTTATCTTGAGAGAAAAATGACGTTTTAGTCGCATAACATCGGTTAATGGAAACGCCGTCATTTCGCAATAGTTTTTTTATAGGTATTTATTTTGAGATAATAGCGCAAAACATTTGCGCAAATCTGTAATCGGCAGCTGCACAATTCAGCACTGCAAAACAGCGTAAAAAGTAGCCTAGTTCATTTGACAAGGAGTCATTTCACGGTGGCCAATTTAAATGTTACCAGCTAAATGAGACATACTGAGAGTGTATAATTAAGTTCGCTTGAGTAAAAACAATAGGCTAATTCAGATGTTTTATGTGGGGAAGGGGGATTGGTTTGTTAAACTATGAATGTGAAACCATAGTAAAAACAATTGGCGTTGATTGACGCCAATCGGACGTTCATGTTTTTTCCCGTCTATTTGAAAGTTATAAACATGTTGCATTCTATACGGCCTGATTATGTCATTTTTTAAGTTACATATCCTGCCTCCAGTTTTCCTCAACTTGACTAATTAAGAGGCGATATTTGACCGGCATATCATCAAAATGTCCGGAAAACGAAACCTCTGCCGGTCACTTTGACCGGCACCATTTTTTTCTAGCGGAAACTCACACAAACAAATGCATGTCTCTTTGTAGTCTCGGCGAAGCTGTTTTATCAGTAGCATCCACAAAAAAAACGTGAATTATTATTTTATTTTTTTTGTGCAAATGCACTTGCTAAATGAAGGCGGATTGTATGAAATGGATCAATCAATAAACTTTTATTAACGAGCTGTAGTCACGCACTGTCTGAAATGCATTTCAAGTTAACGCCATGTTTCATAAGGTGCACTGCATACTGAATCGCGCGTGTCTCTATATGTGAAGTAAATGGGAGCGGGAATTTACCGCATTATGAACTCGTCACTTGAGGGAGTTAACAACACAGTACGCAATACCCCCAACCTCACACAAAATGTTAGGCCCTGTAGATAGGCCAGCCTATATATCATAGTAAGCTGAAATGTGAAATGTACCTTGTCATATTAGAGAAAGACGCTGATATCTTGATTGAACGGATGCTTTAAGAATGCACTTCCACAGCAGCCACACGAGTAACAGCAGGTAGGCTATATAGTTTTGTATGCAGAATTTGATTTGATGATAGTCACGAGACCGACTACTCGATCCAATCACGTTGATGGATAAAAATAAAATTAAAACAAGCATGTAACGAGTAATGACCACAAACGGAAGGTAAATAGTGGAGTAAAAGTACCGATACATCACTTAAAATATACTCAAGTAAAAGTAAAATTACACAATTTTTAAACTACTCAAAAAAGTACAATTTCTGAAAAAAACTACTTAATTACAGTAACGTGAGTATTTGTAATTCGTTACTTCACACCCCTGTCTATGACCTCTGGAAGCATCTCTTTCAGTAGCTTAGTCGGTATAGGGTCTAACATACATGTTGTCGATTTAGATGATTTAACGAGTTTAGCGAATTCTTCCTCTTCTATAGCAATGAATGAATCGGATTTTTTCTTAGGGAGACTACAATGCACTGCCTGATGCGATACTGTAGTAGACTGTTGCATGGTTATAATTTTGTCCCTGATATTATCAATCTTATAAGCAGTGGCGGATTTAGCAAATCGGGGGCCCAAGGCGAAGGTAGGTAGGCTATGGGCCCCTCCCCATCCAATCTTTAAAAGAGAACGAAAAAAATATGTACCGACTGAATGGTGGATAGGCAGGAAAAGCTCATCTACGGGGAAGTAAAGGTTAGAGAGGAGAAAAAAACGTCCCCTTTAACCCTGCATACACTTCTTTACTCCTAAACAGAAACATGTTACAATGTTTACATGATACAATATCTGGTAAGCTATGTTTTTTTTTTTTTTTTTTTTTGCTTGACAAATTTCACCATTTCGATTCAATTCTTGTGATTTGATTCAATATTGACTCATTTGGAAAAATATTAGGTAACGTTTCACAAGATAGGCGTTACTTTTTCTCAAGAAAAAAAAGCCCTATCAGCTGGTATAATTTAAGGTTAAAATAAGTAATATAGTACACATATTTAGCCAAATACTCTCTATAGCTCTTTTTTTTTCTAGCCAATTAAATGCCTTTCCTGAGGTAAATGTTATGTGACGATTGTTCTCCAGCTGTTTTACCTCTTTCCGCGGTTGAAAAACACTTATTGATCGATATTATGAATGAGGAATATACATTTCGGTAAGTTATACTGTATCTTTCAACATTGTTAATTCGTGTTTATTTACTATTAGCTAGAGATGATCAGTTCACGTGCGGCTATAGGAATCTGTCACGTCACATTAAAATGGCAAAACGGTATTTATTGTTTGAATTTCGTAATAGAATTGACAGAATCTGAGAGCTGATATTTTTTTTAAATATCATGATTCATAAGTAAACTGCTCAGTTTTGTATGTCGATCTGCGTGTCCTCTTTGCTTCACGATTTTTCTGTGCATTGGACGTTGTTGTTCCTGATCTGTATCCCCAACAGTAGCCGTAAAAAAGTTTGTCATCTTTGGCAGCGTTCCCAAATACTTATCAGCGTCTTTTCACTTTTTTCTTTTATTTTAGCCGCTTGGGTAACTTCGAAACTTTAAATTTTCGCGTTTAGACTCGTCTTGCTCTGTTTGTGTATTTCCCAGTCCTCCTGTTACTGCGTGTTGTTTAACTTTCGCGCCGCGCACCTTTACAGACTTTTAGCTTTCCTCCCGCGTCCTCCTTTTTTCAGCACCGCTTGGGTAGCTAGCTTCGCTTCATTTTTACTCTGTCTACTACACTCTGTCTGTCAATCACTTCTTTTTCTCCGTCAGTTTTTTGCCACAGCCTTGTCACTTTCGCAGATGCGCAGTAAGTGAGATAATGGAATAGTCCAATGTAGTGAGGTGGGGGGCCCCCTCCTGTCTGCGACACGACAATAATGATTTGATGCCATTTTTCGCAAACGGAGTTTTAGAAATATATAATAAAAAAAAAAAATAAAAAAAAAAAATTAAGCATAAGTTAATAGGGCATTTTGGGGGCCCCTAGGTAGCTCGGGGCCCAAGGCAATTGCCGACCTTTGCCTAATGGTAAAGTCCGCCCCTGCTTATAAGTGAAGAAGTTTATAAAGTCATTACTGCTGTGCTGCTTAGAAACTTCTGGGGTTGAAGCTTTATTTTTCATTAGTTTAGCCACTGTTTCAAATAAATACCTAGGGTTTTGTCTTTTTTCTTCTAATAGGATGGAAAAAAGGCCTCTCTGTATGCAATCGAGCTCTCTTTCCATGAAATGCGAAATACCTCTAGTTTTGTTTTCTTCCAGTTTCGTTCCATTTTTCTGGCTGCTCTCTTAACCCCCTGAGGTCTACGGTATCGCCGGCGATACCAGCTCGCTTTTTTTTTATTAGTGTAAAAGAAACTCATAAATACTCTGTTGACTTTGATTTTCCATAGGAGTTTCATACATCAATCGATTCTGTTAAATGTGTATTATTTTTGTGTATACTCACAATAAAAACAAAGTGTTGTGCTTTTTGCCAAATAAAGAAAAATAAACACGAAGCGAGTACTGCCTTCTCTCTGCCAGTGAAGTCCATTCTGAAATTCTCTTCTTTTAAATGAAGTAATTTATATAAAAAACAAATATTCTCATCTTGTGAAATCTGTATTAAAAGAGAGCGATTCCAGTCGACCTCATTACAGCTAATTCAGATGTAATGTGACTCCGCCCACGGAGAGCGCGCGCTATTCAAACGCAAATGGCTGAGGCAATCCTGTGAACGCCCCCATCAGCTCGAGAAAACACACAAGTTTATTTAGATCATTGTTTACACCGTCTTGCAGCGCTGTGAGGAATAATACTAATGGAAAATGTCCCTCAGAAGTGCGGGTATATCGAGGAGTGAGCTGAGGAATACTAGTAAGTTTTTTCCTTCTCACGTGAATTTCTTCACGTGGGTTTCTGTTTATGAATGAATAAACGGCAGAGATGCGCGCCGTTTACCACAGCTGGCAAAGACAGTTTAAATTTAAATCGCGTGTGTGAATGAATGATGATGTTTTAGCAAACTGTATTGCTATACTGAGATGAGTAAAAACGTTACAGTCAGACAAAATATGAAAGACAACATTTTGTTTAGTAGATTTGGGTACAGTTTTTACTGTAGAATATACTGCCACATCAAATAAGCTTTTGTTTAGCAATTTCTATATATAAAATACTATTTTTGTCAAAAATAAAGTCATCAACTAAGATGTTAGCTGTTCCAATGTTGGCTATATTCAAACTAATGAATACATAGCCTAGATAAAATGTAGGCCTATAATCATTTTTTTTACAAAGAAAGAGTACACTTGAAATATTGTTGAAATTGTAATTATTGTTGTAATTGTAACTGTTTTAATAAAATAGCAAAACATATTTACAAGATAGATGTAAGCAAAATCTTAAATGGTCAATATAAGTCTTCTTCTAAATATATCTTTTGTCCTTGCATTGTGGCTCAGTCAGTGTCACACCTGAGTGAATGGCTCATCATTATGCAGAGTGGGTGGGACATTGTATTCTAAGGTGTAAACCACTCCTCGTTCACGCCCCCCTCGCATATTGGCTTTCCAAGCAAAACCTGTTTTACATCAATTTAAATCAATGTATGGTTTTATGTGAACGATAAAGCAAGACTATTTTCACATCATTTTGAAGAAAAAACTATAGGTGACGACATCCATTAGTCAAAAGTCTTATTGCCACATATTTAGTATGTGTTTTGTGGCCTTATTTCAAAAACTTAAATTTTTAGTTTTTTTGATAACCACGCATAAACATTATTCTCTCAAAAATGAAAACATGTACATACATGTGGCTCACATATTATTGTAGTCCTGTTTGTGCTATATAGAGTGAATTTACACCTTTGCCATTAATATGTTTATAAGCAACTGAAAAAAGCACAAATGTCAGAGCATGTCAGAACACCCCCAGGGCCCAAAAAACCGCTCAGACTCCAGAGGGTTAAGGGCCCGAGTGTGCTCGTTGTACCACGGCGTTGGACTATTTTCTTTAATCTTCTTTAAGCACATCAGAGCAACTGTGTCTAAAGTGCTGGAAAAGAGAGAGTTAAAAGTTTATGTCGCAATATCGAGTTCTTCTAAGCTATCTGGGATGCTGAGATGACGAAACTGATCAGGAAGATTATTAATAAAGCAATATTTAGTGGCAGAGGTGATAGGTCTAACATATTTGTTACACGGAGTCGGCTTTGCAGCCTTGGCTAAATTAAGTTTACACGAGACTAGATAATGATCTGCAATGTATTTGCTCTGCTGCAGAATTTCAACAGCATCAACATTGATTCTGTGTGATAATATTAGATCTAGAGTATGATTACAACAATGAGTAGGTCCTGACACGTGTTGTCTAACTCCAATAGAGGTAAGAATGTCTTTAAATGCCAATCCCAATGCATCTTTTTCGTTATCCACATGCATATTAAAATCACCAGCAATTAGGACTTTATCTGCAGCCAGTACTAACTCTGATAGAAAGTCAGCAAATTCTTTGATAAAGTCTGTATGGTGCCCTGGTGGCCTGTATACAGTAGCCAGCACAAATCTCAAAGGTGATTTATCATTTACACTATATATTGTTATATTAACCACCAACACTTCATGTTAGAATGTGGTATATCATGGTAAATCATGCTAGAATAGGGTAAATCATGGTAAACTATGATAAATCATGATAAACTATGGTAAACCATGCTAGAATCACAGTAAACAATGGTAAATCATACTAGAATGTAGTATATCATGGTAAATCATGCTAGAATATGGTAAATCAAGGTAAACTAAGATAAAATCATGGTAAACTATGTAAATCATGCTAGAATCATAGTAAATAATACTAGAATGTGGTAAATTATTGTGGGAGGAGCCTATTTTACTAAAATGGCTATAACTCAAGAAGTAAATGAGATATCTTCACCAAACTCAGTACACATGTGTATGGGTTCAATTTGAGGTCACAGTAAACAATTTTATGGAGATCGGTCCATAGATGGCACTATAACTGCTATAAAAAGCTTTAAAACCATATATTTCCTATGGTACATTGCCTGTATTGGCTGTAAATGGTATTTTCCATCTATTATGTCAGTGGTTACATGCTTGCTAAATAAAACTTAATAACTTTTGATGCTTTTGTTCTTAAAGGCCTTAAAGGCCTTAACTGCTTGAACCCCGATAAATGCTGCTTGCAGCTTTAATTATATTTGAAACTAGTGAACGTGTGAGGTGTCGCCCAGCCCGCAGCTCTACATACATCTGTCAGCGAGGCACCCTGCACCAATGCCCAGGAAGCGGCTACACTTCGTGTGGAGTAAGCTTGCAGTCCCGGGGGACAAGGTGCACCATTCATACACCAAGATGATGGCATCCACTATCCAGTGGGCCAACCTCTGCTTGGAGACAGCTTTTCCCTTCTGCTAGCCTCCGTAACAGATGAAGATCTGATCTGAGGCCCTGAGGCTTTGCGTTCTGTCCACATATATCCGCAAGGAGCGGATGGGACAGAGAAAAGCCAGGGCTGGGTCTGCCTCCTCCAGGGGCAGCGATTGCAGGTTCACTACCTGGTCCCGAAAGGGAGTGGCAGGAATCTTGGGCACATATCCAGGCTAGGGTCTCAGGATAACGTGAGAGTTAGCCGGCCCGAATTCCAGGCATGATTCGTTGACCGAAAATGCATGCAGGTCCCCTACCCTCTTGATGGAGGCCAATGCAAGCAGGAGAACTGTTTTAACCCTCTGGGGTCTGAGGGGTTTTTGGGGTCCTTGAGATGTTCTGACATGCCCTGACATTTGTGCTTTTTTCAGTTGTTTATAAACATATTAATGGCAAAGGTATAATTACACTCTATTTAGCACAAACAGGGCTACCATAATATGTGAGTAACATGCATGTACATGTTTGTATTTTTGAGAGAATAATGTTTTTGCATGGTTATTGAAAAAACTAAAAACTAAAGTTTCTGAAATAAGGCCACAAAACACATACTAAATATGTGTCAATAAGACTTTTGACTAATGGATGTCGTTGCCTAGAGTTTTTTCTTCAAAATGATGTGAAAATCATCCTACCTAATCATTCACATAACACAATACATTGATTTAAATCTTGTAAAACACTTTTTATTTGTAAAGGCAATATGCGCAAGGGGCGTCACCGATTCAACACCATCATGAATATTTAGTGATTCACACCTGAGGAGACAATGGGGCCCGCATACTTAATGAGCCATTCATTCAGGTGTGTCACCTATAGCCACAAGAAAGAATGCAAGAGCAATATATATATATATATATATATATATATATATATATATATATATATATATATATATATATATATATATATATATTCTACCAAATTGGTTCACAGTTGGAAGCATGTCAATTTTTTTTATTTACATTTTTTCACAAATTGTGCTTGCAAATTGTATAATATCCAAGGAAAACATGTCTAGTAATTGTGCAGTTAATTCTCATACTGTATTTTCAGTTTTGGAATATGTATCCTCTCCCCAAATTTGTCAATAATAAAACACAATAAAAATTATTTAAAGAAAAGGCTTATATTTACCTTTTAAAATTTGTTTACATCTACCTTGTAAATATATTTTTTTTATTAAAAAGGTTACAATTACAACAATAATTGAAGTGTAATCTTTCTTTGTAAAAGCTAAAGTATACATTTTATCATACATATTTCAAAGTTAAGGATTCATTACTTCGAATATAAGCCTACATTGACAAAACGCCTCGGTTACGACTGTAACCTCGGTTCCCTGAAGAGGGAACGAGCGTTGCGTCAAATTGACGCTATGGGGAACGCTTTGCGTGATGACGTCTTGAAGCACATGTAAAATCAGTCCAATGGTGTGGCGGAACGTCAGAGGCGGGTGACGTCACGTACCAGGAAGCTATAAAAGCCGGCCCGAAACAGAAAACGAAAGCTTCGTAGAGTCTGAAGTCGTGCTGACAGGCATGAAGGAGATATGGCAAGGTGACGCAACGCTCGTTCCCTCTTCAGGGAACCGAGGTTACAGTCGTAACCGAGGCGTTCCCTTTCAAGGGAACTCGCGTTGCGTCAAATTGACGCTATGGGGAACGTCTATACCAACGCCACCATAGCTACAAATGTCTGTCCTGTGTGAAATCAATTGCGCAGCACTAGGAAGACAAAACCTGAGACCCTGGAATAGAGTCTAGGTCTAAAGAGTAGAACCTGACGAAGGTGTGCGGTGAGGACCAGCCTGCCGCATCACAAACGTCCTGTAAAGATACTCCTGATTTAAGGGCCTTAGAGGCCGCCATACTCCTAGTAGAGTGCGACCGGACAGCCCAAGGAGAAGGCTGCCCAGCCGCCTCATAAGCAAGTGAGATACACCCACTTGCTCATCCTTTGCTTAGACACTGGACCTCCCTTGTTAGGGGACCCAAAGCATACAAACAATTGATCGCTTTTCCGCCACAGGGCAGCTCTGTGGACATATGCGTCTAACGCCCGAACAGGGCAAAGCAAATTATTCGCCTCCTGGTCCGATTTCGAAAGGGAGGAGGACAGAAGGCCTCCAAGTGCCACGAGGGAAACGAGATACCAAAGGGTCTTTCCCCACAGACATTTCACCCAAAGGACTGTGGTAAGCACCTACGGCCGCCACATAAACCTTTAAAGTGGACGGGGTCAGACCTGCAGTGAACCGGTCCTGCAGGAACTCCAGAACTGTACCAATTGGGCAGTTGACTGGATCCAACCGACGGTCACTACACAAAGAGGTGAATACTCTCCAGTTCAGGGCATAAAGTTTCCTCGTGGAGGGAGCTCTGGACTGTAGAATGGTCTCAACAACCTCAGTTGAGAGACCTGACTCTATGAGCTGGGCCCCCTCAGAGGCCAAGCCCACAGGTTCCACAGTTCCGGTCGGGGGTGAAAATCAAGCCCACTGCTTGGGACAGAAGGTCCCTCCTGACGGGTAGCTCCAGAGGATGCCCGTCGAGGAGGGACACAAGATCGGGAAACCATACTCTGCCCGGCCAGCGCGGGGCTATAAGAAGCAGGCAAACCCGGTCCCTGCGAACTATCTCCAGAACTCCCGGGAGCAGAGCAACTGGGGGAAAGGCGTACAGACGTAGCCTTGGCCACGTCTGTACCATAGCATCCAGTCCCAGAGGAGCTGGATGCGTGAGGGAGAACCAAAGTGGACAGTGAGACGTCTCTCGAGACGCAAACAGATCCACTTATACTTGGCCAAACTCCATCCATATCAGCTCCACCACCTCGGGGGTGGAGCCTCCATTCCCCGGGCCTCTGCCCCTGTCTCGACAGAGTGTCTGCTCCTATATTCTGAACCCCGGGGATGTAGGCTGCTCTGAGTGACAGAAACTTCCCCTGGGACCACAAGAGGATATGGCGTGCCAGATTGGATAATGGGCGCGAGCGCAAACCCCCTTGGTGGTTGATATAGGCGACTACCGACGCGTTGTCTGTATGCACTAACACATGGTGTCCCCTGAGACCTGTGATAAAGCTCCTCAGAGCCCGGAAGACAGCTAACATCTCTAGGCGATAGATATGCCAGGAACGATGATGGTCTTCCCACAGACCTTGAGATGAGCGACCCTCTAGGATCGCTCCCCAACCCGTGAGGGAAGCATCCGTCATTAGCAGTTTGCGACGTCAAGGAGCTCCCAGCACTGGGCCCTGGGACAGGAACCAAGGTTTCTTCCACATAACCAAGGCACGTAGGCATCGCCGCGTGACCTTGATTGTGCGAAATGGGTTGCCCCTCGGGGAAACCCCCTGGTCCTGAGCCACCACTGCAGGGGCCTCATGTGCAACAGTCCAAAAGGTATCCCGTTGGTAGCTGCTGCCATGAAACCCAACAGTCTCTGGAACTGTTTGACAGTGAGTAGCTGGCCTAGCTTTACACTTTTTACAGCTGCCAGGATGGAATCTATGCGTGGCGGTGACAGGCGCGCCTGCATCGACACTGAATCCCAAACCACGCCTAAAAAAGTGGTCCTCTAAATGGAGAAAGCACACTCTTCTTTGCGTTCAGCCGTAACCCCAACTCTTTAATATGGGCGAGAACAACATCTCGATGTTGAACCGCCATCTGATGCGACTGAGCTCAAATCAACCAATCGTCGATGTAGTTCGTGATGCGAATACCCCGGAGGCGCAGAGGCGCCAGAGCTGCATCCACGCATTTGGTGAAAGTGCGGGGTGATAAAGCCAGGCCGAATGGAAGAACTCGATATTGGTATGCTTTGCCCCTGAAAGCAAACCTCAGGAACTTCCAATGACACGGACGGATGGAAATATGCGTCCTTGAGGTCTATCGTGACAAACCAGTCCTCAGACCTGATCTGTGGCACGATTATCTCAATGTTAACATTTTGAACTTGAGCTGCATGACTGACTCATACAGAACTCGAAGATCTAAAATGGGACGCAATCCCCCGTCCTTCTTTGGAACTATGAAGTACCGGCTGTAAAACCCGGTTTCCCTGTTGGAGGGAGGTACATATTCTATGGCCCCTTTCTCTAACAGAGTGTTTACTTCCTGTTCCATAACCAGAACCTGCTCGGGGCCCACCACTGTGGGCAGGACCCCCATAAACCGCGGTGGGCGTTTCTTGAATTGTATCTGATACCCTTTTTCCACGGTCTGCAGGACCCAACGAGAAACATTTGACAGTAGCTTCCACGCTGTCAAAGATTCTACTAGAGGTACCAGCCTCTCGAGACTGGTTTCTGGATTTTGTTGCTGTTGAGTAGTCGGTTCGTCGCCCTGTAACGGCGCACCGGCAGGGAACGACCGAACAGACTGCTCTAGCACCCTCCTCAGAGGGGGCGGGCATCCCGAGGCCACTACGTTTCCGGGTGGACCTTGAGATATGTGCTCGCCAGAGACCGCTGCGCCCTGTAACACCGGAGGCGGCAGGGTTGGCAGAACGGTCCCCTGAGGGCACCAACGAGAGACGGGCACCGTATTTTTCTCCTGCTGTTGAGTAGTCGGTTCGTCGCTCTGTAACGGCGCACCGGCAGGGAACGACTGAACAGACTGCTCTAACACCCTCCTCAGAGGGGGCGGGCATCCCGAGGCCACTACGTTTCCGGGTGGACCTTGAGATATGTGCTCGCTGGAGACCGCTGCGCCCTGTAACACCGGAGGCGGCAGGGTTGGCAGAACGGTCCCCTGAGGGCACCGAAGAGAGACGGGCACCGTAAAAAGAGGTGTTAACCGCTCTGCTTCGGGGGGGACTACCCTCATTTGTCCTGAGCCCTCAGACATCAGGACTTTTTTCCAGCAGCCTTCTTGGCGGTAATAACGGTCCGCAGATCCGTTTTACCCCTCGAAGACTGCTGGGTTTGAGAGCGCCCTCCGTGTCCCTGAGATTTTTGTGGGGGAGCACGGGAGGAAACGCTCTGTTTCTGAGTGGCACGGTGCTCAGCGCTCTTTTTAGATGAGTGAGGCTGCTCCCGCTCAGCAGCCTCAATGAAAGAACGGCGGGGGAGAAGTTTCTGAAGTGCAGCTGCCTGTTTTGAAGCTTCTTGTGATTTAGCTACAGCACTGTTAACTGCATCTCCAAATAACCCTTGAGTGGATACTGGTGCATCTAAAAGAACATGTTTTTCTTTGTCCTTTATGTCACTTAAGTTGAGCCACAGATGCCTCTCAGTGGCCACCAGGGCTGCCATAGAGCGGCCGATGGATTTAGCCGTCTCCTTGGTGGCCCTGAGAGACAAATCTGTGGCTCCACGCAGTTCAGACACAGTATCAGCACTAATACCCCCGCCCTCTTCAGAATCACCCAATAATTCAGCCTGGTAAGCTTGCATTATAGACATTGTATGTAAACATGCTGCAGCTTGGCCGGCGGCGGCATAAGCTTTATGAACCAGAGAAGATGTAAATTTTACTGGCTTGAATGGAAGTGCAGGAGCCTTCAGAGAAGATCCCGTTGCTGGAGAGAGATAGCTCGCAAGCGTCTCTTCCACCTTCGGCATTTCCCCATAACCATGCTCTTTATAATTGTGAATGGATGAATAGTGTGATGTTTGTGCAGTATACACTCGATATGACACTGGTTTCCCCCACGATCTCGACACCTCGGTGTGGAGATCGGGGAAAAACGGAAGGCTTCTGCGCTGAGGCTGTGCACGAGATGGCAGGAAACGCTCGTCGAGCTTGCTTTTCGAACGAGCGCCCTGCCTATCTTCTGGCCACTCAATAGATAATCGCTCGACCGCTCTAGTGATAACGTCAAGCAATTCCTCAAACGCATGAGACTGAGGTGGCGAATCCTCAGACTCAGCGTCAATACTAACAACGTCCAACTCCTCAGAGCTGGACAATTGCAGTATTGGTGCCTCCATCGGGGGGGAACAACCCGCTACGCGTGCTTCCACACCCTGATGAGAGGCACTGGATCTATCAGAAGGAGGCTGAGATAAGGCAGAGCCCGTCTCAACATCCACTGATAAATCCATTTGTGAACCCCAGGTCTGAGATCGACGCCGTGCCTCGGCAGCGGCGGGACCCAAGCCCTGGGGAACGTGATCGGGATTGAACCGAGCCAAGCGGGATCGGAGCGTACGCAATGGAAGCGCCTCGCAATGCACACAGTCACCACCCTCGAGTGCTGACTGGGCATGCTCCTCACCCAAACAAACAACACAAAGAGTGTGAGTATCACCTCCCGTTAAATAACGCGGGCAGGGATGGACACACACTCTAAACTGCTGCTTGCTCGCCATACTGAATATATATATATATGATATAGACAGACAACACCAAATATACAGACAGATTTCACACAGAGCGCAACTGAAGACTCAGAAAGCTTTCGTTTTCTGTTTCGGGCCGGCTTTTATAGCTTCCTGGTACGTGACGTCACCCGCCTCTGACGTTCCGCCACACCATTGGACTGATTTTACAGGTGCTTCAAGACGTCATCACGCAAAGCGTTCCCCATAGCGTCCGCGAGTTCCCTTGAAAGGGAACATACTATATTTAACATATTAGCAAAAATTGGCAAACAAAAGCTTATTTGAGGTGGCAGATATTTTACAGTAAAAATGTGTAATCTATCCAAAACTAATCAACGAAATGTTGTCTTTCATATGTCTGTAACATCGGTCTTTCGTTTTTATTATAAGGAATATAAATGTTAATTTGCAGTTTAATACGTTGCTTATACAAATACATTTTATTTCAACATATTTCAGTCGATTTTTACTCAGTATAGCAAAATAGTTTGCTAAAAGCAGATCATTCATTCACACACAGAAACGCAATTCAAATTTAAACCGTCTTTTTGCGAGTTGTGGTAAACAGCGCATCTCTGCCGTTCATTCACACACAGAAACGCGATTTACTTGAGAATGAAAAAAAACGTACTACAGTATTCCATCCATTGCTCCTCAGGGAGTAAAACAACTGGCAATGGGGCGAGTCCGGAGAGGCAAACAGATCGATCTGTGCGGCTCCGAAGTGGTCCCAGATCAGCCGAACCACCTGGGGATGAAGTCACCACTCTCCGGGGGCCACACACTGTCGTGAGAGCTCGTCGGTGGCACGATTAAGCAGGCCGGGGATATGAGTGGCACGAATCGACCTCAGATGCTTCTGACTCCATAAAAGGAGGTTGTGACATTCGATGACCACCTTGATGGTTGACGTACACAACGGTCACAGTGTTGTCCGTATGGACCAGTACATGCTTGCTGAACAGCAGCGTTTTGAGGCGTCTCAAAGCAAGGTGTACTGCCAACAACTCGAGACAATCTCCTGTTTTACTGAGTCCGGCTCCATACCGAGAAAAGAGGGGGTGAGTTTGCTCTTTTCCCAGTTGACCCGAATACCCAACTGGCTGACATGTTGGAGCAACAAGTCCCTGTGTTTGCACAACTGTTCACGAGACTGAGCTAGTATCAGCCAGTCGTCGAGATAGTTGAGGACACGAACACCACGCTCTCTCATGGGATCAATGGCCGCCTTCGCGATCTTTGTAAAGACGCGCCTCAAAGACAGGACAGAAGGGTAGGACTTTGTACTTATACGCTCGTCCCTCGAACATGAAACGCAGGAAGAGCCTGTGTCGCGGCAGGATGGAGACATGAAAGTACGCGTCTTTCGGGTCGAACCAATCTCCAGGACGAATGTATTCGAAAATGCACTTCTGCGTTAGCATCTTGAATGGAAGCATGTAAAGCGAACATTCAAGTCGCGCAGGTCCAAGATTGGTCTTAACCCACCACCTTTCTTGAGTACAATGAAGTAAGGGCTGTAGAAGCCGTACTTCATTTTTGCTAAGGGAACCGGCTCTACCGCATCCTTTGCCAGTAGGACTGTGATTTCCGCACGCATGACAGGGGCTCTTTTGCTCGACACCGAAGTGAAACGAACGCCTCTGAACACGGGCGGATGCCGGGTGAACTGAATTGTGTAGCCGAGTCTGATGGTGTGGAGAATCCAGCTGGACAGATTGGAAAGCACTTTCCAGGCTTCCAAAAACCAATGCGAGGGGAACCAGAGGCACCACAGACGTACCCAGGGTGGGGCAGCAAAGTGGAGAGCAGGGACCTGGCTCGGAGAGCACGGGGGCGGTGTTTCCACTGGTTGGCATTGGGTATGGGAGAAGGCGTAATCGGGTCCTCAGACCATACCCATCTGTCGGCTGGCAACACAAGAGAGGATCGATGGTTGCAAGGCTTTACAGGGTCGCACACCATCAATCTGACCCTCTTGGAACCCAGGAATAGAGGAATTTGTTCTTCTGACAATTCGGGAACCATTGGACTCCTGGGAGCCGGCGGTGGAACAGAAACCATCTGAAGAACTCCTCCCCCCATCCCTGGGTGGCCTGTATCAGGGACGCTTAGTCTCGCTCTTGCCACCTGGTTTGGCAGCATCTGATACAGGCTGGGCGGCTTGCCTGCGGCTAGCTCTCCGCTGAGGCCTGAGTGAAGGCTGCTGCGGTGGCCCAGCGGGAGCATGAACGGCGGCAGGGGGGCGCCCTCGTCGACGTGCAGGTGGAGGCACTGCCACCGGCGGCGGGGTGATGGCAGCAGCGGGCCGCCAGGGCAGGATGTGTCGGACCTCCTCCATCTGCGCCTGAGCAGCAGAAACTGTTGGGCGCAGTTCTCCGCCGCGTCGCCGAACAACCCAACCTGGGAAATGGGGGAGTCCAGGAATCGAACCTATATCAACCAGGCTGAGCCAACTGTGGAACTTCTGAACAACGCCATGGCATGCAGAGAGGAAGCAGCTTGCCTGCAAGCTCTATAAGCTCCGTCCGTAAGAACAGACGAAATCTCATAGGCCTGCGAGGGGAAACAAAGCTCCCCAACCGAGATGCAGTGGCTGCCGGACACAGGTGTGCCGCAACAGACCGCTCCACTGGAGGGACAGCCACGTAACCTCTCACTGCTCCTCCTTCAAGGGTAGTGAGGGGGAGAAACTATCCAGGTCATTTTCAGCAGTAAAAGGTGCCATCCACGACCTGGTCAGTTCTCCATGCACCTCGGGAAAGAAAGGTGCTGGGGCGGCGGGCTGAGAACCAGCACGGCCTTCCCCGAGAAACCAATCATCCAACCGAGACAGGCCGACAGCCGCGGTGGCCCGTTTCAGCATAGCTGACAACTTGTACTCCCCGAAGGGGACAACGCAGCTGAGTCATCATCTCCAGAGCCCAGCTCACCCTCCGATGTTGCAATCGGCATCCTATCCTCCTGAGGAACCTTCAATGGAACCTCTGGCCTGTCCATTACAGACAAGCCAGCGCGCTCAACAAAGGAATCCACCAGTAGCGGTGTGATGGAATCGTGAGGAGTCCACGGGGAATGGTTACCGGGCGGAAACTCCATCACTATCCTACGATTACCCAACTCACACGGCACCCGAGGGTTGGGTGTGGAAATGGGGGCTCCACCTTCGCGGACGAAGGCGAGTCTTGATCTCAACACCGAGACAGTCATGTTCCCGCAATGAGAACACGAACTATCCACAAAAGCTGCTTCAGCGTGCTGTAAGCCCAAACATGTGATGCAACAATTGTGACCGTCAGAGGGGGACAGGGAACGACTGCATCCAGAAACGCACGGGTGGAATGACATCTTGAAAAAGACGCAAACGCACCCATGTTGCTCTTTCAGGAAATAAACGCTCTCACCAGTGCCCGAGCACACAGGGGAATGATCGCGGCAACACTGACAGGGATGGTGCAGCCTGTACCAGTGAAGCACTCACTCTCTTCGCCCTCAACCGGCCGTCAGACAAACAAACAGAAATTTGCTTTGCTGTTAAAACAGCAGTTGAGAGTTTAGAAATCTCGCGACCACCGCTGTCACGCGCTGTAAAACCATCAGCACCGGGAGAGACTTCCTGAAAAAGCACCGACACACTCGCTTGTTGTAATACAACACACTCTTCAGAGACATCGACATGAAGACCGATTGGCTCCGAAGCGAAAAGACAACTGGTGCATGCATCCACTTCCGTATTTATACCTGCACTGCGGGGCGTGTGATGCGATTCACGCACGCCAATGTCCATTGGCTCGTTTTTACAATACTCGAAGATGACAGGCTTCCTAGCGTGATCCCAATCAGTCGAAGGGGTATGCAATCGCAAGTGTCTTAACTGTGAGTGTAAATGCAATTAAGAAAAATAACATTTAAATGATCATTTTGCTACAGTTTTTACTTGAACATGTTAAACATATCTAATCATTTCTTTAATTCATTTACATTTTAATTTTGCAACTTATAATGCGTTAAAATTATGTATTCAATTTACATATTAAAACTAGTGTATGAAATGGCAAATGTAAATTATATAATTGAATTATCATTTTCATTTTGTACCAAACGTTGCACAAATGTAATGGAAAATGTACATTTAAATACAGAAATGAATTGTCATTTTAAATATCGCTTTGTCATTTTACATATTGCATTGTCATTTTGCATATTACATTTCAAATTGAAAATTGCTACCCATATGCTTCCATACATGACAGCTGTTGTCTCTATGAATGGTTTAAGGAAAACAGGAGTGTGTACATTGTTAAAAAAAAATTACCATTTGGACTTTATTCAAAAAATGTGAGTTTGGAAAGATTTACATATATTTACTGTGCCTTTTTGGTAACTGCCAACTATTATAGTTACTTATTTACATCTACTGAGCTGAAGTCATCCAGTCAACAGAACCGTAACAAAAACACAAATGCTATTGAAACACAACATTTCTGGGTTGAACCGGGTTAGGCCTGTTGCAGATAGACAGCGTGCTGGTGTGGGGTTGGGGGCAACCAGTAAAACCACTAATTGATGCAATCACAGAATAAGTGCACTTAATAGTCATTATGCCTGCAAAGACAGGAAATGGAGTCTTAGGTTTACAGCTGAAATCACACACAAACACACACACACGTATTTAAGGGAGTTTATTCAACTTACTGTCCCAGGGGTTGATTTTTAGATTAAAACATGTCCTATTTTTGTCCCATTCTTTTATATGAAGACCACATTAAATATTTTGCTACTTTTCAAATTACTTTTATGTATGTCTTTTACCAGACCTAGTCTTTAATCCATCATACAAATATGAATGATGACATTTTAAACTGTTTATATATATATATATATATATATATATATATATATATATATATATATATATATACCGTATAGTATGTGAAAATGTCAATGTTTTATGCATTATGACTATTCAGATGCTAAAAGTGAATGCAAGGAGGCAACAGTGTCAGTAAAAAAGTGATAATTTCCTTGATTTTATTTTTATTTTATTCAATTATCACATTTGAATGGGTTAGTTCACCCAAAAATGAAAATTCTGTCAGTAATTACTCACCCTCATGTTGTTCCAACCCCGTAAGACCTTCGTTCATCTTCGGAACACAAATTAAGATATTTTTTATTAAATCTGAGAGCTGGCTCACTCCTCCATAGGCTTCTAAGACATTATAACTTGCTGGCCCAGAAAATGCATTAAAGACATCGTTAATATAGTCCAAGTGACTACAGTGGCTCAATCTTAAGTTCATAAAGCGACGAGAATACTTTTTGTGCGCAAAAAAAAAAAAAAAAGAAAAAAACGACTTTATTCCATTATTCATTTCCTTCTCTCTGGGCCTCGAGTTTTTTCACGTAGTGTAACTGCGTAGCACTTCTGTGTTATACGTCACACGCATCACACACATGACCAGCATCGGCCAATAGTGAGCCTACGTGTGACGTACAACACAGATGCGCTGCGCAGTTATACTACGTGAAAAAACTCGAGGCCCAGAGAGAAGGAAATTAATAGTGGAATAAAGTTGTTATTTTTGTTTATTTTTGCGCACAAAAAGTATTCTCGTCGCTTTATAAACTTAAGATTGAGCCACTGTAGTCACTTGGACTATATTAACGATGTCGTTAATGCATTTTCTGGGCCAGCAAGTTATAATGTCTTAGAAGCCTATGGAGGAGTGAGCCAGCTCTCAGATTTAATCAAAAATATCTTAATTTGTGTTCCGAAGATGAACGAAGGTCTTACGGGGTTGGAACAACATGAGGGTGAGTAATTACTGACAGAATTTTCATTTTTGGGTGAACTAACCCTTCAAGATTCACCTGTTTTTTTTTTCTTTTTTTTCTTTTTTTGAAGTGCCCATAGCTGATGAAAGACCCCCTTAAAAATGAAATCACAAAGAATTTATTCACTAACATACTCACTCACAATTATTAAAGAAGGTCTTCTTTTGTTTTCTAAAGAGCTCCATCCAATCTTCTACCATTCAGTATACCTCACTGGTACGAACCGAAACAGAAATCAGGAGAGCAAATGGAGAAATGAGGATTTTGTAAGAAGTTTCTCTCTTATGGACTACATGGAGAGCGTGGAACTTCCACTGGTATGGTAATCTTTTCATGTCATTCCAGCACAGTGGGGAGTTACTGGAATTCCCCCTGTTTTTGGCTGTGTGGGGGACTCATTCATACTCAATAGAGCTTTTGTTGCCCCCTTGCCTCTACAGCCCGTGCTCCACCATTAGCCCCCTTCTTTGACAGGGAGAGAGGCCATCCTGCCTGGACTCATTCTTAGTGGTCCTTAGCCATCCTCTATTGCTTTTCATATGTTAAAGCGGCAGCCCCCCAAATAGTTAAATGCCCCGGTAACCGCTTCTGCTCCACTAAACCTGCCACAGCAACTGCTTTGACTCCCAATCAGTTCAGGTTTAAATGTGGGCGCTGTCCAGACAGAAGAGGATGGAACACAATGGGGATGAGACAAGGGGGGTGTGGAAAGACTGTCCACATATGCTCTGCTAATCTTTTCTTCTTTTTTTTTTAACCCCACAAACCTGATCTTTCAATCTCAAACATATAATAACAAGCTCAATTCTTGTCTAGTTTATTTTTTAATGTCCATCTGGCATTTGAAGGATTATGTACAATTGCACATCTCTGTCACACAGATAACCGGCTAAGTTAAGATTGTCTTTTACTCAGGCTCGCATTTGCATGTGAATCCATTTTGTAGGTGCTTCCATTGCTGCCTGTAATCTACTCTTGCAGAGCTCCTCAATGTGAGCGACAAGCCACACCAAGCTCTTTCAGCCTAGAACAGGACCCTGCGACAAATGAATATGCATGACCTGAGCTCATAAGTGGATATTAATCACTGATTTAGATATTAACCCCACACAGAACAGCTTTACTTGCATATGTGACTGTGCATCTCAGCATGCAAGCACTCAGCAAACACATTTACGTAGTGGCAACGTCTGTGGCACGTTGCATTTCTGCTATGGCAACGTCGCTGTCTACGTGCTCGCAACATTGTAACAACGTAGAATTGTAAGACATGACAGGGCTGTTGCAATTTTTTTTGTGCGACATTCAGCAACTGAGAGACGACGTTCTGACCATTTTTTATTATTTTTTTATGCTAGATAGGCCTTGTAGTGTTTACTTTACTTCCAAAACATAAAATTATACATAGACATGGTACCCACGGTCAAAAAACTGTGTTGCTTCCAACCTCTCTAACTTCAAACTAAACTAACTGAATCGCTTACGCTATGATGTAGTGCCTGGAAGGTCAAAATACTGAAATGTTAATCAGATCTAAACATTACTAAATCATGCATTTTAAACCAATACATTTCTTATGAATTATTATTTCAGATGAACTAGTCCCTATGTGGCTCTTACATTACCAGGCCCCTAATTGGTTAGGCAGGAGGATTAAGCAATTATAAACTTAAACACTGAGAGCCAAACAATTTCTAAATGTCCATAAACTATCAACTTGTTTCTTATTTCTTCACTCTTCTGACATCGCCTCTTCCAACAAGCAGTTTGTTTACAGGCCTTTCCAGAGTGTTGGTCTTGGTCTTTATCTTCACTTTCAACGTTTCAACTATATTTCCCATGAGCCAGGAGTTCCGTGGGGAAGAACTATCCACTAGTAACACAACATCTCCCGTCATGAAGTTTCTTCTTGGCTTTAGCCATTTCTGGCGCTCCTGAAGAAGTGGAAGTTATTCACGCGTCCATCTAGACCAAAATAAATCCACAAGATATTGAACTTGCTTCCATCTCTTTCTTGTGTACATGTCATCTTTGCTGAAAATCCCTGGAGGCATGTTGGGTTGAGATTTCAACAGCAATAAGTGATTGGGTGTTAGAGGTTCTACGTCGTTCACATCATCTGAAACAGTTGTAAGTGGCCTGCCGTTGATGATGCTTTCGACCTTGCACATTATTGTCAGAAGACAATCATCGTTCACTGCTTGCTCTTTCAAAAGGGAGTTAACCCTGAGGTGTTTTTGGGGTCCTTGAGATGTTCTGACATGCCCTTACATTTGTGCTTTTTTCAGTTGCTTATAAACATATTAATGGCAAAGGTATAATTACACTCGATTTAGCACAAACAGGGCTACCATAATATGTGAGCAACATGTATGTACATGTTTGCATTTTTGAGAAAATAATGTTTATGCATGGTTATTGAAAAAACTAAAAACTAAAATTTCTGAAATAAGGCCACAAAACACATACTATGTGTCCACAAGACTTCTGAAGTTTTTTCTTCAAAATGATGTGAACATCATCCTGCCTAACCATTCACATAAAACAATACATTGATTTAAATTTTGTAAGACACTTTTTGTTTGGAAAGGCCATATGCGGGTGGGCGTGATTCACACCTGAGGAGACAATGCCCCCACATAATGAGGCTGCATACTTAATGAGCCTTTCATTCAGGTGTGTGACTGAGCCACAAGAAAGAATGCAAGGACAATATATATTATATATATATATATATATATATATATATATATATATATATATATATATATATAATTGGTTCACAGTTGTTGTTGTTTTTTCCACAAATTGTGCTTGCGAATTGTATAATATCCAAGGTAAACATTTCTAGTAATTGTGCAGTTAATTGTTCTCATACTGTATTTTCAGATTTGGAATATATTCTCTACCCAAATGTGTCACTAATAAAGCATAATAAAATTATTTAAAGAGAAGGCTTATATTGACCTTTTAAGATTTTGTTTACATCTATCCTTGTATATATTTATATATATATATATTATTTTTTTTTGTTTGTTTTTTTGTGCTATTTTATTAAAAAGGTTATACAATTACAACAACAATTAACATTGTAACAATATTTCCAGTGTAATCTTTCTTTGTAAAAACTAAAGTATACATTTTATCATACGTAATTCAATTCATATGAGCAGAAATTGGCAACATTATAAGCTTATTTGATGTGGCAGTATTTTACAGTCAAAACTTTATAATCTATCCGATTTTGTAGTCGATTTTTACTCATCTCAGTATAGCAATAGAGTTTGGTAAAAGCTGTTCATTCATTCACACACAGAAACGCGATTCATTTTTAAACAGTATTTTTGCCAGCTGTAGTAGCTACACAACAGCACGCATCTGTGCGTTCATTCATTCACACTCAGAAACGCGATTCATAAAACAGTATTTTTGCGTGTACAGACACTTGCGATTAGAACAAAGCAGATATAGAACTGACCTATTCCTCAGCCGGATCCGTTTGCTCCTCGAAATGAAACTTCCAGAACTTCTGAGGTAAATTTTCCCGGATTATTGTCAAGATAGTATTATTCCTCACAGCGTCGTAAAGTACATGAGTCTGAAAGTGAACTCGCGGTGTGTGTTATCCAGCTGATGTGGGCGTTTCACAGGTCCTTATGGGATCGCCTCAGATCATTTGCGTTTGAATAGCATGCGCTCTCCGTGGGCGGAGTCACATTAAAACTTAATGAGCTGAGATGAGAATGACTGACATCTCTCTCTTTTCATACATATTACATAAACTGTGAATATTTGTTTTTTATAAAAATTACTTCATTTAAAAGAAGAGAATTCAAGCTTCATGCCTGTGTGTCTGTATGCCTGTTTGACTGAGTATTCGCTGAGTTACAGTTCATTTTCGGACGCGTTTCAGAATGGACTACACTGACAGAGAGAAAGCAGAACTCGCATCATGTTTATTTTTCTTTATTTGGCAAAAAGCACAACACTTTGTTTTTATTGTGAGTATACACAAAATGGTAACTTGACCTCTCCTGCACATAAAGCGATGAATTGCATTAATGCAGGAGTCTGTGTCGATCCTATCTGCAACTTCGATGTGCACCACTCTGAGAGTGAGGCAAGTGAACATCACGCCGTACCTTTTGACTGTACTCAGGCCCCTTTTGACATCAAACGGTCCGAAGAAGAAATCAATGCTGGTATTTGTGAAAGGAGGCTTATCTGGCAAGAGCCTATCTTCAGGCAGGTTTCGCCATCTTTTGCTCACCAACCTTTCAATTAATCCTGCGGCTCACTGTGCATTTGTTGATTAGCTTTCGAATTGCAGAATTGGCTTGTGGGATCCAGTACTTGCATCTCAGTTGTGCCAAGACATAACTGCGTCCACAGTGTCCTGTTCTTTGATATATGACTCTCAAAATCAGTGTAGCAACTCTGCTGTGCTTTGAAAGAATTGCTGGATGTTTAGCGTTTTGCGACATGTTGACTCTTTCGCCAACCCTTAACGTGCCATCTTGAAGAATCGGATCCAATTTAAGCTGTTTACCTTTCTCTAGTACTTTGATTTCTTCTCCAAACTGTTGTCTTTGACTGAATTGGACTGAATTATTTCTGATTCTGCGACAACCAGATCATCCAAGGTTTCTTTTCTGTTGCTTTGAATTTCTTCATTTGTTGTTCTAACTTTGATCTTTCCTTTTCAGGGTCCTTTTCAGTTTGCCTGATCTTTCTCGATATTTCCTCTTTCAGTTTCCACAGATTTTCCTTCACCTTTAAAATCCAGGCCACTGATCTTATTAGTTTATGCCAGTCCAAGTAATAGTTGATCAGTTTGTCGGTTGGTTCCATGTTTACTTCAACTTTGATCATGTTGACTGTAGCTCTATTCTCGACTTCTGGATCATTTTGAAGGCTTTCTTTCCTTTGCACAGGCTGTTCCGACCAATCACATTCATTGTTCAGCAAGAAGCCCAGCCCATTGATCCAGGTTCCTCCTTGCACCAAACTCTTAGCTTTCAGGCCCTTGCTGGCTTGATCTGCAGGATTTTCCATTGTTCTGACGTACTTCCATTGCGATGGCTTGGTTGCTTCTCGGATCAACGAGATTCTGTTCGCAACGAAGGTTTTGAAACGAGCAGTTTCACTGTCAGTGTATCTGAGCACTGTAGTACTGTCTGTCCAGAAAATAGATTGTTGCAGTGGAACTTGAAGCTCTTGATGTAACATCTTGTCTATTTTTACAGCGACAACTGCTGCGGTCAACTCGAGTCTGGGAGAATGGTGACCAGTTTGAGTGGGGCCACTCTTGACTTCCCCATGAGGAATGCACAACGCTTCTCACCTTGGCTATTCTCTAGCAGCAGATAAGACACAGTGCCGAATGCGGAAGCGTCTGAAAAATTATGTAACTGTGCTGCTGCAGTGCATCCAAAATCTGTATGCTTCAAACACCTGCCTCACATGGAAGGTAGAGAGATGACTAACATCTTCGATCCATCTTTTCCAATCTTCAATGTGTTTTCCGCCAATGTTCTCGTCCCATCCGTATTGTTCTTTACAAAGATCTTTCAGCAGGAGTTTAGCGGGCAAGATGACCGGAGCCAGAAAGCCAAGGGGGTCGTAGATGGAATTCACGACTGATAAAATGCCTCTTCTGGTCATCGGCTTGTCTTGCAGCTTCATACTGTTTGTGAAAGTATCAGTTTCTGTGTCCCACTGTACACCTACGGTCCTCTCAACTGGCAAAGCGTCATGTCTTAGATCCAGGTCTTTCACTTCGCTGGCGCTATGTACTTCAGGGATTGACATAAACACCTTCCTGCTATTGCTGATCCACTTTGTTAAAGCGAAGCCTCCGCTGGCACACAGGGTACGAAGATCTTTAGCCAAAGTCACTGAATCTTCTTCTTTAGCTACACTCTTCAGACAGTCATCTACATAGAAGTTGCGCAGAACTGACTGGACAGCTTCTGGAGATGCATCAGCCTTGTGATCTTCAGCAGTTCTTTTCATTGCATTTGAGACAACACTTGGTGAATAAGTGGTTCCGAAGAGGTGCATGGTCATTCGGAATTCCTCCATAGGCTCGTTCAACTTGCCGTTGGGCCACCAAAGAAAACGGAGTAGGTCTGCGTCACGCTCCGGCACCTTGACCTGATAAAACATTGACTCGATGTCCGCCATTATAGCTACTGGCTCCTCACGAAATCTTAAAATCCTGAAATGAAGCTGTGCAGTCTAAGACCACCCGCAACTTTCTTTTCTTCGGGTTATACACCCCGTGGTGTGGTGTGTAAAACAGCCTGTTGTCATCACGGTTCAGCTGTTGGACTGGAACTTAGACAGCGTAGCCTTTGTCAGTGATGGTCTCCATAAAGCCCTTGTACTCTTCAAAGAATTCAGGATTCTTCTTAAACTTTCTAAGCAAACAGGCTATGTGCTGTTCCGCCACAAAACGGTTATTAGGCATTTGAAGCTTCTCATTCCTGAATGGCAGTCCAATGCTGTAATGCCCGTTCTCAAAAATGTTTGCTTTCTGCACAGACTGCAAAAACAGTTTGTCTTCGCGAGACATCTCCTCTTGATCATCGTAGTTACGCTCTGGAAAATCAGTGTTATACTGTTGGACCAGCAGCTTCTCAATCTCCATCACAGAAATTCTGTTTACACATTATTTTATGTATATCTCAGCTCGTTTTCTGTAAATATAACTATCTATTATTCAAACATAAGAGGGTTTGTAAAAATTATACATGTAAATATATGACCATACCTTAAAAGAAAGAAGCTGAGCTTAAAGCTACACTGTGTGATATTTTTCCCCATCTAGCGGTGAAATTGTATATGACTACCCAGTGAATATTAGTTTCTGTTCCTTTCAATTTCGAGGGCGTTTTAACTCCTACGGTGGCCGTATTATTCCAAGATTAAGATGGCTTCCAGTTCGACTTCGTCCAATTGCGCCTTTAAAACTATCACCTGTGATCCGTCGCAGCACAGATTTATGTTACAAGGTAAACAATACTTTTTCACCATTGACGTGAGGAAAAGTAACGCAAGTTATACTAGAGGTCGTTCTGGCAGTATGCACAACCATGCTATGGTTAGACAAGCAACTATAAAACTTCAAATTTACACAAATAGGCTGAATTACCTGTCGAGAAGAAAGCAGGCAACTTCGGCGTCCGTTTTAAAATCTTTGCTCCTCATGAGCTCTTTCCATCTGGGCAAAGTTACTCCAGTATTCAGAGCCGATCCTGACCTCTCTGGGGCCCTAAGCGAAATTCTGTAAAGGGGCCCTCCTACCTGACCCATGTAAAACATTTGCCATTGCCACACAACAATCACACCTAACACCCCAGTAACTAGTAGGCCTACTAATGAAAATGTAATTCCTGATATCAAAAATAGACATTGTTACTAGAAAAAGTACATTCTTAATATCAAGAATTCACATTTTAAATGTAATTATTGATATCAAAAATAGACATTGTTACTAGAAAAAGTACATTCTTAATATCAAGAATTCACATTTTAAATGTAATTCCTGATATCAAAAATAGACATTGTTACTAGAAAAAGTACATTCTTAATATCAAGAATTCACATTTTAAATGTAATTATTGATATCAAAAATGCATCCTGTGAATGAATAAAAGCTAAAATGGCTTGTCATAGCACGTCACTGTGTTTTAAATGATAAAAGCAATACTTTATACTTGATGGTTATTATTTACTGAGGGATGTGCATCCATATTGACCAGTATGTCCAGCCAATCAACATTTTAAATGCAATATAGCCTATAAATCAATAGTCAATGTCAATATATTGCTTTCCATCTTGCTTTATTGCAGAGTTGTAACTAAACTGACTTGGAGTCTAGATAATCCTTGTCTTGTTTGAAAAGTATGTGTGCCTATAATGAGGAGTGCCATCACGCCCATATTGTAGCCTACTGGTCCCCACAGATGTTTTTCTGGAAAGTGCGCGTTTCATTTCGTGCATGCGCATATGAACGCATGTTAACACGCGACACGGTTATCTTTTCCGAGCTGCAGTTTATAAACAAACACCGTTGCCGTTTATCAAACGTAAAAGTTTCACTCGCACTATTTTTTGTGTCAGGCACAAAGTCACAGAACACAGCCCTGGAAGTGTAAGCAAGACGCAGAAAGACCAAAATATGCAATGCCCAGAAAGACTAGAGATAGATGCACATCAACTTAACTTTACTGTTCTTTGCTGACATTAAACTTGGAGAGGAGAGAAGAGAACACAAGTCTACCTGATTGCTGTTCCCGCAATTCACTCTCATGGTGGTTTTTTCTCTCTCTCTTTTCATGACCAGAAGGATAGTTCCGCTTAATTTTCTCATCGATATTGTAAACTTTGATTGACGCGCTTTGACACGAGGGGGAGGCGGGGCCTTGAGTAATTTGCGGGGCCCTACGCAACTTGCGTAGTGTGCGTATTGGGCTGATCGGCTCTGCCAGTATTGACTTTGGTCTTGCTGATTTGCCTGTCGCGTTGACGTTTTAATTCTCTCTTTCGCTTCCTTGGCGACTCTGCTACATGTCCTCGAAAATAGGCGTGATCCTCCATCAGCAATCTTTCAAATCTGCCGGCAGTCGCGAGTAATCTCCCCCTCGCATTCGTCTCTGTGTCACTGAGTGTAAAGCGCGAAAGGCGAAGCTTGAATTTACAGGTATGTCCCTCTTTGGCTAATGTAGTTTCAAGATGGAGGTGCAACATGGCGACCGGCATTCGAACCCCTCACCCGTATGTACTTTCAATGGCAGATTATAAACTTTCGAGAATACTTTATTACTTTAAAGAAGTAAATATTGTAGCGACTGGGCTATTTGAATCATTCGTTCGTTTATTCTGAATTAACAAATTCGGACTCTCCGTGTTTTCTAAGCACATTCCTTCCCAAAACGTTCTTTGCTAAGCTTACTAAAGCTTGTAACCTCCTGACTCCCAAATGTATATCATACGTCGGCTCCAGAGATACTGGAGCAAATAGACTTTTACGACACTAAATTGCACCTCAGAGAGACTCCAGAACCTGAAACTAACATTCCTCTCTGTACCAAGAAGATAACGAAACTTTCTCCTGCTACGTGACATCACACCCCCACACACACACAAACATCCCTTTGTGTTTAGAATTAGGATAGAATATCCTTTAATATAAGTACAAGTACATTATGCATGTTTTATTAGTTTGTTTGATCATATAATATGATTTTCTAGTGTCTAGCTCTGAAATGTATTGTTGAAGAATGTCTTTCCAGTGGAATCGCATTCCGTAACCCGACTCCTCTTTCTAGAGGATAACACTTTACGACCCTGCACGAAGCTGCAGCCAAAGACTTCTCTGCAAGAGATAACGGGAAGCGCAACGTGACAGACATTCCAACACACACATTAACGCACACACATACACGAACTTTGGACATTAAACTTAGAATATAAGCATGTAATTTTTCATATACTCCTGAGTGTTTTCCTAGGTTATATTCACTTCGTGTATGACATTTATTTGAAGGAACGAACTGGTAAATGCTTCTATTCGTGCATGTGATTGTAACTTGGTGTTCCTACAATCTTCATATGACAAGTTTCATATCTCTGTAAACCTCGCAATCTTAACAGAGTCGGATTTCGATAGCAGAATGCAATAATGTACATTGTTTTACACTTTTCATATTTCTGGAGCTGAACAGCTTACTTTCATCTCCTCATGACTCATTCAAGTGGGGCGTGTCTGACAAGACAAAGAAAAATCTTCCCGCCCAAGATGCTCTAAGGTGATTGGTCCGCGTACGCAGAGTAGGTGTGAACCCATCTTCTCCATAAAAGACAGACTCATGAAATCTTAAGAGAGCACTTTTACGAACCCTCTTCGTCAGCGAGAAGATCCATATGGCTCCCTTTTAGGGAGCATTCTCCGTTTTCTCTTTTCTTTTCTTTAAGTCTTTTCTTTATTTTCGTCTTCGGACTCTACCTACGTTCAGTGAAATGACGTTCAACCTCAACTTTAAAGAGACTTGAACATCCCGCGGCCGCGCTCACAGAAGCAAGCCCTGCTTTCTTAAAGAAACACACACGCTGCTCTTAGGACACGCGCCCGAACACGACTCGGCGTTCTTCAGCAACAAAGAGAACCATTTTGCAAGATAAGTTATTGAACTTTTAATGTAATCTGATTTCTTGTTGTCTCTCAAGGTTACAGTGCCTGTGATTTTTCCATGCTGAGATCATCTCGGTGATCTCTCATCCTGAACTTTAGTTTCACTTTCTCCCTTTCATCCTCTCCCTCTCTCATCTGTTATCCGTTTAGTCTTGTATTTGTTTACGTGTTCTGTATATACATACATATTTACTCTGTGTGAATCGTAGTTATGTATTCATTAGTTCAATTGTATTAAAACCTATATACTTGATTGATCCTGTCTATAATTCTCACATTACGAGTCCCTGAAATGTTTGATCTAGCTACAGGCTTTACAATTTGATTATGGTTAGTGTAACCTAAATTTATAAGGACAGGAGAATAGTTGTCATGGCCAGAAAACTGATCTTTCTGGAATTATAAGAAGTGGTAACTTTTATGAGAAAGTTGGTGAGTTAATCTTATGGTCGTTTGCGGGACAAACGACTGTTCGGTGATTACATTAATTTTCCATTAAGGGTTATCTCATAATCGATCTGAAATAGGATTATTGATATATGAATGATGAATTAGAATTCGTTGTGATTGATTATTCATATATATAAATCGATCTATTTTCAACTTCGAATAAATTAACGTAACTGTAATATGCAAAATATTAATCATATTCATGATTAATTATTACAATTCCCTATAGATAATTTGAGCTAATATTAATATTAATGTACAACCCATTGTTGCTACAATATACATTAATGAGCTGTAAGAAAAAATGAAGTGGACGTCGAAGATCTCAAAAATGAAGTTTATTACAGCATAGCAGTGGCAAGGTACACAAAGCACCTTGGATTCAGCGGAGTCACACAGAATGCATCTCATCCTCTCAGCTCAAACATTTATCCTCTATTTCGTTTGTCTTCCCCCTCTACATGTAAATGAAGCTCTGTTTTTAAGTGTAATTTAAGAATAACAGATTCGTCTTCCCTCTCAACATGAGGCTGAAACTCTGTCTTAAATGTAAATTGAGGATCTTTCCTCTGTGCCCACATCTTTGATGTTCTGTGAAATCAGAACAGCAAAAGGTTAAGGTGATAAGATCTATCTGCAGTGGTCACATCTTTGATCTTCTGTTAAAATAGAACGGGTTAAATGTTAAGGTGACAAGCTATTTGAAGTCCCTGTAATCAAGATGGTTATTGGTTGCCCTCTGTGATACTATTTACATATTACTGAGATTGGATGTAATTGTCTCTATATGATAATTAAGCTCTTTTAAGTGAAGGAACATTTTGATATATATATATATTGGAGTGGAAGTTGTTGGGAACAGACCATAATTTCTTATAGACCCCCCTTTGATGCTCTTGGCCCAAAGTAGCATCACAACCACTCTCTTTTCGTAGATAACACCTCCCGAACCTGGTGGGCAGGTGCCCCAGTGGCGGCGATAGCCCTGTCTTAGGTTGTTCCCATCTATGGCCATCAGAGAATCTTACCCGTCTTCGGGATCTACGCCTCCTGCACACTGAGTTATGGCTCTACTTCACTTGAGCAAAGTTATCATAGTTTGTGATAATGAAATGTATTTTTTTTATATTTTTTTTATACGAGGTAACCAAGAACCATCATATCCACTTGGAACATTCAATATTTATCATGGAATTATCTATAATCTTACGTTTCAGCATGGAACACATACAGCATAACATAATGCACTGACCGATAATAAGAAAGATACATACACATACAGCCGTTTTAAAGGTTACATTCCAAATTAAACTAGAATAGGCCATATCTCCATCATGCATTTGTTTTGCAAAAATCTTGTCTTTCTTCAAGGCCTTGTTGGGCTCTCACAGTGGTGTTCACATCAGTGATGTTAGCATATTGATTAGTTTTGATAACTCAAATAATCAACAATCAATAGACAATATAGTGTGTGTGTGTGTGTGTGTGTGTGTGTGTGTGTGTGTGTGTGTGTGTGTGTGTGTGTGTGTGTGTGTGTGTGTGTGTGTGTGTGTGTGTGTGTGTGTGTGTGTGTGTGTGTGTGTGTGTGTGTGTCATTTTGTGTCCATTTTCTCAGTGTGGACATCCTTTATCCACTTGTTTTCCCTCTATGTTGAAAAACTGCTGTCCATAGTCTCTGAAATGGTTTGTTTCTGAAATCTCCTCTTGTTTCACTTCTCATTGTCCATTTTTTTTTTTTCACTTGGAGCGCAAGTCCTTCTAGAAGAAGCAGTCACTGGTGTTGTTCAAGTCTGTGCCTCTTCATCAGTTCCTTCCATCCCATGGTGGGTCTCTCAGGGTTTCTAGGTCTTTTAGGCCTGGAGTTCTGGATCTTGCAGGTCTGGAAATCTCTATTCTTTTCTTTTTCTTGAGAAAATCCCCCTGGCTCCACTTCCTTCTCGTCCTTCAAACGACCAGATCACCTTTCTCCAGGAGGTTACACATTTCAGGCAAACATCTCGATGCTTATATCTGAAACTATAATCAAAAGAAGAGGTTGCCCCCCTTTCCCCCACAAGCATCTTTTCACATTCAAACATCAAAGTCACAGAAGTTTCATCTCAAAACATGTTAAAAATTATTTCTAAACATAATGTATTTAAAACATTTATTATACATTACAACTACATATCAATGCTAATAAAACATGTTTCATAAATCATAAAGAATCACCCCCCTTTTGATAGTAAACCTTTTTCTACAATGTGTTACTATCATAAAACTAATTCTAATTTGCATCAGCATTTGCTTGTGACTGAGCTACAGTCATGTTGCTGGTGCAGTGATATGTTTGACAAGGTGTGAATGACTTCTTTATTTCCTTCCAACAGTGCCAACTGGGTTTCTAAATTGCCTATTTTCTTAAGCAAACCACTATAGCCCATCTTTCTTTTGTGTGAAAAGTGACACTGTCTTGCCTTGTGTCCCATCTTTCCACAAGCAAAACAAACAACTTCCTGATCTTCCATTCTTTTCTCCAAACAGTGCCTTGCAATGTGACCATCCTTCCCACATGCATGACAGACAAAGCTTTGAAGAGGTCTCTCACTGTCTTGACAATGTCTA
The DNA here is from genome assembly GCF_965113295.1 of Leuciscus leuciscus. Lineage (NCBI taxonomy): Eukaryota > Metazoa > Chordata > Actinopteri > Cypriniformes > Leuciscidae > Leuciscus > Leuciscus leuciscus. The sequence continues at coordinate 26,964,603 of NC_138746.1, forward strand.
GCAATGTGACCAGCTTTTCCACATGCATAGCAAAGAATAACACCTTCTGAATTTATTCTTGCAAATCTCCTTGGTCTATGATGGAAACCATTAGACAATGTAGAACATTCTCTCTCGCCAAAGGCAGCAACTGGATGTCTAGATTTGGCAGCTTTCATTTGACTATTTGCATTAGCATTATTGTTGTAAAACTGTGTCATTTTAGCAATAATGTCATTATATTCAGAGAGTGGTGTAACTAGCATTGTCACAGCAGACCGGGTGAGTGGGTCACATTTGTTAATCAAGGCAGACTTGAAACTGACATCATTCTTAGTAATATCAGGATTGCCACTGAAAGTCTTAAATGTCTCCAATAATCGTTCTGAGAATGCTGCTGGGTGTTCCCCTTTTCTCATTTGCATCTCAGATATCCTATCCCAATTAACTGACATCACACCTAGGACATCCAGCAGTGCCTGTTTCCTCTCTGACTTAGTAGCAGTTCTGTTCTTCACTTTCTGAGTTAAGGCTCCAGACAAAGTGTCAGGCAAACACATTCTTAGCAATACGCATGCATCACCATCTGTAAAATTGTAAACTTCAGCATATTCCTCTAAGTTTTTCAGAAAATCTAATGCATCTTGTTTGGCAGGATCAAATTTACCAATATTCTTGATCACAGTTTCTAGTTCAGTTGGATTAAATCCTCGGACTATGGTAGAAGTCATTGGTTCTTCCCTTCCTTCTCTAGCACGCATAGTCGTAGTAGCATGGACTGGTGCCATGGGAAATCTGACTCTACAGTCAGAGTATTGGCTATTTAATGACTGAGAAACTTTTTCCAAACCCTCAGTCCTGTCTTCCTGTAAATCTGGCATCTCTGGAACTGGGTTACACAATGTGACACCTAACAATGTCTTACTAGGGTTTTTCTCAGTTGTGCCATTCTTTATCATAAACTGACAAGCCGCCTTCGCCTCCTCCAAATTGTTGGACAATGTTTCCACAGATGATTTAAGCATACTATTGTTAGATCTAAGAAGTACAATCTCATTCTGCATCTTTACCTTTTCTTCTTTCCATATCGTTTCACTAGCAAGGTAATTTTTTGTAGAAATTACCCCAACACTGAGTCGCTCATTTTCAGCCTCTAACTCATCTACTCTCCTCCTAGTTACTTTGTATGAAGCAAAAAGTGCTTGAAGCGCATTAGCAATTTTCCCATTTTTGTTCTTAGGCATTTTGGGATCATTTTCAAACTTAGAGATAGCCCACTTGTACGGTTTATCAACAATATTCTCTATTCCGTCAAACATTCCCTGAGAACCGTGTTTAGCGATGTATTTAACAATAATTTCTTCCATTTTCAAAAGTCTTATCAAGCTTTAAAATATCTCGTGGTCTAATAGTTATTCACAAAGTCTGATTTAAATGACTACACGTTATCTAGTTCCTTTAAGATATCTGTTAGTCTAATTATTCACAGCTCCAGTACTTCGGACACAAATGATCAAAATAGCCACACTACCTGAGGCTTCTAAACTTAACCACAATCCATTGGTCCTTAAATTTCGTTACGCAAAACAGTTAAGAAATGCAACACTGTCACAGTACGTCGGACAAAACCACACATGTCTGGTTTTATGTTATATTCTTAAAACAACTTGGCCACAGTACGTCAGGCTTAAACAATATCAAAAAAATTAACACTGTCACAGTACGTCGGACACAACCACACTACGTCGGGTTTTTATGTTATTTTCTTAAAACAGCTTGCTTATCAGTACTTCGGGTTCAAACAATATTTATGAATTTTAAAACAATGCCACAGTACGTCGGGCAAAGCCACACTGCTTCGGGTTCTTTGTTTTAAACTTCACAAAGTCACGGCACATCAGACTCACTAGTCTAGCCTATGCTATAACACACAATAGTTGTGAAATAATTCTGTGACCACACTGCGTCGGGTCTATTCAATTACTTTAGAATTTCCTCAGAATTATTACAACTTCACAATCGGTTTCAAGTACATTAGAAACATACACATTTGTTTCAGTTACTTTAGAAACAACCCATCTGAAATAACTCTGTCACCACACTACTTCGGGTTTATTCAATTAGCCTACTTTAGAATCTTAACAGAATTATAAGAGACCAACACCAAATTTCAGTTACTTTAGAAACTTTACACTTAAGCACTTTGTTTCAATTACTTTAGAAACAACAACTCCAATACAAGTCTGCTACCACACTGCTTCGGGCTTATTCAGTTACGTTAGAATCTTTAACAAAAATGTACGGAATAGGCTTAAAACTCCTCCTGCTAATACTGAATAAACCAAATTCGATCTCTTCTGTCCTTAATTTTTCTTTTCTAGATTTTTTTTAAAACCGAGGAATTCCTTGACAAAAACAGCATAAATGAAAGAAAACAGCTTTTTCTTACCTTTTCCCTTTTTTGTTGGAAATCCGTCGATTCCTGGGTCTGGCTCGCCAATGTAAGAAAAAATGAAGTGGACGTCGAAGATCTCAAAAATGAAGTTTATTACAGCATAGCAGTGGCAAGGTACACAAAGCACCTTGGATTCAGCGGAGTCACACAGAATGCATCTCATCCTCTCAGCTCAAACATTTATCCTCTATTTCGTTTGTCTTCCCCCTCTACATGTAAATGAAGCTCTGTTTTTAAGTGTAATTTAAGAATAACAGATTCGTCTTCCCTCTCAACATGAGGCTGAAACTCTGTCTTAAATGTAAATTGAGGATCTTTCCTCTGTGCCCACATCTTTGATGTTCTGTGAAATCAGAACAGCAAAAGGTTAAGGTGATAAGATCTATCTGCAGTGGTCACATCTTTGATCTTCTGTTAAAATAGAACGGGTTAAATGTTAAGGTGACAAGCTATTTGAAGTCCCTGTAATCAAGATGGTTATTGGTTGCCCTCTGTGATACTATTTACATATTACTGAGATTGGATGTAATTGTCTCTATATGATAATTAAGCTCTTTTAAGTGAAGGAACATTTTGATATATATATATATTGGAGTGGAAGTTGTTGGGAACAGACCATAATTTCTTATAGAGCACATATATTTTTGAAAGAACTAAGTGTTTTTTGCTAAGAATCAACAAAAAAAATTACACAGTGTAGCTTTAAAGAGAGCAAGTTGGTCATTGGACGTTATGCACATGCCGTAGTAGATATGGTTATGAAGGTATATATGTACGGCTTATATGGGTATATATGTAGCAGGAGTACATGTACAAGTGCTGAAAATTCTCTATAAACTGTTCTACTCTCTCTCTCTCTCTCTCTCTCTCTCTCTCTCTCTCTCTCTCTCTATATATATATATATATATATATATATATATATATATATATATATACATACTATATAAATAATCATATCATCAAGATATTTTAATACTTAAAATTTAAGTTCTTCAATAACAGAAATATGGTACAATCGTTTAACCCCTGGTTTAAGAGAAACATTTTAAACAATATATTTGTGTTTGAAACCTTGATAAGCGAATACAAACCTAGTTTTGAGCAATAACATCTTAAAAATGCATGTGATTTCTGGACTTGAGAAATATGTATTATTATTATTATTATTATTATTATTATTATTATCATTATTGTTGTTGTTGTAGACCAGTGGTTCCCAAACCTGTCCTGTAGTACCCCCGACACTGCACGTTTTCTTTGTCTCCCTAATCAAACACACCTGATTCAACTCATCAGCTCATTAACTCATATGGGTTATGCATCGATATAACGTCTAACGATACGATGCATCGATTCCACACGTAAAATATCGATATACACCTTTATTTTGACACTCTCCACAGTCTCACGTGACATCCTTCCGCCAAAGTGCACATTTTCGTTTATTCACCAACCATACTGTCTGCCGGTGTTCCTACCATTGACGTGAGGAAAAGTAACGCAAGTTATACTAGAGGTCGTTCTGGCAGTATGCACAACCATGCTATGGTTAGACAAGCAACTATAAAACTTCAAATTTACACAAATAGGCTGAATTACCTGTCGAGAAGAAAGCAGGCAACTTCGGCGTCCGTTTTAAAATCTTTGCTCCTCATGAGCTCTTTCCATCTGGGCAAAGTTACTCCAGTATTCAGAGCCGATCCTGACCTCTCTGGGGCCCTAAGCGAAATTCTGTAAAGGGGCCCTCCTACCTGACCCATGTAAAACATTTGCCATTGCCACACAACAATCACACCTAACACCCCAGTAACTAGTAGGCCTACTAATGAAAATGTAATTCCTGATATCAAAAATAGACATTGTTACTAGAAAAAGTACATTCTTAATATCAAGAATTCACATTTTAAATGTAATTATTGATATCAAAAATAGACATTGTTACTAGAAAAAGTACATTCTTAATATCAAGAATTCACATTTTAAATGTAATTCCTGATATCAAAAATAGACATTGTTACTAGAAAAAGTACATTCTTAATATCAAGAATTCACATTTTAAATGTAATTATTGATATCAAAAATGCATCCTGTGAATGAATAAAAGCTAAAATGGCTTGTCATAGCACGTCACTGTGTTTTAAATGATAAAAGCAATACTTTATACTTGATGGTTATTATTTACTGAGGGATGTGCATCCATATTGACCAGTATGTCCAGCCAATCAACATTTTAAATGCAATATAGCCTATAAATCAATAGTCAATGTCAATATATTGCTTTCCATCTTGCTTTATTGCAGAGTTGTAACTAAACTGACTTGGAGTCTAGATAATCCTTGTCTTGTTTGAAAAGTATGTGTGCCTATAATGAGGAGTGCCATCACGCCCATATTGTAGCCTACTGGTCCCCACAGATGTTTTTCTGGAAAGTGCGCGTTTCATTTCGTGCATGCGCATATGAACGCATGTTAACACGCGACACGGTTATCTTTTCCGAGCTGCAGTTTATAAACAAACACCGTTGCCGTTTATCAAACGTAAAAGTTTCACTCGCACTATTTTTTGTGTCAGGCACAAAGTCACAGAACACAGCCCTGGAAGTGTAAGCAAGACGCAGAAAGACCAAAATATGCAATGCCCAGAAAGACTAGAGATAGATGCACATCAACTTAACTTTACTGTTCTTTGCTGACATTAAACTTGGAGAGGAGAGAAGAGAACACAAGTCTACCTGATTGCTGTTCCCGCAATTCACTCTCATGGTGGTTTTTTCTCTCTCTCTTTTCATGACCAGAAGGATAGTTCCGCTTAATTTTCTCATCGATATTGTAAACTTTGATTGACGCGCTTTGACACGAGGGGGAGGCGGGGCCTTGAGTAATTTGCGGGGCCCTACGCAACTTGCGTAGTGTGCGTATTGGGCTGATCGGCTCTGCCAGTATTGACTTTGGTCTTGCTGATTTGCCTGTCGCGTTGACGTTTTAATTCTCTCTTTCGCTTCCTTGGCGACTCTGCTACATGTCCTCGAAAATAGGCGTGATCCTCCATCAGCAATCTTTCAAATCTGCCGGCAGTCGCGAGTAATCTCCCCCTCGCATTCGTCTCTGTGTCACTGAGTGTAAAGCGCGAAAGGCGAAGCTTGAATTTACAGGTATGTCCCTCTTTGGCTAATGTAGTTTCAAGATGGAGGTGCAACATGGCGACCGGCATTCGAACCCCTCACCCGTATGTACTTTCAATGGCAGATTATAAACTTTCGAGAATACTTTATTACTTTAAAGAAGTAAATATTGTAGCGACTGGGCTATTTGAATCATTCGTTCGTTTATTCTGAATTAACAAATTCGGACTCTCCGTGTTTTCTAAGCACATTCCTTCCCAAAACGTTCTTTGCTAAGCTTACTAAAGCTTGTAACCTCCTGACTCCCAAATGTATATCATACGTCGGCTCCAGAGATACTGGAGCAAATAGACTTTTACGACACTAAATTGCACCTCAGAGAGACTCCAGAACCTGAAACTAACATTCCTCTCTGTACCAAGAAGATAACGAAACTTTCTCCTGCTACGTGACATCACACCCCCACACACACACAAACATCCCTTTGTGTTTAGAATTAGGATAGAATATCCTTTAATATAAGTACAAGTACATTATGCATGTTTTATTAGTTTGTTTGATCATATAATATGATTTTCTAGTGTCTAGCTCTGAAATGTATTGTTGAAGAATGTCTTTCCAGTGGAATCGCATTCCGTAACCCGACTCCTCTTTCTAGAGGATAACACTTTACGACCCTGCACGAAGCTGCAGCCAAAGACTTCTCTGCAAGAGATAACGGGAAGCGCAACGTGACAGACATTCCAACACACACATTAACGCACACACATACACGAACTTTGGACATTAAACTTAGAATATAAGCATGTAATTTTTCATATACTCCTGAGTGTTTTCCTAGGTTATATTCACTTCGTGTATGACATTTATTTGAAGGAACGAACTGGTAAATGCTTCTATTCGTGCATGTGATTGTAACTTGGTGTTCCTACAATCTTCATATGACAAGTTTCATATCTCTGTAAACCTCGCAATCTAACAGAGTCGGATTTCGATAGCAGAATGCAATAATGTACATTGTTTTACACTTTTCATATTTCTGGAGCTGAACAGCTTACTTTCATCTCCTCATGACTCATTCAAGTGGGCGTGTCTGACAAGACAAAGAAAAATCTTCCCGCCCAAGATGCTCTAAGGTGATTGGTCCGCGTACGCAGAGTAGGTGTGAACCCATCTTCTCCATAAAAGACAGACTCATGAAATCTTAAGAGAGCACTTTTACGAACCCTCTTCGTCAGCGAGAAGATCCATATGGCTCCCTTTTAGGGAGCATTCTCCGTTTTCTCTTTTCTTTTCTTTAAGTCTTTTCTTTATTTTCGTCTTCGGACTCTACCTACGTTCAGTGAAATGACGTTCAACCTCAACTTTAAAGAGACTTGAACATCCCGCGGCCGCGCTCACAGAAGCAAGCCCTGCTTTCTTAAAGAAACACACACGCTGCTCTTAGGACACGCGCCCGAACACGACTCGGCGTTCTTCAGCAACAAAGAGAACCATTTTGCAAGATAAGTTATTGAACTTTTAATGTAATCTGATTTCTTGTTGTCTCTCAAGGTTACAGTGCCTGTGATTTTTCCATGCTGAGATCATCTCGGTGATCTCTCATCCTGAACTTTAGTTTCACTTTCTCCCTTTCATCCTCTCCCTCTCTCATCTGTTATCCGTTTAGTCTTGTATTTGTTTACGTGTTCTGTATATACATACATATTTACTCTGTGTGAATCGTAGTTATGTATTCATTAGTTCAATTGTATTAAAACCTATATACTTGATTGATCCTGTCTATAATTCTCACATTACGAGTCCCTGAAATGTTTGATCTAGCTACAGGCTTTACAATTTGATTATGGTTTAGTAACCTAAATTTATAAGGACAGGAGAATAGTTGTCATGGCCAGAAAACTGATCTTTCTGGAATTATAAGAAGTGGTAACTTTTATGAGAAAGTTGGTGAGTTAATCTTATGGTCGTTTGCGGGACAAACGACTGTTCGGTGATTACATTAATTTTCCATTAAGGGTTATCTCATAATCGATCTGAAATAGGATTATTGATATATGAATGATGAATTAGAATTCGTTGTGATTGATTATTCATATATATAAATCGATCTATTTTCAACTTCGAATAAATTAACGTAACTGTAATATGCAAAATATTAATCATATTCATGATTAATTATTACAATTCCCTATAGATAATTTGAGCTAATATTAATATTAATGTACAACCCATTGTTGCTACAATATACATTAATGAGCACATATATTTTTGAAAGAACTAAGTGTTTTTTGCTAAGAATCAACAAAAAAAATTACACAGTGTAGCTTTAAAGAGAGCAAGTTGGTCATTGGACGTTATGCACATGCCGTAGTAGATATGGTTATGAAGGTATATATGTACGGCTTATATGGGTATATATGTAGCAGGAGTACATGTACAAGTGCTGAAAATTCTCTATAAACTGTTCTACTCTCTCTCTCTCTCTCTCTCTCTCTCTCTCTCTATATATATATATATATATATATATATATATATATATATATATATATATATATATACATACTATATAAATAATCATATCATCAAGATATTTTAATACTTAAAATTTAAGTTCTTCAATAACAGAAATATGGTACAATCGTTTAACCCCTGGTTTAAGAGAAACATTTTAAACAATATATTTGTGTTTGAAACCTTGATAAGCGAATACAAACCTAGTTTTGAGCAATAACATCTTAAAAATGCATGTGATTTCTGGACTTGAGAAATATGTATTATTATTATTATTATTATTATTATTATTATTATCATTATTGTTGTTGTTGTAGACCAGTGGTTCCCAAACCTGTCCTGTAGTACCCCCGACACTGCACGTTTTCTTTGTCTCCCTAATCAAACACACCTGATTCAACTCATCAGCTCATTAACTCATATGGGTTATGCATCGATATAACGTCTAACGATACGATGCATCGATTCCACACGTAAAATATCGATATACACCTTTATTTTGACACTCTCCACAGTCTCACGTGACATCCTTCCGCCAAAGTGCACATTTTCGTTTATTCACCAACCATACTGTCTGCCGGTGTGTCTTTATAACGTTAATCTCCTCATCGGAAATAGACACCTGACAAGACTGACTGAACCCTAAACAAGTTTTTTCACAAAAGCTGGTATTGTCCGCTGTCAAGGCATCGCGAGTTCATGTTTTACAGCAGAAACAGACAAGCAGTTGTCGCACCCTTGTTGGTGAACACAACACGATAAGTCTGTTTTAGCGACTCAGCGCACAGTATTCAGGTCAGATGTCACTTTGAAAAGACGCGCTGGCTAAGAGGAGTTTCGTCAAAGCTGACTAAAAGTGATCGAGGATGGATAATTTCAATGAACGTGATGAACCTGTGATATCTTCTATGGGGCGTAAAAGGAAAATAAAAGCTGAAACATTTTCACGGAACCTTAAGGCTGTTTTATGCTTCTGCGTCGAATCGACGGCGTACCCCCGCAGACCCCTCTGCGTCGCCGCGAACCCCTCTGCCATAGCTCGACGTGCACTTCCAAAAAAATTTAACTACGCGTTGAGGCGACGCAGACCACAAGGGCTGTGATTGGTCAGATTATACATAATTTCTGGAGTGTAGCTTTTCCGGTTTCCCCCTCCCGCTATACAAATTCGCCAATCCTTTCCCTGTCTTCGTGCACTGGTCGTACAGACCATCTTCGCTGACGTCTTCTTTTTCTTCTGCGATTAAACATTTGCAATAAAATAATTTGTTGTTCAACGTCGATTAGCTCCAGCTGCAACAACACTCTCTCTCTTTCGCTCGCCATTGTCGGAAATGAAAAAGCGGAACCGGCGCACGGAACCAAAACAAACTGGCAAAGAGATTCGCGAACCACACATCCCCCTAGCGTTCTACCGGTGAAATGCACCACGATGCAACGCAACCCGACGCAGAACCATAAAACGGCCACGACGCCGTAGGAGTGACGGCGTAGCTACGCCGTGGAGTTGACGCAGAAGCATAATGAGGCCTTTACTAAAGCAGCACGTTTAGTGGTGAGGGAAAAGCTCACTGTATTGCATGTACGTTATCACAACAACAAAGTTTGTCAGGCGTCTATGTCAGTTGATTAACGTTACAAAGATTAACCGAGTGTTGTATTATTTATCATAGCAATTACTTGGTTTTGTTTGACTCAGAAAGATGAAATTTGAATGTATCTGCTCTGCAAAAAAAAAAAAAAAAAAAAAAACTTTTAACATATTAAAGCATACTTTCAAGTCAAGTCAAGTCATCTTCATTTATATAGCGCTTTTAACAATTTAGATTGTTTCAAAGCAGCTTTACAGAGATAAGCGTATAATTTAAGGTAACAGAGATTGTTTTGGCCTTATAGCGGTTCTTTAATAAAGTTATTTTCCAGCTAAAGTTAGTTTTGATTGATTCACTTCCGTCGCAACGATCATTTGTTATTAAATTAGGGGCCGCCAAGACGACACCATTCTCTCTACACAGACTTTAAACGCGAACCTGTGAGAAACGCTGATGGCGTTCACATGCGCATTAAGAATTGGTTCTATAGTTATGTGCGTTTGAATATATGTGCGCAGGTTTGTAATTCCCTACAAACCAAGCCTTAACAAAGTACTGGTCTTTCCTTATACATTTTTATACAGCATTTTTTTTTTTTTTTGTCACTTCGGGGTAGGTACACAAAACGAATTTTCCCGACAACGCCTTATCTGGTAGGTAAAGGGATCCTCCATAGGGAGAGACTAGATGGCTTCAGCACTGCGTTGCCATCGGGTCCAGGCGAAGGTCCTTCGTCAGATCTGGATACGGCCTGGATCCGGCAGGCTGCGGGAAAACCTTGGGATAAACAAAGACACTCAAATTAGCGTAGATGCCATTCTTCTTATGATGTAACGAGTACATCAGGATTTATGGGAAGTGTTCCCGGTTCCGGCTGACCTAATCTATGCAGCCTAACATTGAATTATAGAAGTTTATGATGTATTATGTGAATGCTAGGTCAAAGAGATGTGTCTTTAATCTAGCTTTGAACTGACAGAGTGTGTCTGCTTCCCGGACAATGTTAGGAAGACTGTTCCAAAGTTTTGGTGCTAAATAGGAAAAGGATCTACCGCCAGCAGTCGATTTTGATATTCTAGGTATTATTAACTGGCCGGAATTTTGAGATCGCAATAGACGTGAAGGACTATAATGTGTTAAGAGCTCACTCAAGTACTGCGGAGCTAAACCATTTAGTGCTTTGTAAGTAATCAGCAATATTTTAAAATGTATGCAATGTTTAACCCTCTGGGGTCTGAGGGGTTTTTGGGGTCCTTGAGATGTTCTGACATGCCCTGACATTTGTGCTTTTTTCAGTTGCTTATAAACATATTAACCCTCTGAGGTCTGAGCTGTTTTCTGGGCCATGGAGGTGTTCTGACATGCTCTGACATTTGTGTTTTTTTCTGTTACTAGTGACATTTTCATGGCTAAAGTCTGATTACACTGTATTCAGCACAAACTCTGCTACAATAATATATCAGCAGCATGTATGTAAAAGTTTGTAGTTTTGAGATAATGACATTTATGCGTGGTTTGTGAAAATACAAAAAAAAATTCTCACTGAAATAAGGCCATGAAACCCATACTGATTATTTCTTCACAAGACTTTTGAAAATTGTATGACATAGCCTAGAATATTTGCTCCAAAACTATGTGAAAATCACCCTGACTGCTCATTCAGATAAGACAATATATTGATTTAAAATTTCTAAGACGTGTTTTGTGTGACAAAGCCATATGCGAAAAGGCGTGATCATCTCATGAATATGTAAGGTTTTAACACCTGAGAAAGACAAAGACACTCCCCTAACTTCCCTATTAGGAGCGATCAGGCCCTGTCATTCAGAGCAACCTTGCACAAAGAATGAGGAGATTTAAAAAAGAATGGCTTTTAGATTGTTTGGATTTATTTACAGCACAACACAATCCAAAAATACAAATGACAAAAGAGCACATTGAAAACAATGATCCAAAGACAGAGACCTTTGTGCCATTCCTAAAAATATTGTACATACCTTTAATTTCCAAGGTGTTTGATTTTCACTTTACCATGTTCATATACAGAGACTCATGTGAATGTTGAAGTCAGCAGGACTCAGTTGCATCTGGTCCCTGAAAGAAAAAAAAAAAAAAGAAAAAAACTGTGAACATAATGATATCAAGAGAAACTATAGGGCTGCACGATTTTGGGAATAGATTTTAGATTTTTCTGGTTAAAATTTATTTTTAAAATTCACAGAATACACACACACACACACGTTTCCAACAATATATAATGAACACCAGGTTTGTTGTGCCTTGTAGGCATAGGCTACGCAGTGCTGCATAAAATAATAATAACAATAAATTAAATCTTCCAAAAGATTTCAAGAACAACTACGCTAGAGAAAAATATATTGATTATCATATGTTACTTCAAATGTTTCCATTCGTTATGATGATATGAAATGAGATAATAGTAAAAACATAAAGCCTAATGTTTGGTGCATTTTTCCTTTCAAACGCAATCGCGCTCCAAAATATGATACATTAAAACCCACAGCGCGCTCCAAAATATGATACTCAAACCCACAGCGCGCTCCAAAATATGATACATTCAAACGCCATCGCGCTCCAAAATATTAAACATTATTGTTATACATATCTATGTTTGAGCAGATATCCACAAACAGTATTTATCAGGAAACACGGGTCTAAATAGTATAATATTCACCATATACAGTATCTAGCAACAGTTCAACTGCAATGTGAAGTTTATGCAACAATACCGTAAACTAATAAGTAAGAATTTCTTACCTTACATCTTTCTTGTCTTCAAATCGCGTTCTTCTTCTTCTGAGTTAAATCCAATGTAAGCTCAGACGTGTCTTCCAAACTCGACGAAAAGCAGAGACTTGTGAAGTTTTTTTGGTGTTTTGTGTTTGAGGTAACGAGGGCGTTCGCGTCCCATGTGGAGATTTGCATGTGAATCTCTTTTGCGCGAGTGGGCGTGTCGAATTAAAAAGTAATTAGCAAGCGTTTGAGATACTGGACATCCTGTTGGTTCTCTTACGAGAGGTCTCTCGTACTGCGTAAGATATCTTACGCTAGGGGAAAATCCTTTTCCGCGAGATATTGAAGCCAAAAATTATCCTTAATTTTGTAATAATGCAAAACGCGTTGCAGCAGCAATGCAGACATAGGCGAGACAGCTCGCGCGCCTATTGGCTGCTCTGCGGCAACTGCAGCAGCCTATCGAGCGAGGCCTGGCGTGACGTCAGACCCAATCAGGGCACTTCGCGCCCGCTGCGTCATGTCCCGCCGAAATGGGCGTGGTCTAGGCCTATAAATATCGCTCGCAGGCAGCTATTATCTGATTTTTCATCCTTCAAGCGAAGCACACGCATCGCTGGAGCTGGATTAGAAGCCGCGCCGTCGAGAGAGAGCACCTTCAGCGGGACGAGTCACTGAAGTCGCTGGCCGCGCCGCCTTCCTGCCTTCCTGCTGCGCTTTCCGGCGCTTATATCCTTCTCTTTATTGCACTGTATTTCTGTGTGTGTGTGTCGCCGCCGCGACACACATTTCTAAAAGAGCTAGCGTCTTTTTAAAGATGCCTTCCTGCGGCTCGTGCAGAGCCACACTCAGCGACGGGGACCGCCACGTGATCTGCGTTTCCTGCCTGGGTGAGGAACATGCAGCTCTCGCGCTCGCTGACGGCGGATGCCCTCACTGCGAGCTGATGGCAATGGCGACTCTGAGGACTCGCCTAGCCGTCTTCACCGAGACTGCTCCCCCGCCCGCCGCGGCGTCGCGCCGTAAAAAGCGCCGTGCCCAGCGGGCCCCGGAACCCTCCCTCAGCCGCCAAAGCTCGCCGGTTCGCCCGCTTGCTTCCCCGGCTTCTTCTGTTTCGCTTCCTGACGGACAGCGGCCGCCGTCTGCCGCCGCTTCCGTTGATATCGCGGATGAGGAAGCCCTGCTGGGAGAGGATGATTCCTGCTCTATCCTGGCGTCAGGCAGTGAGGATTGGGCGGGCTCTGAGGACCCCGCGCCCCCTGCCCGCACTTCGTCAGGCAAGAGAGCTTCCATCGAGACGGAACTCATGCGAGTACTCGCACAGGCCGCGGCGAGCCTCGGCCTCGAGTGGTCTTCGCCTGAGCAGCCCGCTCACAACCGGCTGGATGGATTTTTCCTGCCTGGGGAGCGCGCTTCACCTGTGTCCAGACCGGCAACGCTCCAGATCTTCCAGGCCGATCTCCTCCGTAAGCTGGATGAGGAAGGACCTGACGCGATCTGCGTGCCGGACTTAAGGAGTGCCACGGACCTCGCTCTTCGTGCTACTAAGTCCGCAGCGCAAGCCATTGGACGGACTATGGCTTCTCTCACCGTGTCTGAGAGACATCTATGGCTGACGCTCTCGGAAATGGCCGAGTCTGAGCGCACCGCGTTCCTCGACGCCCCGCTTTCCGCCACAGGCCTCTTCGGATCCTCCGTCAAAGATTTCGCGGAGAGATTCGCAGAGGTACAGAAAGCGTCTCAGGCTATGAAGCACTTCCTCCCGAAGCGCTCCAGCTCTGCAGCAGGCCGTGCGAAACCGTCTGCTCAGAGCTCACAGCCACAGCCACCGTCCACTGCCTCCACTTCACAGCGCCGCCAGGCCAGAAGCGCGAGACCGCGCTCCCGCTCATCCGGTCGCCGCCCCGCAGGACGCGGCTCGCGACCTAGGATTACGGTGAAGCCCGAGGCCCCGAAGTCGTCCTAGCACAGCTAGGAAAACGACGGTGTTCCAGTCCCGCTGCGGCCGGACTCACACCAAAGCTATTCGCTCGTCCAGTTCCAGAAAATGTGACTGTTCCAGTGTTTTCTGCAGCCAACAAGTCGGTTCTGTCACCCGCTTGCCTGCACACAAATGCCGTTTTCACGGCTACCCAGATAAATCCCCAAAAGAGCGTATTTTCTGGTGTCCCGGCCACGGCCGATGGTGTTTCGTGTGTAGTAAGAATGCCCACTGCCCAGTGCCCATCCCTACACATAAGCACAGCCTGTCACACAGGGCTCGCGCACATAAAACCGACTCAGGTCGGTTGCGCTTCAAACATGGTGAATGTGCCCACTACCCAGTGCCCACTAACACCACGTTATGCATGTCTCACGGTTTCTGTAAAAACGAAACCAACGTGCACTCGCTTCACGCAAGCGAACGATGCTTTCGGTGTGATAAATGTGCCCGCTGTCCCGCGCCCACATCCACACATAGACATGACAGTTCCCACGGGAACCGCCCAGCCCTCCCCCTCGCGGTTAACCACCGTAGAGGAGTCGAGCGCGGGCAATCTGCCCGCTGTCATCAGCGCGCCCCATGCCTCAAATGTCACGAGCGACACGCTTGTGTTACAGCACACAGAAGCTTCTCCATCGCTGAGCGAGCGGAGCGCGCTTCGTATTCGACCCCTAGCTATCCATGCAGACGCATGGGCAAGGCTACCCGGGGTTTCGAAGTGGGTGCTGAACATTATAAAAAGAGGCTATTCGCTGCAGTTTCGCCGACGCCCTCGCCGCTATGTGGCGCGCGTCGAGACCACGGTAAAAACAGAAGTAGCACATCTACTTCGAGCCGAAGTGACGAAACTATTGAGAAAAGGGGCCATAGAACCTCTCTCTCAAGATCAGAGCGAGGGAGGGCTATACAGCAGATACTTCCTGGTACCGAAAAAAGACGGGGGTCTCAGACCCATACTAGATCTAAGGCAACTGAACAAAGTGCTTGTGAAGCGACAGTTCAGGATGCTCACGACCAGGCAAATCCTTGTGCAGATTCGCCAAGGAGATTGGTTTGTGTCAATAGATCTGAAAGACGCGTATTTTCAAATACAGATAGCGTCACGTCACAGGCGATTTTTGAGATTCGCCTTCGAGGGCCAGGCATATCAGTACACAGTCCTGCCGTTCGGTTTGTCCCTAGCACCCCGTACATTTACGAAGTGCATGGACGCGGCGCTCGCACCCCTCAGAATGAGAGGCATGCGAGTGCTGAATTATTTGGACGATTGGCTGATTCTAGCGCAGTCTCGCGCAGTGCTCATAGAACACACAACCATTTTACTCGATCACCTCGAGGATTTGGGTCTGAGTGTCAATTGGGCGAAGAGCTCCCTGTCACCCAGTCAGAAAATATCTTTCCTGGGCACAGAACTGGACTCACTATCCATGATAGCGCGACTATCACAACAGCGCGCGGTAGACATTCGACGCACAGCGAACTCTTTTCGCTGCGGCGCGTCTGTCCCGCTCAAAAGATTTCAGAAGATGCTAGGTCTCATGGCCTCAGCATCGTCAGTACTCCAGCTGGGTCTGCTCCGCATGCGCCCGCTGCAGTTTTGGCTGAAAGCGCGAGTCCCACGCAAAGCGTGGGCACCCGGTTTGCTTCGCCTCAGGGTCAATCAGAAATGCGTTACAGCTCTGAAACCCTGGAAAGCGAACGACTGGTACCAATCAGGTGTAAGCCTGGGGACTTCCTCGAGGGTGAAAGTGGTGTCCACGGACGCGTCCACCTCGGGATGGGGAGCGCTGCTCGAGGGCAGACCGTTCTTCGGCCAGTGGTCAGAACGGGAGAAGCTCCTGCACATAAACTGCCTCGAAATGCTGGCAGTAGACAACGCGCTGACGCGTTTTTGTCCCCAAATAAAAGGTCACCACGTCTTGGTCCGTTCGGACAACATGTCTGTGGTATCCTACATAAATCGCCGGGGCGGCATCAGATCCGAGAAACTGTACAGGCTGGCAGAACGCCTCCTGGTATGGGCTCAGTGCAACCTGCGCTCGCTCAGAGCAGCGCACGTGCCAGGGATCATGAATATAGGACCAGACAGACTGTCCAGGAACAATGTTCCGGCAGGCGAATGGTCCCTACACCCACAGACAGTCCAACTGCTGTGGAAGAAATTCGGCAGAGCGGAAGTGGACCTGTTTGCGTCTCAAGAAAACGCTCACTGTCAAGAATTTTTCTCCAAGAGCAGGAGCGCGCTGTCCCATGTGTGGCCCCGCCGCCCGCTCTATGCTTTTCCCCCCGTCTCTCTCCTGCCTCAGGTGATAGAACGGATCAGGGAAGAAGGATGCTCAGTACTGCTGGTAGCACCGTTCTGGAAAAACCAACCTTGGTTCCCAGCCGTGATGCAGTTAGCAAGTACTGCCCCGTGGCCAGTACCAGTGAGGAGAGACCTCCTCTCACAGGCCCGCGGCTCGATCTGGCATCCTCACCCGGATCTATGGTCCCTTCATGTCTGGGCCATCAACGGGTACATGTTGGACTCCCTAAAGGAGTATTAAACACGATCACGCAGGCTAGAGCTCCGTCTACAAGACGACTCTATTCTTCGAAATGGTCAGTGTTTTCGGGCTGGTGCACAGCCCGTGGTGTGTCACCCACAAACTGTGATGTGACGGAGGTGCTTTCCTTCCTACAAGAGCTGTTGGATGGGGGCAGGGCCCCCTCCACGCTCAAAGTTTATGTGGCAGCTATAGCAGCGTTCTCAGAAACAACGCTTGGTCAGTCAATAGGAAGGAACGATTTAGTCATCCGCTTCCTTAAAGGAGCTAAGAGACTGAATCCTCCCAGACCTCCCTCAGTCCCCGTATGGGACCTTTCTACGGTTCTGGAAGCCATGAAAGGTGCGCCATTTGAGCCTTTACAGTCAATCGATTTGAAACACCTGTCTTTCAAAACGGTGTTTTTGCTGGCTCTCGCTTCGGTGAAGCGCATAGGGGATCTGCACGCGCTCTCTGTGAGCGCGGCGTGCATGGAGTTTGGGCCCAATGACTCAAAAGTTATACTCAAACCTAAGCACGGTTATGTTCCAAAATCCCTCAACACACCGTTTAGGGCGCAGATTATCTCTCTGTCAGCCCTACCGGTCCCTGATGAGGAAAGAGACGCGAGCCTCCTTTGCCCAGTCAGGGCATTACGAGCTTATGTGTCTCGCTCGTCTGTTTTCAGACAGACGGAACAGCTCTTTGTTTCGTTTAGCGGACGTTCTAAGGGACTAGCCGCGTCGAAACAGAGCCTATCCAGATGGATAGTTGATGCTATAGCGCTGGCATACGCCTCCAAGGGCATGCAGTGCCCTTTGGGTGTCAGAGCGCATTCCACAAGAGGCATGGCCTCTTCGTGGGCTTGGTCAAGTGGGATTGCCTTGCAAGATATTTGCCCCGTCTACATTTATAAGGTTTTATAACCTAGAGGTTCCCGCCCTGCAGGCCAGGCTGCTGTCGGTCTAAACTACCAGTATTATCTGACCTGATGCGTTCAGCTCAGAATGCTGCGTTTGCTGAGCACAGCTCAATTTTCGACAGTTTAAAGCTGGGCAAACTGTGTAAGACCCACATTTTTTCCCATCAGTTCAGGCCGTACCCCGCCCTGTCTGTATGATGAAATTTGCGTCCCTTCGACGCTACTTTATGTGGAAAAAGTGAGGCTGCACCCCTCCTTCTTCCCGGACTCTCTGTGAGTTCACTGAGTGATTGTGCACTATATGTACCCCGGGCTTTCGCCCTTGGGTCTTTGGTGTCAGATCTCAGCATGCACGGCGTTTTACATTGGGTCCCCTAGCGTAAGATATCTTACGCAGTACGAGAGACCTCTCGTAAGAGAACGTACTCGGTTACTAACGTAACCTCGGTTCTCTCTAGAAGAGGGAACGAGTACTGCGTATCTTGCCGTGCATGCACACGCTCTGGTTGCTTCGATGATGAAAAACCAGATAATAGCTGCCTGCGAGCGATATTTATAGGCCTAGACCACGCCCATTTCGGCGGGACATGACGCAGCGGGCGCGAAGTGCCCTGATTGGGTCTGACGTCACGCCAGGCCTCGCTCGATAGGCTGCTGCAGTTGCCGCAGAGCAGCCAATAGGCGCGCGAGCTGTCTCGCCTATGTCTGCATTGCTGCTGCAACGCGTTTTGCATTATTACAAAATTAAGGATAATTTTTGGCTTCAATATCTCGCGGAAAAGGATTTTCCCCTAGCGTAAGATATCTTACGCAGTACTCGTTCCCTCTTCTAGAGAGAACCGAGGTTACGTTAGTAACCGAGTACGTTTTATACAAATTACTTAAACAGAGAATATTTGTTTTCAGTTTGAATCCGATCATTTAAAAGTACACACTTAAATGTTTATAAAGGTAAATGGCTCATAAATGTGTGAGAAGTATTCGTTGAGTTTTGTTTCAGTTTATAGACGTGCTCAAGAAAAAAAAGTTCACCGCGATGGAGAGGCAGAACGCACACCCTGTTTATTTTCTTTATTTTACAAAAGCACAATGTTTTGATTTGATTGTAAGTGGACACATACAAAAGTAGAAATATCACAGATTATTTTTTTATATTTCTTTTTTCTGTATAACCATAAATGACGGAGTAATTTAAGTTTATGTTGCTGCTATGTGAAAAAAATCCAGCAAAACGCGGGGGCGCGTTTCTCGACCTCAGAGGGTTAATGGCAAAGGTATAATTACACTCTATTTAGCACAAACAGGGCTACCATAATATGTGAGCAACATGCATGTACATGTTTGTATTTTTGAGAGAATGTTTATGCATGGTTATTGAAAAAACTAAAAACTAAAGTTTCTGAAATAAGGCCACAAAACACATACTAAATATGTGTCAATAAGACTTTTGACTAATGGATGTCGTTGCCTAGAGTTTTTTCTTCAAAATGATGTGAAAATCATCCTACCTAATCATTCACATAACACAATACATTGATTTAAATCTTGTAAAACACTTTTTGTTTGTAAAGGCAATATGCGCAACGATTCAACAGCATCATGCATATTTAGTGATTCACACCTGAGGAGACAATGGGGCCCGCATACTTAATGAGCCATTCATTCAGGTGTGTCACCTATAGCCACAAGAAAGAATGCAAGAGCAATATATATATATATATATATATATATATATTAATATATATATATATATATATATATATATATATATATATATATATTCTACCAAATTGGTTCACAGTTGGAAGCATGTAATTTTTTCTTTTTTTCTTTTTTTCTTCACAAATTGTGCTTGCAAATTGTATAATATCCAAGGAAAACATGTCTAGTAATTGTGCAGTTAATTCTCATACTGTATTTTCAGTTTTGGAATATGTATCCTCTCCCCAAATTTGTCAATAATAAAACACAATAAAAATTATTTAAAGAAAAGGCTTATATTTACCTTTTAAAATTTGTTTACATCTACCTTGTAAATATATTTTTTTATTAAAAAGGTTACAATTACAACAACAATTGAAGTGTAATCTTTCTTTGTAAAAACTAAAGTATACATTTTATCATACACATTTCAAAGTTAAGGATTCATTACTTCGAATATAGCCTACATTGACAAAACATACTATATTTAACATATTAGCAAAAATTGGCAAACAAAAGCTTATTTGAGGTGGCAGATATTTTACAGTAAAAATGTGTAATCTATCCAAAACTAATCAACGAAATGTTGTCTTTCATATGTCTGTAACATCGGTCTTTCGTTTTTATTATAAGGAATATAAATGTTAATTTGCAGTTTAATACGTTGCTTATACAAATACATTTTATTTCAACATATTTCAGTCGATTTTTACTCAGTATAGCAAAATAGTTTGCTAAAAGCAGATCATTCATTCACACACAGAAACGCAATTCAAATTTAAACCGTCTTTTTGCGAGTTGTGGTAAACAGCGCATCTCTGCCGTTCGTTCATTCTGCCGACTCAGAAAGATGAAATTTGAATGTATCTGCTCTGCTAAAAAAAAAAAAAAAAAAAAAACTTTTAACATATTAAAGCATACTTTCAAGTCAAGTCAAGTCATCTTCATTTATATAGCGCTTTTAACAATTTAGATTGTTTCAAAGCAGCTTTACAGAGATAAGCGTATAATTTAAGGTAACAGAGATTGTTTTGGCCTTATAGCGGTTCTTTAATAAAGTTATTTTCCAGCTAAAGTTAGTTTTGATTGATTCACTTCCGTCGCAACGATCATTTGTTATTAAATTAGGGGCCGCCAAGACGACACCATTCTCTCTACACAGACTTTAAACGCGAACCTGTGAGAAACGCTGATGGCGTTCACATGCGCATTAAGAATTGGTTCTATAGTTATGTGCGTTTGAATATATGTGCGCAGGTTTGTAATTCCCTACAAACCAAGCCTTAACAAAGTACTGGTCTTTCCTTATACATTTTTATACAGCATTTTTTTTTTTTTTTGTCACTTCGGGGTAGGTACACAAAACGAATTTTCCCGACAACGCCTTATCTGGTAGGTAAAGGGATCCTCCATAGGGAGAGACTAGATGGCTTCAGCACTGCGTTGCCATCGGGTCCAGGCGAAGGTCCTTCGTCAGATCTGGATACGGCCTGGATCCGGCAGGCTGCGGGAAAACCTTGGGATAAACAAAGACACTCAAATTAGCGTAGATGCCATTCTTCTTATGATGTAACGAGTACATCAGGATTTATGGGAAGTGTTCCCGGTTCCGGCTGACCTAATCTATGCAGCCTAACATTGAATTATAGAAGTTTATGATGTATTATGTGAATGCTAGGTCAAAGAGATGTGTCTTTAATCTAGCTTTGAACTGACAGAGTGTGTCTGCTTCCCGGACAATGTTAGGAAGACTGTTCCAAAGTTTTGGTGCTAAATAGGAAAAGGATCTACCGCCAGCAGTCGATTTTGATATTCTAGGTATTATTAACTGGCCGGAATTTTGAGATCGCAATAGACGTGAAGGACTATAATGTGTTAAGAGCTCACTCAAGTACTGCGGAGCTAAACCATTTAGTGCTTTGTAAGTAATCAGCAATATTTTAAAATGTATGCAATGTTTAACCCTCTGGGGTCTGAGGGGTTTTTGGGGTCCTTGAGATGTTCTGACATGCCCTGACATTTGTGCTTTTTTCAGTTGCTTATAAACATATTAACCCTCTGAGGTCTGAGCTGTTTTCTGGGCCATGGAGGTGTTCTGACATGCTCTGACATTTGTGTTTTTTTCTGTTACTAGTGACATTTTCATGGCTAAAGTCTGATTACACTGTATTCAGCACAAACTCTGCTACAATAATATATCAGCAGCATGTATGTAAAAGTTTGTAGTTTTGAGATAATGACATTTATGCGTGGTTTGTGAAAATACAAAAAAAAATTCTCACTGAAATAAGGCCATGAAACCCATACTGATTATTTCTTCACAAGACTTTTGAAAATTGTATGACATAGCCTAGAATATTTGCTCCAAAACTATGTGAAAATCACCCTGACTGCTCATTCAGATAAGACAATATATTGATTTAAAATTTCTAAGACGTGTTTTGTGTGACAAAGCCATATGCGAAAAGGCGTGATCATCTCATGAATATGTAAGGTTTTAACACCTGAGAAAGACAAAGACACTCCCCTAACTTCCCTATTAGGAGCGATCAGGCCCTGTCATTCAGAGCAACCTTGCACAAAGAATGAGGAGATTTAAAAAAGAATGGCTTTTAGATTGTTTGGATTTATTTACAGCACAACACAATCCAAAAATACAAATGACAAAAGAGCACATTGAAAACAATGATCCAAAGACAGAGACCTTTGTGCCATTCCTAAAAATATTGTACATACCTTTAATTTCCAAGGTGTTTGATTTTCACTTTACCATGTTCATATACAGAGACTCATGTGAATGTTGAAGTCAGCAGGACTCAGTTGCATCTGGTCCCTGAAAGAAAAAAAAAAAAAAGAAAAAAACTGTGAACATAATGATATCAAGAGAAACTATAGGGCTGCACGATTTTGGGAATAGATTTTAGATTTTTCTGGTTAAAATTTATTTTTAAAATTCACAGAATACACACACACACACACGTTTCCAACAATATATAATGAACACCAGGTTTGTTGTGCCTTGTAGGCATAGGCTACGCAGTGCTGCATAAAATAATAATAACAATAAATTAAATCTTCCAAAAGATTTCAAGAACAACTACGCTAGAGAAAAATATATTGATTATCATATGTTACTTCAAATGTTTCCATTCGTTATGATGATATGAAATGAGATAATAGTAAAAACATAAAGCCTAATGTTTGGTGCATTTTTCCTTTCAAACGCAATCGCGCTCCAAAATATGATACATTAAAACCCACAGCGCGCTCCAAAATATGATACTCAAACCCACAGCGCGCTCCAAAATATGATACATTCAAACGCCATCGCGCTCCAAAATATTAAACATTATTGTTATACATATCTATGTTTGAGCAGATATCCACAAACAGTATTTATCAGGAAACACGGGTCTAAATAGTATAATATTCACCATATACAGTATCTAGCAACAGTTCAACTGCAATGTGAAGTTTATGCAACAATACCGTAAACTAATAAGTAAGAATTTCTTACCTTACATCTTTCTTGTCTTCAAATCGCGTTCTTCTTCTTCTGAGTTAAATCCAATGTAAGCTCAGACGTGTCTTCCAAACTCGACGAAAAGCAGAGACTTGTGAAGTTTTTTTGGTGTTTTGTGTTTGAGGTAACGAGGGCGTTCGCGTCCCATGTGGAGATTTGCATGTGAATCTCTTTTGCGCGAGTGGGCGTGTCGAATTAAAAAGTAATTAGCAAGCGTTTGAGATACTGGACATCCTGTTGGTTCTCTTACGAGAGGTCTCTCGTACTGCGTAAGATATCTTACGCTAGGGGAAAATCCTTTTCCGCGAGATATTGAAGCCAAAAATTATCCTTAATTTTGTAATAATGCAAAACGCGTTGCAGCAGCAATGCAGACATAGGCGAGACAGCTCGCGCGCCTATTGGCTGCTCTGCGGCAACTGCAGCAGCCTATCGAGCGAGGCCTGGCGTGACATCAGACCCAATCAGGGCACATCGCGCCCGCTGCGTCATGTCCCGCCGAAATGGGCGTGGTCTAGGCCTATAAATATCGCTCGCAGGCAGCTATTATCTGATTTTTCATCCTTCAAGCGAAGCACACGCATCGCTGGAGCTGGATTAGAAGCCGCGCCGTCGAGAGAGAGCACCTTCAGCGGGACGAGTCACTGAAGTCGCTGGCCGCGCCGCCTTCCTGCCTTCCTGCTGCGCTTTCCGGCGCTTATATCCTTCTCTTTATTGCACTGTATTTCTGTGTGTGTGTGTCGCCGCCGCGACACACATTTCTAAAAGAGCTAGCGTCTTTTTAAAGATGCCTTCCTGCGGCTCGTGCAGAGCCACACTCAGCGACGGGGACCGCCACGTGATCTGCGTTTCCTGCCTGGGTGAGGAACATGCAGCTCTCGCGCTCGCTGACGGCGGATGCCCTCACTGCGAGCTGATGGCAATGGCGACTCTGAGGACTCGCCTAGCCGTCTTCACCGAGACTGCTCCCCCGCCCGCCGCGGCGTCGCGCCGTAAAAAGCGCCGTGCCCAGCGGGCCCCGGAACCCTCCCTCAGCCGCCAAAGCTCGCCGGTTCGCCCGCTTGCTTCCCCGGCTTCTTCTGTTTCGCTTCCTGACGGACAGCGGCCGCCGTCTGCCGCCGCTTCCGTTGATATCGCGGATGAGGAAGCCCTGCTGGGAGAGGATGATTCCTGCTCTATCCTGGCGTCAGGCAGTGAGGATTGGGCGGGCTCTGAGGACCCCGCGCCCCCTGCCCGCACTTCGTCAGGCAAGAGAGCTTCCATCGAGACGGAACTCATGCGAGTACTCGCACAGGCCGCGGCGAGCCTCGGCCTCGAGTGGTCTTCGCCTGAGCAGCCCGCTCACAACCGGCTGGATGGATTTTTCCTGCCTGGGGAGCGCGCTTCACCTGTGTCCAGACCGGCAACGCTCCAGATCTTCCAGGCCGATCTCCTCCGTAAGCTGGATGAGGAAGGACCTGACGCGATCTGCGTGCCGGACTTAAGGAGTGCCACGGACCTCGCTCTTCGTGCTACTAAGTCCGCAGCGCAAGCCATTGGACGGACTATGGCTTCTCTCACCGTGTCTGAGAGACATCTATGGCTGACGCTCTCGGAAATGGCCGAGTCTGAGCGCACCGCGTTCCTCGACGCCCCGCTTTCCGCCACAGGCCTCTTCGGATCCTCCGTCAAAGATTTCGCGGAGAGATTCGCAGAGGTACAGAAAGCGTCTCAGGCTATGAAGCACTTCCTCCCGAAGCGCTCCAGCTCTGCAGCAGGCCGTGCGAAACCGTCTGCTCAGAGCTCACAGCCACAGCCACCGTCCACTGCCTCCACTTCACAGCGCCGCCAGGCCAGAAGCGCGAGACCGCGCTCCCGCTCATCCGGTCGCCGCCCCGCAGGACGCGGCTCGCGACCTAGGATTACGGTGAAGCCCGAGGCCCCGAAGTCGTCCTAGCACAGCTAGGAAAACGACGGTGTTCCAGTCCCGCTGCGGCCGGACTCACACCAAAGCTATTCGCTCGTCCAGTTCCAGAAAATGTGACTGTTCCAGTGTTTTCTGCAGCCAACAAGTCGGTTCTGTCACCCGCTTGCCTGCACACAAATGCCGTTTTCACGGCTACCCAGATAAATCCCCAAAAGAGCGTATTTTCTGGTGTCCCGGCCACGGCCGATGGTGTTTCGTGTGTAGTAAGAATGCCCACTGCCCAGTGCCCATCCCTACACATAAGCACAGCCTGTCACACAGGGCTCGCGCACATAAAACCGACTCAGGTCGGTTGCGCTTCAAACATGGTGAATGTGCCCACTACCCAGTGCCCACTAACACCACGTTATGCATGTCTCACGGTTTCTGTAAAAACGAAACCAACGTGCACTCGCTTCACGCAAGCGAACGATGCTTTCGGTGTGATAAATGTGCCCGCTGTCCCGCGCCCACATCCACACATAGACATGACAGTTCCCACGGGAACCGCCCAGCCCTCCCCCTCGCGGTTAACCACCGTAGAGGAGTCGAGCGCGGGCAATCTGCCCGCTGTCATCAGCGCGCCCCATGCCTCAAATGTCACGAGCGACACGCTTGTGTTACAGCACACAGAAGCTTCTCCATCGCTGAGCGAGCGGAGCGCGCTTCGTATTCGACCCCTAGCTATCCATGCAGACGCATGGGCAAGGCTACCCGGGGTTTCGAAGTGGGTGCTGAACATTATAAAAAGAGGCTATTCGCTGCAGTTTCGCCGACGCCCTCGCCGCTATGTGGCGCGCGTCGAGACCACGGTAAAAACAGAAGTAGCACATCTACTTCGAGCCGAAGTGACGAAACTATTGAGAAAAGGGGCCATAGAACCTCTCTCTCAAGATCAGAGCGAGGGAGGGCTATACAGCAGATACTTCCTGGTACCGAAAAAAGACGGGGGTCTCAGACCCATACTAGATCTAAGGCAACTGAACAAAGTGCTTGTGAAGCGACAGTTCAGGATGCTCACGACCAGGCAAATCCTTGTGCAGATTCGCCAAGGAGATTGGTTTGTGTCAATAGATCTGAAAGACGCGTATTTTCAAATACAGATAGCGTCACGTCACAGGCGATTTTTGAGATTCGCCTTCGAGGGCCAGGCATATCAGTACACAGTCCTGCCGTTCGGTTTGTCCCTAGCACCCCGTACATTTACGAAGTGCATGGACGCGGCGCTCGCACCCCTCAGAATGAGAGGCATGCGAGTGCTGAATTATTTGGACGATTGGCTGATTCTAGCGCAGTCTCGCGCAGTGCTCATAGAACACACGACCATTTTACTCGATCACCTCGAGGATTTGGGTCTGAGTGTCAATTGGGCGAAGAGCTCCCTGTCACCCAGTCAGAAAATATCTTTCCTGGGCACAGAACTGGACTCACTATCCATGATAGCGCGACTATCACAACAGCGCGCGGTAGACATTCGACGCACAGCGAACTCTTTTCGCTGCGGCGCGTCTGTCCCGCTCAAAAGATTTCAGAAGATGCTAGGTCTCATGGCCTCAGCATCGTCAGTACTCCAGCTGGGTCTGCTCCGCATGCGCCCGCTGCAGTTTTGGCTGAAAGCGCGAGTCCCACGCAAAGCGTGGGCACCCGGTTTGCTTCGCCTCAGGGTCAATCAGAAATGCGTTACAGCTCTGAAACCTTGGAAAGCGAACGACTGGTACCAATCAGGTGTAAGCCTGGGGACTTCCTCGAGGGTGAAAGTGGTGTCCACGGACGCGTCCACCTCGGGATGGGGAGCGCTGCTCGAGGGCAGACCGTTCTTCGGCCAGTGGTCAGAACGGGAGAAGCTCCTGCACATAAACTGCCTCGAAATGCTGGCAGTAGACAACGCGCTGACGCGTTTTTGTCCCCAAATAAAAGGTCACCACGTCTTGGTCCGTTCGGACAACATGTCTGTGGTATCCTACATAAATCGCCGGGGCGGCATCAGATCCGAGAAACTGTACAGGCTGGCAGAACGCCTCCTGGTATGGGCTCAGTGCAACCTGCGCTCGCTCAGAGCAGCGCACGTGCCAGGGATCATGAATATAGGACCAGACAGACTGTCCAGGAACAATGTTCCGGCAGGCGAATGGTCCCTACACCCACAGACAGTCCAACTGCTGTGGAAGAAATTCGGCAGAGCGGAAGTGGACCTGTTTGCGTCTCAAGAAAACGCTCACTGTCAAGAATTTTTCTCCAAGAGCAGGAGCGCGCTGTCCCATGTGTGGCCCCGCCGCCCGCTCTATGCTTTTCCCCCCGTCTCTCTCCTGCCTCAGGTGATAGAACGGATCAGGGAAGAAGGATGCTCAGTACTGCTGGTAGCACCGTTCTGGAAAAACCAACCTTGGCTCCCAGCCGTGATGCAGTTAGCAAGTACTGCCCCGTGGCCAGTACCAGTAAGGAGAGATCTCCTCTCACAGGCCCGCGGCTCGATCTGGCATCCTCACCCGGATCTATGGTCCCTTCATGTCTGGGCCATCAACGGGTACATGTTGGACTCCCTAAAGGAGTATTAAACACGATCACGCAGGCTAGAGCTCCGTCTACAAGACGACTCTATTCTTCGAAATGGTCAGTGTTTTCGGGCTGGTGCACAGCCCGTGGTGTGTCACCCACAAACTGTGATGTGACGGAGGTGCTTTCCTTCCTACAAGAGCTGTTGGATGGGGGCAGGGCCCCCTCCACGCTCAAAGTTTATGTGGCAGCTATAGCAGCGTTCTCAGAAACAACGCTTGGTCAGTCAATAGGAAGGAACGATTTAGTCATCCGCTTCCTTAAAGGAGCTAAGAGACTGAATCCTCCCAGACCTCCCTCAGTCCCCGTATGGGACCTTTCTACGGTTCTGGAAGCCATGAAAGGTGCGCCATTTGAGCCTTTACAGTCAATCGATTTGAAACACCTGTCTTTCAAAACGGTGTTTTTGCTGGCTCTCGCTTCGGTGAAGCGCATAGGGGATCTGCACGCGCTCTCTGTGAGCGTGGCGTGCATGGAGTTTGGGCCCAATGACTCAAAAGTTATACTCAAACCTAAGCACGGTTATGTTCCAAAATCCCTCAACACACCGTTTAGGGCGCAGATTATCTCTCAGTCAGCCCTACCGGTCCCTGATGAGGAAAGAGACGCGAGCCTCCTTTGCCCAGTCAGGGCATTACGAGCTTATGTGTCTCGCTCGTCTGTTTTCAGACAGACGGAACAGCTCTTTGTTTCGTTTAGCGGACGTTCTAAGGGACTAGCCGTGTCGAAACAGAGCCTATCCAGATGGATAGTTGATGCTATAGCGCTGGCATACGCCTCCAAGGGCATGCAGTGCCCTTTGGGTGTCAGAGCGCATTCCACAAGAGGCATGGCCTCTTCGTGGGCTTGGTCAAGTGGGATTGCCTTGCAAGATATTTGTATGGCGGCAGGCTGGGCCTCCCCGTCTACATTTATAAGGTTTTATAACCTAGAGGTTCCCGCCCTGCAGGCCAGGCTGCTGTCGGTCTAAACTACCAGTATTATCTGACCTGATGCGTTCAGCTCAGAATGCTGCGTTTGCTGAGCACAGCTCAATTTTCGACAGTTTAAAGCTGGGCAAACTGTGTAAGACCCACATTTTTTCCCATCAGTTCAGGCCGTACCCCGCCCTGTCTGTATGATGAAATTTGCGTCCCTTCGACGCTACTTTATGTGGAAAAAGTGAGGCTGCACCCCTCCTTCTTCCCGGACTCTCTGTGAGTTCACTGAGTGATTGTGCACTATATGTACCCCGGGCTTTCGCCCTTGGGTCTTCGGTGTCAGATCTCAGCATGCACGGCGTTTTACATTGGGTCCCCTAGCGTAAGATATCTTACGCAGTACGAGAGACCTCTCGTAAGAGAACGTACTCGGTTACTAACGTAACCTCGGTTCTCTCTAGAAGAGGGAACGAGTACTGCGTATCTTGCCGTGCATGCACACGCTCTGGTTGCTTCGATGATGAAAAACCAGATAATAGCTGCCTGCGAGCGATATTTATAGGCCTAGACCACGCCCATTTCGGCGGGACATGACGCAGCGGGCGCGAAGTGCCCCGATTGGGTCTGACGTCACGCCAGGCCTCGCTCGATAGGCTGCTGCAGTTGCCGCAGAGCAGCCAATAGGCGCGCCAGGCCTCGCTCGATAGGCTGCTGCAGTTGCCGCAGAGCAGCCAATAGCCTATGTCTGCATTGCTGCTGCAACGCGTTTTGCATTATTACAAAATTAAGGATAATTTTTGGCTTCAATATCTCGCGGAAAAGGATTTTCCCCTAGCGTAAGATATCTTACGCAGTACTCGTTCCCTCTTCTAGAGAGAACCGAGGTTACGTTAGTAACCGAGTACGTTTTATACAAATTACTTAAACAGAGAATATTTGTTTTCAGTTTGAATCCGATCATTTAAAAGTACACACTTAAATGTTTATAAAGGTAAATGGCTCATAAATGTGTGAGAAGTATTCGTTGAGTTTTGTTTCAGTTTATAGACGTGCTCAAGAAAAAAAAGTTCACCGCGACGGAGAGGCAGAACGCACACCCTGTTTATTTTCTTTATTTTACAAAAGCACAATGTTTTGATTTGATTGTAAGTGGACACATACAAAAGTAGAAATATCACAGATTATTTTTTATATTTCTTTTTTCTGTATAACCATAAATGACGGAGTAATTTAAGTTTATGTTGCTGCTATGTGAAAAAAATCCAGCAAAACGCGGGGGCGCGTTTCTCGACCTCAGAGGGTTAATGGCAAAGGTATAATTACACTCTATTTAGCACAAACAGGGCTACCATAATATGTGAGCAACATGCATGTACATGTTTGTATTTTTGAGAGAATGTTTATGCATGGTTATTGAAAAAACTAAAAACTAAAGTTTCTGAAATAAGGCCACAAAACACATACTAAATATGTGTCAATAAGACTTTTGACTAATGGATGTCGTTGCCTAGAGTTTTTTCTTCAAAATGATGTGAAAATCATCCTACCTAATCATTCACATAACACAATACATTGATTTAAATCTTGTAAAACACTTTTTGTTTGTAAAGGCAATATGCGCAACGATTCAACAGCATCATGCATATTTAGTGATTCACACCTGAGGAGACAATGGGGCCCGCATACTTAATGAGCCATTCATTCAGGTGTGTCACCTATAGCCACAAGAAAGAATGCAAGAGCAATATATATATATATATATATATATATATATATATATTAATATATATATATATATATATATTCTACCAAATTGGTTCACAGTTGGAAGCATGTAATTTTTTATTTATTTATTTTTTTCTTCACAAGTTGTGCTTGCAAATTGTATAATATCCAAGGAAAACATGTCTAGTAATTGTGCAGTTAATTCTCATACTGTATTTTCAGTTTTGGAATATGTATCCTCTCCCCAAATTTGTCAATAATAAAACACAATAAAAATTATTTAAAGAAAAGGCTTATATTTACCTTTTAAAATTTGTTTACATCTACCTTGTAAATATATTTTTTTATTAAAAAGGTTACAATTACAACAACAATTGAAGTGTAATCTTTCTTTGTAAAAACTAAAGTATACATTTTATCATACACATTTCAAAGTTAAGGAGTCATTACTTCGAATATAGCCTACATTGACAAAACATACTATATTTAACATATTAGCAAAAATTGGCAAACAAAAGCTTATTTGAGGTGGCAGATATTTTACAGTAAAAATGTGTAATCTATCCAAAACTAATCAACGAAATGTTGTCTTTCATATGTCTGTAACATCGGTCTTTCGTTTTTATTATAAGGAATATAAATGTTAATTTGCAGTTTAATACGTTGCTTATACAAATACATTTTATTTCAACATATTTCAGTCGATTTTTACTCAGTATAGCAAAATAGTTTGCTTAAAGCAGATCATTCATTCACACACAGAAACGCAATTCAAATTTAAACCGTCTTTTTGCGAGTTGTGGTAAACAGCGCATCTCTGCCGTTCATTCATCACACACTAGGGCTTGCATAGACTAGTCGAGTAGTCGATAGATCGACTACTTCAACCACTAGTCGACGCTGTCGGAAACAATCGACTACTCGAGCGTCCATTAACCATAAATGAATTAAAAATGGCGAACGTCACCAACAGACGCCACACGTCAGATGTGTGGAAGTATTTCATCAAGGATGACAAAAATATTGTAATTGGCCAACTCTGCAAGAGGCCGTTCACATATTGCGTTTAAAAACGTGTGGAAAGCGCGGCCGCTGTCTCCTACAAGCGCTCGCGCTCCCATGGCGTCTGTCGGTGCTATGCAACCGTGAACTGCGCTCTCCATGATGACGATGAAGAAGTATCAGCAAAGGATTAATTGATTTCTAGCCCTTGCATTAGCTTTACTACTAGATATATTTCTGGAGATGAGAAGGAAAAACCCGCCTGGAAAAACTAGCGCACCACGTTGTTTCCATATGAGCGCGCTCGCCGCGCCTACATTTGAAATAACGACCTTGAGCGCGAAAAAGACGCGATATGTGAACGGCCCCTAGAAGCAGACGTCTGAAATGAAAGGCAAGAACGGCTATTTATTTGGCTTTAGACTGTTACATGAAAATTTAAAAATGAAATGTCATAATTATAATGTTTTGAGAGTTTACTTATGTAATTGTTGCATTAGGCTATGAATTAATAAATGTTTATTGATAAGATCTAGCTATTTCATGTCTTTTCATTTAAAGTAGCATGA
Organism: Leuciscus leuciscus; assembly: GCF_965113295.1. Classification (NCBI taxonomy): domain Eukaryota; kingdom Metazoa; phylum Chordata; class Actinopteri; order Cypriniformes; family Leuciscidae; genus Leuciscus; species Leuciscus leuciscus. The sequence continues at coordinate 26,996,388 of NC_138746.1, forward strand.
ACCACGAGTAGTCGAGTAACTCGAGTATTGTTTTGATAAGGAATCGACTAGCAGAAATCAGTAGTCGTGCAACCCCTATCACACACAGAAACGCGATTTACTTGAGAATGAAAAAAAACTTACTACAGTATTCCATCCGTTGCTCCTCGAAATACCAGCACTTCTGAGGTACATTTTCCATTATTATTATTCCTCACAGCGCTGCGAGACGGTGTAAACAAGTACAATGATCTGATTAAACTTGTGTTTTCTCGAGCTGATATGGGGGCGTTCACAGGCTTGCGTAGATTGCCTCAGTAATTTGCGTTTGAATATGGCGCGCTCTACGTGGGCGGGGTCACATTAAAAATAATTAGATGAGATGAGAACGACTGACATCTCGCTCTTTTCTTACAGATTACATGAACTGAGAATATTTGTTTTTTATATAAATTACTTCATTTAAAAGAAGAGAATGCAAGCTTCATGCCTGTCTGTCTGTATGCCTGTTTGACTGAGTATTCACTGAGTTATTGTTCATTTTCGGACGCGTTTCAGAATGGACTACACTGACAGAGAGAAGGCAGAACTCGCTTCGTGTTTATTTTTCGTTGGCAAAAAGCAAAACACTTTGTTTTTATTGTGAGTATACACAAAAATAATACACATTTAACAGAATCGATTGATGTATGAAACGTGTTTGTAATATCAAAGTCAACAGAGCAAAATGAATCTCTTTTGAACTGATAAAAATGTAAGCAGACAAATCGGATATTCCCCAGTAAATGTGAGTCGTACGTCATTAAACAAGTGACGTCAACTCAGGTGGACACCACCAACTGAGATCACGTGACTTATTATAGGCAAGGCAAGGCAAGTTTATTTATATAGCACATTTCATACACAATGGCAATTCAAAGTGCTTTACATAGAGGAAATTAAAATAATAAAAAGAAATAAGAATAATTAAAACAGTTTAGAAAAATAAAATAAAATACAGTACAGTACAGTACAAACAGTCAGACGAACAGCGGCACAGTGCTCATTCAGTAAATGCATAGCTAAACAGAAGTGATTTGAATGTGACTACTGTAGGAGCACATCTGATGTCTTCTGGAAGCTGGTTCCAGCTGCGGCTGGCATAATAGCTAAAAGTGGACTTGCCATGCTTAGAGTGAACCCTTGGTATTTCTAGCTGATATGATCCTAATGATCTGAGTGATCTGTTGGGTTTATATTCAGTGAGCATATCTGCAATGTATTGAGGTCCTAGGCCATTGAATGATTTATATACCAGTAATAATACTTTAAAATCAATTCTAAATCTAACTGTATAAAGTGTAAAGACCTGAGGACTGGTGTGATATGTTCATATTTCCTGGTTCTGCTCAGAATCCTAGCGGCAGCGTTCTGTATGAGCTGCAACTGTCTTATGGTCTTTTTGGGAAGGCCAGTGAGGAGTCCATTACAATAATCCACCCTGCTGGTGATGAAAGCATGCACAAGTTTCTCTAAGTCTTGTCTGGAAACAAAGCATCTAATTATTGCAATATGTTTGAGATGATAGTATGCTGATTTAGTTATTACTTTGACATGACTACTGAAACCATAGGCGCGATGGAGGTCGAAGGCTCAACACAGTGGAGTAATTTTTTCTACACCTTACGAGAGCAATGTTTTGCTGACCTTTGAAAATAGTGCGGAAAGCAAAACACTGCATAATTAGAGATGCGCGGATGAGCTCCAACGTCACCCGAATCCGCAGCCAAAAACAAATCATCCACTCGCCACTCACCCGCACCAATAATTTTCTCTGATTTAAGTAGCCGCACCCGATGGTCAAAGTTAAAATTTTTATGTGTTGTTACGCGTGAGGATAAATGGATGATCATCACCTTCAACAGCGGACTCGAGGCGACGGTTGATGCGTGCATCTAATACAATGATGAATGAGCGCTGCTTTTAAATTAACATTTCTTTCAAACAAAATTTATTTGACAGAATTTCATTTTCTTAATGGCATAAACAGGCTTTACTCCCTTGAAACTTAAACTGGAATGGAACATGCTCATGTTTTAGAGAATAGGCTAGTTAATATTTTCGTTAATAATGATTTATCCATCCACCCGCGACCCACCCAAAATTAATCAGAATGTTATTTTTATTAGCCTACTTGACCCACCCGATCCACGGACTATCCGCAGAGCCCCCGCGGTCACTATAATAATTTTCTCTGCTTCTGCATCCATTACATATAGAGCTGTTTTACTTAATTTTCCGGGCCAGAACATCTACATTTGGTTGTTTTGGCAGTGTATAGTGTAAATGCAAATATCGGATACGGGTCACTTTTAAAAGATGATGTAAGCGGGTCGTCAAAAAAATCGGATATAGTCAGCAAATCGGAATTTGGCATCAAGACCTGCAGTGTAAATGCAGCCTAAGACTATGTGCCATATTACTAGAGAGAAGAGCAGCACTGTCACGATCAATGAAACGGAAGCAAGGATGCAAGTAAAACTCTTTATTTGTATAAATGATGAATGAACAGATCCTCAGGCAGGCTGGTGACGCAGGGACTAGATGGTCAGTGTCCGGTTGTGAAGTGATGAGACGGTGATGTCGGTGAGCGGTGAAGTAATCCAGAATAACAAATGACAGTCCGATGAAACAGGAACAGGAACGAGAGCACGAAACAAGACCACCGACTGGAACAGGATCAACACACACACGAGGAACACCAAACAACGATCTGACAAAGAGAGGAGAGTGCAATGAGTATTTAAGGATGAGTGAATAGGCTGCAGCTGGTGAGAAGAGTGAGATCAGCTGGATCGCTGATCAACTGGGATGAGCGGTAACGCCCCCATGCACACACCCACACACACAAAACAACAGCAACACGAGACAAGAAGGAAACAGTGAATTCATGAACCGTGACAGTACCCCCCCTCCTAGGAACCGGGACAGGGGGGACCGGGACAGGCGGATTAATATGAGAACGAAACACGGGCTTAATCTTTGATACATGGAAGGCGGGATGAATTCTCCTGTACGCAGGAGGAAGGTTGAGGCGGACTGTCACCGGACTAATGATCTTGGTGACAGTGAACGGGCCAATGAATTTGGGAGCAAGCTTATTAGAAACGGAGCGGAGAGGAATGTTCTTGGTAGAAAGCCACACTTTTTGACCAACGACGTATACGGGAGGCTTAGACCGGTGGCGATCGGCTTTAGCCTTGGTGTGCGCGCCCCCACTTGGAGTAAAGTCTCACGGGCTCTAGTCCATGTGCGGTGACACCTCTGGATGAAGGAGTGAACGGAGGGAACTGCGACTTCGGATTCCAGACTGGGAAAAACTGGTGGCTGGTACCCTAAACTACACTCAAACGGAGATAGGCCCGTCGATGACACTGGTAACGTATTGTTGGCGTACTCCACCATTGACAATTGTTGACTCCATGAGGAAGGATTCTTGGAGACCAAACATCGCAACGTTCTCTCTAAATCTTGGTTGGCTCTCTCAGTTTGACCATTGCTCTGGGGATGGAACCCTGAGGACAGACTAACAGTCGCTCCCAATAATTTACAAAATTCTTGCCAAAATTTGGACACAAATTGGGGTCCCCTGTCGGAAACCACGTCTGTCGGGAGGCCATGTAAGCGAAAGACGTGATCAACGACGGTCAACGCTGTCTCCTTGGCTGAGGGTAATTTGGGCAAGGGAATGAAATGGGCCGCCTTCGAGAACCGGTCCACCACGGTCAAAACTACCGTGTTGCCTTGAGAGGGCGGGAGGGCGGTGATAAAATCTAGCGCAATATGGGACCAGGGTCTCGAAGGGACAGGCAGCGGTTGAAGTAACCCATCTGGGGGTCGATTGGAGGTCTTACCAGTGGCACAAACTGAGCAAGCCAAAACAAAACTGTGGACGTCACGAGCCATAAGTGGCAACCAGAATCGTTGCTTGACCAAAAACTTGGTACGACTAACTCCTGGATGACAAGCTACGTTGGAACAATGCCCCCACTGAATGGCGTCAGACCGTAATCCCTCCGGTACAAATAAACGGTTCGGTGGGCAACCGGGCGGAGGCGTTACCCCTTCTAAGGCAATCTTGACCTTCGATTCGACCTCCCATACGAGTGTGGAGACAAATAGGGTCTCGGGCAAAATGCACTCGGGAGTAGACGGGCGTTCGGAGCGGTCAAAAATGTGCGATAAAGAATCGGGTTTGATGTTCTTGGAACCCGGGCGGTACGAGAGAGTAAAATCAAAACGTCAGAAAAAAAGTGCCCACCGAGCCTGCCTGGAGTTCAATCTTTTAGTGGTTTTAATGTATTCCAGATTCTTGTGATCGGTCCAGACGGTAAAAGGTACCCCCGACCCTTCTAACCAGTGACGCCATTCCTCCAACGCTAACTTGACTGCCAACAACTCTCTGTTACCAATGTCATAATTGCGTTCGGCAGGGGATAAACGATGAGACAAAAACGCGCACGGATGCATCCTGTCGTCTGTGGGAGAACGCTGGGATATCACTGCACCTACCCCCACCTCTGACGCGTCGACCTCCACCACGAACTGACGTGATGTATCAGGGGCAATGAGGATGGGGGCTGAAACAAAGCAGCCCTTCAGTTTGGCAAACGCAGCCTCAGCTGCGTCTGACCACCTGAACGTAGTTCTGGGGGAGGTCAAGGCAGTCAGAGGCGAGGCTAGTTGGCTGAAGTTACGAATAAACCGCCGGCAGAAATTGGCGAACCCCAGAAACCTCTGTAGGGCCTTACGGGAATCTGGATTTGGCCATTCCACAACAGCCTTAACCTTTTCAGGATCCATACGTATTCCCTCAGATGACACAATGTACCCTAGAAAAGGAACAGACTGTGCATGAAAAGCGCATTTCTCCGCCTTGACAAAAAGCCCATTCTCTAGCAACCTCTGAAGCACTCGTCGGACGTGCTGCACATGTTCCTGGAGAGAAGACGAAAATATCAATATGTCATCCAGGTAGACATATACGAACTGGTCGACCATATCTCGCAGCACATCGTTGACGAGTGCCTGGAAGACTGCTGGGGAGTTGGACAACCCGAAAAGCATAACCAAGTATTCAAAGTGCCCCCTGGGGGTATTAAAAGCAGTCTTCCACTCATCCCCCTTCCTAATGCAGACCAAATGATAAGCATTACGTAAGTCCAATTTAGTGAAGATAGATGCTCCCTGCAACCTCTCGAAAGCTGAAGACATCAACGGCAAAGGATAAGTATTCTTTACAGTGATGCTGTTCAGCCCCCGGTAATCAATACAAGGTCGCAGAGATCCGTCCTTCTTCCCCACAAAAAAGAACCCCGCCCCCGCTGGAGAAGAGGAAGGGCGGAAGAACCCCGTTGCTAGAGAATCAGAAATATATTTCTCCATAGCCTCCTTTTCTGGGACAGAAAGCGAATATAACTTGCCTTTAGGCGGAGACTTACCTGGTAGTAAATCTATGGCACAGTCATAGGGACGATGCGGAGGAAGAGAAGCAGCACGAGACTTACTGAACACCTCCTTCAGGTCCTGGTACTCCGCAGGCACGTTAGACAAATCCACTGCCTCCTCCTGAAACACAGGGACAGAAACAGACGAACAGGCAGACACAAGACAGGACTCATGACATTTACTGCTCCACTCCAGCACTGATCCTTGCTGCCAGTCTATTTTGGGGTTGTGGTCAATAAGCCATGGGTGTCCAAGAACAACAGGTGCGAGTGGTGAGTCCAGTATGTAAAATGAAAGGATCTCGGTGTGGTTGCCTGATGTGATGAGTGTGATGGGTCCGGGATATGAGTGCAATGGTGGGTAGATCCTGGCCGTTGAGTGCATGTAGTGCGGTAACGCCCCCATGCACACACCCACACACACAAAACAACAGCATCACGAGACAACCGTTATCATAATCCCTTTTCATTGTATCATTATTTTAGTAAAGCCTTTGCCTCTGACTCCTGCATACATATTTACTCAATTTGATGAAACCAGGAAGCCTTAATTCACTTTAAGTCTAACATCTTAATCCCTTATTGTGTATCTATTGGCAGGACTCAGTCAGTGCACTGTGGTGATCCGAAAGTCATCTCTGGTGGTTTCCGGTGGGCGGGGATCATCTGTCCGGCGTTACTGACACTGCGCTCTGTCTGGTGTTGGGACCGTGTCGGAGAGTCTGACCACGCCCGCTGGTTTCCACCTGGATGACCTCTATTCACCCCAGGTAAACTAAAATTTGATAGAACCCATCCACTTATTATGAACCACAGAATACTAGCTATTCCTTCGGGTGTATTTTAAGTGCTTGGACCCACCTTTCTCTCTCTAAGACACACCTTCTTTCGAGGTCCTGTCCCGATAATCCACGCATCTCCTGGCCCGATCAGGAACTCTCGCAGTGTTAATAAGGCTTAGGCCTCTTTATTTTATTTTATTTTATCTCATTTTATTTATTCTCCTTAAATAACGCTCCCCGTGTTATTGTTTGTGACATTTCATTGCAAACCAATTCACTTCCTTGTGTTGTGTTTCCCCTCTGATCTTCCCTACCTTCAACCTTGTCTCTTTCTCCACTCTGTTGTGATTTGTTTCTTTCATTTAACTTAGACACAGAACCTAAGAGAGACCCCAGGAAAGCTGAATAATAGAGTGACGATCAAAGCGGGCGTCGCTAAAACGACCCCCAGGCTACCGCCTGTCCAAATCTCTATTGTGGGTTTTACCCATACCCACGAAATTGGCTCCGCTAACTGTTGACATCAGTTAGCCCCTAAATTCTCACAAACGGCATAGCCCGTATGAGTATAGCTCATTAACCCTAAAACAAACTTGCATTGTGTCTCTTTTTGTGTGTGTGCTGTGCTTCTCTCGCTCACAGTAAGCCGAGATGTCAAGCCCACCCAGTCCCTCAGTCCGCTGGCACGACCTCGACCTGGAGCAGAAGGCAGCCGCACTACGGCTTCAAGCCACGGAAGCCCGGAAGGACCGAGCCCACACACAGAGTCGGCTAGACCAGCTAATCTTCCTGACCGAGGAAGAGGACGAGACGGACACAACACTACAACAGGAAGTTGAAAGACTTCAAAAAGCCCTGGACGATCTTCATCGGCACACAGATCAAAGACAGCAGTCGGAGGAAAACACCCGGAAGGAACTCAACGAAAGGCTCCAACGGGCTGAAGCTCTCCTTGAGAGAGCAGAGACTGAAATCCATCAGCTCACTCAGCAGAGACACGATCTCAGAGACGAACTTGACATTGTTCGCAGAGAACTGAGACATTCTTAAAGACTTAACAGTGACCGGGAAGGGGAAGAACACCTCACACCATTTCCCCCTTCCAGCGAGTCCACGCCTGTCAGCCAAACACCAAAACCTAAAGGGGGCGGAGCTGTAAAGGGTCAGAATCCTCTCCAGACGGATTGGGCCCCCAGCAACAGCTCTCCTCCAACAAGCCTTGACAAGCTGGCCAGAAACATTCCTACGTTTGCCGGAGACTGCAGTGTTCATGCGTACCTTCAAGACATTGACTTTCACCTGCAAACTGTCGCCAACGCGACAGCTTGGGACAAATTGTACCTGGTAAGAATCACCTCAAGCAGAGATGTGCGTAGTTTTCTGGATCGTCAACCAGAGACTGTCAAAGCAGATTACAAACAACTGCGACAAGCTTTGATCCGTGAATTCTCTGACCCAGAATCAGACCAAGGGTTTATCACGGCATTTGACGTCAAACAGGCCCGACTTGAACACCCACACTCCTACTATGGCCGACTCCGACAAACGTTCGTCGGAGCAACCAACACACCAGATATGGAAGAAGATATAACCTTTAGAACTTTGTTTCTGCGGAATCTGCATAGCACCGTGAGTAAACATCTCGGTGTGCTCGTCTGCCCACGAACCATGTCTACCCGAAAACTCAGAGACTTAGCCCACAAGGCTTACACCAAGCAAAGGGCTATGGATGAAAAGACTGTAAAAACACACACAATCTACTCCGTCTCTGAGCACTGCTCCGAGCTAGACACAGAAAGTGTCCAACAACCCCTCAGTGACAGACCTTACCATAGAGAATCAACACCATTCCAGGCCAGCAGATGGCAGCACAACTGTGACGGTGCTCATCCAAAGCATCGGACCGAGCGCTCGGAAAGATTATGGAACCAGCATCACCCGCCGTCCAGAACTCCAAGCCCAGACCGTCGAACCTGGAACCACTCTCTCCAGAACACTGGTGAGCCCGAGTCTTCTTACACAACAGATGAAGACAGTGCAGCCACGTCTGACACAGACACAGAAAACGAACACTGACACCTACTGCTTCAAGGTCATGACTGACCTGCAGTTGAGTAACCAGACCAATGTCTGCGCCACATACAGACCAACTACCCTCACGATTGCAGTGACTACACAGCACAAACGAACTTTACCAACTACACTGCACGCCTCAGAGCCGCTTACACTACCTCCGCTGTGTACAAAGAAAGTCATGCGGGCCTCTGATGAACAGACTTTTCCTATGCCACCACTTACCCCTCCACCACCCTCGCAGGCCATCTGAGCTCACTGACAACCAGTGCCTCAGACAGCTGTCTGCCACCACGCACATGTTGTGTTCACAGGACTTCAATACGCATTGTGCACATGTTGCCATCACACCGCCACAGCTTGTAAAGCCACAAAGCACAAGGGGGGTCAGGCGTAACAATGACGCCACATGTGCCAAAAAGCCATGCATGGGACATCAAAGCATGTGGCATACCAACCTCAGCGAACCAAAAAGACTGTCCTAAGCCAACCAAGGACGACCCTCGCTGAAATTTTTCCTCCCTTTCTCTCTCTCTCTCCCTTTTGCCTCTAACAGGATGCTGTGGTGGTTCGCGAGAAAGCAGCCACGATCGGACATCACCTCACCAGGTCCGGCATCCGGCATCGCATAGAGAGAGCAGCCCCGACTCCTGACTACCAAGGCAGGACCCACACTCAGAAAGTGTACGTTCGACTCAAACCCAGCAACGTCGAAAGAGCACACTACCTCAACACAGCAAACATAGTCACAGTAAGACGGCCTGTGGCCGAAATTCAGACCGAACCTCCACAGCCACTGTAACTCACGACCAACATGACACTGCCACACGTGTCAACATGCTCAATCCGAGTATGTCGATTCAAGTACCAACAGGTGCCATCCCACACCTTGGTGACCTGTCATGGTACCATCTTACGAAAACAACCTGAACCAGACAGCACTGGAACTCCCATCCTCCAAGAACTACAACTTCACCTTAGATCCAGAACTGGACCTCTGGTTTGAGGAAAGGGGGGGGTCCCAACTCATGAACATGGCTCCTGTCAACACAGCCCTCCAAGCATGGGCAACCGCCCAGCCTGAATACCTCACCTGTGTCCAAATCTGGACCGCAGCTGACACTGTGCTGTGTCTCTCCACGGTCACCGACCACGCCCCGACACTCGTCTTGGCTTTCATCCTGTACAGGACTCAACGAGATGTGAACATCTACAGCCAAGCTCACGAAAGCCGTGTCCAAGGTCTCAGAGGGAATCCCCGGAAAGGTGGTGCCAAGTCAGAGACCACGCCGGACCTCATCGAGCTGAATCCTCAGCTTCTAAGGACCACCTGCTATCCTACCATCACGATCCACCTGCTACACGACCATCAGGATTCACCTGTCATCCATTGTGCTAATTTGTTGTTCGATGAAGTCCATCCCCGGTCTTCATCTAACAAAAAGGGGGAATATGTAACGACAATGACTATGACATGCGGTCACATGCTGTTCAAATTAGTAGATCCTGATCTCCCAACACATCCTTCGTTGTCTCCTTAGACAACGAGTTGTTCATGGCGCCTCTGAGTCTGCTTGAACGGTCAAAATGGCATCTTTGTGGCTCCCCCGAGGGACATTTGAGTCACATAAGGAAACCCTGTTTTGGAGAATCCCCTCTAAAACCCCCACTTCAGCATGGACTCCCTGTGACTTTACAGCCTCATGACATTCCAACGCAGACACACACACACACACACACACACACATACACACACACACACACACACACCAACATCCTTTTGTGTTTAACTTTTAAGTATGTAACTCAGACTTGTATCTGAACTTCCTGTATGCATGTGTGATTAATGTTGTTTTGATCATATAGTTATGATCTTCGAGTGTTTGGATCTGAAATGTATTTTTGAAGAATGTTCTCCCAGTAGAATCGCATTCCGTAACCCGAGCTCATTGGCAGGTCATAAAATTTGACCACAGAGCTATCCAGCCCTATGCATGAGATAACAGGGTCGCAACATTCCAACACACACACACAAACACACTCTGGACTTTGAAACAGAAAGCCCCTACAGAAAAGGACTTTTACCCATAAAGTCACTCTTAAATGTAATAAATATATATATATTTGTGTGTTAAGAGGTGTGTGTAAACCATAGGAAAGCATATGTCCTATTTGTAACATTAATAGAACTGCTAATGCCTATAATTCTGCATATCTCACTGTAACTTCGCATTGCTACAACCTTCATGTGATGCGTTTGATGTCTTTGTAATTCTCTTAATCTAACAGAATCGAATTCCAATAGCAGAATGCAGTAATATACATTGTTTACACATTTCATATTTCTGGAACCGAAAGGCTTAAGTCAATCGTCACTGTAACTCGAGCCAGGAGACCGTCCCAAACGAACAAAGGGATCTTCCCGCCTAAGAAAATCTCGACAGCTGATTCGTCCTACACGAAGGAGGGGACGGCACATGGGACACTGATAAAAGTCCAAACCTTCAGTCTTCTCTCTCTCTTCCAACTCAACTTCCTCTCTTCGGACCTTCTTCTCCCCGGCGCAGCGCTTCTCCAAGGAACATCTGAAGGAGGCCCTGGCCTTCTCTATCGACGAACACATGTTCGAGTCGTAGCTGCGTCCTTTGCAACAAAGACTTTAACCCTCTGGGGACCAAAAACGCGCCCGCGCGTTTTGCTCGTTTTTTTTTTTAGCAATGAAAAATAAACACAAAATGCTCTGTTAATTTTGATCTTTCATTTTCGTGTAATACATCAATCGATCCTGTTCAGTTTCTATTTTTTTTCTGTATACTCACAATACAAATAAAGTGTTTTGCTTTTTGACAAATAAAGAAAAACTAACATGATGCTATTTCTGCCTTCTCTCTGTCAGTAAACTCCCATTTGAAACGCGTTCGAAAATTATCTATAACTCCGCGAAAATTCAGTCAAACAGGCAAACAGACCCACGGGCATATAGCTTGAGATCGCAGCTTTTAAATGAAGTAATTTATATAAAAAACTAATATTATCAGCTTCTGTAATCTGTATAAAAAGAGAGCGACTCCAGTCGAGCTCATTACGAGCCATTCAAAAGTAATGTGACCACTCCCCGGAGAGCGCGTGCTATTCAAACGCAAATTCTGAGAACCATTTCAGTCTGTGAAACGCCCCCACATCAGCTGTAAACAAAGAGGCATAATATAGCCTACCTTATGGAGAAAATTTTCCGTGCTGATATGAGGAGCAGATCCCGCTGAGGAGTGAGGTAGGCTAAGTTATCCTTTCTCAAGTGTTAATGTGGAATAACGTTATGGAATAACGTTGTAGGCTTATGTAAACAAAAAGATGAATCGCGTTTCTATAATATGAATCGCGCGTCTATTTGTAAAGAGTGTTTAGCCTAAATATGAATCGCGCGTCTGTGTGTGAAAGAATAAACTGCTTTTACAGTTACAGTTACTGCGTTACAGTCAGGCGAAGTATGAAAGACAACATTTTGTTGACTAGATTTGGGTACAGTTTTTACTGTAGAATATACTGTCACATCAAATAAGCTTTTCTGAATATATATAAAATACTATTTTGTCAAAAATAAAGTCATAGACTAAGATGTTCCAATGTTGGCTATATTCAAACTAATGAATACATATGATAAAATGTAGGCCTATAATCTTTTTTTTTTTTTTTTTTACAAAGAAAGAGTACTTTTTTGCAGAAATATTGCTGAAATTGTAATTATTGTTGTAATTGTAACCTTTTTAATAAAATAGCAAAACATATTTACAAGATAGATGTAAGCAAAATCTTAAATGGTCAATATAAGTCTTCTTCAAAATATATATTTTGTCTTTGCATTGTGGCTCAGTCAGTGTCACACCTGAATGAATGGCTAATTATGCAGAGTCATTATGCAGAGTGGGTGGGACTAAGGTGTAAACTACTCCTCCCCCTCGCATATTGGCTTTCCAAGCAAAACCTGTTTTACACCATTTAAATCAATGTATTTTTTTTTGTGAACGATAAAGCAAGACTATTTTCACATAATTTTGAAGCTAGAACTGAAAGGGACAACATCCATTAGTCAAAAGTCTTGTGGGCACATATTTTGTATGAGTTTTGTGGTCTTATTTCAGCAACTTTCATTTTTATTTTTTTAAATAACCACGCATAAACATTATTCTCTTAAAAATACAAACATCTACATACATGTTGCTCGCATATTATGGTAGGCCTGTTTGTGCTATATAGAGTGAATTTACACCTTTGCCATTAACATGTTTATAAATAACTGAAAAAAGCACAAATGTCAGAGCATGTCAGAACATCTCAAGGGCCCCAAAAACAGCTTGGTCCCCAGAGGGTTAAACCTCTCCCATCCCGGGAGATGAACCTTATTTTCCGGTAACATTAAATTCAAGTGAGCCTTTACATCGTCTTGCGAAACGACCCAGAAGACGAAGCTAGACGCAAACCAGCCGGACACGCGCACCACACTGAAAGAGCACAGAATCTTGCACGTAACGTAACTCTCTCTAAACGCTGATTTCAGGTGTCCAGGTCTTAAGTCTGTGAACTAAGTTACCCTCTATATCTTTCTTTCTTTCATTTCATTTTCACTCTGATCACGCTGTTTATGTTTTTGTTCGGTTAAATGTTTGTTTGTTTGTTTGCATTTTTACGTACGTTTATGTTTGTAGTTTATATAATCTCTAGTGTGTGCCATTTTATTAATAAACCCATTTATACTTTTAATTGTCTCTGTGTTTGAAAAACCACCTTATAAAAGTCAATGAAACTAGAAAGATCTAAGCTACAAGCTCGATATTGACTACCTTGGTTAGTTTTAATTCATAAACTCAGAAAGTTTGATATTCGTGGCCAGAAGATAAAACTTTCTTGGAGTTTGAAAAGGGATACCCCCTTCTTAACTGTAATGATCAGACAGTTACAGAACAACGGAATCTCGATAATTGATAAAAAAATGTACATGCGACTTATGAATTATGACCATGAGTCATAATTATTAATATTCCCAAGATTCCCCATATTCTTGAGCTAATTCACATTTACCCAGAGTCGATATTGTTACAATATTAATTTTGGTGATCTGGCGGAGTCGAACATCATTAGTGCCGACGTGAATAATGATCTTAGAGAATTTACGATTAGCATTAGCCAGCACTTTTAAATTTGCTTTGATGTCAGGTGCTCTGGCTCCCGGCAAACATGTGACTATGGTGGCTGGTGTCTCTATTTTCACGTTCTGTGTGATCGAATCACCAATTACTAGGGCACAATCAACAGAATTCTCAGTGGGTGTTTCACTGAGCGGGGCAAATCGATTTGTTATGGTAATCGGAACAGAAGAGTGTTTTTTTGATCCGCGACTAGAGCGATCCCTCAATTAATCTTACTATCCTCAATTAAAGTTTGGATGCGTGTCTCTAGTTCTGAAATCTTCTCCGTCAGCCTAACTGTCTCCTTGCATTTATCACATATAAATCCTATATTGCCGACAGAGAAGGCTATGCTAAACATGTGACATGAAGTGCAGGTGACAATAACAGGACAAGACATTACTCACCGTGTTTGTTGACTGATTCCTACTCACCTGAGCTTTTTATGAACTCAAAGGCGCGGGCGCGCGAGAGAAAAATAAATAAATAAAAATAGCCAGTTAACAGGCTAGCGAATTACTAGCGTGTTGTGCTAGTAGTAACGGAAGCTAGCGATGTCAGGTTAATCTGAGATGTTGGGTAAGCTGTATTTAGTAGTATAAACAACTAGAAATTGTGGTAAATGATGGTTCAAAACAAAGAAATACGAGGCTTAGACGGAGCTTACAGCACCGAAGCAAACACACTCACAGCAGGCAGCGAGGCAGACAGGAGCAATCGATCCCAGCAATCAATTAACTTTAATTTTGTAATTTACCTGTATTTAAGCTATTATTATTATTATTAATCAAAACAACCCAGCTGCAGTATGATTGATATTACTTGGAATGCACAATAATAATAAAAAACATGATTTATGAAAATGAACAAGAATGGAGTACTTGCAAATGACCTCTTCTGTTGTAGATGTCCCAATTGGGAGAGGGTGTGCAATTTTCAAAGAGTTTAATTAAACGTTCATGTTTTTTATTTTGGTTGCATAAAAACGTAACTGGTTGTGTGAACATAATATCTAAATATCGATTAATCGATCGATATAGCCCTGAATCGAATCGAATCGTAATCGTATCGCAGAATTTTTTGAGGTATCGCAAAAATCGTATCGCTGGCTGAGAGAATCAATATCGTATCGTATCGTGATGAACTGTCCGATTTACACCCCTAGTCTGAGCTATGAGGTTATCAAAAATATACATTTCACTTGGTAAAATGTGCTAGTGGCAAACTTTATATATACTACTGTTCAAAAGCTTGAGGTCATTTAAAAAAAAATGACAGTAAATACATTTATATTGTAACAAATTATTTCTATTTCAAATAAGTGGTGTACTTTTGAACTTTCCATTCATTAAAGAATCCTGAAAATATGAGTCAAGGTTTCCAAAAAAAAAAAAAAATTAAGGAGAACAACTGTTTTTAACGCTTATAATGATGAAAAATGTTTCTTGAAATGTTTCAAATCAGGTTATTAGAATGATTTCTAAAGGATCGCATGACACTGAAGACTAGACTGTTGAACATTCAGCTTTGCCATCACAGGAATACATAATATTTAAAAATATATTACAATAAAAAGTGTTGATTGTAATAATTGTAAAAATATTTCACAAAATTAAAGTTTTTTTTAATTGAGCAAAAACATTAAAAACGCTTAAACATTTAAAAAATCTTACATACACCAAACTTATGAACAGTAGTTGCTTGGTTGGCACAGGACCCCCGAAAGCATAAAACGCCCCACAGTGGTGTAGTTATGACATCTACGATAAGCAATCAAACTTTGTCCGGTTAGTTTTGATAGGTAGCTCTCCACCAGTACAATCCCCTGTCTTCCCTCAGTTTCCCACCACCTTTCTTCTTTCCACGATGGATAGCAGAAGGAGGGAGGTGTTCGGGGGCACTGTGCCCAGAGGAGAGATGGGTGGTAGGAAGGCTTTGATCCCTGCATATGGCACGCGCCCCGTGCCAAAATTAAACATCCGAACGACCGACCGACTGATCAAACGTCAATCCGAACGTCTATCCGAACGTCTTGTACTTCTGAACGGGTGACCCACACGTCAGCGTCTTGAAATTATTTTATTTTTTAATCATGCAAGGATCCAAGCTGATGTGTAAATGCTATAACATTAAAGGCAATACATATATATTATACACCTAAAACAACACTAAAATATTAACTGCATCCTGCTGTACAGAAGCCTACTTGAATACACCTATTACAGTTTTTCTGAATTGCTAAAATACTAAACTCCATTCTCTGAACCAAATTATCAATAGGCTAAACCAATTTGTCGAATAAATCACTATTTCTGCAAAACCTTAAACAAATTCAGGCAGTTAGACACTGTTTGCAAATCTCCTGCACTCTTTTTGCAAAACTCGAAACACATTCTCACTCACTAAAGGTCTGTGTACTTTTTGATCATTTCATTTCCTGTTTGGAATGGAAATGAAAACCAGCTCGTTTAGTCGTTTAGTTTATAAAACAAAAAATTTGATTTTGGCTCGATTTTTAATTTTTCGTTTGTGGTTTTCAAATCGGTTTATGGGTTCGATATTTCATTTGCACACGTGGGCAGCGCTGAAACGCCCCTTTCATCTGATTGGTAAAAATGCTCCGCCTTCAGTAAACTACAAGCTTTTCTTTCTGTCAGGCAGAATAAGAGTCAGTACGAGTGCGGCACTGACAAATGCACTTGAATAAAATAGCGTCTGAAACCACCACTCACTGTTAACTACGCACAATATTTGAAACAGAAATATGTTGCTGGTCACGTAATTCGTGCTGCTGAGACTTGCAAGCGACCCCAATAATGTGAACCACAGTATATGACAGATTATTTTAGCATGATGTATTTCCCATTGATAAATACAGTGCAAATAGTTCCGTCTCTTTGGACAAAAGGGAAGTGGAAATAAAAATCAATAATAGGCTGAACTGTACCATGATAATATGTCCGTAACATTTACCACTCTCGTCTTTTATTTACATCAATAAAATGTATACGCTTCGTGTTGGGGTCCCGATCAGCCTGTCGGGGTTGTATTCGTTATAACAGCCGCTATAAATGAAAGCTTTAGCTTAAGTTCTGCCAGGAAGACTTAATTACTACGTCACTTATTACCTTCATCTCTATCCAATCATGTCTTTATACTTTCTGTATAAAAGATCGGTACTTACACATGTTTGAGTTCGCAGATGCCGACGCGACAATTCAGTTCGCAGAAACCGACACCGGCGTTCACTCATTCGCGTTTCAATTCCAATCATAACAACACAAGTCATATCGTTGATTTGATCTCAGCAACTTTTGCGGTGCGCGAGTGCGACACGCTTGTGTAGGAAACAAGCATGTGGCGGCTTTAAATCTCATGAGAGACAATCTCCTCACAGGGTTTTTCAAGTTCAAGTTCAAGTTCCACTTTCAAGGCTTTTACATTGGTAGGCGCTTCCAGTGGCCACTGTTTATATGTCCCCATTACTATTATTAAACTTCATTCAGGTAAGTATAAACTTGCTACTCTTCTGCTCCCTTCATCAGTGGTAAAGTTCAAATGGTGACTGTGGCGACGTGGTAGTTTTCTTAAAAAATGCTGATACATGTACAGCAGTCTGCAACGCAACATACTGTAACGCTTTAAAAAGTAGGGCCAGATAGTTCGCTGAATGGTTGTAGCAAGTGTAAGCAAAGATTCACGTAACTGATATCCACAGCGCAGTGCTATCTATTTTCAGCGTTGTCGATCCCACGCACTTATGGTTAGTTGCAAAATACTTGCAATAGAGTTCAAAGGTACAGCACGCACATCCAAAGCCATAAAACTGGGTGCTGGACAGACAGGTGATTGCAAAGATAAACAATGAGTCCGCACACCAGAAAATGCTCCTTAGTATTTTTAATGGTTGCTCACCACGTGCAACGTTTCGGGCCCAAGCCCTTCATCAGACATGAAAACAAGTGGGGAGACACACCTCCATATATACAGCCATGCATGATCACATGATCACATACATCCATGATTAGTCACATGACCAATCAAGTGAAAATGCAATTACATCAGGAAACCAAATAAAAAAACACATTAAAAAACACATTAAAGAACAGGCAAAATGTAGCAACATTTGTAATGCAAAAATATCTTTAGAAAGAAAACTATTAGAAATATATTAGACGCATACCGAAAATATATTAGAAATATATTAGAAATACATAAGAAATCCCCTTAATATATTAAATGGCTAAACGAAGGCCTGTAGTGCTTGAAACATAATCTAGAAGGTTTTTTTGAAAATATGTCTCTACCACTGTAGGCAGTAATGGTAGATGAGCAAAAATATCAATACATAAGGGAAACCACAAAGGTGTGTTACATGTAACATATATCAAATCAGCAAAACGATAACACAACATTTACAATCCTTACAAAGTTATGGGAGTTATTTACAGACATTATTAACAGAAATTATAAAAATATGCATAGTTATCTTCTAGTTATTGATTAGCTCATTCTGTCTCGATATGCTATAAATCATATTCCGGGAGCTGGATTTTGTAACTTTAGGGTTCGTGATGCCACTAATTCAGAAGGAATGCCGCACATTCCCTTTCAGTAGCCATGTTTTAACAGCGTTCATGGCTCATGCATCCAGGGGAATTTACTTCAGATCTAACACTCCGATCTTGCCCGTGGTCTTTCTTTTCTGATTCACTTCTCACCTAATTTCTTTACTCTTTCTAAAGAAAGCACTCCAACTGACTCAAGTTTCTGGTATCACATTAACAATTTCTAAAATTAGCACTACATTTTGTCCCTTCTCATCTGATTAAATTCCAAAAAATTCGGCCTAGATTCTCAGATCACTTCCCCTATTTTCCTTCCTAACGAAGCATCTCTTTCTTAAGCCTGGTTCAGGACTCATCTAGTTTCTGTCCTCAAAAGCTGCAGTTATCTCCCTCCCAGTATACCTGTCATTCCTTCAGGATCGGGGCAGCCACTACAGCAGCCGAACGAGGAATTTCTACGTCCGCTATTAAGATCATGGGCAGATGGTCTTCCTCAGCATTCGAATCATACATCAGACCTGATTCAAAAACCATTCTCGAAGCTCAGCAAGCTCTCCAACAAATCAGGCAAATTCCATGAAAATACTGGTGGTGGTGTTACGCTAACGGCCTTGCATGGCCTCGGCTCTATGTGGTTTAAAAAAAAAAAAGTGTCTGTGTGGCCTAACGCGTTAGGCCTGTCTATGTCTGGCCTAACGCGGCTATATCTGTGTGGTCTATCGAGGCCTGTATATGTATAGTGTAACAACAATGACTTTGTGTTGGGGAATTAATTAGCTCAATTAGCGGTCATATTCATCAATGTGAATATGCATCTGTTGCTTCCATAAATTAATTGATTCAAATTAGGGAATAGGTCAAAACCTCGGCTTGTATCAGCGATTACACAATTACTTGTAATAATCACTGATAGAGACGGTAGCATAGAAGTTGAAAAAGGTTCATTTACCATGCAGACTGGCCGTCCAGCAGACAGAATGTATAATTTATGAACAGAAATCGGGCGTCTTTAACACTGATAGATAACACTTTCTTGTGGCCACAAAGAAGATAATTATCTCCGTGTTTTAGACTATTTTTAGGTTTCTTTTAAGAATAAAACCAATCGTAGAGCTTATAAGGTAAAATCTGCACTCATCAGGGACTCAGAATTTGAAACAAAACAGGCAAACTTAATTCAAATGATTTAACAAAGTTTATTTAAACAAGCTAGCGATTACACAATTATTTTAAATCACGCAGGAGTAAAAATGCATAAACAAAACAGGCAATATAACGATCGTAATACAGAGATACAACAAAATAAAAAGGTTTTAGAGAGAGATTGGGAGAGAGAGAGAGAGAGAGAGAGAGAGAGAGAGAAACTCAGTGAGAGGAAAACTAATAGTTGAGATACGAATGATTTTAGGTGTGTGTGTGAGATGTGGAGATGGTAGCGTTTGTAAGGTGGGTGTGTCGCTCCGTGAGCACGTGGTAGTGTGTTTGTCTCGGCACACGTGGGTGAGAGTATGTGTGTGTGTGTGTATGTGTATGTTTGTGTGTGTGAAAGAGAATTTAGAGAGAGGGATAGAAACAGTTTAGTCATTCACCACAAAACCCCAACGTTTCTCAGTAATATTTAGACAACTTTAAACAGCATTTCCTTCAGATTGCAAATTTAAAAGATCTACGTTACTCTTGTAACGACAATGACTATGACATGCGGTCACATGCTGTTCAAATTAGTAAATCCTGATCTCCAAGTCTGCTTGAACGGTCAAAATTGCATCTTTGTGGCTCCCCCGAGGGACATTTGAGTCACATAAGGAAACCCTGTTTTCTTAGAATCCCCTCTAAAACCCCCATTTCAGCTCTGGACTCCCTGTGACTTTTACAACCTCACAGACTCGTGACATTCCAGAACACACACACACGTACACGTACACACACACACACACACACACACACACACACACACACCAACATCCTTTTGTGTTTAACTTAAAATGTGTGTAACTCAGACTGGTATCTGAATTTCCTGTATGTATGTGTGATTAATGTGTTGTGATCATACAGTTATGATCTTCGAGTGTTTGGATCTGAAATGTATTTTTGAAGAATGTTCTCCCAGTAGAATTGCATCCCGTAACCCGAGCTCATTGGCAGGTCATAAAATTTGACCACAGAGCTATCCAGCCCTATGCATGAGATAACAGGGTCGCAACATTCCAACACACACACACATACAAACACACTCTGGACTGTGAAACAGAAACCCCCTTTCAGAAAAGGACTTTTACCCATAAAGTCACTCCTAAAGGTACTAAATATATATATTTGTGTGTTAAGAGGTGTGTGTAACCCATAGGAAAGCATATGTCCTATTTGTGACCTTAATAGAACTGCTATTGCCTATACAAATGCATAATAATGTACCGTTGCATGGCTACAACGCCTAGATTCTATTTTTGATATCTTTGTAATCCTCTCCAGCTAACGGAGTTGAATTCCAATAACAGAATTCAGTGATGCGCATTGTTTTATAAGTTCATATGTCTGGAGAAAATCCTCTCCAGTTAAAGTCAATCATGACTCATTCGAGTGGGCGTGTCTAACCGGACAAAGGAATCTTCCCGCTCGAAAAATCTCGACAGCTGATTCGTCCTACACGAAGGAGGGGACGGCACCTGGGACACTGATAAAAGTCCAAAACCTTCTCTTCTCTTCACTCTCATCCTTCCGCTTCCAACTCATCCAACTTCTCTGGACCCTCCTCCCCGGCGCAGCGCTTCTCCAAGGAACATCTGAAGGAGGCCCTGGCCTTCTCCATCGAACGAACCCATGTTCCAGTCGTAGCTGCCGGTCTCTGCAACTAAGATTTCCAGCCTCTCCCATCCCGGGAGACGAATCTGAACTTTCTCGGTAACATCACATTCAGTGAGCCTTTCAAGCTTCCCGCGACACCGGAAGACGCAGCAGAAACAGGACACCATCCTCGCTTCTTGCATCAGCTTCAGCCTGACCAAAAAGAGCACTCGCAAGTATATTGATTCCTATAAAAGCTGTTCCAGGTGTCTAGGTCTTAGGTCTGTGGACTAAGTTACCCTCTATCTTCCCTCTATATCTTTCTTTCTTTCATTTCATGTTTTTGTGTTCGGTTAAATGTTTATTGGTTTGTTTGCATTTTTACGTACGTTTATGTTTGTAGTTTATATAATCTCTAGTGTGTGCCATTTTATTAATAAACCCATTTATATTTTTAATTGTCTCTGTGTTTGAAAACCCACCTTATAAAAGTCAATGAAACTTCAAGATCTAAGCTACAAGCTCGATATTGACTACCTTGAGTAGTTTTAATTCATAAACTCAGAAAGTTTGATATTCGCGGCCAGAAGATAAAACTTTCGTGGAGTTTAAAGGGGATACCCCTTCTTAACTGTAATGATCAGACAGTACAGAACAAGGTAATCTCGAAAATTGATAAAATAAATGTACATGCGACTTATGAATTATGACCATGCGTTATAAATATTAATATTCCCTATATTCTTGAGCTAATTCACATTTACCCCGAGTCGTTTACGTTACATTATTATGGTGGAGAATCCAAAAGCAGTTTCAAACTTCATTTTTTGTGGGCAAATTCAGTTTCAGTTGAATGTGTATTATTGGTATTAATAATTGTAGGCTATACGCGCGTTTTGAAGTGTGAGATAAGTCGCCAAGGCGAACTCACCCAGCTGATCGCGGGCACAAAGCCAGCCCAGCTCTGCTAAAACTGCAGTCCATGACATTACATCTGTCTCTGTAAAGACGAAGCAAAACTCTTTGCAGTTGATACATGTAACATGATTTAAACCGACTAAATGAAGACGAAGGATCTCTTTTAGGACGAAGACGTAAATCTGATAGTTTTCAGTCGTAATAGGCCTTATGATATACAATACGTTAACGATAACTCCTGGTCAGAAATTGGCCTCGCGATCCAATTTCGTAAACCTACGCAAAAATCATAAAAGTGCTATTTTGATTAATGCTTATGGGAGATGAGCAGATGATAAGTCCTGCTCACAGCTGTTCTGATGCCTGGTGTGCTCACAGCTTAAGTAAATAGATGTTCAACGCCTGTTTGCTCACAGTTTCTAGTGATTAAAACACGAAGTTTTAATACCTGTTGTTATGTAAACCGTTTTATATGTATAATATGTAATTGGAGGCCAGTTTTATGAATTAAGAAAACGGATGATAATCCCTGTTCTCCTTCTTTAAACCGTCTCATGTGTATAATATATAATGTGTAAATTGGAGACCAGTTTTATGAATTAAGAAAAGACGATAATCCCTGTTCTTATTCTAAAACCGTCTCAATGTGTAATGCATAATGTGTAATTCCTGTTAGTCACATGTTGTGAAACTCGCGTCAGTCTTCCGCATGCAACAGAAGCGCAAAACACCACGTGATTCCAAAAAAAAAATCTGCTGAATTACGCCACTGACCGACACTAGAGGGCAGCCTCTAAGTCTGGGGCAGTTCTCAAATTACGCGCCCCCAACCGACGTCATCCTGCGTGAGCGTCGCCTCCCACTGACGTCAGCCTGCGCGAGCGCAACTACGCCATCTCGTGGCGTTCTAAGATAATACTTGCTTTCAATTTCTTTTTCTCTCTGCATTCATTTTTCTCTCTCAAATACTTAACTGCATTCAAGCTTAGCTTATGCTGATATTATTTGGAGTTAGACAATTCCTTTTTCTGTTTTCGACGGTCACACTTTAAGTTAAGTTCGAAAAAAAAAAGGAAAACTTTTCGAATTAAAAACTTAGATTCGATTCACTCAGTTCATTGATAGGTCCGCCTAGGAAGAAGCACGCCACCGTGTGGCGATCTTGGGTCGACTTATCAATATCTGTTTAACCCCCAGTCTGCAATTGAAGTGTCTCCTTGCTCCCCTTTTCGTTTGATTATTTTTATGATCCATACTAATAACCTCAGTGTTATTGTAAGGATTATAGGAAGTCATTCTGAATTTCAGTTTTGATTATTTTTAGTATTGATACATCACTGTTATCATTCTAATTTTCTTTCCTTCCTTATTATTATTATTTTGGACCTCTCATTGCATGCTTATTTGAATTTTAATTTAAACAAGTTTGCATTTTTCAAATTGTGTCTATTCAACCAGGTGGACCACTGAGAGGAAACACGGCCCTCACCCTTGTGGCACAAACCCACTGCCGGGGCCTTTTCCTCTGCCTGCGTCTCAAACCTGTGTTGTTTATTCAAATTTTATTTCATTGATAATTATTTTTCTCTTCCCTCTTTCTCCAGTCTCTCCAAGGGGGGGGGGGGGGTAGGTTATTCTGATAATTACAACCAATTATCGTAATTTCCTTTGTTGTATCATTATTTTAGTAAAGCCTTTGCCTCTGACTCCTGCATACCTATTTACTCAATTTGATGAAACCAGAAAGCCTTAATTTACTTTAAGTCTAACATTGTAATCCCTCATTGTGTATCTATTGGCAGGACTCAGTCAGTGCACTGTGGTGAATGAGACGTCATCACTGGTTGGTTTCCGGTGGGCGGGGATCATCTGTCCGACGTTACTGACACTGCACTCCTTCTGGTGTTGGGACCGTCGGAGGGTCTGACCGCGCCCGCTGGTTTCCACCTGGATGACCTCTATTCACCCCAGGTGAACTAAAATTTGATAGAACCCATCCACTTATTAGGAACCACAGAATACTAGCTATTCCTTCGGGTGTATTTTAAGTGCTTGGACTCACCTTTCTCTCTCTAAGACACACTTTCTTTCGAGGTCCTGTCCCGATAACCCACGCATCTCCTGGCCCGATCAGGAACTCTCGCAGTGTTAATAAGGCTTAGGCCTCTTTATTTTATTTTATTTTATCTTCTTTGATTTATTTTCCTTAAATAACGCTCCCCGTGTTATTGTTTGTGACATTTCATTGCAGACCAATTCACTTCCTTGTGTTGTGTTTCCCTCTGATCTTCCCTACCTTCAACCTTGTCTCTTTCTCCACTCTGTTGTGATTTGTTTCTTTCATTTCACTTAGACACAGAACCTAAGAGAGACCCCAGGAAAAGCTGAATAATAGAGTGACGATCAAAGCGGGCGTCGCTAAAACGACCCCCAGGCTACCGCCTGTCCAAATTTCTATTGTGGGTTTCATCCATACCCACGAAATTGGCTCAGCTAACTGTCGGCATCAGTTAGCCCCGAAATTCTCATAAACGGCATAGCCCGTATGAGTATAGCTCATTTGACCCTAAAACAAACTTGCATTTTGTCTCTTTTTGTGTGTGCTGTGCTTCTCTCGCCAACAGTAAGCCGAGATGTCGAGCTCACCCTGTCCTGCAGTCCGCTGGGACGACCTTGAGGCATGGCTGAGGGACATAACAAAGACCGTGCTGCCCCAGGACCCACATCGCTCGAGCCAAGAGCAACGGGACACAGACCTGAGCCAGTTCGAGCCCCATGATCCAGCCCAGACATACAGCCACGAGCAGCTGTCCAAAATCTTCGGAGACCTCGCACTCAAACCCGTCGCCAGGGCCCGGGACAGCGAAAGGAGCAACGCCGACCTGCAGCAAAAGACAGCCGCACTACAGCTCCAGGCCACAGAAGCCCGGAAGGACCGAGCCCACACACAGAGTCGGCTAGACCAGCTAATCTTCCTGACCGAGGAAGAGGACGAGACGGACACAACGCTACAACAGGAAGTTGAAAGACTTCAAAATGCCCTGGACGATCTTCGTCGGCACACAGACCTTACCACAGAGAATCAACACCGTTCCAGGCCAGCAGGTGGCGGCACGACTGTGACGGTGCCCGTCCAAAGCGTCGGACCGACCGCTCGGAAAGATTCTGGAACCAGCATCACCCGCCGTCCAGAACTCCAAGCCCAGACCGTCGAACCTGTAACCACTCTCTCCAGAACACTGGTGAGGCAGAGTCTTCTTACATCACAGATGAAGACAGTGCAGCCACGTCTGACACAGACACAGAAAACGAACACTGACACCTACTGCTTCAAGGTCCTGACTGACCTGCAGTTGAGTAACCAAACCAATGTCTGCGCCACATACAGACAACCCACCCACCCACCCTAACCATTGCAGTGATTACACAGCACAAACGAACTTTACCAACTACACTGCACACCTCAGAGCCGCTAAAACGCTACCTCCGCTGTGTACAAAGAAAGTCATGCGGGCCTCTGATGAACAGACTTTTCCTATGCCACCACTTACCCCTCCACCACCCTCGCAGGCCATCCGAGCTCACTGACAACCAGTGCCTCAGACAGCTGTCTGCCACCACGCACATGTTGCGTTCACAAGACTTCAATACGCATTGTGCACCTGTTGCCATCACAGCGCCACAGCTCGTAAAGCCACAAAGCACAAGGGGGGGGGGCAGGCGTAACAATGACGCCACATGTGCCAAAAAGCCATGCATGGGACATCAAAGCATGTGGCATACCAACCTCAGCGAACCAAAAAGACTGTCCTAAACCAACTAAGGACCTCCATCGCTGGAATTTTTTTTTTTCTCCTTCTCTCTCTCTCTCTCCCTATCGCCTCTAACAGGATGCAGGCCGCAGTGGTTCGCGAGAAAGCAGCCACACTCACCAGGTCTGGCATCCGGCATCGCACGGAGAGAGCAACCCTGAGTCCTGAACACCAAGGCAGGACTCGCACTCAACACAGTCCCTCCAAGCATGGGCAACCGCCCAGCCTGAACACCTCACCTGTGTCCATACCTGGACCGCAGCTGACGCTGCGCTGTGTACCTCCACAGCAACCGACCACGCCCTGACTCCCGTCTTGGCTTTCACCCTGTACCAGACCCTACCAAATGTGAGCAGCCACAGCAAAGCTCACAAAGCCGTGTCTGGTGGTTTCCTATGGAACCGCAAAAAGGGGGTCCCGATCCGGGGCTCGCCTAAACCTCATTTGACCTGAGTCCTCAGTCATCAGCCGCTTGCCATCGACCATTGCGCTAATTTGTTGTTCGATAAAGTCCTTCCGAGGTCTTTATCTAACAAAAAGGGGGAATATGTAACGACAATGACTATGACATGCGGTCACATGCTGTTCAAATTAGTAAATCCTGATCTCCAAGTCTGCTTGAACGGTCAAAATTGCATCTTTGTGGCTCCCCCGAGGGACATTTGAGTCACATAAGGAAACCCTGTTTTCTTAGAATCCCCTCTAAAACCCCCATTTCAGCTCTGGACTCCCTGTGACTTTTACAACCTCACAGACTCGTGACATTCCAGAACACACACACACGTACACGTACACACACACACACACACACACACACACACACACACACCAACATCCTTTTGTGTTTAACTTAAAATGTGTGTAACTCAGACTGGTATCTGAATTTCCTGTATGTATGTGTGATTAATGTGTTGTGATCATACAGTTATGATCTTCGAGTGTTTGGATCTGAAATGTATTTTTGAAGAATGTTCTCCCAGTAGAATTGCATCCCGTAACCCGAGCTCATTGGCAGGTCATAAAATTTGACCACAGAGCTATCCAGCCCTATGCATGAGATAACAGGGTCGCAACATTCCAACACACACACACATACAAACACACTCTGGACTGTGAAACAGAAACCCCCTTTCAGAAAAGGACTTTTACCCATAAAGTCACTCCTAAAGGTACTAAATATATATATTTGTGTGTTAAGAGGTGTGTGTAACCCATAGGAAAGCATATGTCCTATTTGTGACCTTAATAGAACTGCTATTGCCTATACAAATGCATAATAATGTACCGTTGCATGGCTACAACGCCTAGATTCTATTTTTGATATCTTTGTAATCCTCTCCAGCTAACGGAGTTGAATTCCAATAACAGAATTCAGTGATGCGCATTGTTTTATAAGTTCATATGTCTGGAGAAAATCCTCTCCAGTTAAAGTCAATCATGACTCATTCGAGTGGGCGTGTCTAACCGGACAAAGGAATCTTCCCGCTCGAAAAATCTCGACAGCTGATTCGTCCTACACGAAGGAGGGGACGGCACCTGGGACACTGATAAAAGTCCAAAACCTTCTCTTCTCTTCACTCTCATCCTTCCGCTTCCAACTCATCCAACTTCTCTGGACCCTCCTCCCCGGCGCAGCGCTTCTCCAAGGAACATCTGAAGGAGGCCCTGGCCTTCTCCATCGAACGAACCCATGTTCCAGTCGTAGCTGCCGGTCTCTGCAACTAAGATTTCCAGCCTCTCCCATCCCGGGAGACGAATCTGAACTTTCTCGGTAACATCACATTCAGTGAGCCTTTCAAGCTTCCCGCGACACCGGAAGACGCAGCAGAAACAGGACACCATCCTCGCTTCTTGCATCAGCTTCAGCCTGACCAAAAAGAGCACTCGCAAGTATATTGATTCCTATAAAAGCTGTTCCAGGTGTCTAGGTCTTAGGTCTGTGGACTAAGTTACCCTCTATCTTCCCTCTATATCTTTCTTTCTTTCATTTCATGTTTTTGTGTTCGGTTAAATGTTTATTGGTTTGTTTGCATTTTTACGTACGTTTATGTTTGTAGTTTATATAATCTCTAGTGTGTGCCATTTTATTAATAAACCCATTTATATTTTTAATTGTCTCTGTGTTTGAAAACCCACCTTATAAAAGTCAATGAAACTTCAAGATCTAAGCTACAAGCTCGATATTGACTACCTTGAGTAGTTTTAATTCATAAACTCAGAAAGTTTGATATTCGCGGCCAGAAGATAAAACTTTCGTGGAGTTTAAAGGGGATACCCCTTCTTAACTGTAATGATCAGACAGTACAGAACAAGGTAATCTCGAAAATTGATAAAATAAATGTACATGCGACTTATGAATTATGACCATGCGTTATAAATATTAATATTCCCTATATTCTTGAGCTAATTCACATTTACCCCGAGTCGTTTACGTTACACTCTGTTTGAAAGATCGGCCTTCTGTGGGTGCGTTCGTCTGTGTTGGATAAAGACACCTGGATCACGTGGTCACAGCGTTCTGGTTGCTATGGCGACTTGAAGCGAGCGAAGACTCAGCAAAGATTATCTTTAGCCTTAAGTTGGTTTTGTGGGTTGGTTTCAGAAGACTATACTGAAGTAATGGTAGTTCTAAGAAAAGACTTGGAAATAAAAGGAAAATAAAAGCGAGCGGAGCTTCCTTGAGGGAAGGAGGCGTGTCGTCTTTCTCTCTGGCGGACTGCAATGAGAGGAGAGGGGCGCGCAATTTTAAAGGGCTAAACTCACGCGTCCCTCACGTACGTGGGCCAATCGTCTTTAACAACGTATGGGCCCACCTCCTGACGTTTTGAGGTCTATACGCCTCCTTTCCGCGGGGTTTTGAAACGATGAATTCGTCCATAACTTAATAACACTGGTATTTAATAAAACAATGCATTCTCTGATATTTTGTGTTAAAGATTCAGCATCGTTGGGGTTTGTGGAACACGGCAATACCGCGAATGACAGTTCTAATATCTAAAATCAAGGAGGTACATCATTTCTTGTAATTGTGGGCACCACAGAGTGATTACAGGCCAATAAACTACATAGGCATAATATTTGGGACAGGGGATCATACACATCAAGAAAATACATTTAAAATGTTTTATACAAGGATTTTGGATCACACGTGGTGGGGCCTGAGTGTGTTTCTGTGTGTGTGTATGTGAGTGCGTCTTGAAAGTTCATACCCGTCCGCTGAACTCTTGTCCCCGGCGCTGCGGGTGAGGCTTATGTGTGTGCGTGCGTTTGGCTCTTTGGATTGATGTATTAGGCACAGACCACATGTTTTGGGCATCTGGTCTCTACAACACTGTTTTATTGTTGTGAAGAGTTAATTAGTGTCTATGTGTAAATCAGTGTCCGAGAGACTCCCTGGGGGGGGGGTGCTTTCGGGATCGCTCTCATTGGTCAGCGTTAGGCTCTCCCGGCCATAAACAGACGGTCTCTGTTGGTTTAGACGTAAGAGATCATGTAGAGTGAGAGATAGTCAATGATTTACACCATTTTTCGGCGCCGTTTGGGCTGCACGTCTTGCGCCGAGCAATCTCAAAACAACAGAGGTGTCGTAAATGAGAGTGCTTTGGAATGTGAGAATAGCTTGAGTCAGAGCGAGACAGGGGTTTTGTAGATTTAGACTGCATTAATTAATTTGATTTAATCACCATGCAACTGGTGATCTGCTCTCCGTTACATTCCCCCTTTTGATGAGTCGACCGGGCGTGTATGGGCCTAGTTGAGTCATCACGGTAACAACGGTCAGATGGCAGGTGCATGGATGGGAGGAGGCTGCACACGGGTGTTGCTTAGGACTGCAGCGTGAGCTCGATGAGGTCTTCAGCTTGCTCTAGTGGGGAGTCATCCTTCCGGAGGTTTCCCCTGAAGCCGACGGAGACTGCCTCTGTGAGCTTGGCTGTGGAGGTTCGAATTGCGTTGATCCTTCTGTACAGGATATAGGCCAAACCCAAAGCTAGGGCGTGTCCGAGGATGCTGGTAATGCACAGTGCGGTATCAGCGGCTGTCCATGTTTGTACCACAGGTGAAGTGTTCAGAATGGGTAGTCGAGACAATGCTTGAAGGGCTGAGTCCAGGGGAGCTATGTCGATAACTTGTGGCCCCCCTTTTTCAATCCAATCTTCCAGTTCGGGATCTAGAGTGAAATTGCGGTTCTTGAAGAACGACGGAATTTCTAGCTCGGCTTGGTACTCTTCACTTGGGAGGTGGTACAAGGCCAGGTCATCTAGGTGGAGGATGGCTCCTCGTGGGACTTGAATCCACATGCTTTGGTTGAGCAGGTTGACACGTGTAGCAGTGTCGTGTTGGTCATAGGTCAGTGTCGCTGACCGTACTGGAGTGTTCACGAGCCATCGGTTTCCTACGATCTCAGCTTGCGTCTCGGTGACCTGGTTGCGAGGTTTCGCATCGGCCGGACAACGTGCGTCGTTGGCTAGTTGTTGGAGGCCGCAGATCCCATCGGTGTTATCTCTGAGGAAAGGTTTGCTGGGACAGAGATAGTGAATGTCTTTCGTGCGGGTGCACATGTGTAGGTTAGGTGCTAGGTACAGTTGTGGGTCGCTGTCATGGTACGCTACCACGTCGGGAGTCCGTACTTTAAACTGAGTGTCCCGTTGCCAGAATCCGATGTTGACAATGTCTTTAAGACGGTAGAATCGGCTTGATTCGATGATTGGCAGATTGAGGAGGAAGCCAACCTCCCGCTGTGCCGGGTCAACGTACAGGGGAATGGCGCTACCTAAAGAGTAGGCGAGATGGGTTTGTATCGGATCCGTGGGTGCGGTGGTGGCGGAAGCCAGCACGGTTTGTACGAGACTCAGGGGTATTAGGTAAGGCGGGATCCTTCCCATGGCTAGGTTGTCCATGGAGGAGCTCACTTCTCTGAGCATGTCGGACATCAATGCGGTGACCAACTGAGTTTGGGCAAAGTCATTCTGGAAGACTGTGAACATCTGTCTCATTGAGTTCAAAGTTTGGTTCAACATGACGCTATGTGTGTTAAGGATGGTGACTGTACCTCTCAGTGTTTTGCCTATGGTGGTTAGGGATGCGCTTTGTGTGGTGAGTTGGTCTTTCAGCTGTGGGAGTTCCGTCTGGATTTCTGTCACATGTCTTCGTACCGTGGCGATGTTCACGGCATTGACGCTAGACATACCGATGTTGAACAGCGTGCCCACAGCTGCAGCGGCTCCGAGTAGGGCTCCGAGGAACCTTTTGGACCGTCTGTTGTGTCCACTCAGTTCGGCCTGGGTGAGAGTCACCTTTTCAAGTTGGTTCAGCATGTGGACGATGTCAGCTTCAGCATGGTCGAGGGCGGTTTCTGTCCATCTGGCACCCGCCCAACTGTAGTGAGTGGCGGATCTCGGGTAGTGCGCACGGTAGACGTTTCGGGGGTCGAGTCGCACGTACACTTTCTGTGTGTGTGTGCGGCAATTTGTGATAAGCAGTCCAGGCTGTTCTCTCAACACGATTCCCGAGGCTGGCCCCGGTGAGATGACATCGGGTGGTGGCTGGCCTCTGGTCGACTGAAAGCACATGATGGCAATCCACAGCAGCATCCTGTTACAGGCAAGAGAGAGAGAGGTGTGGATGAGAAGGGGAAAGAAAGAAGGCACAGATCAGCAAGGGTTGTCCCGGGGGATGGGACAGTCTTCTTTCCTGTAGGGACGGCGGTTGAGTTTAGTTCGTATTGGCCTCTTCTTGTCTGTCCCTACTACGGGCCACATATCTTCTAATTTGATTTCGGTGGACCCATTTGAGAACGGGTTCTCTTGGTCCCCGTTTAAGCTGGATCTGGTATGCTACAGGAGAGAGTTTGTTCACAATTTCATGTGGTCCAGTCCAGTGAGGCAGAAACTTTTTTGACAGTTGCTTGGGTGGCAAGGCGAAACTGTAGTACAGGACTTTGTCGCCCACACTGAGTTCTTGGTGTGATGCCTTTTTGTCGTAAAAGGCTTTCTGGCCTTCAGCGCTGGTCTTCAGGTGTTGCTGAGCGAAAGCGAAAGTTGTTTTCAAGTGTCTATGGAGCTCGTCCAGATATTGGGACGTAGTATAGGCGGTGACGAGGTTGTTGTCTCCTGGTTGGTACAACAGGTGTAAGGGCAGAGTCATCTGCCTCCCAGTCATGAGTTCAAATGGAGCCACTTTGGTGGATTCCTGTGGTGTGGCTCGGATAGCCATCAGCACCAGGGGAAGTTTCGCATCCCAGTCTTTCTGGTTAGCCGACACATATTTTCTCAACATGGCGACCACCGTTCGGTTAGACCTTTCTACCTGTCCGGATGAGATCGGATGGTGACTGATGTGAAGTTTGGCTTGTACCCCTAGAATTCTCCAGATCTTTTGCATGATCTCTGCGGTGAAATGGGTACCTCAATCTGAATTGACTCTCAGTGGCAACCCGAATCGGGAGAAGATGTGGTTCATCAGGAGATATGCCGTTGTTTGGGCGGTGTCGTTAGGTGCTGGCAAACACTCTACCCACTTGGTAAACTGACACACCACCGTGAGAAAGTATTTGTTACCTCTGCTCGATCTGGGCAGCGGTCCCACCCAATCAATTTGGAGATCTGACCAGGGAAATGTGATTCCTCTGCGTTGCAACGGGGCTCTGTGAGTCAGGTTTGTTGGGTGAAACTGGCAACAGACCAGGCATTCTCTCACATACTCTGCCACATCCTGCTGCATACCTGGCCAGTATGCCACTTGTCTAAGTGTCTCATACGTGGCTCTGGTACCGTGGTGCCCCGCGTAAGGTGCGTTGTGGGCGTGGTTTATCATCTCCCCCCTTTGACATCGGGGCACGACAAGCTTGGGCGAAGTGGTGTCATCGGTGACAAACCATAAAATGTCGTCCCGCACACGCAGCATGTGTCTGCTGTTGTGTAAGTGTCTGAGATCTGAGTTATCAGTGGTGTCAGACGGTGCGATTGGGTTGGGGGAGGGGTCTTTGAGGTGGAGAATCATAGTCTTTATGGCAGTGTCCGAGCCTTGCATTTCTGCAAGGTCGTTGTTTGAAATTTGTGGGGTTAGTGACAGCATCTGCGAAGCAGGTGCAGTAGCAGGTGATGGTTTCTTGCTTCGGGTTAGCACTGCTACGTCGGGGGTGGGTGAGGGTTTCGGGGAATTCCACGGTTCACCGTGTAGGGCGCCCGCTTTTACGAGGGCGTCAGTGTGGTCATTGAAGTCTTTGTCTTGGCCTGGGAGTTTGGAGTGTCCTTTTACCTTTTTCCAGTACACGGCGAGATCGTGTGTCGTTGTGATGTTATCACATTCCTGGAACAGGTGTTGGTGTTTTACAGGCTTGTTGTTAGCAGTTTTGAAACCATTCTGTTTCCAGGTCTGGAGATGGCATACAAAACTGAGTCTGGCATAGTTAGAGTCTGTGCAGATGAGAAGTTCTTTGATGTTGTTTGATGCTGCGATTTGCAGAGTTATGAGAATTGCTGCGATTTCTGCATACTGTGATGACTTGGGGCCTAGCTTGAAGTGTTGTGGTGGGCATGGGTGGTCGTTCACCCACAGTACCCCTGCACCTGCTTTTAGGATGCCCTCGCTGTTGTAGGAGCATCCGTCCACGTAGGCTGTGGGCATGCCTTCGCACGCATTCTTGTCAAAGTACCTGTGGCAGGTCAGTGGTGGTTCTTGGGGCTCAGGTGTGTTCAGCGTTGCGGCAGGAGAGTTGTCAGAGCAGTTTTGACAGGCCGCCAAGCCGTTACCTAGAGCGGATTTGTGGTTTTGTGCATATCTTGCCTCGACGTTTCGTCCTTGGAGAGCCATTAGCCATGTAGCAATGCGTGAATTAGTGACAACGCCGTCGCGGATTCGCTGGCTATTGAGGAACATGACGGGCTGGTGGCATGTTTCTATGATGACTTTCTGTGCACCAATGTAGTTGGAGAAGCGCTGAATTGCCCACACTGTACAGAGCAAAGCTTTTTCGCAGTCTGAGAATTTACATTCTGGAGGGAGAAGTGTCTTGCTGGCATATGCGACTACCTTCTTGTCTTGGTCATGTTGTTGGTATAGGCCAGCACTGAGACATTGGTTTGAAAACCCAGCTTCCAGGTGGAATTCTTTTTGTGGATCAGGGTAAGCAAGGCATGGAGCTGTGCATAAATGTCTTTTTAGTTCTACCATGGCGTGTTCTTGAGCATCTGACCAGACGAAAGGGCAGTCCTTTTTCAACATAGTTGTTAAAGGCCTGGCGATGTCTGAATAGTTTTCGATGAACTGTCGGGAGTAGTTGCAAACTCCTAGAAAGCTTCGAAGTTCTGAGACGTTAGTGGGGGGCTTGATGTTTTGGATGGCATGAATACGGTTTGATTGTGGTTCAATGCCATGGGGTCCAATGAGCAAGCCAACGTAATTGACCTTGCTTTTACACCACTGCCCCTTGTGGAGGGCTATTTTGGCGCCGGCAGCAGATAACTGGTTTAAAACATAGTCAATTTCTTTTAGGTGGTCTGCCACCGTCGTGCTTTTCATAAGCACATCGTCGACGTAAATCAGGTTACCTCTCATCCTGGCGTCTGGACATGCTTTGTTCAGGAATATGTTGAATTCAGCTGGTGAGTTTGCATATCCGAACGGACACCTGTTGAAGGTGTACTGTCGGTTGCCAAACGTGAATGCCAGCTTGTGTTGGTCGTCAGGGTGTACTGGAATGGTCCAGAATCCAGAGGCCACATCGAGTGTAGAGAAGATGGTGGCTCCTCTGATTTGTGGGATTTCCTGTTCCAGCTGAGTCATGGGCCATCGTGACAATGGCACCTGTTGATTTAATTTGCGATAGTCGATGGTCGGTCTCCACTTTCCATTAGGCTTGAGAACAGGCCATAGTGGCGCAGAGTATGTGCTGTTGCAGGCTCGAATGACATTTTTCTCAAGCATTGATTCGATGATTTCCCGCACCGGTTCGTGTGAGGCGATGGGAATCTTGTATTGCTTGACAAAGGTGGGCGGAGCCTCAGGGTGCGTGGGGATACGCACTGTGTGGAGGTCCGTCAGACCACAGTCTAAAGAGTCTTTCGCAAATGATTCTTTGAACTTGTATAGGACTTGTTTTAGTCTTTGGCGGTCTGCATCATCCTGAAGGGCATCAGCATCCTGTAGAATTTGTTGCACTTGCAATTCGAAACCTTGGTATGGTTCCTCTGTTGGTTTATCATCAGTCGGGTTGGTTTCAACCGGCACGGCAGGTGCGTCAGCTTCACTGACGGGCTGGTGGGAGACTGTGTACACTGTGAGGTGTTGATCCTCTGTCAGCTCTGTTCTGCACACACGGTGTTTGGCTACCGACATGACAGATGTGATGGCAATGAATTGGAAGGGTGCTGTGAACAATGTATTGTCAGTATGTCCCTCAGGTATCAGTGCAGGTGGAATAGGCCCTATTACGGGTAGTATCAGTTCAAAGTCATGAAAGTCATTACTGACTAGCCATCCCAGTCGGTAGGCTTTGGGGATGTTGATGTCAGCTGCTGTGCAGTTGTTGAACAGAATGTAGACTACCCGAGATGACACTTCAGTGAGGGGTGTGGCTTCGAGGGTGAGTCCGAGTTCTACACATTCAGGTGAAGGTTGGAAGAAAGCCAGTGTGTGGTTTAGGGTTTGGCCCTGTCGCAGGTTGAGGCGCACGGCGACGCCTTTCGTGTAAGCAGGTACGACTGTTCCTTGTTCGTTGATGAGGGTGCAGACTTCAGGGATGGTCTGACCTGACAGTAGATTGTCATGACTGATGGGAACAGGTGGCAGTGAAATCAATGGAGCCCATACAACCTCATTAAACATGTCCACATGAGCTTTGAGGCGAATCAAGATGTCTGCTCCAATGTAGACGTCGCGAGCTGGGTCTTCCAGGATCAGGAAGTAATGGGTCAAGTGTCGGTGATTCCATGTCAAGTTCAAGGCACAGATCCCTTTGGCAGATGTCAATGAGGTTGGTTCTGGGTTCAAAGGGAAACGGGTGCGTTTACAGGTGTAGGGCAGGTCTGGAGTCTTTTCAAGAATGGCATTGAATAGTGACAAGCTTATAGCTGAGTTGTCTGCCCATAGTGCCAGGATAATGTCTGTTGCGGTTACGTCCTGCAGCTGCAGGGGAGTTTTTACCTGGGGGCAGTAATTATCGGAGTCTGGCGTGGTTCTGAACGTGCAGAGTAGCGAACTGGAACCCTGAACAGCTGTGGGGATTTCATCCTCATGTCTGGCTGAGGGAATTTCCACGATCCTTGTGGCTTGGCATTCTGGCTCAATGGATTTGTGCGGCTGGAGGGGGAGGGGTTCGCGCACCTGAGCCCAAATTTGTAGATGCTTGAAGTCCAACAAGGGTTTTTTTTTTTTTGCGCTTCACACTTGAGTTTTTGAAATAGTTGAGCAGAAATTAGCGTTAGGTCAGAACCTGTGTCCACCAGGGCTTCGAGCTGCATTTCCTTTTCTAAGGTGATGGTTAAGTACAGTTTTCGTGCCACTCCTCTCTCAATGAGGTTGCCCAGGAGTTGTGGCATGGGCTCTTGTGTGTTGATTGACAAGCAGTGGGGGTAGGTCTCTAGTGTCTCGTTGTTGGTGCAGATTACTAGGACAGCGCTGTCTGGCATTTTGTTTTGAGAGCTGCTGCAGTCTTGTGCAGGAAGTGTTGTTTTAAGCTGGAGGGAGTGAGTTGAGCTGTCATTTGGTGATGCAGCAGCGAGTTCGATAGTCTGAGGTTTAACAACAGTGTTTTGCGGGGCTGTCAGCTTGAGGGAGTGAGTGGAGCTGTCATTTTGTGATGTGACAGCGAGTTCGATAGTCTTTGGTTTGACAGCAGTGTTTTGCGGGGCTGTCAGTTTGAGGGAGTGAGTGGAGCTGTCATTTTGTGATGTGACAGCGAGTTCAGCAGTCTGAGGTTTAACAATAGTTTCAGGTGGGCTGTCAGCGTGAGGAGCATTGGTTTCAGGCCTGTGGGCTAGTCATGCGGTGTCTGGTTTATCTTTGTCTTCCTTGTGAGGTTTCTTTTGGACAAGATTTCTCAGTGCTCTTATGAGTTCTGCTTCTTCGGGCGTGGCTGCACTGTTTCTGTCGGGTGTGGGCTCCATTTTGACTTTACCGTTGTCATGTCGAGATGGGTCCCTTGGCCGTTTATCTGGGCTTGTGGTTCGGGGAGATCGGGGTCGGCCCCTTCTGGGGTTGCGGTCGGCTTCCCAGCTGCCTCCGCCTTTTTGGTTGTGGGGGAAGCGATGCCGGTCCCAGGGTCCACCGAAACGATCATTTTGCGGCCTTGGGCGGACACCTCCCCGGTTTCGCTGTCCTCTGCCGGCTTGGAACGGTCGGGACTGTTTGTTGCCGGGTTCGTAGTTGGCAGGCTGTGCACCCTCCAGGGCAAGTTCTGGACCGGGCGCAGCGACGGCACACACTGTGGGGTATTTTACAGGTTTTTCAGACACAGTCTTTTGTTTTACGTACGCTTTGTGGGCCAGGTCACGTAACTGTTGAATTGACAGGGTCCGTGGACAGACTAGAACGCCCAGGTGCGCACTTTGACTTGGGTGGAGATTCCGCAGAAAAAGCGTTTTGAAACTCACGTCCTCTTCCATGTGTGCCTCATTCCTCGGTCCGAAGTAGGCGAGCCGCAGACGTTCGTAGTAGGCTTGCGGCGTTTCCAGACGAGCTTGTTTGAGGTCCATTGCCGCAATGATGCCTTGGTCCGAGTCTGGATCAGAGAATTCACGGATCAGGGCTTGTCGTAATTGTGGATAGTTCGTTTTAAAGGATTCTGGCTGGCGATCCAGGAAACTTCTCACGATGCGCCCAGAAGTGGTCCGAAGGAGATATAACTTGTCCCAAGTCGTGACATTGTCCACAGTTTGCAAGTGAAATTCAATATCGGTTAAATAAGAGTGCACGTCGTTGCCACCTGCTGGATTTGGGTTGAATGTAGGGATGTTTCTTGCCAGCTTGTCCAGTTCTTTAGAGGCTGTGCGGTGACTGGTGGCTCGTCTTTCCGGGACGGGGCCAGCAGGTGAGATAGTGTCAGGACGTGGGCTTTCCTCTTCTTCTTTAGCTTTAATAGTTTGGCTGTGAAGTGCAGGTTCGCGGGTAAGGAGAGACGGGGTGGTGTGTGTCTCCCCCTCCCGCTTATCTTGTAGGTCGTACACATGTTTGAGTTCACAGTGGACCATGTCCAGCTCGCCCTTAAGCTCATGACTTTGTTGGATGAGCTCGTCAATTTCAGCTCAGGCTTTCTGCAAAAATGTTTCACAAACTTTGACTCTAGCGTCTCTGTCCGTTAATTCTGTGCGTGCTCTTGCTAGCAGATCCTCTCCACGTAGCAGCTTGGAATTTAGGGCAGCCGTGGTCTGTTTCTCCGCCTCCACTGTCCTGTCCGTGTCCAGACGCAGGTCCTCCAGGGCCTGCTGTAATCTTTCCACTTCCTGTTGTAGTCTTTCCACTTCCTGTTGTAGTCTTTCCACTTCCTGTTGTAGTTCCGGGTGTGTTTCCTCCTCCGTTCCCAGAAGTAGCTCGTCCAGTTGTTGTTGTGCCAGCTCCTTTTGTTTGCAGGCCTCCTTTAGCTGAGTCTTTAGTCCAGCGGTGTCCTTTTCCAGCTTGGCTTTGTCCTTTTCCAGCTGGGCTTTGTCCTTTTCCAGCTTGGCTTTGTCCTTTTCCAGCTGGGCTTTGTCCTCCTCCAGCAGACGTGCCTGGGACACCAGGTAGTGAGAGAGACTCCCGATGAGGCGACTCCATTCTTTTGAACTGTAGGCCTGCGTGGGGTCCTGGGACATGATCTGGTCCACGTTGTTGTCCAGTTCCTGTTGGGTCAGGAGTTTTGGGTCACCGAAGTCTTTGGATAGACAGCCTGTAGTCATGGCGGACAACCACGCTTCCAGGCTACTCCAGTGAGCCGCAGGGCTGGATGAGCGCGACATGTTGACTCACTGTAGGCGAGAGAAAACACAACACACACACACACACAAGAAGGGCCAATGCAATCGTGTCGTGAAGCTAATAAACTATAGGACGGTATGCCGTCTATAGAACTTTGGGCTAACTGACTTTAGACAGTTAGGCGGGTCAGCATAGGACCCGGAATAGAGACTGTTCAGTTGTCCCTCTATTACTTAGCTTTTTGGGGTCTCGTTGGTGCACTGAAAAACAAGTTACCACAGAACATGCAAGGCACGAGTAGGCGAGGATTTAAAGGGGAGGAAGAAACAGAAATTGAACACAAAAACAAAAACAAAAATATCAGTGATTTGATCTGAGCTGTAATTTGGACACTAATAGCACAAAGGATGTGCCTTGGGGGAGATATTTAAGATTATGTGGCTTATAGTGGGAGGCAGAGTTTTCTTTTTTTTTTTCAAATGATTTAGTCTTACCTGAAATGGACGGAGGTCGCCCCGGCCGGCCCTCCCCGAGCGCGGTCAACCTTCCTGGCGCCCCGAACACCTGGCCGCCGTGACCTTGGATTCTCCGTTACTCTGCTCACGGACACGACCCCTCAAACAGGGTGACTTTTAACACAATCCTAGTAGTTCCGGAGATATCAACCAACCAAACGCAATGCAAAGGTGGGTGCGTCACAGAACGATGGCAGGGGCTGCCTAGTGTTTGCGCAGGGGTCCCAACAATTGACTCTTGCGTCGGTTTTTATGGCTGACACTCCGAAGCACCGGATTGCTGAGGTCACGCACTGCGTGCCGCCGCCCGTGGCAGAGGTAAGAGAAACTCAAGGGTCACCGCACGGTCAGTGTCGGAAACGTCAGTCGGGAGACTCACCCACAGAGGTCGAACCGGGACCACTCTAGTCCACTGCAAGTGCTGAGATTCTTGCCTATAAGAGCCACAACATGGAGTGAAACAAGGGACTCTAAAGTGAATTAAGATTTCTTGCTTACACCAAATGGAGTTATGTGGTAAAACAATAATAACAAAATAAAACTCCGCAGACGGAGAAAACACAAAACAAAGTAAAATTAAACCAACCTTGAAGCGGAAAAACCGAATTAAAGGGGTGTATGGTCTTGTCAGTTAAAGGTGAAACAGAAGAAGGTTAGCGGTTTCTCGATGTAGGTGGAAACAGGAGAAGCGGTGCGGTAGACCACTGTAGTGGTTTAATAGAGCCTCTAGGGGGCGCTCTTCCTCTCGTCGGTTCGCCTTAACTGTTGGACACGCTTAAACTTTTAATTCAAAATTGGCTTAAAATCAAATCCAAATAATCCTGGGGTACCTTAACAGAGAATTCGAATGGTTATTTATAACAATCAAACAACACTTAAGTTATTTTGTAATGATTACAAACTAATCATTCGAAATCAGCATCTATGGAATGAAATTCAACAGAGTAAATTTGTAGAAAGCTGACTTGGACAGGGAGCTTCCACTAGGGGGCTCTGTCTTTCTCAGGGGTATGATGATTGGGAATAACAAAAAAAAAAAATTCTTTTTTAGAAATGGAAGGATTTCAACAACAAAATAAAATAATCACTATAACATTGAAGTTGTTATTAAATGATTATTTAAAAATGGGAATAAACCCAAACAGAATCATCAATGTAGATTTAGAAGTGGAAAACACAGCAGGGTATAGTGACCCTGAGGAGAAGAGGGATAGTTGACCTGGAGGGGTGTGGCCACGTGGGGCACTGTCCTCTTCCGGGTGAACTATCAGTGCTTTTGGATTGAGACACCCTATAATTTCCGGTTTCCTTTCTGGGAATTTAAATTCACAATAAACTGTCTCAGTCCAAAATACAAGGGTTGTTTTAAACGAACTTAGCGATCTGTAAATACAAATATGTATTTAAACAGCGTCTTAGATACTTACGACCGCGAATTTATTTTTTTATTTTTTTATCACCAAAAATCAAGGCGGAAGGAAGTGGCCGACGGGTGTTTACCCCGTCGTCGACCACGCGGTGGCAGTGTTGCGCTTACGCGGAACAAAGACACGAGGTGGTAAATTTAAAACATGAGAACAATACACGCCTGTAAGATTGACTTCAGCAATCGCAATTTCACGCGTGCAGGCCTTTTACAAACACAAAAATCACACTGCAAATAAATTCTTTAAAAAGGTCACGCAGACCTTTTGCAAACACAAAAATCACACTGCAAATAAATTCTTGAGAGATCACGGCGGATCTTTTGTTTCTGTTCTGTGCAGAACTATAACGCGGGTTCCTTGCTGGTTAGCGAAGCCAGTGGTTTAACCCGTAACGTGTCGTGGCTAGCGACATACAATAGAATATATTCTTTCTGACCGGAGTAGCTCACTTTGCTCTCGGGGTTTACAGAAATACCGGTAACAATGCCTGATGGACTCCTTTGTTCCAACACAGGTATTAAAACAGAATTACATGTACGGTCAAGCAAAAGAGATGTTTATTTTCCTCTAATTTTGGACTCGCAACAATACTGTAAACTTAACTGCAGTTTTTCTCCACGACCAGACTTAACTGGTGGGTTATGGCTTTTTGCCCTTTGATCAGTTTTTCGAGTCGACTTATTCAGTAATTCAATACTTGTTTAGTAACGTTACAAGATTCAAACGCGCACAAAAACGTTAAACTTTCAAAAATCACACATGAATATCAAATTGCACAATTTGTATCAAAACTGAGTATGAGAGTGCCCGCATTCAAAAAAACAATATTTATGTAACAACAATGACTTTGTGTTGGGGAATTAATTAGCTCAAATTAGCGGTCATATTCATCAATGTGAATATGCATCTGTTGCTTCCATAAATTAATTGATTCAAATTAGGGAATAGGTCAAAACCTCGGCTTGTATCAGCGATTACACAATTACTTGTAATAATCACTGATAGAGACGGGTAGCATTTACTCAATTTGGGGAATTTGAGGTAGAAGTTGAAGAAGGTTCATTTACCATGCAGACTGGCCGTCCAGCGGACAGAATGTATAATTTATGAACAGAAATCGGGCGTCTTTAACACTGATAGATAACACTTTCTTGTGGCCACAAAGAAGATAATTATCTCCGTGTTTTAGACAATTTTTAGGTTTCTTTTAAGAATAAAACCAATCGTAGAGCTTATAAGGTAAAATCTGCACTCATCAGGGACTCAGAATTTGAAACAAAACAGGCAAACTTAATTCAAATGATTTAACAAAGTTTATTTAAACAAGCTAGCGATTACACAATTATTTTAAATCACGCAGGAGTAAAAATGCATAAACAAAACAGGCAATATAACGATCGTAATACAGAGATACAACAAAATAAAAAGGTTTTAGAGAGAGATTGGGAGAGAGAGAGAGAGAGAGAGAGAGAGAGAGAGAAACTCAGTGAGAGGAAAACTAATAGTTGAGATACGAATGATTTTAGGTGTGTGTGTGAGATGTGGAGATGGTAGCGTTTGTAAGGTGGGTGTGTCGCTCCGTGAGCACGTGGTAGTGTGTTTGTCTCGGCACACGTGGGTGAGAGTATGTGTGTGTGTGTGTATGTGTATGTTTGTGTGTGTGAAAGAGAATTTAGAGAGAGGGATAGAAACAGTTTAGTCATTCACCACAAAACCCCAACGTTTCTCAGTAATATTTAGACAACTTTAAACAGCATTTCCTTCAGATTGCAAATTTAAAAGATCTACGTTACTCTGTTTGAAAGATCGGCCTTCTGTGGGTGCGTTCGTCTGTGTTGGATAAAGACACCTGGATCACGTGGTCACAGCGTTCTGGTTGCTATGGCGACTTGAAGCGAGCGAAGACTCAGCAAAGATTATCTTTAGCCTTAAGTTGGTTTTGTGGGTTGGTTTCAGAAGACTATACTGAAGTAATGGTAGTTCTAAGAAAAGACTTGGAAATAAAAGGAAAATAAAAGCGAGCGGAGCTTCCTTGAGGGAAGGAGGCGTGTCGTCTTTCTCTCTGGCGGACTGCAATGAGAGGAGAGGGGCGCGCAATTTTAAAGGGCTAAACTCACGCGTCCCTCACGTACGTGGGCCAATCGTCTTTAACAACGTATGGGCCCACCTCCTGACGTTTTGAGGTCTATACGCCTCCTTTCCGCGGGGTTTTGAAACGATGAATTCGTCCATAACTTAATAACACTGGTATTTAATAAAACAATGCATTCTCTGATATTTTGTGTTAAAGATTCAGCATCGTTGGGGTTTGTGGAACACGGCAATACCGCGAATGACAGTTCTAATATCTAAAATCAAGGAGGTACATCATTTCTTGTAATTGTGGGCACCACAGAGTGATTACAGGCCAATAAACTACATAGGCATAATATTTGGGACAGGGGATCATACACATCAAGAAAATACATTTAAAATGTTTTATACAAGGATTTTGGATCACACGTGGTGGGGCCTGAGTGTGTTTCTGTGTGTGTGTATGTGAGTGCGTCTTGAAAGTTCATACCCGTCCGCTGAACTCTTGTCCCCGGCGCTGCGGGTGAGGCTTATGTGTGTGCGTGCGTTTGGCTCTTTGGATTGATGTATTAGGCACAGACCACATGTTTTGGGCATCTGGTCTCTACAACACTGTTTTATTGTTGTGAAGAGTTAATTAGTGTCTATGTGTAAATCAGTGTCCGAGAGACTCCCTGGGGGGGGGGGGTGCTTTCGGGATCGCTCTCATTGGTCAGCGTTAGGCTCTCCCGGCCATAAACAGACGGTCTCTGTTGGTTTAGACGTAAGAGATCATGTAGAGTGAGAGATAGTCAATGATTTACACCATTTTTCGGCGCCGTTTGGGCTGCACGTCTTGCGCCGAGCAATCTCAAAACAACAGAGGTGTCGTAAATGAGAGTGCTTTGGAATGTGAGAATAGCTTGAGTCAGAGCGAGACAGGGGTTTTGTAGATTTAGACTGCATTAATTAATTTGATTTAATCACCATGCAACTGGTGATCTGCTCTCCGTTACAATAGCCAATGTGGCATTGTCTGTGTGGCCTATCGAGGCCTGTCCATGTCTGGCCTAACGTGGCAATATCTGTGTGGTCTATCGAGGCCTGTCTATGTCTGGCCTAACGTGGCTATATCTGTGTGGTCTATCGAGGCCTGTATATGTCTGGCCTAACGTGGCAATGTCTGTGTGGTCTATCGAGGCCTGTCCATGTCTGGCCTAACGTGGCTATATCCGTGTGGTCTATCGAGGCCTGTCTATGTCTGGCCTATTGTGGCTATATC
Organism: Leuciscus leuciscus; assembly: GCF_965113295.1. Classification (NCBI taxonomy): domain Eukaryota; kingdom Metazoa; phylum Chordata; class Actinopteri; order Cypriniformes; family Leuciscidae; genus Leuciscus; species Leuciscus leuciscus. Next base: position 27,040,140 of record NC_138746.1, read on the forward strand.
TGTGTGGCCTATCGAGGCTTGTCTATGTCTGGCCTAACGTGGCTATATCTGTGTGGCCTATCGAGGCTTGTCTATGTCTGGCCTAACGTGGCTATATCTGTGTAGTCTATCGAGGCCTGTCTATGTCTGGCCTATCGTGGCTATATCTGTGTAGTCTATCGAGGCCTGTCTATGTCTGGCCTATCGTGGCAATGTCTGTGTGGCCTATCGAGGCCTGTCTATGTCTGGCCTATCATGGCAATGTCTGCGTGGTCTATCGAGGCCTGTCTATGTCTGGCCAAACGTGGCTATATCTGTGTGGCCTATCGAGGCCTGTCTATGTCTGGCCTATCGTGGCAATGTCTGTGTAGTCTATCGAGGCCTGTCTATGTCTGGCCTATCATGGCAATGTCTGCGTGGTCTATCGAGGCCTGTCTATGTCTGGCCAAACGTGGCTATATCTGTGTGGCCTATCGAGGCCTGTCTATGTCTGGCCTATCGTGGCAATGTCTGTGTGGTCTATCGAGGCCTGTCTATGTCTGGCCTATCGTGGCAATGTTTGTGTGGTCTATCGAGGCCTGTATATGTATAGCCAATGTGGCATTGTCTGTGTGGTCTATCGAGGCCTGTCTATGTCTGGCCTAACGTGGCTATATCTGTGTGGCCTATCGAGGCCTGTCTACGTACGGCTAAAGCGGCAATGCTTATACATTTTTTTTTTTAAATTTAAAAATTAAACATTAATTAAACATAGGCACATGAGGATTTCATCTAACGTTCATCATGCTGATTATGGTAACTCCCCTTTCTATCTTTCAGGAACCTCAGGATTCACGACCAGGGTGTATACTCTTCGTCTACCAATTTTGGGGGAAGGCTGGCCCCGTCCCGGTGGATCTACCCTCGGATTACGAACTATGGACGGGGCCTACGCCAAAGAACTTTATAATGCTTGCTGGGCTGTCAATAAATGTATGCTTCGTTACATCATTTTATATCCCGAGTCTTTCTGGTAGAAATGAAAGCTTTAGCTTAAGTTCTGCCAGGAAGACTTAATTACTACGTCACTTATTACCTTCATCTCTATCCAATCACGTCTTTATACTTTCTCTATAAAAGATCGGTACTTACACATGTTTGAGTTCGCAGATGCCGACGCGACAACCTCCACCCTCCCCACCACCACCAGGATGGTCCTGTCCATACCTTCCAGGGGGGTCGGCTGCGCCCCTGCCTTCGTCTTCAGGCAGAAGATGCAGATCCGCTACCCTCGGATTACGAACTATGGACGGGGCCTACGCCAAAGAACTTTATAATGCTTGCTGGGCTGTCAATAAATGTATGCTTCGTTACATCATTTTATATCCCGAGTCTTTCTGGTAGAAATGAAAGCTTTAGCTTAAGTTCTGCCAGGAAGACTTAATTACTACGTCACTTATTACCTTCATCTCTATCCAATCACGTCTTTATACTTTCTGTATAAAAGATCGGTACTTACACATGTTTGAGTTCGCAGATGCCGACGCGACAACCTCCACCCTCTCCACCACCACCAGGATGGTCCTGTCCATACCTTCCAGGGGGGTCGGCTGCGCCCCTGCCTTCGTCTTCAGGCAGGAGATGCAGATCCGCTACCATCGGATTACGAACTATGGACGGGGCCTACGCCAAAGAACTTTATAATGCTTGCTGGGCTGTCAATAAATGTATGCTTCGTTACATCATTTTATATCCCGAGTCTTTCTGGTAGAACCATCTACATTATCCCTTACATAATATAGTTTATAAATATTATAAAGCCTATCAAATATACTGACCATTTATATCAGACAAATTGATTTTTACAAATGTAACGATTGTGATCTCGGATAAATATAAAAATGTTCAATCATACTCTAATATAGAGGTCAGATATGTCTGAATCTCAGGAGGATAGGCCTATGTTTGATCAGTCCACATCTCTGTAAATACAAACAAAAGTGATGTTCTTTATTTCATTCAAGATCTTACACACAAATCAGCTTGGCTGAAAACTGAACATTAACACATCCAGAGCTAACTATGAACACTCAGATTCTAGCGGTTCATGAGAACAAATTGAAAGTCTTTATCTTAAGGTCCAATGTAAAGACTCCTGGAATTGTAATGTTAAACATCAAAGTTGCTGTTAACTAAAAATTTTTGAACTATTTTAATATTGAACAAGCTAATAACAAATAAATATTTTCTTGAAGTGTCTTTAAACCATACCTGTAATGACAACTCCCAATATTTATATTTTTGGCAGCCAACTTTTTTTTCTTTTCTTTTTTTAATTGCTGTAGTTTACAATATTCCTGACATAAATGTTCTTAATATGACAGTATGTACTTTTTTGGACTTGCAACATTAGTTGGAAAAGTAAATTAATTATTTAATTATGTTCTATAAAACTTTCAGTAACAATATTTCATATTACAGTAAAGTGTAGTAGCTTTTTTGTTTGTTTCTGGAATATCCTATTATTGGAGCACTAGGAGGTGCTCTACAATTCAATCCACTACAATCCAGAGGTGACCCCCAAAACTCCAACACAGAAACATATATAAATATATATATGTATATATATATATATTGATGTTTTATATATCTATCCATTTATATATATTATTATATATATTTCCAAAGATATAAATCTAATATTAATATTTATGAAAACCTCCTGGATCTGGATCTGTTTTTTTTTTTTTAAATGAAAGATTATTGCAAAAAGTTAAAAATAAAAATACATTTATTAATTTGGAGTGTTTTTTTTATGGACTGTGTGAACATTGTACATTAGGCAATAAAATTGACAATAAACACTAGTTAAAATGAATATATTGGCCAAATTAAGACTATTGAATGTCTGTATGTATAGGCTACAGTATGTCTGCTCTTTGAAAGTAAAACACAGGCTAGCCTCACAAGCACAGGATTCAGGAAAAAAATATTTTAGTGTTGTTGTAGGTGTACAATATCTATATGTATTGTCCATTTATAGTCTTTACACATCAGCTTGGATACTTGTATGGTTAAAAAACTGCTAATTTCAAGACGCTGACGTCACGTCAGGTCGTCACGTGGGTCACCCGTTCAGAAGTAAAAGACATTGACATACGATCGGTCGGTTGGTTGCTCGGATGTTTAATTTTGGCATGGGGCACGCGCCATACTGCATGCTGTAAAGAGTCTGACCTCTCATGCTCAAAACTGAGCTTGATTTCTTACAACAGGTGAAACCAGGGAGAGAGAGAGAGTGACAAATTAAGCAGATCAAGGTTTTAAAAAGTTGCCCGAATGTGTCTTAACAAGATAATGCAGAGTCTCATTCCCTTCTCAGGGAACTGGGTTACATGTGCAACCTGTCCCTTAAATCACCACCCTTCACCAGGTTCCCGACTGGAGTGGGTAAGAGAGAGAGGAGGGGCACTGTAATGCTGCGTTCACACCGGACGCGAATAGCGCGTCAAATTCGCGCCTGCCGCGTCTAGTTTGACGCTTGACCACTTTGTGTTAATTCGCGTGTCTAACGCGCGTAAAAACAAAAGTTTGAAGCGAGATTTACGCGCGTCAGAGGTGAAAGTTTTGGCGGCCATCTTTTTTAGATGTTTATCGAGCATTAGCATTAGCATTAATCGAGAGAGTCACCGCTCGTATATGCTCTGGAGAGCAGAAACAGCTGCGTAGGGGACATCGTCGCTGTACTCGGGTCCACCAGACCCTCCGGACGGTTTCAGGAGTTTCACAATTTGCTCCAGGAGCTTGGTTTGGTGGACCTAACGGTGAGGACGCTGACGAGGACAGCGTAGGCCGTAAGGCCTCGGCCTCGAGTGGTCGCTGCCTGACGAGCCCGCGCTCTACAGCCCGGCGCGAGGTTCACCCTCGCCCGCACCCACCTAATCTGTCATTTATTTTTGTTTTGATAATAAATGAAGTCAGCCTCCAAAAGTGAAACCTGTCCTGTGATTTTTGTTTTTATACACTAAATTGTGTTTGTTGTCTTTACATTAGAATAATAATGTTTCATATAATCTAGAATAGATATGGAATAAATAGCATTCAATACAAAATGAGTAACGTTATCTCTCATATATTGAAATCGAGTTTTTATGTGAAAGATTTGCTTTGTTGTGCATTTTAGTCATATTACAAAATAATTTATTGAGGCCAAACATAAAATAACATTGTAAACTGTCACTTCACCACGTGACAGCAGCAAGCAGGCTCCTGATTGGTTAACGCGGCGCGAATTGACGCAGAAGTTCAGATTTTTCAACTCGGGCGGCAGACGCGAATTCGCGTCAAACTCGAGAATGCACAAAAAGCACTACATAAAACATTCGCGCGTAACGCGCTTAACGCGCCAGACGCTCAATTCGCGCCATTCGCGCGAACTTGACGCGCGAATGAGGCGTATTCGCGTCTTCCGCGCCGCGCTCTACGCCTCATTCGCGCCGCAGGAATTTTGTACGCGCGTAACGCGTCTTTGCATTGACTTAACATTGAAATCACTCGCGCCTGACGCGCTATTCGCGTCCGGTGTGAACGCACCATAACAAGAAGGACTGGCGGCATGTGATAAGGCACACCTGAATAGAATGAAGCCTCGTCACAGCCACTGTTAAAAGCCGCGTTCGCCTCTTTACCTGGACCAAACCATCTGAGCACTACCTTCTCTGCACGTGCCCCAGCACAATAAGACAATACAGGCAAGGCGGAGCATAGATAGCGCAGTTGGGATGATGACATTTGATGATGTCATCCCCTCTTGCCCATGAAAGTTTGCGGAAAGCCGGAATGAGACAGAGAAACAGCGGAGATACAGCCTCCCAACCACAAATATGTTTCTTCTATTATCATTTTGCCTGTGGTTGGTTGAGGCTGTCAACTAAAACTGTTTTTAAAACTTTCCTATGGAAGAAAAATAATGTCAAATGTTTTTGAAATAAAAAGCCTGTTGAATTGCACTACTTGAAAAAAATAGGCATTACATTAACCATGCTTGCATTTTAATGCATTGTATTTTTAGGGCTTGCATTTTTATTGGCTGAAATTCAACATGGTTGAATATTTAAGCTGTGAATATTTCAATTAAAAACATTTAAAACACATTTTCATTATTAAAAATTTAATAATCCATATTCACCTTTCATATTTCACTTCCAAAATATTCAAACTGTTTAAAAATACAACCTATAATATTCAACAGGCATTTTTCGGTCCATTTTATTTCGCTTTGCAAATTCGCTTCCACAAATTCAGTGGTTCAAATTCGACAGTAAATTCAACATAGACATCCAGGAACTGCAGGAAAAGCAGTACATTGCCGAGCATACTCTCCATCTGCTGTTAGTCAACCTCACCAGCAGGTGGTGCAAAAGCGCGTGTTGTTGACGAAGACCAGAGCAACAGTTAGAACAAGCCATTCATTCATAAAACTCATTTACAGCAATGTAAGTGTATTTGTGATTATTATCAATCTGAGATATTGGCAGAAGCCCGTATACAGTTAGTCAGTCTGCCAACAAGGCATTTACTATAACTTTGTAAATATCGTTCATTTGAATTAATTATTAGACGTTTATATTTTTTAACTGTGAGTGGAATTTGCAGACGGTCCCTTTAGCAGCCTCAGCGAACATGCAGCGAATATCAAACCGGATCTACACCCACATCAAATGTAGTTGCTAACTAACCTAAAGCGTGTATAGATGCATCTACTCTGAAGAGTACTCTATTATCAGCAAATAGTGTAGCTACTACTATATTCAACAGTGTCAGCCAATGGTGGCATAGAGACTGCCTTCTGATGTTTGATTGACACCTTCTCATTAGCATGTTGAGCCAAGGAAAAATAAATATGTTCATTAAAAAATTAATAAATGGTTTGAAGGAAAAAGGACAACTTTCAGTTTAGCATTTCCTTTAACATGTTTTTAATTTCCCCCAACATTGCTTTTATTTATTTAATTATTTATCTCCTCGCACATTTAATTATTTATATATTTATTTATGCAGGAATATGTGGATTTATGTATTTATTTATGTATTTATTTGCACATTTCTTTATTTATATATTTCTTTATTTATTTGTGTGTGTGTGTGTGTGTGTGTGTGTGTGTGTGTGTGTGTGTGTGTGTGTGTGTGTGTGTGTGTGTGTGTGTGTGTGTGTGTTAGACTATAAATCAACTTATATAAATCCTTCCATTGTAACTATATTTGTTTTGTTTATGTCACACATACAGAACAGGGTTTTCCACCTTGACCTCATTAAGACACGGCAATAAGCAACCAAAGTACCAATGCTGATTGCTGAACACACAGAACACAAAAACAAATAACCCAGTTGATAGTGACAGACAGAGGTAAAGAGTATGGAGGGGTCAAATGGGGCAATGAGTAATGAAGAGTTAGACCCAACACTGATCTATACATTGCCTTAAATTCCCAGCAAACCCTAACTGTGGCTGTACCACGGAACAGATGGTTATAGATGGCAATACCATGGTACTGAATGATTAATTATGTTTACGTACATGGTACTCCACCTTGATGTAAAATTGATATTAAAATTTACAAAACAACATGGTATTCTCAAGAGTAAAATTCTTCACATATAAAATATAATATAATTTCTGTCATGACAACTCTCAGGAGATTGGTATGGTAATAGAGACTGGCATGGTAATGGTTATGACATGTTAATGTATTTGGTCTTGGCGGAATAGATGTGCTACGCTGCTGCTGCTGCTGCTGCTGCAGAGCAAGTACCCAGACTTGCTACTGCCAATAGATTCACAGACATTGCTGTGAGCATGAAAGACATGCTGCTGCTGCTGCTGCTGCTGCACATGTAACATACATTAATTTAACCCCTGTAGCAGATATATACAGGTGGAGCTGGGAAAGGTGGAGGGTTTCTGAAAGTTTATTTGTTTGAATGTTGAGCCGCAGCTCATTGGACGCTGATGCAACAGCAACCAATCAGTTGTGCCATTTAGATAATGATGTATGATTATGATCTGCCTGAATCATAATCATACACAGTTCGTTCGTTGGCCAGAGGAGAACTGGCCCCCTGACCAAGCCTGGTTTCTCCCAAGGGTTTTTTTTTTCTCTCCATTCTGTCACGTGATGGAGTTTTGGTTCATTGCCACTGTTTTAGCCTTTGGCTTTTGGCTTGCTTATGGCTAGTTCACACTACAGGATTTTAAGCCCGATTTAAACCCGATTTGCAAGTTAACGAGCTCGCTGACAGGTCGGGCTGTAATCGTGTGCAAATCTGCGGGTGATCCGCGCTCGCCAGTCTTTAAGTGTGAAATATGAAAGGCGCTGAGGCGAAGATGAAAATCTCATATATGCCTTTATTGCATCTCCATTGTACTCTGTAATGGTAACATAAATATAGGTTCAATAAAATTAAAATGTTAAAATAAAACACAAATTAGCTTCTGATGGAAACCAGAAATATGCATCTAGGCCTAATGGTACCTGATTCATATTGCTGGATTTTTGTGGCCACATTGTTCAAGGCAGTTTGATACAGACAAATAATTTCTGGACTGCATAACAACTGACAACAATAAAATGTATTTCTTTTTTTCCTCCTTCAGTTGAGGACGTTAAGACCAGGGCAATATCCCTGTGAGCAGTACTGTAGGTTGCTGAAACCAAAACCGAGTGGGAGTGGCAGCAAACCCATGACACCAAGGCAAAGGTGGCTCCTCAGAGTCATGGATTTCATTAAAAGCTACACTGTTCACCGTCCATGTGAAACCACTGTAAGTTACACAGTCTACACAACAGACCAATATGTCATGATAACGTGCACTGAATATTACACAGTGCTGAAAAAAGTTCCACAAAATGTAAGTGCAGATTATTAAAGTAACTTGGTTACACTTTATTTTAAGGTGTCATTGTTACTGTGTAATTATATATTTAAGTAATATTATTAATTAACTACATGTACTTAGTATACTTAATATAGGGTTAGGGTAGGATTAGGTTTTGGTGAAGGGTTATGTAATTGGACATCATTTACTGTTATTACTATGGTAAGTACATGTAATGTATTTAACAAGGACACTGTAAAATAAAGTGTTACCAGTAACTCTTTCATAATCATCTCTCTTCCAGCTTGGTGCTTCATTCAGCGAGCTGGGTGACGCAGAGGAGCAGGATCTTTCTGAATCAATACCTGACTCACCTTTAGCAGCAAGGCCATCATATACAGCCTCAGTTGAATCATCACATGAAGGAGCTTCACCCACAGCCGTTGAGGAAACTCCTTCGACTGCCTCAACTGCATGGCGGCGCAAAATGTTTTTAGCACCAGGGGAGGGAAACGCAAGAGGATGCCAGAAACTGATGTATAAGCTTGAAGTCTGCATAAGCTTGAAGTCCTAAAGAGGACGGCTGCTAAAACCAACTCCAGATGCATTAACTGCATTTGGGAACCAGGTTGTATTGGAAATGAGGCAAATTCAAGACCTTGCATATTTAGCAAAACTGAAAAAGAACATAATGGTTATGATCTATGACACTCAGGAGACTGAAAGGAACAGATCCTTGTCTTCACATGCACAACCTGTCATTTCAGCTCCACCACCAGCACAGTCTCATCCTTGTTACTCATCAGCTCTGAGTCCTCATCCAACCTTTTTGCAAACACTGCAAGATCATGGCCATTATGAAAGACTGTGAATAGCTTACATTGTTACAGTGCTTCTGTTTAGATATTTTTTGAGAATTTATTTTTCATTTTTTGCACTGTTGCACTTGTAAACACATTTGAATATACAGTACCAGTCAAAAGTTTGGACACACTTTCCCATTATCTTGGATGTGTAAGTATGTCCAAATTTTTGACTGGTACTGCACGTTACTGTTCTCAAAGTCTACTGTATGTTGACATTGCAGTGTTAAGTACAAGCACTGGTTGGATTTTGCACAGTAATATGCAGTGTTTTTTTTTACTTTAATAAACTGTATTTTTTCAATAAATGTTTGAAAACCAATTTACAAAAACAGCATGTCTGTACATTTTTGAAAGCCATTGCATCACAAGTGTGATAGTGTCTTTAAAGCCTGTCAATACATTACATTTTTACAGTATTTGTTTATATGTTTAATTGTCTGTTGGCCTTTTAAACAATTTAATTATTTTTTTAAACGTTTGGAAGCTGCAGTAATGTGCAAAATATATACTGTTAATATACTGTTTGAAGTATCCTTTTAAAGACTGAAGATGTAAAATTTATAACAGGTAAATTAAAGATCTTTATTGATTTAGAACTTTAAACAACAAAAGGCAATGCAGAACACACACACACACACACACACACACACACACACACACACACACAATAAAAAGGCTGACAAGATACCTCGACATCTCTACTTTTCTAAATGTGTTGCTCCTGCCAAGAAACGCTACCTGCTGTTGAGACAAAGTAGTCCCGCAAAAGATTTCGCTGCATTTTTGCTGTTACTGTTGCATTTACTTGGCTCTTCTATGCTCCACCGGCTGAAAAACTCCCATCCCATGATTCCTCCAGACTCCATCAACCATGTTATGGTCAGCTTTCTCCCAGTCTGCAAAGGCTGGAGGTGTATATGCCTCAGACCTGCGCTCGCAGAGGAAGTTGTGGATGCACAGGGAGGCCATTGTTATCTTCACCACCTTGTCTGGCTCTAAGCATATGTTCGTCCTGAAAACTCTCAACCTGTTGGCAAGAATGCCAAATGCATTCTCTACCACTCGTCATGCCCTAGAGAGCCGGTAGTTCAGTACTCTTTGACTGTGCTCCATCTGCCTGAATGGATATGGCTTCATGAGGTCATGTCTTAAGGGATATGCGTCATCACCCACAAACATATAGGGCATCATTATGTCAGAGCTGGGCAAAGGCTCAGGTGGAGGAAAGTTCAGTAGGCCCTGGTCCATTGCTTTGCGCAGGTCAGAGTGTGCAAACAGTCCAGCATCTGAAACCCTACCTTGGGTACCCACACTTGCATAGATGAACTTGTAGTTTGCATCTACTGCCGCCATCATTAGAACAGAGAACCTGCCCTTGTGGTAAAGACTGCCACTTTTTGTTGGAGGCTGTACGTGAATATGCTTTCCATCGAGTGCCCCCAGGCAATATGGAAACTGCCTTTTCCTTGCAAAATCCTGCGCTATTGACCGCCATTCTGCCTCTGTTGATGGTGTCTAGGGGTGTCTAGGAGTTTATTTAACCCTTGTGTAGTGTTCATATTTTTGTTTTTCAGCCAGTGTTTGTGGGTCTGGTGGACCCGCTGCATTTTTGGGCTTTTAATTGAACACTATCAAACAATTTTATGTTAAAATACTCAACAGATGTTTAATTCATCCCAATTACAAGCAATATAAACAGCATATATGGTAATATTTTCTCTTTACCTTTGTTAGATCACATTTAAGAATTGAACCTTGAACGGCAGGGGTAGAAACACAAAACTCACTCTTGCACTCACACTTACACACAATCTCTCTCTCACGCGCAGGCACACGCACACGCACGTGTGCTCACTCACACACTCACACACTCACACACACACACTCACTCACTTGGATATGTGGTTTATGGGGACTCTCCATAGGCGTAATGGTTTTTCTAATGAACAAACTGTATAATCTATCCCCCTACACTAACCCTACCCCTAAACCAATCACAGAAAACTTTTGCCATTTTTTGAATTTCAAAAAACACCATTTAGTATGTTTTATTAAGCTGTTTGGTTTATGAGGACACCGATGTCCTCATAAACCATGTTTACATTGTAATACCAATGTCATTATACACATTTGTGTCCTCATAAACACACACACACAATAACAGCAGGCCCTGACAGGAGGAGGACAGAGTAAAGGTACACAGGACCTAAAATTTCCACACTTTTATTAGCCCCGGGTCCAGTGGACCCGCACATCCTTTGTGTAATATAAATGTGTAGGGGTGGGGGTGGGGGGGGGGGGGGGGGTGTACAGTGTGTGGTTATTGAAAATGTGTTCTGATATATATTCTTCACAGAAAATGAGCCAAGGCCAATGAGTCTGAGTTTGAAAAAATAATTAATCGTATAATTTTTCTTTTGATAAAAAATGAAAACGGGTCCCACAGACCCGAACACCATACAAGGGTTAAGAATCAGAATGCCTTTATTATCATAGTCACAAGTACAACAAAATTGGATAGCCATCCTTTTGTGGTTCAAAGAGCATATAATTAAAAACATAAAAAAGGTATAAAGATAAACTAGGTATAAAATAACACACAGCATATAAATATAACATTAAAATAGGTAGATAGAATAATTTCTAATAAAGATAAAAACAACATTGCATACAAATATAAAAAGTACAGATATACAGATGCAATAAAAAATAAAGTAATATATACAAGTACAAATACAAATACATAATAATATAAATAAATACACAGAATTTAACAATGTCATTGTTTCTGGTCATACTTTCTAGTAAAATAATATTTTCAAGGTAATTGTACTGTATATTGTAAATATCCAGAATGTATATGTTCTGGATATTCATATCACAGCTTGCCATAACAGCTTACCTTCAGGAAGTCTTCCTTCATAACCTGGTACAGGGCGGCACAGGTCTCCACAACTATCTGTGAGATGGTGCTGGTCCCAACCCTGTACTGGAACCTGAGGGACTTGAATGTTTCACCTGCATGAGACAAAAAGAACAATGACAAAACATACACAGACAATAACAATAACAATAACTACATCGATTTTCATATAACTTTGATATGCAGTCACACCAACCTGTTGCCAAAAACCGCAGGGTCAAAGACTACGTGGTATTGCCAGTCTCATCTTGGTGTCCTGCTTTTTTATGAGGTGTTCGACTTTCCACAGCAAGAAATCAAACTGCGGTCATTCGCAGCATCTCCATGAACCCACTCTTATCATTCATCTATTTAAACGAGAAATAAAGAAAGAAATCAGCTTATCACAATACACAACCCTTTTGTATTTGTAACCATTGTTGCCAATCCACAACACGAGCAGGCAGCTGCTTTTTCATTATAAACATGTTTTACTCACCTCCAATTCTCTCTGTAGTACAGACAATCCCTGCTGTCCACGTGCTCTTATCCAGCCTTTCACCCATATTCTTTTTTTCTCCTTTTTTTCCGTGGTTCTGAACAGATCATTGCACAAACAACTTGCACCGCCAATTTTGTCCCGGTGTCCATTTTCAAATAGACGTAATTAACACCTGTTTCGTGATAGTTCCCATTTCACCTCTCGCGTGTGTTTTCGTGACAAAACGTGGTTTGGGGACCGGATAGAGTCGTTGAGTGACAGAGTTGTTGTCAGCTCGTGTAGTGTGTAACCCCCTGTTGCAGATCATTTACGTAGTGTCGCGTAGTGTGAACACCACAATAACTTCAAGACTACAGAGCAAGTCATGAAGTCTGAACAGCACACCGATCTGCCGATGTTTAAAGTTGTGTAGTGTGAACTAGGCATTAGTTGGGGACACATAATATTCAACAATATTATTGATCTGCCTGTATTGACACCATTATATGAGAACTGAACTGAGCTTGACAATGACAGCACTGCTTTCTCCAGAGCAGATATTTATATATAAACTAAATATATTAACTAAATTAATAACTTTTTTATAACAAAAATTAACCATCACTGAACTGAAGCTGGATCATGACACTATTTTGTTCTAGATCTGCTTTACAGCAGAAACAAACTTTGTTGCATTATTTCCTGTTATTACTGTAAAGCTGCTTTGAACCAATCAGTCTTGTAAAAAAGCGCTATATAAAGGTGACTTGACTTGAATTGACATGTGATCGCTACCAAATGAGTCAAGACTTTTCATGCCAGAACTAGGAAAATAGAACAGAATTAGAGTTTCATGCCAGAACTAGGAAAATAATAATATAATATAATATAATATGTAATATAATAGTACTGTCTCTAGATCTTGCATGTTCCATTTGTTTACCTACAAGAATGTAGTTCTAGAATTACTTTGCATACCAACACCACAAGGAAATACACAACCACACACACTTACTCTTCACCTGTCCCACACTATATTCTTGACAAAAAGAAGTAAAAAGTTGACCACAAATCACTCTTGCACCCCTCACAGACAAAACCCAGTCTTACCCTATCTCCTCTAGTGGCTCTGGAGACCCGGGGGTCTTATGTCATACCTAGCTCAGCGGGGCCAATCTTCACAGACCAGCATTAGTTTGGCATGGTGTCTGTGCTGCACTACAGGGGGAAATAAAACATGGATTGGGAGTGCAAACAGCCCAAGTCAGCAGCAGGGCTGGCCATTTTTAAAGTATGTTTTCCCAGCACTGATGGATGTGGTGCAGTTATTGAATTGAGAACAGCATCCCCACCCTGAGCTGCAGTTGGCACTCACATGCCCTCTCGCACACAACCAACAATTTTTCGAGTGTTGTTAGGGCATGATTGTTAACAGAGATACGTTTAATATATGAGATCTGGTATGCGTCTAGTGATACACCTCAGTTACCTTATCTGAGTGTAACAAGTTCCCTCATTGGGCTGCCAAAACTTAGTGATTCATCACTGCCATTGAAGGAGAGGCAGAGTTAGAGGGAGCGAGGGGGGAGGTATTCTTCCGCTGTACATCTTGGCTGGCACCCAAGAACATTCTGTACCATTCATGTGCGGACAGGAAATTGCATACATTTTTACACTCTGTTTGGTTCAAGCCTGCAAACCCCCCTTACCAAACACACACATACACACACACACATATAGGCCCGGTTTCACAGACAGGGCTTAGGTTAAGTCAGGACTAGGCCTTATTTCATTTAGGACATTTAAGTTGCTTTTATAAACGTGCCTTAAAAAAACACATTACTGGTGTGCATCTTGAGACAAAACAATGGTACTGATTGCATACAAAAAGGACTTAAAAATTGCTAGATTTTCTTATTTTTCAACCCTCCTACCCTAGGTATTTATTTGAAACAGTGACTAAATTAACAAGAAATAAAGCTTCAACCCCAGACGTTTCCAAACAGCACAGCAGTAATGACTTTATGAACTTTTTTACTTACAAGATTGATAATAATAGAGAGAAATTTATAACTTTGCAACCGTCTACAACAGTATCGCATCAGGCAGTGCATTGTAGTCTCCCTGAGGAAAAAAATTTATTCATTCATTGCTATAGGAGAGGAAGAATTGTCTAAACACGTTAAATCATCTAAATCAACGACATGTATGTTAGACCCTGTACCGACTAAGCTATTGAAACAGATGCTTCTAGAGGTCATAGATCCTCTTCTTAAAATAATGAATTCATCTGTGTCATTAGGATACCAAAAAACTTTTAAGCTGGCTATTATTAAACGGCTTGTAAAAAAAAACATAACTAACAATTACAGGCAGATCTCGAATCAACCTTTTCTGTCAAAGATACTAGAAAAGGCAGTATCCTCACAACTATGTTCCTTTTTTAGAAAGAAATGGTATCTGCAAGGATTTCCAGTCAGGATTTAGACCGTACCATAGTACTGAGAGAGCTCTCATTAGAGTCACAAATGATTTACTCTTATCATCCGATCGTGGTTGTATCTCTCTATTAGTGTTACTCGATCTTAGTGCTACATTTGACACTATCGACCACAACATTCTTTTGAATAGACTCAAAAATTATGTTGGTATTAGTGGAATTGCATTAGCATAGTTTAAATCATACTTATCTGACCGTTATCAGTTTGTAGTAAATGAAGAGTGTCATATCGATCACAAGTTCAGTATGGTGTACCACAAGGCTCAGTACTAGGACTGTTGCTTTTCACTCTGTACATGCTACCATCATCTTTCTCTCCATCTTACCATCTCACCACATTCTGGCGTAGTCAGCAGGGTACTTTCCCAGTTGAGGCTGAGGAAAGCCTATTTTTTTTATGGGAAGACAAAACAGCAGTAGGCTCCATTAGGTTGGCCAGATGATTTTGATTGCTTATTTTTTTGCTCTTTTTCTTTCTTGTTTCTTTTTATTATTTTTTTCAGCCGTCATGGCAGGGGACTTGCAACAATTGCAGGATCTTGTAACCCGGTTGGAGGCAGATTATGCACGACTGCGTAAAGCAGCACCCATAGGCCCTACAAGCACAGGGCTTGAATTTCGGCGCGGGATTGCGGGTATTGCGCATAATTTGTATCATTCCCGCAGGTCTCCCACTTATAATGCAGGAAATTCCCGCAAACATTGATTCACTTAAGCATGTAGGTTGTATTGGTAAATTAATCCACACAGATTATACAATCAAATCAGTCATTTTAAAACTGTCAGCGAGACGCAATTTCACAAACAGCGTGAGTGATTCAGCGGTGCTGCGTCTTCTATCTCTCGTCTCTCAACATGTGTTGCACAAGGCAATCGTTAAGTGCTGCAGGCGGAGATAATACACTCTCGCGCTTCGGGAGTCGGGATAGACGGAATTGTCACTTGCATAATCGGGCCAGCATTGCATCACGAGTAACTAAAGTTTACCATTTGCACGTCTTTTTAAGTCTTACCAGTTTAAACATTCACGCGATTTTAAACTATTCAGTACTTGCGCGCTGTCTGAGAGATGTTTTTTTCTCTGCACACTTATAGAGTAAAGCCGCCTCACAAACAGCTCGCGGGTAACAAAAGTTATTTTTCGTGGATTATATCGCTTTTACAGTCAAAAACATACGAAAATGATGTCAATTTCGGTCTTGGTGAGTATCCTCTAAACACAGTCGGTGTCTTAAATGAGCATAAATCGCACGTGACCGTATAATGAACACAGGATCCGTGCACTAGCTCTTAAAGGGACAGCAGCCATATGTGTCTGTCATTAATTTGGTTGTCAAAACAACAAAACATAGCTTTCATTTTAAGGAATCAGGATTAATGTATTTAATTTAGTCAGGACTAAAATACTACCCAGTGTTATTTTACATTTGATTACATTATTCAGTCTCTGTAATATTTCTGAATACTAGTGTTAGACCTAAGCAAACACTTCTCTCTTTATTTCTCTTTATTGGGATCTTTATTCTATTGTATTTATTTGTGCTACTTTTTTCAATTTAATTCAAAGATTGAAATCAAGCTTCTTAAGAACAAAATTACCCCATTGTAAAAATGCAATGAGTGAGCATACATTTAGGCGAGATAAATGTAATAATAAAAAAAAGTCTAAACTCCCCCCTCAAATAAAAAATTCCCCCCCATAAGAATCACCTAAGGGGGGATTTCCCCCCCATTTTCTAAAATGAAATTCAGGCCCTGAAGCAGTAATGCTCCGGCCCTCAGTGTTCCCTCTACTAGCTTCCCGACCACTGAGAGAGTGGTATGTGTCCCTAGGGAAAGGCGTTGTTCAATGTTTAGTAGGGGTGACCCCGAATAGTCGAAGATTCGATGCTTCGATAGGAGGAGCCTGATTCGACTACCGATCTCACGGTCGAATCTTCGCAGAGGTGTTATGAAACGAGGATCATGCCACTTTGGCTATATAAGGGTGCTCAATGTCTGATTTCACATAGAACTACCGGATTTCTGTCAATACATTAACATTCAGCCTATTATGATAATGCTGTATATAAAAATGTGCAAAGAAAGAAGCTTTTAATAAATATTTTTTTAACGTGCGTGAATAAATCCAAACACCCCGTGACAGATTTAAGTTTCACTTTCAATCCGTGACCGACAGAGGAGCGTCTTGGCGGCAAGGATTTAAATTTTTAACAATGTCTGGGATAAGAAAATCTAAAGTGTGGATGTACACCATCAGAAAGGATATTCTCCAAGGCTGGATTTAGCATCAGGAAAACCCAGAATATGAACGCAATGCGTTCCTCCTATAGTAAAGCATTTTCATATTTTAATTTAACTATTTTCGGAGATTAAGTCGTTAAACGTTTTTCACGTTACATGTTTTAGAATGTATTTTATCCCCGCGCACAATTTAAAAAGACTCCAACGGACACAGACAGCGTGAAAGACTGGATTTTTTCTCTTGATCAGGTAGGGTAGACCTACAAGTGATTTCAAAACTTTTCAGCTGGTTCAAATTTTATTTTTGGATGCTGTGAACATTTTTAGCTAAAAAGACTGCCACTCCAGTTTAGCATTTATTGTTGTTTCTGCAGTTAAAAAGACAAAGTAGAAAATTCTGGCTACTATCGTTATTTTAATAATTTCTTTATTTTTATTTTATTTATTGATCTGTCAGGGTTATCTAATCTAACTATTTGTGGCTTGTGTTTTGAATATATGTTCCCCTGCACTTTAGGCATTTTGCACACATTTGCTCCTCATCTTGTGACTTGATTCTGATTTATTTCGTTTTGTATTTTTATTTATTAGAAAGGTATATTCTGTTCTAATTTAATTTAGTAAATTAATTGTTTATTTTTTCGGTGCATCGATGTTGTGCTGTACTTAGAGCCTGCTCGCACAGGTAATTTAGCCGATTTAATTTGATTTGCATGTGAAATGTAAATCCTGTCTGCAGTGTGGACTTTCTGGAGTTATTAATGTTATTTCTTAGTTTTATTGATCCAAAATGTTTTTATACATTTTCTTCTATATCTTTGTGTGATTTTCTGTACTTCGCGGCTTTGAAATGTTAAAGCCCCGCCCCCATACACATGATTCGACTATTAGTCGACTATAGGCAAGACTTGACGATTCTGATTCGACTATGAAAATCCATAGTCGGGGACAGCCCTAATGTTTAGAGGCAGGGGTGGGTTAAGCCTACTCGAGTGGGTGGAAGAAGTAGAGTCTAGTGTCCGTGCCCGTCGCTTATCTTCTGTGGATCGAGCATTCTTTATGGATGATCATTTAGAAGGGGAAACAAGGGGGAGGAGATTACATACCGATCACGGGAGGAGAGGGAGGATCCTGTAAAAATTATGGCTATTTTACAAGAACTGTATGGGTAGTCCTATGTAGCTCTACAGGAAGCGTCATTGCAGGAGTTTTCACATGTCGTATTGTGTTTAATGGAGAAGGTTAAAAAGAATGCCCCCATGTTATGCCTAATGCAGACACTTTGTTGCGTTTTCAATTTATGGTGTATGTCTATAACTGTGGCACTTTGTAGGGAACTGAAGTGTTTTGTTTGTGATAAACCTGGCTCTAGTTTGCTGGATGTTCGTAGGGAGGCAATTAGGTGGGAACATGAGGGAACATCAGTGGGCATTTGGGACCGTAGCCAGTCGGTATCCTTAGCTTATGGGTTCCAGTGTGAGGTTCAGGGGAGCATACCTACCCCTGGTGTTACATCTAGCTCAGAACTCTCTGAGTTAAAGGACATTTTTAAACAGCAGCAAAGTCAATAAGACCAGCTTACCCACAATTTCATGTTGCTTCAGAGACAGGGTAGCCAGGGCCCTTCACAACGAGGGGGCTCAATTATTTATAGGCAATGTCAAAAACCAGGCCATTATGCCCAAGAGTGTGATGAGGAGAGGGTTTCTTCTCGGTCCCAGTCCTCCTTTGGTGCGCCTCCTCTTGGGGGTGATTCTGGTAGTTTGAGTGGCAGTCGGAAAACTAATACCCACCAAGCTGTTGAGCCACAGTTCATTTAGGGGTATGATGAGCTCAGAGGCTGCTTTAGAGGCAAAGTTTATGCCCCAATTGATGTCTTCATGTTGATGTAGTCATGGGGTATGTTTTAGTGTCATTTCTGTCAGGACCACTACCGTCAAATACGATTGACAATTAGCATACAGTTTGGATTGGCGGTATGGTTCCGTTCTGGGCGAGAACTCCCTGTGCATCCATGCAGCCTAGCATGGATAAGAGCAGGGAGAGCAGCAATAACCCCCCTTGGGGAAAACAGAATAGAACCAACATGAAAGTTTGCAAATATATTTAATTCAAGATTTAAAGTACAACATAATTCGAGAATTTATTCTGATTCAAGGGGAATCAGAATGCCAAATCCTGACTGGGCGAGAGGAGGAGCTGGGGATGGAGGAGGGTAATTAGCTCCTGAGAAACGCGATAGCTGCTGATAAAACCGAAGGAGTATATATATGTATTATGTATACAGTAATAGGCGTCGTATTCCTATATGTAGATGTGGATCAGCTGAGGGTCAGCTGACGCGAGCTTGACTAACGTGACCTGCCAGAACTAACGCTACGCTTGATTTCTGTCAGGACCACTACCGTCAAATACGATTGACAATTAGCATACAGTTTGGATTGGCGGTATGGTTCCGTTCTGTGCGAGATTTTCAGCCTAGCATGGATAAGAGCAGGGAGAGCAGCAATAACCCCCCAAAACAAACCATATGCCAATATCCCCCAACCCAACTGAACAGCGCAATCTGGATGCTTTTGTAGTTACCTGAGTGAGCCAAGGCAACAAGCATGTTGCCAATACCTGAAAAGCTTGAGCAACAGCATGCTACCAACAATACCAGTACCAGAAAGCTTTAAGCAACAAGTATGTTGCCCTTACCTGGATGGCCTAAACGAGTATGTTGCCAATACCCACATAAGCCATAGCAACAAGCATGTTGTCAATACCCGAAATGTTTAGCAGTAAACATACATATGGCAATGAATGACATACCACCTGAAATGAAGAAGTGAAAATTGAGATATCAAAATGAATCAGCTGCTTGCTTGTTGTATATCCGCAGTCCAGTTCCAGTTTCTTTGAGTGACGCCTGTGAGCTAGAGATGAGAGATGGAGATTTAATTTTTCAATTATCTTTTTCATTGGAAATAAGTACTGAAGTATACAATACTGAAGTAATCCTGGTGGAAACTCTGGTTCACACAGAATTAGCAACACGTGTCATTAATACAGCTGGATGGTTTAATGTAACAAGCGTGATGCTGATGCTTGGATATATTTAGTCACAAATATGTAAATTTGAATAAATTCCAATCACTAGACAAGTTATTTGTTGATGTGCACTGCGTACACTGTCACCTGGCAATGACGTCATAACCCGGTATAGATATATTTTGTTATTATATTTTTTACACACTACCCCCACCATGACTGAGGCTGATAGAATGGTTACATCCTGATGTTAGAGGCATATGTTGAGCACTATAGATCCAATCTTATGGGGATAATCCAATATGTTTCATCACATCAAGCTGGAGCAAGCAAGGACACATGGTGTTGCTGGTATCTGAACTTAAAGGCGCATGTGGAAAGGAAGTACCTGCAGCTGCTTGACTGGTCGGATTCAATTGTAAGGTCTGAATAGGCCTTTGTGACCTCCGCAGTCTTGTATCCTGTGTTAAAACCTTTTGCAATGGTGTTTTGGGAACAGTAGAGATTCTGGCATATTCCACTGGTGAGGGTTCTGGATGAACATGTTCCTTGATTCTGTCATAATTGTTCTCCAGATACGCATTCATGCCATCTCCTTGCAATTGTGAAACTTCTGTCGATATGAGTTTAGAGTTCATAGATTCACCATCAATGCTCTGTAACACTCGTACCTTTGCATTAGCTGCAGCCAACTCTGTTTCAAGTTCAACTCTTTCCATTGCATTTTGCACTTTAATTCTTTCCATTTCCAAGGCGTGTTTTTTCTTCAGTCCTTCAGTACGTTGCAATAGAGCTGCCTTTTCAGCTTCAGCTTTTAAACGTGCGGAAGACACTGACGAAGATTTTGAGGCAACACTGGAACTAGAACGTGAACGTTCTACTTTACAGGCACGTGCTGCCACAATGGATATACTGTCCAGAGGAGACACCACAGTTTGAGGTTCATAGCTTTGAGCACTCTTCCACATTTCTACCTCATTCAAAAATGTTTCAAAGGTTTGCATCCTTGGTTGGTACCAATCATCATTGTCACTTTTCTTTTCCTCTTCTTCATACAGCACTTGCACAGATTGATGCACATCTTTAAGTTCGTCCAATGCCACATGGAGATGTTCAATGCCTGTGTCAACGGCTTCAATATCTCCACCTTTTAATAATTCCTTTAATTCATTCATTTTACATGTACACACGCCAAGTTTTCCTCTGCGCGTTGCGCAAAGCTCTTTAAGTTTGTCATCAGCCATATTTGAGCTTTTTTGAGAACAACAAAAAATATGTTATTTTCTTTTTCCTTTTCAAAAAATTATAACACAGCACAGTTATCTTCAACTCTTCAACTGAGCAAAAATCATAGTCCGCTCCAGTAGCAAATCCAGTAACAAACAATAATGCACTCCAATAGTGAACTTGAAAAGGTAAATTCTCAAAACTTCGTCAACTCCAAAGTATCAAAAAACGTTTATGCTTCAGTAACAGTCAAACAAATGCTTCCATGGGTTCCAAACAATTCAATTGTGAAGCAGTGTAAATGGTTGCAAAGTTCTTTACCTATTGTAGTGGCGGACCACTCTTAGCTGGGACGTATTGCTTAGCTTCTTTGACAAGCTATCCAACACAGTGAAACTTAAATTGTACCTTTTTGAGGTGGATGAGACGGGGTTCCAGCAGATAGGTAAACAGGGCAGGTAAGTAGAGCAAAGCAGGCAGCAGGCAGGTAAGTAGGTTGGTAGTAGCAGACAAAGTATGGACTCCAGTAATCCAACAAACGATTGGTAAGTGGTTGAAAAATGGTGGTTAAAAAAGGCACAACTTAATATCAAAAAATAATGTCCAAATATTCAATAGAGATCCAATAAAGATTCAATAGAGTTTCAATAGCGATGTAAAGAACTGTATGCTTAATACATTCCAAACAGCTTCCTTGTTCTTTCTTTTATTTTAGAAATGTGAGAGGCGGCCATCTTTATCTACAAACATTCTCACCGACCGTCAAACTAAAAGTCCCTATAAAATAAAGGACCCTAAATCTAACAAAATATACTAGTGCTCCAATAGCACAACAATTTAGATTAAACTCAAAATGGCTCCTACACATGGCAACAAGCGTGTTGCTGTAGCCAATTTAACAATTTTATGGGATCTATTGGGGGAAGCTTACACCCCTAACGGCAGCAAAATCTGATACAAGCATGTTGTATAATCGCGGAACTATAGCAAAAACTAGTGTAGTTTGGCAGGGGAAGCATACACCCTACAGCAATAGCTCCGACTAGCGGCAACAAACTAATACAACAAGCATGTTGTATAAATCACAGAACTATAGCTAAAACTAGTGTAGTTTGGCAGGGGAGCATACACCCTACAGCAATAGCTCCGACTAGGGGCAAGAAAACTGATACAACTAGCATGTTTGCATAACCATAGGACTAGTATTAAAACTAGTGTAGTCCGGTCGGAGAAGCATACACCCTCTAGCTCTGAGTCAGATGCAGTGCCCAGCTGAGCAATGAAATGCACTGTGCTTCCTCATTCATTAACATGATTTCTGCTCCCGTCCTACGGATTCCACCGGCAGTGGAGGAGAAGATGACGACTCCCATGATTCCACACTCCTTCACAGGACCATCAAGCTACGATGTTGTTAGTGTTGAATACCAGACCTCTGCGGTGAATGTACTGTGTATTTTGCACAAGTATGTTACCGATATCTAGATAGCTTTAGCCACAAGCATGTGGTAACTTTAACACAGCATGTTGCAATAATCAGAAAGAATAAAGAACAGGCATTTTTCCAATGCAACCAGATAGCATAAACAACGCTTCATTACTACAGCATGTTGCTGAGGACAGTATGCGCAAAATACTAGAAGCTGAAGTAACAAGCATATAATCGATAACATTGCACTAGCAACCACCATACAGTACTGATAGCAATGTTGCTGAAATGACAGCATATTACTGATGCCTGAAAAGATTAGCACAGCATGTGACAATGACACCGCAGATGGGAGTTTTACTTACTCAAACATGTTCTGAGGGCAGAAAGGAAAATGATTGGTTTACAGCTTCAACCAATGAAACTGAAGCAAGGGCGGGGTCACGACGTTTGAACTTGAGGTGCGGAGGGATTGAGGAATAATCGTAAAACGCCTCGGTTACGACTGTAACCTCGGTTCCCTGAAGAGGGAACGAGCGTTGCGTCGAAACTGACGCTATGGGGAACGCTTTGCGTGATGACGTCTTGAAGCACATGTAAAATCAGTCCAATGGTGTGGCGGAACGTCAGAGGCGGGTGACGTCACGTACCAGGAAGCTATAAAAGCCGGCCCGAAACAGAAAACGAAAGCTTCGTAGAGTCTGAAGTCGTGCTGACAGGCATGAAGGAGATATGGCAAGGCGACGCAACGCTCGTTCCCTCTTCAGGGAACCGAGGTTACAGTCGTAACCGAGGCGTTCCCTTTCAAGGGAACTCGCGTTGCGTCGAAACTGACGCTATGGGGAACGTCTATACCAACGCCACCATAGCTACAAATGTCTGTCCTGTGTGTAATCAAGTGAGCAGCACTAGGAAGACAAAACCTGAGACCCTGGAGTAGAGTCTAGGTCTAAAGAGTAGAACCTGACGAAGGTGTGCGGTGAGGACCAGCCTGCCGCATCACAAACGTCCTGCAAAGATACTCCTGATATAAGGACCTTAGAGGCAGCCATACTCCTAGTAGAGTGCGACCGGACAGCCAAACGAGAAGGCTGCCCAGCCGCCTCATAAGCAAGTGAGATAGCCTCAACCACCCACTTGCTCATCCTTTGCTTAGACACTGGACCTCCCTTGTTAGGGGACCCAAAGCATACAAACAATTAATCGCTTTTTCGCCACAGGGCAGCTCTGTGGACATATGCGTCTAACGCCCGAACAGGGCAAAGCAAATTATTCGCCTCCTGGTCTGCATTTTGAAAAGGAGGAGGACAGAAGGCCTGCAGAACAATAGGTCTAGCCACATTAGTGGGGACCTTGGGGATATAGCCCAGTCTAGGATGAAGAAAAGCTTTGACCATACCCGGAGCAAACTCCAAGCATGACGGAGCAACCGACAATGCTTGGAGATCCCCTATTCTCTTAAGAGAAGAAATGGCTAGAAGGAACAGAGCTTTCAAAGTCAAGAATTTCTCAGGAACCTCCTCAATAGGCTCAAAGGGGGCCAGGGAAAGGCCTTGCAGCGCAATGGACAAATCCCAAGGTGGCACCCTAGAGCGAACTGCAGGCCTCAGCCTCCAAGTGCCACGAAGGAAACGAGATACCAGAGGGTCTTTCCCCACAGACATTCCACCCAAAGGAATGTGGTAAGCACCTATAGCCGCCACATAAACCTTTAAAGTGGACGGGGTCAGACCTGCAGTGAACCGGTCCTGCAGGAACTCCAGAACTGTACCAATTGGGCAGTTGACTGGATCCAACCGATGGTCACTACACCAAGAAGTGAATACTCTCCACTTCAGGGCATAAAGTTTCCTCGTGGAGGGAGCTCTGGACTGTAGAATGGTCTCAACAACCTCAGTTGAGAGACCTGACTCTATGAGCTGGGCCCCCTCAGAGGCCAAGCCCACAGGTTCTACAGTTCCGGTCGAGGGTGAAAAATCGAGCCCCCTGCTTGGGACAGAAGGTCCCTCCTGACAGGAATCTCCAGAGGATGCCCGTCGAGGAGGGACACAAGATCGGGAAACCATACTCTGCCCAGCCAGCGCAGGGCTATAAGAAGCAGGCAAACCCGGTCCCTGCGAACTCTCTCCAGAACTCCCGGGAGCAGAGCAACTGGGGGAAAGGCGTACAGACGTAGCCTC
Organism: Leuciscus leuciscus; assembly: GCF_965113295.1. Classification (NCBI taxonomy): domain Eukaryota; kingdom Metazoa; phylum Chordata; class Actinopteri; order Cypriniformes; family Leuciscidae; genus Leuciscus; species Leuciscus leuciscus. Next base: position 27,064,837 of record NC_138746.1, read on the forward strand.
GGCCACGTCTGTACCATAGCATCCAGTCCCAGAGGAGCTGGATGCGTGAGGGAGAACCAAAGTGGACAGTGAGACGTCTCTCGAGACGCAAACAGATCCACTTGTGCTTGGCCAAACTCCCTCCATATCAGCTCCACCACCTCGGGGTGGATCCTCCATTCCCCGGGCCTCGGCCAGGCTGCCCTGAGTGACAGCAACTTCCCCTGGGACCACAAGAGGATATGGCGTGCCAGATTGGATAATGGGCGCGAGCGCAAACCCCCTTGGTGGTTGATATAGGCGACTACCGACGTGTTGTCCGTATGCACTAACACATGGTGTCCCCTGAGATCTGTGATAAAGCTCCTCAGAGCCCGGAAGACAGCTAACATCTCTAGGCGATTGATATGCCAGGAACGATGATGGTCTTCCCACAGACCTTGAGATGAGCGACCCTCTAGGATCGCTCCCCAACCCGTGAGGGAAGCATCCGTCGTTAGCAGTTTGCGACGACAAGGAGCTCCCAGCACTGGGCCCTGGGACAGGAACCAAGGTTTCTTCCACATAACCAAGGCACGTAGGCATCGCCGCGTGACCTTGATTGTGCGAAATGGGTTGCCCCTCGGGGAAAACCCTCTGGTCCTGAGCCACCACTGCAGGGGCCTCATGTGCAGTAGTCCAAAAGGTATCACGTTGGAAGCTGCTGCCATGAGACCCAACAGTCTCTGGAACTGTTTGACAGTGAGTAGCTGGCCTAGCTTTACACTTTTCACAGCTGCAAGGATGGAATCTACACGTGGCGGTGACAGGCGCGCCTGCATCGACACTGAATCCCAAACCACGCCTAAAAAAGTGGTCCTCTGAAGTGGAGAAAGCACACTCTTCTTGGCGTTCAGCCGTAACCCCAGCCCTTTCATATGGGCGAGGACGACATCTCGATGCCGAATCGCCTCCTGATGCGACTGAGCTAAAATCAACCAATCGTCGATGTAGTTCAATATGCGAATACCCTGAAGGCGCAAGGGCGCCAGAGCTGCATCCACGCATTTCGTGAAAGTGCGGGGTGATAAAGCCAGGCCGAATAGAAGAACTCGATATTGGTATGCTTTGCCCCCGAAAGCAAACCTCAGGAACTTCCAATGACACGGACGGATGGAAATATAGAAATATGCGTCCTTGAGGTCTATCGTGACAAACCAGTCCTCGGACCTGATCTGTGGCACGATTTGTCTCAATGTTAACATTTTGAACTTGAGCTGCATGACTGACTCGTTCAGAACTCGAAGATCTAAAATGGGACGCAATCCCCCGTCCTTCTTCGGAACTATGAAGTACCGGCTGTAAAACCCGGTTTCCCTGTTGGAGGGAGGTACATATTCTATGGCCCCTTTCTCTAACAGAGTGTTTACTTCCTGTTCCATAACCAGAACCTGCTCGGGGCCCACCACTGTGGGCAGGACCCCCATAAACCGAGGTGGGCGTTTCTTGAATTGTATCTGATACCCTTTTTCCACGGTCTGCAGGACCCAACGAGAAACATTTGACAGTAGCTTCCACGCTGTCAAAGATTCTACTAGAGGTACCAGCCTCTCGAGACTGGTTTCTGGATTTTGTTGCTGTTGAGTAGTCGGTTCGTCGCCCTGTAACGGCACACCGGCAGGGAACGACTGAACAGACTGCTCTAACACCAGGGGGCGGGCATCCCGAGGCCACTACGTTTCCGGGTGGTCCTTGAGATATGTGCTCGCCGGAGACCGCTGCGCCCTGAAACACTGGAGGTGGCAGGGTTGGCAGAACGGTCCCCTGAGGGCACCGAAGAGAGACGGGCACCGTAAAAAGAGGTGTTGACCTCTCTGCTTCGGGGGGGGGGGACTACCCTCATTTGTCCTGAGCCCACGGACATCAGGACTTTTTCCCAGCAGCCTTCTTGGCGGTAATAACGGTCCGCAGATCCGCTTTACCCCTCGAAGACTGCTGGGTTTGAGAGCGCCCTCCGTGTCCCCGAGATTTTTGTGCGGGAGCACGGGAGGAAACGCTCTGTTTCTGAGTGGCACGGTGCCCAGCGCTCTTTTTAGATGAGTGAGGCTGCTCCCGCTCAGCAGCCTCGATGAAAGAACGGCGGGGGAGAAGTTTCTGAAGTGCAGCTGCCTGTTTTGAAGCTTCTTGTGATTTAGCTACAGCACTATTAACTGCATCTCCAAACAACCCTTTAGTGGAAACCGGTGCATCCAAAAGAACATGTTTCTCTTTGTCCTTTATATCACTAAGATTGAGCCACAGATGCCTCTCAGTGGCCACCAGGGCTGCCATAGAGCGGCCGATGGATTTAGCCGTCTCCTTGGTGGCCCTGAGAGACAAATCTGTGGCTCTACGTAGTTCAGACACCGTATCAGAACTAATACCCTCGCCCTCCTCAGAATCACCCAATAATTCAGCCTGGTATGCTTGCATTAGAGAAATTGTGTGCAAACACGCTGCAGCTTGGCCGGCGGCGGCATAAGCTTTATGAACCAGGGAAGATGTAAATTTTACTGGCTTGGATGGAAGTGCAGGAGCCTTCAGAGAAGATGCCGTTGCTGGAGAGAGATAGCTCGCGAGCGTCTCTTCCACCTTCGGCATCTCCCCATAACCATGCTCTTTATAATTGTGAATGGTGGAATAGTGAGATGTTTGTGCAGTATACACTCTATATGACACTGGTTTCCCCCACGATCTCGACACCTCGGTGTGGAGATCGGGGAAAAACGGAAGGCTCCTGCGCTGAGGCTGTGCACGAGATGGCAGGAAACGCTCGTCGAGCTTGCTTTTCGAACGAGCGCCCTGCCTATCTTCTGGCCACTCAATAGATAATCGCTCGACATCTCTAGTGATAACATCAAGCAATTCCTCAAACGCATGAGACTGAGGTGGCGAATCCTCAGACTCAGCATCAATACTAACAACGTCCAACTCCTCAGAGCTGGACAATTGCAGTATTGGTGCCTCCATCGGGGGGGAAGAAACCGCAACGCGTGCTTCCACACCCTGATGAGAGGCACTGGATCTATCAGAAGGAGGCTGAGATAAGGCAGAGCCCGTCTCAACATCCACTGATAGATCCATTTGCGAACCCCAGGTCTGTGATCGACGCCGTGCCTCGGCAGCGGCGGGACCAGAGCCCTGGGGAACGCGATCCTGAGCGCTCTGGAAGAACGCCAGGCGGGATCGGAGCGTATGCAAAGGCAGCGCGTCACAATGCTCACAGCCAGCACCCTCGAGTGCTGACTGGGCATGCTCCTCTCCCAAACAAACAACACAAAGGATGTAAGTGTCCCCACCCGTTAAATAACGCGGGCAGGGGTGCACACACAACCTATACTGCTGCTTGCTCGCCATACTGAATATATATATATATATATATATATATATATATATATATATATATATATATATATATATATATATATATATATAATATAGACAGACAACACCAAATATACAGAGACAGATTTCACACAGAGCGCAACTGAAGACTCAGAAAGCTTTCGTTTTCTGTTTCGGCCGGCTTTTATAGCTTCCTGGTTCGTGACGTCACCCGCCTCTGACGTTCCGCCACACCATTGGACTGATTTTACATGTGCTTCAAGACGTCATCACGCAAAGCGTTCCCCATAGCGTCAGTTTCGACGCAACGCGAGTTCCCTTGAAAGGGAACAAGACAGATGTTTGTGGGAGAACGCATTTATTGCAAGGTAAGTGAATTTATTATTATATTTTGTTAAAATTCAACATCCTCTAACGTTTACTGAGATAATTAGCGAACATTAAAATGCACAGAACTAAAAATCATCGTCTAAATATCGTATTATATGCATTTTGATTCGACTGTTTCATCAACAAATCTGATTATGGGGTAACTATGGGTTAACTGGTGTAAAACATACTTTTCCAAATACTACCTCGCTGTCTGTTAAATTGATATGCGTGAACAGAGCTTGTTCAAATCTCCGCAATATTTCAACGGTCAAAATGATACATCTCCCGCCTTAGCGCTGTTCTCAGGGCAGGAGTACTCAATAGATTAAAATCGCTTTTATTTTTAGTGTATTACGCGCTGCTCTCAGGGCAGGAGTACTCAATAGATTAAAATCGCTGTTATTTTTAGTGTATTACGCGCTGCTCTTAGGGCAGGAGTACTCAATAGATTCAAATCACTGTTATGGTTAGTGTATTACGCGCTGCTCTCAGGGCAGGAGTACTCAATAGATTCAAATTGCTGTTATGTTTAGTGTATTACGCGCTGCTCTTAGGGCAGGAGTACTCAATAGATTCAAATCACTGTTATGGTTAGTGTATTACGCGCTGCTCTCAGGGCAGGAGTACTCAATAGATTCAAATCGCTGTTATGTTTAGTTTATTACACGCTGCTCTCAGGGCAGGAGTACTCAATAGATTCAAATCGCTGTTATTTTAGTGTATTACGCGCTGCTCTTAGGGCAGGAGTACTCAATAGATTAAAATCGCTTTTATTTTTAGTGTATTACGCGCTGCTCTCAGGGCAGGAGTACTCAATAGATTAAAATCGTTGTTATGTTTAGTGTATTATGCGCTGCTCTTAGGGCAGGAGTACTCAATAGATTAAAATCGCTTATATTTTTGGTGTATTACGTGCTGTTCTCAGGGCAGGAGTACTCAATAGATTCAAATCGCTGTTATGTTTAGTGTATTACGCGCTGCTCTCAGGGCAGGAGTACTCAATAGATTCAAATCACTTATATTTTTAGTGTATTACGCGCTGCTCTCAGGGCAGGAGTACTCAATAGATTCAAATCGCTGTCATGTTTAGTGTTTTACGCGCTGCTCTTAGGGCAGGATAACTCAATAGATCAAATCGCTGTTATTTTAGTGTATTACGCGCTGCTCTCAGAGCAGGAGTACTCAATAGATTCGAATCCCTGTTATGTTTAGTGTATTACGCGCTGCTGTCAGGGCAGGAGTATCCACAATACCAAAATATACAGAGTACAAAATACTCTTTTTCTGTTTATATTTTTGCTGGTTTTATAGTCTAGTAAATCTATAGCCCTACACATTTTTAAGGGTATTTGATTCTTTTTAATCATTTCGTTGTTACATTAGTAGACCATTTCTTTTCGGTCTATTATTAACTTGTTCTTTTATCTCATTCTTCAGTTACCTGAATGAGCTGGCAGAAACTGGAGGAATCAAAGGAGCCAACACTGAAGATGCCTGATGCTACCCAGTCTATGATTAAGGCCTGGATGCAAAGATGGAGTGCGCTTGGTTCCACCTGATACAAGCACACAATCTCAGTGTTGACTTTGTGATGCATAAATGTGATTGCAAATGATCCCAATGTGGATCTATGTTCAAATACTTAATTTTCCACTGAGTATTGCAGAGAAACAAAGACTTTTAATTTCAGGGTTTGTACGCAATTTGGAAAACTTTGGCATTTGATTTGAGTAATTTCCAAGTTTTGAAAAATATTTTTGTTTCCATACTTTTCCCACCATTCTGTTTTCTAAAATATAAAATTAATCAAAAGCAGATTGAATTCATGGCAAAAGTTTAGTGATCATTTAGAGATTGTTTGTCTTTATCATAAGCGAGTCTCTTTTGAATATCACTAAATTAATGTGCATTTGCCCCTCTACCAGCAACAGATAAAGGAGCAGACTACCATTTAACTTAGTGGTCATGCAACATCAAACCACACAGGTTATAAAGCATTTTAGGTTTCATCTCATCCTGTTAGTGCTTATCACTTCCAGAAAACTTTTGTACTGATTAATGTTGTATGAATCATTTATGTTTAATATGGTTAGACAAATCTATAGAGAGGATTGGAATTTTTAGTCTGTGTGGAAAAGTGTAAGATTGAAAATAATAAAAAAATATAGCTGCGAGCAGCGATTGCGGGCCCAAGCCGGTGGCCCCGCCACCCTGGTGCCTTTAGTTACACTAAAGGCACCAGGGTGGCGGTGTCACAGGCTTGGGCCCTCAATCGCTGCTCGCAGCTATATTTATATATATATATATATATATATATATATATATATATATATATATAATAAAGACGGGAAATTGTACTTGTCTTACCTTATTCTGATTTTATGATACACTCAAAATATTCCACAACAAATCCTTTAAATTTAATGTAAAAATAAAAACGAAAGTAAGTGTTGGGCTCACGTAACCCTTTCATTAGAATCAAAACGTTTCAACAGTTGTGATGTATTTGGATGCTAAACTATTCTTTATTATAGGCTTTGTACTTCACTCGTGTTCCAATATCGACGGAAAAAATCATCCTCTTCACACGCGCAAAAATGTGCTTGGAAAAATCACAGTGGAGCAGTGCTTACTGTGAATGTACGAATTGTACTACTGACTATTTAAACAGAGCAGTGTGTATATGTTAGGTTTACTATTTTATTATATTTTATTAAGGCTATAATGAACAGGCTGCGATGTCAAGTTTGCAATGCTGGAATGTGTGTGTGATTTAACAGTAGACACATAAAAACATAATTGGCACATCATTTTGTTCATACAGGACATCATTCAAACTGCAAAGTGTTTACTTATATTTATATACACTCGCAATAAAACACAACATTGTGCTTTTGTAAAATAAATTCAAGCTATCCACCCCCCGAAATGGCGTTCATTTTAAAATTAAACTAAAAGCTCTTGGCTAAACAGGCATTCATAACTGTGAGCGCCCACGGCGAGGAACGAGCAAAACAGAGCGAACGTTTTTTAGTTAATTCCTACTTCCATAGGAATTCATTGAAAATGCTCGCTCTACTCAGCACCATTATTAAAGTCTGTGCAGACATCTGTATTTTACTTTAAGTTAGCGATTTAAAAGCCCCCAGCGGTGTCACACGTCGATTAACCGACATCCCTAATATATTTATATATATATATATATACAATAGGCCTACCTGAAAGAGAATTTAGCTTGCCCGACCAGAGTAGCCTGATATGAACTTCAATGACAAAAAATAACTTGGGAATCACTAAAACGAGAGATTATTCTAATTTTATTACATTCATTTTAAGTTGCAATCAACAGTTGATAATAAATGTATTACTGATCAATGGTAACAAGGTTGCGCTGCTGAGGCTCGTGCAGCTTCTCCAGGAGAAACGTAAACAAATGAGCGCAGCACACAAAAAAGAAACCCAGTTAACAACATACTGACTATAAAAATTACAAATATGGAGTTTTTATATATTTTATAACCTATGATAGAGTTAAGCAACCTCACTTGACGAGTAGGCTACCGTTTCCTGAATACAATCACGATTGAAACTGTGACATTGATTTCATACAACAGGTTAATAAACAGTTATAATTAAGTCACTTACATTTTAGATGCAATATTGACTGTTTTTGTTCTGTTTCAGTAGCAAAAATAGTTAAAGATCACAGCAGAACCGTCGCGCATCTCACGGCAACTTGTTTTCTCATTACTGAATGATTCAGCATTTTAAACGAATCGGTTGACTCAAAGATTCAATGATCAATCCATAAACATCTGTCTCAATCATGAATGACTCAGTCATTTGAACGAATCGTTTGAACGAATGAATCAATGACTCGCTCATTAAGACGGTCGCCTGGCGACACCTAATGGCGGTTTAGTGTTATGTTTAAAAGTATCATTCCTTCCAACGTGTGTGCACGAATTTTACTTTCACTTTTATATTAGCGATTTAAAAGCACCCGCTCGTGTCACACGTCGATTAACCGATGGGAAAATATCCTCACAGTCATATACCTAATACATTTATATTTAAATACAAAATAGGCCTACCTAGTAAAAAGTTTAATATACTATTTTTATATCCTTTTGGACACAAGAGGGCAGTATAGCCCTATGTTTGCTTTTTTGTTGAACCAAATAGCACTAAATAGCCTGTTTTTAACTTTTTTTATACTTCTTGAATTGCAAAAACAGAATAAAATGGGTTTAGTTCTAATATTTGTATAATTTTATATAAAAATAAACGGTGTATAATTACATTTGTAGAAGATATGAGATGTTTTCTGATTCCTTTTTTGACATTACTTTAATCCCTCGCCATATCAAAACCGTTTGAGAAATTCAATATCCGTTCACAATTTAGCATCTTTAATGTATTTTCATCATGTTGAAAAAGTTTGGTGTGAATAAAATAAACCACTTAGCAGGAGTGGGTAAAAATGCAGAGGCTGAATTTGCAAATAAATCCACATTCAAACCAAAATATCTGACTTCCTATTGGTCAGAAATAATGACTGCAAATTAGAAAGTTGTCCTGTTCGATGAGACCAATATACGTACTGATTTTTGTAATTGTGGGTAAAACTAACCCCCCCACTTTTGTCAAAAACATTTTGAAAGTGACACACTTCCTGCTACCAGTTGGTGGCGCTATAACTTTGACTCACAATAGTCACATCCATGTGATCGGCCTCTTACAACGAACACACTGCTGAAGTTTCATCAAGATCAGATAATGGCCCTGTCCCAAATGGCGCACTTCATGCGGACTTTCGGTCTCGTGGACTTGAATTGCGCGTGCTCGCTGAGTCTACGAGTCCGTAGGCCGTCCCATTCAGCATTTTACCGCTCTGAAGTGTGCTCAGCAGCGCCCCCTTTGTACCCTTGAAGCGGTCTTCCACGAAGCCCGCATAGATGCAGGCTCCACGCACTTTAACTACCCAGGAATCCTTGCAAAAGGCCAATCAGACAACAGATGGGAGGAGATTTCACTCACGGATAATTGTTGACATGGCTGAGAAGAAAATATTACTGTTTTTTTTACCTAAATGTACATTTTACCAGTTGTTACCTACAGTTTATACAAACATTATGGTCATCGACCAGTGGTTGATGTCTCAAACATAATAATAGCGTGTTTAATAATACGATCGCATTATGATTCATTAAATAAATAGAACCGAATGGCAGGGCTTTACTGTGTCATATGTAAACATAGTATGAATATTGAAACCTGTAAATTGAAAAAAATATGTTTAAATTATGTTTTAAAATTGTAATCTTAGTTCAAATGGAACATTATGTATTATTATGTACAACTGTATACATCATTTAAATAAGCATGATTTATCTATTGTCTAATGCCCAGGTGATATGCATAATATCAAAATATAGAACTGTAAAATTAGGCTGTGTAGTGGACATGCAGATAAGACGTCGGAGCGCAAAAAATTTGATTTCTCCTGTCCAATAACAACCAGACCGTTATTTCCGGCATGCCGAGCGAGTCTGTCCCAAAAATACCTCTCAATGCGCCCTCGTGGACTCGCGCCAAGGGCCCTATAGGTCTGCACTACATGACGTCACCAATGTGTGGACTCTGAGGAAGTCCACAAGTCCGGAGTGTGCCATTTGGGACAGGGCCAATGTATGCAGAAGTTATAACACACTTCCTGTTTGCATTATTCGCCATAGATTCGTTTCCTCGCCACGGCCAAACCGTTCGAGATATCAAAAATCCGTCCGCAATTTAGCATCCTCAATGTCTTGACTTCATGCTGACCGAGTTTTGTGGGGATTGGACGAATTCTCTAGGAGGAGTATTTCACATTCCACAGCAAGCGTTTCCAAACAACCCATAATAGCCGACTTCCTGTTGGGCTGGCGCAAAACTTTGAGCACCAAAGTTGTTCGGCCCGATGAGATCTATATGTGTGCTGAGTTTCATATTAATTCATGCAAGCTAGTTTGATCTATGGACCAAGTTTTCGGACCCCATTCCAGGAGGCGCTGTTAAGCCCCCTTGCCACGCCCGGGTACAAGCTTCAGCCAGGCCCTGATGGCCGCAGGTTCTGAACTGTGTGCAAAGTTTCATGAGTTTTCGAGCACGTTAAGGGCCCCAAAAGCCCCTGAAACCTTGAAAAACAATTATAAAAGCAGTCTCTCCTAACAGACAAATCCCCCACACCCCACACACACAGAGAGACAGAGAGAGAGAGAGAGAGAGAGAAAATTCACAAAAAAATCACATTCAAACCAAAATATCTCACTTCCTGTTTGTCAGAGCTTATGACTATAAATTAGAAAGTTGTCCGGCTTGATGAGAACAATATACATAACGATTTTGTGACTCTAGTCAAAACTAAGCCCCCATTTTTGACTAAAGGTGGCGCTACTGAGCCCCTCACCACGCCCGTTTCTGAAACTTTGCACATGTCTACTGGCTAATAAGTGTGATGTGTCTGTCGAGTTTCATCCAATTTCAAGCATACTAAGAGTCTCAAAAGCATCCGAAAAGAATATTAAAGTTTGATGCATTGCCACGGCAACAGTATCTAAGATATCAATAATCCTTTCACAGGTCTACATCTGCCATGTGTCTACATTATACACATAAAGTTTGAAGCAAATCGGGTAAAAATAAGAGGGTGATTTCAAAGCATTTTGAAAGTGACACACTTCCTGCTGCCAGTTGGTGGCGCTATAACTTTGACTCACAATATTCATTTCAATGTGATCGGCCTCTGACAACGAACACACTGCGGAGGTTTCAGCAAGATCAGTTAATGTATGCAGAAGTTATACTTCCTGTGTGCCTTATTCGCCATAAATTCGCTTCCTCGCCACGGCCAAACCGTTCGAGATATCAAAAATCCGTCTGCAATTTAGCGTCCTCAATGTCTTGACTTCATGCACACCGAGTTTGGTGGGGATCGGATGAATTCTCTAGGAGGAGTATTTCAATTCCAGAGCGTACGTTTTTCAAACAACCCATAATAGCCGACTTCCTGTTGGGCTTGCGTAAAACTTAGAGCACGAAAATTGTTCGGCCCGATGAGACCTTTATGTGTACCGAGTTTCATATTATTACATGCAAGCGTGTTTGATTTATGGACCAAGTTTTCGGACCCCGTTCCAGGGGGCGCTGTCGAGCCCCCCTGCCATGCCCGGGTACCAGCTTCAGCCCGGCCCTGATGGCCGCGGGTTCTGACCCGAGTGCAAAGTTTCAAGAGTTTTTGAGCATGTTAAGGGCCCCAAAAGTGCCTGAATAGTTGTAAGAAAAATAATAAATAAGTGTGTTTATATATATATAATTTTTTTTTGTTATATATATATATATATATATATATATATATATATATATATATATATATATATATTACATTTTTTGGATGCTAAACATTTGTTTATTATAGGCTTTGTACTTCACTCACGTTCCACTATTGAAGGGAAAAATTATCCTCTTCACATGCGCAAATATGTGCTTGGAAACATCACAGTTTAGCGGTGATTACTGTGTTTAAATAGTCAGTACAATTCATACTATTCAGAGCAGTGTAATTTTTATATGTTAGGTTGACTATTTTATTATTATATTTTATAAAGGCTATAATGAACAGACTGCGATATCAAGATTGCAATGCGCTCGCTCTGCACCATTATCAATGTCCGTGCGGACGAACATATTTTACTTTCGTTTTTAAGTTACTGATTCAAAAGCCCCCAGCGGTGTCACACATCGATTAACCGGTGGGAAAATTTTCCCACAGTCACATCCCTAATATATTTATACACTGCTCAAAAAAATTAAAGGAACACTTTGAAAACACATCAGATCTCAATGGGGAAAAATGTCATGCTGGATATCTATACTAATATGGACTGGGTAATGTATTATGAACGAAAGGATGCCACATCGTTTGATGGAAATGAAAATGATCAACCTACAGAGGATTGAATTCAAAGACACCCAGGAAATCTAAGTGAAAAAATGATGTAGCAGGCTTGTCAATTTTGCTGAAATTTCATTGCAGCAACTCAAAATGGTACTCAGTAGTTTGTATGGCCCCCACGTGCTTGTATGCATGCCTGACAACGTCGGGGCATACTCCTAATGAGACGACGGATGGTGTCCTGGGGTATTTCCTCCCAGATCTGGACCAGCGCATCACTGAGCTCCTGGACAGTCTGAGGTGCAACCAGGTGATGTCAGATGGACCAAAACACAATGTCCCAGAGGTGTTCTATTGGATGTAGGTCAGGTGAGCGTGGTGGCCCTTCAATGGTATCATTCCTTCATCCTCCAGGAACTGCCTGCATGCTCTCGCCACATGAGGCCGGGCATTGTTGTGCACCAGGAGGAACCCAGGACCCACTGCACCAGCATAGGGTCTGACAATGGATCCAAGGATTTCATCCCGATACCTAATGGCAGTCAGGGTGCCATTGTCTAGCCTGCAGAGGTCTATGCATCCCTCCATGGATATGCCTCCCCAGACCATCACTGACCCACCACCAAACCGGTCATGCTAAACGATGTTACAGGCAGCATAACATTCTCCACGGCTTCTCCAGACCCTTTCCTGTCTGTCACGTGCTCAGGGTGAACCTGCTCTCATTTGTGAAAACCACAGGGCACCAGTGGCGGACCTGCCAATTCTGGTGTTCAATGGGAAATGCCAATCGAGCTCCCTGGTGCTGGGCAGTGAGCACGGGGCCCACTAGAGGACGTCGGGCCCTCAGGCCACCCTCATGAAGTCTGTTTCTGATTGTTTGGTCAGAGACATTCACACCAGTGGCCTGCTGGAGGTCATTTTGTAGGGCTCTGGCAGTGCTCATCATGTTCCTCCTCGCACAAAGGAGCAGATACCGGTCCTGCTGGTGGGTTAAGGACCTTCTACGGCCCTGTCCAGCTCTCCTAGAGTAGCTGTCTGTCTTCCTGGTATCTCCTCCATGCTCTTGAGACTGTGCTGGGAGACACAGCAAACCTTCTGGCAATGGCACGTATTGATGAGCCATCCTGAAGGAGCTGGACTGCCTGCGCAACCTCTGTAGGGTCCAGGTATCGCCTCATGCTACCAGTAGTGACACTGACCCTAGCCAAATGCAAAACTGGTGAAAAACAGTCCGAAAAGATGAGTAGGGAAAAAAATGTCAGTGGCCTCCACCTGTAAAACCATTCCAGTTTTGGGGGTTGTCTCACTGTTGCCCATCTAGTGGACCTGCTGTTAATGTCATTAACACTAAAGCAGCTGAAACTGATTACCAACCCCCTCTGTTACTTAACTGACCAGATCAATATCCCAGGAGTTTAACTGACTTGATGATATTCTCTGATTAAAAAGTGTTCCCTTTATTTTTTTTGAGCAGTGTATATAAATTAGGGGTGTAACGGTTCACAAAATCCACGGTTCGGTTCGATACGGTTCGGTACGTTTTAGATACAGCAAAAAGAAAAAATTGGCAGATAAATTTCCTTGATTTTTACAAAATGTTTTATTCATTAAAACTAACAAAGTATGTTTTTTTTTTTTTTTACATTGAACAATGATGGAGCTATACTTTACCCATCTTCTATGGTGTTTTCTTAGCAGCATACTGTATAAAACAAAAACAGCTCCTTAAAAAATGAAAATGTAATATTGTAGTAGATATGAACAAATACAAAGAAAATAACAATTTTGTTTTTATATGGAACTCTATAACTATAACTACTACGATAAGTGTGTCTTTACTCAATTGTTACGTTTTTTTTTCAGAAAGATGAGAGTGTCCACATTTTCTGTGGACAGCACAGATCTGCTTGATGTGACAATGTCCCCAGCAGTGGAAAACACCCTCTCGCTAGGGACAGAGGTTCCAGGCACAGCCAAGTAACGCCGTGCCAACATGGCAAAATGAGGGTATAAGTGCTCATTCATTTTCCACCATTTCAGTGGATCTGCATCCAGGGGAATAGAGTCGACTGCCGTGAACAATTTCATCTCCTCCTCTGCCATTTTGGCCACAGATTTGGGGCTTGGCTCATGATGATGGGTCATGAACATTCCTCCAAAAAGTTCAGTCATGGCTGATTTCTTTTCTTGTGGAGGTGATGTTGAGGGCTCCAAGTCCTCTGTCTGAGTCTCCATGGAGGTTGCTGGCTCTGTGGTGCTTGTAGCTTGCTCCTTGAGAAATATAAACAACAATAATCTTAGATACATGCTCATCATATAACCCATAGCATGGGATTCACTACAAAAGGTTAGTATAAATCACACACACAATTGCAACTGTTATACACAGGGACATGGGATACAACATTACAGAACGGATTATAATGAACACAACATCTGGATGTTTTCAGTGTCAAAGTATTGATATGAAAATGTTATTTAAAAAATCCCATAAAGATATGCAAATAATTAATCAAAAATATAGTAAGCAGCAAAATATAAATAGTACCAGTAGTTCAATACTCACAATCTCTGTGGTTAGAGCTTCATAGACTCTCAGGCGAGTGGTTGCATCCAAGTGTTGCAGTGACTTAAAACGTGGATCCAAAGCTGTGCTCTTGTGTAGGTAATCTTGAAGATCAGGTGCTGTGTATCGCTGCTGCAGGTCATTTTTGATGGCTGTTTTGACATCCCTCAATGCTGGGCTGTCATCATCAGACAGTACCATGGATTTCAGGATCATCATTTTCATAGGAAGGACCATGGACGCAGATGGAGAGGACTCGGTGCACATAAGGGTTGTCACAGTTTTCAAGGGTTTCAAAACTGTCATGACATTCTCAGCCAGTCTCATGTCGTTTTCAGACAAAGTCATAATGTCTTTAACATTTTTCTTCACAGTTTTTTCTGTCATTGCAGAATACACTGCAGCCTGCTGTTCAATATATCTTTCTATCATATCATAGTTTGAATTCCATCTAGTTGGTATATCTTGGATGAGTTTGTGAACAGGAAGCTGCAGCAACTCCTGTTTTGTCTTCAACACATGGGCCGCTGTTGTGCTTCTGTGAAAAAAGGTCACAATCTTTCTGATCTTTGCTAGGAGGCGAGAGATCTGCTGCACTGCCATTGCTTTCTGAGATGCTAGATTAAAAACATGGGCAAAGCACCCTATTTGTGGCCCAAGTCCAGCAGCTCCAACAACAGCATTAACTATATTCCTGGCATTGTCAGTAGTTACAGGAATAGTTACATTAGCTCTCTCCAACTTCCACACTTCCACTGCTTCTGTCATTCCTTTGGCCAAATCCTCACTTGTGTGACTCTCAAGGGGGCGTGTCTGAAGAACGTGGCTTTTCAGCTCCCATTCAGCGGTAATGTAATGTGTCGTTACAGTCAGGTAGCTTTGTGTAGCCCTTGACGTCCAGCCGTCTGTTGTCAGAGCAACCGCTGTTGCTTTGGCCAATTGGTTCTCTATTTGGGCTTTTGTTTTTTGGTACAAAGCAGGAATTACGGTCTGGCTGAAATGGGCTCGTGAAGGAATATTGTAACGGGGCTCAATTACATTAAGCATGTTCTTAAAACCTGCGTTTTCCACTACAGAGTAAGGTCTCATATCCGCGGCTATAAATGTACCAATCGCCGCGGTGATGTCTTTTGCCCTGTTTGAATCAGTTGGAAATGTCTGTCTAAATGCTGCGGGGATAGTTTGTGCCGTGTATGTTTCTACTTTTTTTCGTCTTGTTCCAGACACTGACACACTGGGGTGATGTCGGCGTAAATGAGTTGACATGTTTGAAGTATTCCCGCTGGTGTACCCTACTGTCATGTAGCAGATGCGACATACCGTTGTTTTTTTATCCACCACTCTCTTGCCATCACCATCATAGCTTACAGGGAAACCAAAGTGCACCCAAACACCAGACCTGTTGGTTATTGGAGGATCTTCTATTTCTGGTCTGTTAAACGTATGATTCATTTTGCAACGAGCCTTCAGCGCGTACGCCTGACTGAGAAGCCTAACATATGAGTTAGTGGGTTTTTTTTCTTCGGGGGTGGGATGGGCGTTGCCTGTTACGTCGTTTGGGCTACCTTGTTGAACGCATAACATTATATTTCACACACTTTTTTAGTAGTATGTATCAGACGGCAAGTGTCAAAATGATTAATGACTTTGACCTTTGACCTTTTGACAGGTTGAACTTCCGGTGACCTTTATGATTGATGGGTTGAACTTCCTTTATGAGGTCATGGGATTAACCTTTGCCCTATCGATCATGTGGTTTGACAGTTGCTTTTGCCCCGGTGACCTAGCTAGTACTAAATCATAGTTTTGACGGTTAGTTTTTGACCTTATTAACCTTTTTAGCCCTAAATCATAGTTTTGCCGGTTGTTTGAACTTTGTCCCAGTTATGTGTGTGTGTGTGTGTCTGGTTATATGGTATGTGTCAGGCGTCCCCGGCATCGCCACCCACCCTCGCATTCCAGAGCATCGGGCACTGACATCTGAACATGTGCTGTTCGATCACTGTGAAACTGTGAAGTGTTTGTCACACAAACACATTCTATCCTTTATATTCTATCCTTTGTATAATTTATAGAATATAAATGATATGATCTAAAATAATTAAACTAAGCTTGAAAAACATTCAGTTTTTAAAAGTATATAAATATCTTATTGATCCAATTGTTTTAGATGAATATAAAATAATTATCTTACATAAAACATTCTATCCTTTATATAATTAATATAATCTAAATTATATAATCTAAAAAAAATAAGGTTGAAAACACACTGTTCCTTAAAAGTGTAAATGAAATGGTTTTAATTCATTCATTCATTCAATATCTTACTAAAATCTACTGAAACCAATTATTTTTGTTTTAGATAAACAAAAGAATAAAAAATCACCTTACATGTTTGTAAGTCTTGTTGGTCTCTGACTCAGCGATCAAGATATCAGGTGCTGAATTTATTTCAAAGTATAATCCTTTAAAGTTTAAAAGATATCTTTTTAAAAAATGTTTTAAATTGAATACACTATTAAAAGTTGTAATAATGTTTTTAAATGATTAAAAGTGGTAAAACAAAAAACACTGTGTTTCCTGAACGCCTCACCAGAGCACTCAGAGTGGTGCGCGCACGTGTCATCAGGGGCGCGTGTGCCTGCATCTATGCGCGCCTCCTCTTTCTGTGAGCTCTGACATCTGAAACAGGATCCCCCATCCACATTCCTGAGCACGGTGAAAGTGATAATAATGTTTTATATTTCACACAATAATATAAAATAAAATATCTTGCTAAAGTTGAAAAACATTCAGTTCTTTTTAAAATATAAAAATCTACTGAAACCAATAATTCAGCTTTAGATAATCAAAAGAATAAAAATCATCTTACTTTATTTTAGAGAGTTGAATAAGCTCTTAACACATCGATGTCCACAAAAAATGCAATGTATGAAACGGGTTCACGGAAATAAAAAATCATCTTACGTGTTTAGAAATCAGGGCCCTCTGGCCTCTCTTTACACCAGCGGGGCTCTAACTCACAGATCAGAATGCTTCTCAAAGTAAAAGCCAGAGCACATCGTATTCCAGAGAGCATCAAGGCACTGTGATTAAACAATGTCACAAAATTACAATCAGTTAAATGTTTAGAGAGTTAAACAAGTTTATTAATGGGTTCACAATATTGTTTTACACAACTTGTTTTTACTGAATTCATATAGTCATTCCTGAATGACCTCACACTGCCTCAAAACATAGGGAGCACGCATCTATGTATGTGTGTCAAAGCAGTAAAGGAGCCGCGCGCGTGTCTGTGTGTCTATGCGCGCGTCCTCTGCTTTCTGACATCCCCCTCCTTCTGCTCCTCCACATTCCATAGGTAACAGTGAAACTGTGAAGTGTATCTCACACCAACTAAAGTTGAAAAACATTCTGTTCTTTATAAGTATATAAATGAAATGGTTATAAAAATATCTACTGAAACCAATTGTTTTAGATAAACAAAAAGAATAAAATCCATCTTCCAATAACACATTCTATTCTTTAAAAGTATATAAATAATATAAAATCACAGAGTGGTTCTCTCTCTCTCTCATTTAAAAGCATAACCTTAAAAGTTTAAATCCAATATTTAAAGTTTCAATACATTCATATCTTCTATTTATCTTTTAGAAGATTACTGTAATGATTTTGTTTAACGGTGACCTAAAGTATAATTGTTATTAAACAATGTCTGTTCAAAAACTTTAGATTTGTTGAAAAACTGTACTTAGTCGTCTTATATCTCATTTATATGAAAAGATTCAATCAGCATTTTTTGTCCATGCGGGGGTTTCAATTTTTATGGCTTTCCATAGCTATAATGATGTACACCTAAACACAGAAAACTACATTTTCAACAAATGAAATAAGTAAATCATTTAATATCATTTTGTGCACACACACGGTTCTAAAAAATAAACTAATTTCTATTTTAAATTAAATTATTGTTAATATATATATATATTCATATAACCAATAAATAATAACATATACTACTAAAATGTAAACAAAGTTTTAGCTAAATAATTAAGTATATAAATAAAAACACCTTACATTCCTGAGGTGAGAAAGGGGTTTCCTATTATCAGACTAACTGAAGTTGAAAAACATTCTATTCTTTAAAAGTATATAAATTAATTGTTTATAATATAAAATCACAGAGTGGTTCTCTCTAACATAATGATTTTTGAACTGCATATTCGATCATGTACACCCTAAACATGTACACACATGATACTTCGATCATGTACACCATCACAGAAAACTACATTTTTTTTTAAATGAAATAAATAAATAATTTAATAAAATGTAAACAAAGTTTTAGCTAAATAAAAACACCTTACATTTCCAGAGAGGCGAAGTAGTTCTTTATGCAATGATAAAAACAATCCAAAAAAGCAAATAGTTTAAGTTGTCCTATAACAGCCCCAGACCCTCCCGGTGATAAACTACAGTGTGAACTGAAGCTTCAGGATATAGGGCGACATACCAGATGAGTCTCGGGGGGACAATGTCGCAGTAAATCTAGTCTGCATTTCAGAGCATACTACATCCAGAGTTTATACTAAATTCATTTAAAAGCATAACCTTAAAAGTTTAAATCAAATCTTTAAAGTTTTATTAAAACCATATCTTCTATTTATCTTCTTAGAAGACTTAGGTATTATTGTTACTAAACAGCGTCTGTTCAAAAACTTTAGATTGTTGAAAAACTGTGCTTAGATCATAGATCTTTTGTCCATACAACATGTTTGTCACAATGTTTTTAAGAAATCCGAGGACTTCACATTGCTCTTATTTAGACAAAGTTGTATCATTTGGAAAATCACCACACAATTTGAGAGACGCAATGTGTGATAAGTAAAGTTGGTCTTGAGCGAATATTTAATCTTACTGGTAACTATGATCTATTACACGTATAAGATCATTTTTACTTGTATCTCCCGAACTACCCTTAATCAGTGCGGAAACACACAAGGTGAAACCCTTTACTGAGAATATACTATCGGTTATCTACTCAAAATATATGTCGAAGTTTCAAATGTTAGCATTTGTTGATGGTGGTCGCATGAACAGACTTTGGGGAGAGCTATAGCAGAAAGCATGCCCTTTGACCTCCTCAATTTTGGAGTCCTCCCAAAAGAATTTCTCCCATCTAGCGATTCTCCCATCTACTCGCTTTTTGCAACTTTGGTAAATGTGCCAAGAAGCTATGACAACATGTCTTCCAATAGCACATCATCGAGTTTAACTATACATGTTCTACCGTTATGCTGCCTATATAATGATTTACACAACCAAGCAATGAAAAAAGCTTGTCATTTAGACCGTAACTTTGACTTACCTGTCGAGAAGAAAGCAGGCAACTTCCCTTTTAAAGTCTTTCTCCTTCATTAGCTCTTTCCACCTGGGAAAAGCTATCCCGATATTTATTTACATCCCGATCAATTAAATTTCTGCTTTTTGGCGACGAGGATTCCTTCTCCTGCATAACTTTGATCATGCATAATAATTTACCATGCAGTGCGGCCTTTCAAATGTGCCAGGGGCAGTATTTTCAAATTTTCATCCAGGCTGCCCGGGTTCGACTCCCAGTATGGGAAGACAATTTTTTTATATATTGCCAACAAAATTCAAGTTATTCAAGTTCATCAATAATCATTTATAGTCTTAGAGGCCTACACGAACTGCAGAAACAAGCAGAAGATATGTAAAAACTCATAAATGCTGTTTCAGTACTGAATAATTTTCACAAAATACAATTATATTGAATTCAGAAAATTTCACTATGGAATATTTACTTTATCATAATTTCAATTTAGTATGTCATCATCTCATAATTATGACGCATAGTCATAATTTTAATTTCAACTTTTTAAGTCATAATTTCGACTTGTCATAATTTACAATTTTTGTCAATTACGCCTTTTTAATGTAATACTTAAAACGGTTTTAAGTCATAATTTGGTTGTTGACTATAGTAGTGTTGCACCTGCATGCCCACTAACTCGCTTGTGAGAGTCAGAGTGTGTAAAGTAAACTCTCATTAGTGTTAGTAGAGTATTAGTGGACTGGTAGGGTTAGAATAAGTAATATTAGAATAAAATATCTGTTGGGGGGGCATCACAATAAAGAGTTAATGTTTAATGAGTTAAATGACAACATACCATTTTTCAACCGAGCGAATCTGCACATGAGAGGCCTTCAGAAGTCATAACTTCAGGGGTAGGTCAGTTGGCGAAAACACTGTGTGTGTAAAAATCAAATACTGTATTACAGTTTTTAAAGTTAGAATAAAAAGTTAAGTGTCACAAAGTCTGGCACAAGGCCATTAACTTCTTTTTGCTTATTTCTACAAATATCAACCTGATAAATATGGACTGAATACACGATTAAACAAGATTATTTTTAAGAAAAAAATGTGATTTGATGGCTAAGTTTCAGGCATAGTGCAACCACGCAATGTTAGATTTCTCTAATCTCTAATTCATCTCACTCACAACGCACAACTTTGTAAATAAACATTTTCAAACTGTAATTATACCATATTTTATTCATATTATGTTGATTTAAAGCTTTTTGTTTGTTATTAACTAATACCTACTAACATCCGGCACAATCTGACCCCAACATCTGACCCCAAATAAACAGATAATGCAATGTTCGCAATCTACAGTTAGATATTCTCCTACTTAGTATCTTTGGGTGTATCTGTGGCTGTATTTTGTCACACCATAGTGATGCAAAGTTCCACACCCTATGGACTAACTTAAAAATAAATAAATAAATACTTATACATAAATATATATAACATACACAAATCATTTCTTAACTAAGCAACTGTTTCTTAAATGATCAGACTCTCACCGCACTGATGTTAACATTACCATATATTGTCTTTTCTACCATGATTGGAGCAACTATTGTCCCACCATTCTTCTGGTCAATTGTGAAGTTAAGCTGATTAGGGTTCCGAATTAATGGCCGTCCGAATGATGTAGAATTATTATGCCGTCGTTGCGGAAGGTTGTTAGGCTGATGATTTGTCATGTTTCCAGAATGTGTTTGAACGTCACCATCTGTTAAAAAAATTAACGATTAAATACACAACCAAAACCATGTAAACATTATAGTAAAGCTTATTGAGAAACATATTGACTACTAACAAAGTAAATTATAAATCTTTTCCTACGTTTGATATTCTTTTTTCAGATTTTTTGCAGTATGGACTTGATCCTTTTTAATGCTGTTTTCTCTCCATATTTATTCTGTAGTTCCTCTACTGTGTCTTCCAACCTCCCTGTTGTTCTTCTCCAGCTATGTTAACCAAAGACAAACAGTTAGAAGAATAAATGTATGTACAGCAAAAATAAAGTTAACATAAAATAAACACATTCATACACCAGTTCAAAGTCAATGAACCGGCTGATGCTGCAGGTGTTAGAGCACATGATGGACGGTGAACAGACGCACAGCAGGTTAAACCAGAGTTAAAACAATAGTCTATGTTAGGACAATAGTATCTGAAAATAGCTGATAATGGTCATAAAGTACGAGATAAGGTGCAAGTAGCTAAACTAAACATTTCATATTTGACAGAAATGTTTTGAGAAATGTTAAACAACGACAAAAATAATCAACTTTTTCTAATTTCACCATTTTGAACTTAAAATAGGTCTATATAATACATGTGATTTAATGTGAGAGGAGAAGAAACAAATAACAGCCACTTTATAGTTATTTTTATCAAAAAATATGTTGATAATGATTAGTTATGCCAAATGATAGTTTGGCATGTATGGGATTGTGTGTCCATATGCTAGTGAGAGAGAAATACTTTTATTATAGAAATACCTTTTTTATTCTATTCTTTAATCCACACATAAAAT
The DNA here is from genome assembly GCF_965113295.1 of Leuciscus leuciscus. Taxonomy (NCBI): domain Eukaryota; kingdom Metazoa; phylum Chordata; class Actinopteri; order Cypriniformes; family Leuciscidae; genus Leuciscus; species Leuciscus leuciscus. The sequence continues at coordinate 27,086,969 of NC_138746.1, forward strand.
AGTTTTTATACCTGCTCAAGTACTTCTTGATGAGTTTCTTCAGCGAATCTTCTCAGTCAGATCGTCGCAAGATCTCAGGAATCCTCTCACACTGCTCGTGTTCAGGCGCTCCATCACTGCACTTGTGTGTATGACTCGAACGATTCAAACTTCCATAATGCGCGCCAAAACAACAGGGCGGAGATGAGAAGCTTTCCTGATGACAACCCCGTACATTCTACATAACAGGGTGGGCGGACCCCCGTCGTTGTCCTGATAAATATTTCAGAACATTGCACGCTCTAGCTCTACTAGCCTCGGACTGCTGCGCCACTGCATCATCTCATTGATCAAAGCCCGGTTCAACAGTTTGCCTGACGCAAACTTTTAACCCCAAAACACAAACCCTGGACGACTGTGCCGCAAGGACTCAGGAGATTCCAGGAACATTCCAGGAACGAAAAGTTGGAAAAAAAATTGAAAAGTTGAAAAAATGGCGATGCAAAACCTGATGGAGAACGACTCCCCGTTGAGTTCTGGCGATGCGGGGCACAAGTATCATCCGCCGTGTGAGTGCGCCACGGGCAAAGAGTGTCGTTTAAGAGAGGCGTTGGACTGTATGTTTAAAGATCATTTTAGAGGCCAAATGGTTGGCTTGATGCACAGGATCATCGATGCTGCGTGTGATATGAAAAACGATTGTGCGCAGGATACCAAACGTGTGACAAATCTCAAAAATGAAATGGATGATGTAAGAGGCTTGGTAAAGTCATGGCCTGATGTAACGCCCATGTTTTTTAACGGCAAAGAGCCGATCGGCGTAATCCTCAGAAAAGTTCTGGATGTGTTGCGTGAATGTAGTGACGAATTCCAAATCACAGAGATACTCGCTATTTGTACATTCGTAACGGATCTCTGTGTGTCACTGGTGTCAAAAAATGCAAAAACTGACGTTGGTGAATTAGTTGAAAGTCTGGTCAGCTACATCGTAGAGCAAGACATGATAGCCTGCGGATATTTTCTATTCTGGTTAGACCATCTCTAAATGTCGTTATTGTTTTACTTTGAAGTAGTGAAGAAAATGATGACCCGGCATTACGTACAATGTATCCTCGAAAGTATAATGTTGAAATAAAAATTTCTGGTTAAAAAATGTCTGAGCTCATAAAAATAGTATTATAATAATAATAATATTTAGAATAATTAAAAATAATACATGATTTAAAAGATTAAATATTTGTTTTCTGCATTTTAATTACCGTATTCCCGAGGCGGCAATACAGTTGTATCATATCAAATGATACAACTAATTTGCCCGCTGTGTACAGAACATAAGAAAAGGACATGGTGTTGAACAAAATTCGATTTTGTTCTTGTTCTTTGTTCTCATTAAATTTTTTTAATTAGATGAGTTGTTCTGTCATGGATGACTAGACACTAGTCCAGCAGAGAGAAGGGCTTGAGTGGACACGCCCTGTGGTCCCATTTTTATGTCTTCATCCAGAGCCTTCATCAAAAGTGCCTTTCCCCGCTTCCCAACTTAGCCATGCTACAGCTTTCCACCCCTGCAACACCCGTAACATTGACCACCACGGCATCCGTTTCAGGCCAAACGGAGGAGCGGGTGGGTTACTTAAACCTGGATATGTCTCACCAAGATATGTCTCACCAGCGCCCTCCGGCTTGTCAGAATCCTGGCATGCGTCGGGAACAGGAACGCCTTGACACCTTTCAAAATTGGCGTCTTGCACCAGTATCTCCAGCCGAGCTTGCCAAAAGTGGTTTCTACTACCTTGGTCAGGGCGACAGAGTGGCTTGCTTCAGTTGTGGAGGCCAGCTTAGCAACTGGGAACCGGGAGATCGGGCAGTATCAGAGCACCAGAGGCATTACCCCAACTGCCGCTTTGTTCGAGGTGACCGTGCAGATAATGTATTTTTATCTGGTGGCGGCCTTTCCAATGGATCGACAATGCAACAGTGTGAGGAAAGGCCGCCACCAGATAAAAATACATTATCTGCACGGTCACCTCGAACAAAGCGGCAGTTGGGGTAATGCCTCTGGTGCTCTGATACTGCCCGATCTCCCGGTTCCCAGTTGCTAAGCTGGCCTCCACAACTGAAGCAAGCCATGGAATGTTCCTGGAATCTCCTGAGTCCTTGCGGCACAGTCGTCCAGGGTTTGTGTTTTGGGGTTAAAAGTTTGCGTCAGGCAAACTGTTGAACCGGGCTTTGATCAATGAGATGATGCAGTGGCGCAGCAGTCCGAGGCTAGTAGAGCTAGAGCGTGCAATGTTCTGAAATATTTATCAGGACAACGACGGGGGTCCGCCCACCCTGTTATGTAGAATGTACGGGGTTGTCATCAGGAAAGCTTCTCATCTCCGCCCTGTTGTTTTGGCGCGCATTATGGAAGTTTGAATCGTTCGAGTCATACACACAAGTGCAGTGATGGAGCGCCTGAACACGAGCAGTGTGAGAGGATTCCTGAGATCTTGCGACGATCTGACTGAGAAGATTCGCTGAAGAAACTCATCAAGAAGTACTTGAGCAGGTATAAAAACTATTTTATGTGTGGATTAAAGAATAGAATAAAAAAGGTATTTCTATAATAAAAGTATTTCTCTCTCACTAGCATATGGACACACAATCCCATACATGCCAAACTATCATTTGGCATAACTAATCATTATCAACATATTTTTTGATAAAAATAACTATAAAGTGGCTGTTATTTGTTTCTTCTCCTCTCACATTAAATCACATGTATTATATAGACCTATTTTAAGTTCAAAATGGTGAAATTAGAAAAAGTTGATTATTTTTGTCGTTGTTTAACATTTCTCAAAACATTTCTGTCAAATATGAAATGTTTAGTTTAGCTACTTGCACCTTATCTCGTACTTTATGACCATTATCAGCTATTTTCAGATACTATTGTCCTAACATAGACTATTGTTTTAACTCTGGTTTAACCTGCTGTGCGTCTGTTCACCGTCCATCATGTGCTCTAACACCTGCAGCATCAGCCGGTTCATTGACTTTGAACTGGTGTATGAATGTGTTTATTTTATGTTAACTTTATTTTTGCTGTACATACATTTATTCTTCTAACTGTTTGTCTTTGGTTAACATAGCTGGAGAAGAACAACAGGGAGGTTGGAAGACACAGTAGAGGAACTACAGAATAAATATGGAGAGAAAACAGCATTAAAAAGGATCAAGTCCATAGTGCAAAAAATCTGAAAAAAGAATATCAAACGTAGGAAAAGATTTATAATTTACTTTGTTAGTAGTCAATATGTTTCTCAATAAGCTTTACTATAATGTTTACATGGTTTTGGTTGTGTATTTAATCGTTAATTTTTTTAACAGATGGTGACGTTCAAACACATTCTGGAAACATGACAAATCATCAGCCTAACAACCTTCCGCAACGACGGCATAATAATTCTACATCATTCGGACGGCCATTAATTCGGAACCCTAATCAGCTTAACTTCACAATTGACCAGAAGAATGGTGGGACAATAGTTGCTCCAATCATGGTAGAAAAGACAATATATGGTAATGTTAACATCAGTGCGGTTAGAGTCTGATCATTTAAGAAACAGTTGCTTAGTTAAGAAATGATTTGTGTATGTTATATATATTTATGTATAAGTATTTATTTATTTATTTTTAAGTTAGTCCATAGGGTGTGGAACTTTGCATCACTATGGTGTGACAAAATACAGCCACAGATACACCCAAAGATACTAAGTAGGAGAATATCTAACTGTAGATTGCGAACATTGCATTATCTGTTTATTTGGGGTCAGATGTTGGGGTCAGATTGTGCCGGATGTTAGTAGGTATTAGTTAATAACAAACAAAAAGCTTTAAATCAACATAATATGAATAAAATATGGTATAATTACAGTTTGAAAATGTTTATTTACAAAGTTGTGCGTTGTGAGTGAGATGAATTAGAGATTAGAGAAATCTAACATTGCGTGTGTAACCCTACAGTGATAGTTCTGCTTATAAGCAGACTAAGAATCTATTGTAGGAATGATCTAAATCTAGATTCGATGAGGAGGTTGGCTATGTACTAATCATATGGTCCAAAACTAACAGATTCCACCCCAAATGAAGCACAGGACAACAGATTAAAGTTTGAATGAAGTTCTTATTAAAATTATTTTCCTTATTTCCTTATTCAAAATTCAATATTTAGTTCAGTTCACACAGCTTTAGTACCATTAATATTCACAAATCGGCCACAACTTTTGAGATCTCATGAAACAAAACAAAAGGAAAATCTTTCAAAAGAAAAATAGTTACCCTTGAGTGCACTCAAATATTTCAACTGTCCAACCACCCCTTCAATGCTTAGCATCCATATCAACCACCCAATGGGACCGTTGCAGCGCTGTTAGTTGAGGCAGTGGACCAAGGAACCAGGCACCAGGGCGAACAGAGAAGAATCCAGCTTCGATGGAAAGAACATCAGGGATCCGGGACCAGAAGAAGCCTCAAAAAAAACCAGTCTGTAGGGTAACATCCACTGCTATTGTAGATAGCCAGACTGGTTTTTAATCCACTGTAATCCACGAGATAACTTTGTTTACAACAGGTGTCGTATAATGTTCAATGCAGTTCAACCTCGAGGATATATTTCAGCTTCTAAATCAATTTTAATCGTAATATTTACTTCTGCTCGAGCTCCCGTTTTTCAGGCTTCTTCCAAGGCAAAACGAATGCCAGGAAAAAAAGCAGAAGAAGAACGTTTCATTGTGCACTGCCACCCAGTGGCGAATTAGATATTGCACTTGTTTTAAGTGTTTGCATTAAAGATCATTTCAGGGCTTTATTGGGGGAAAATTACCAGGGTTACACCCTCCCCCTCTAAACCACATGAGTCCCTGCATGTGCGTTAAACCTGACAATGTATCTGATGGTCAGGAATAATGTCTTGGAGTTTCCCAAAAAACTGACTAAGGGCAAGGATTAGAGGTTTCCCTAGCTCTTCATAGGTGAACTTGGGTGGGGGGCGTCTTTCTCTGTGTGAACGTCTGGGCTCACCTTGTTCTTCCCCACAAGTAACTTCTGAATGCCTTTTGGGGGTTACAGGGAAACTGTTCTGAGCATTGTCCGTGTCGTGAGCTGGTGTCGGGTCTATGACCACTGTGCTTTGCATTATTTCATTTTCAGGAATGTCTATAATGACATGGTCACTTTGGGTTGGGAACTGGTGGACAGCTGTATTTGTGTCAAGAGGTGCAACTGAGAGGTCAGGAATTGGTTGGGGTTCTGGAGACTTGAACTCAGGAGCCATGGGGTTCAGAGAAGACTGAGAGCCACTGACAGGGATAACTTCGAACTCTTTCACATAGGGTCCCCATGTGGTGAACTGTGGAGGTTCATTCACATAGTAGCCATCATCCTCTTCTTCTCTGTCCGAATATTCGCTTTCCACCTCTTGGTTTTGTCTACTCCTCAGGCGCATTTGAGTTTGTTTACTTTGGTGAGGCACTGAATCAGGAGTAGTCTCAACTGGCAGAAATCCACATGGTAAAAGTAAGTCCCTATGAAGTGTACGCCAAGGGCCATTTCCTGTTTCTGGCTTGACTACATACACAGGACCACCGTCAATCCGTTTCACAACGATATGAATGGGCCTTTCCCATTTATCGGCTAACTTGTGTTTGCCACGGATGTTGACATTCTTCACCAAGACACGGTCCCCTTCTTCTAATTCAGCAGTTTTCACTTTGGCATCAAATCTGTGCTTATTTCTCTCTCCAGACTTTCTGGAGTTCTCTGCAGCCAGTGCATAGCTTTCTTTTAGTCTCTGGCGCAAGTTTTGGACATATTCTGAGTGAGTTGTATGAGTCTCAGTTGGAGGTTTCAGGCCAAGTATGAGGTCAACTGGCAGAGTCGGCTGCCTGCCGAACATCAGCTCATACGGTGAGTAGCCTGTTGCATCATTCCTGGTGCAGTTGTACGCATGTACAACAGGCCTCACGAAGTCTCGCCAGTGATGTTTGTCTTTCTCGTCAAGGGTTCCGAGCATGCTGATAAGGGTCCTGTTAAAGCGCTCCACAGGATTCCCCTGAGGATGGTATGGGGTGGTGCGCACTTTCTCGGCCCCTATCAGTGAACACAGCTCCTTGACTGTGTGGGATTCAAAGTCGCGTCCCTGATCACTATGAAGGCGACTAGGGAACCCATAGTAGACCAGGAAGTTTTCCCAGAGAGCTTTAGCTACAGTTCTGGCCTTTTGGTCTTTTGTTGGCACAGCTACTGCGAAGCGGGTGAAATGGTCAGTGATGACTAGTATGTTTCTGATGTCACGGTTGTCGGGTTCAAGAGACAAGTAGTCCATGCAAACAAGTTCTAACGGGTAAGTTGTTTTAATATTCACCATGGGTGCTGCTCTTTGTGGCAGAGTTTTTCTTCTGAAACAACGTTCGCATGTGTGACACTTCTTCTCAACGGATTCTTTCATTTTAGGCCAATAACATCTGGCACGAGCAAGATTGAACACACGCTCTGGCCCTAGGTGACCAACCTCATCGTGAAAGCCTTTGAGAGCTCTTTCTCTGAATTCCTCAGGTAAGACGAGCTGATGAATCTTGTTTCCTCTGTCAAAACACTTCCTGTAAAGGACATCATCAATGAGCTCAAGCTTATCCCACTCCCGAAGGAGCAACTTGACTTCAGGTGACTCAGCTTTTACAGATTTGAAGTGGGGCTTTTGTCTTTTTTTGACCAAGGTGATGACTTTCCCAATTGATGGATCGTTTCTTTGTGCTTCATGCCAGTTATCTTTTGTCATGCCAGGTACAGTGTCTTGTCCAGTACCAGTGAATAGATCAGGTAAGGAGGAGGCGTCAACAACAAGGGACTCAGCAAGGACAGGTAAGTTCATGGTTATTGAATGGCGTTGACATACAGCTGAGACTGCATCAGATGGAATCTCCCCCTCTATAAGGCGTTTTGTCATTGAGTTGATCCGTTCTTTTTCCTGCAGGTACTCATGATCCTCTTGAGGAGCTGCTTGAGGTCTCCTTGACAGTCCGTCCGCATCACCATTAGCACGTCCAGCTCGATATTTGATGTTGAATCTGAAGGTTGAGAGGGCCGCTAGCCAGCGGTGTCCGGCTGCGTCGAGCTTTGCGGATGAAAGGACATAGGTAAGCGGGTTGTTATCTGTTAGGACTGAAAAGTCCGTACCATACAGGTAATCGCAGAATTTCTCACAAACTGCCCACTTTAACGCTAGAAATTCTAGCTTGTGAGTAGGGTAGTTCTTCTCGCTCTTGGATAAGCCTCTGCTGGCATAGGCTATTACTCTAAGCTTTCCATCTTGAGCTTGATAAAGAGCTGCTCCTAACCCCTCACAGCAAGCGTCTGTATGTAGCACATATGGGAGCTTGGGATTTGCGAAAGCGAGTACAGGGGCTGATGTCAACTTTTCAACCAGTGTTCTGAAAGAGGACTCACACTCAGGCGTCCACTCTGAGCCAAAAGGTGCTCTGGGGCTTATACCAGTGTTGGGTCTCAGTGTTTTATAAACTTTACCCCTCTTTTTAGGTGGATAGTACCCAGCGGTGAGAGCGTTGAGAGGCCTGGCGATTTTTGAGTAGCCCTCCACAAATCTTCTGTAATATCCTGAAAATCCGAGGAAGCGTTTCAGTTCTTCTCTGTTTCCAGGGCGGGGCCAATCTTTCAGAGCTGACACTTTATCTGGGTCTGTGTGAACTCCTTGAGCGTCAACAATATGGCCCAGGTATTTCACGGAGGACTTGAAAAACTGACACTTCTCTGGGGATAGTTTAAGGCCATAGCTTTTGAGACGATGAAGCACCTTCAGGAGCCTTGCCTCGTGCTCTTCTAGAGTCTGGGAGAAGACAATGATGTCGTCTAAAAACACCAAAACCTCGCTCAGGTGTAGGTCACCAACACACTTTTCCATAAGGCGTTGAAAGGTGCTAGGTGCGTTGGTGACACCTTGCGGCATACGATTAAATTCGTAGAAACCTAATGGACATGTGAACGCAGTTTTGTGTTTATCTTCTTCCACCATTTCCACCTGGTAATAACCAGACTTTAGATCCATCACAGAGAACCACCTTGCTCCACTCAGGGCAGAAAATGTCTCCTCAATGTTAGGAAGAGCATAAGCATCCTTAATAGTGCGGCTGTTAAGCTTCCTATAGTCGATGCATAGTCTGATCTTTCCGTTTTTCTTTTTCACGACAACCACTGGGGATGCAAAGGGACTCTCGGATTCCCTTATTATACCAGCATCCAGAAGCTCTCTAAGGTGTTGTCTGACAGCTTCTCGATCGCTGGGGTGTATCGGCCTGGATCTTTCTTTGAAGGGCGTCTCGTCCTGCAGACGGATGGTGTGTTTCACGGCGATGGTATGGCCAAATGACAGCTCATCAAGTGCAAAAACCTCAGGGATGGAGTTCAGTTTATCTCGAATGCGCGTCTTCCACTCCTCGGGCATTGGGGAGTCATCCAGATTGAATGAATATTTGCCCTTTGATGTTTTTGAATCGACTTGTGCAGAGGAGGTCATGGGCATTACACTTTGAACTGCAGACACTTCACCAATAACACACTTTGGAAGTAGGGTGACAGTGTGATCTGTGGTGTTGCTGAGGACTACAGGGATCTTGTTTGAAGCTCTTGTGTTTATGTTTATTAGTGCACACTGAATGAACAGCCCACCCGGCAGGGAGGAAGATTCAGGGGGTTCAACGACAAATGTCATATTGGGATTGGTTTTTCCGACTCTAACATCTCCAAAAAGATACATTTTGTGTCTTGCTGGAATAGTAATGGGCTTTTCTCCGTGCAATTTCACTAGACAAGCTTTGGCTTCACTTTTGCGTACTCGGGCCACATGTTGTAGTAGTATTGCAAAACTGTCTGATCTTCTGAGAAACTTGGATTTGTCATAGCTTATTCCACGTTGGTATAACTCGAGCAAGACATTTGTGCCAATTAAGACAGGAACCTTGCTATTGAACTGGTTTTCAGGGACAATGAGTGCTAAAACAGAGATTTGCTCTTCTGTTCCAGTAACAGTCTCAGGAAAGGTTAAGTGGACTTCCACGTACCCCAGGTAAGGCACTGCTTGACCTCCAGCCCCTTCGACCTCGAGAAGATTGTGTATCGACTGAACAGGTAAGTTTGACATGTATTTAGAATGAAAAGTCTCTGAAATTGTTGTTACTTGGGATCCAGTGTCGAGAATGGCATCACATTTCATGTCTCCAACAGAGATGTTCGAAATGCAACGAGGTCCCACAAGTCCAGGCGGCAATTTGCAGCCAGAAGAACTACTGCTTTCAGAAGAGCACTCATTGTGAATCATCGCTATGGGACATTCGTTGTCCTCAGCTCCTGGTTGTCCCAAGGCAGGAGCCTCTAGAAGTTTAAAGATGTTTTGTTGGCTGCCTGCTTGGCCCAGAATTTACTTCGCTTTTCTTTGAGCTCTGCATTCTTTTTCCGGACAAGGCCTGGATTGGGTTCAAAAGTGCACTTTGCAGCGATGTGGCCATCACCTCCACATTTAAAACAGAACCAGGGCTTAGGTGGTGTCGGATATTGGGGGTTTGAGTCTCTATATGAAGCTTGCGCGAGTAAACTTTCAGTCTTAGCAGGCGGTTCACTTTGGGCTGGACGGCTCTGCACTCCCTCATGCCTTTCTCCTTTCCTTCCTTGCTGTATTAGCTGTGCAACCTGTTTCCTCAACTCTGCAACTTCCTTTTCTAGTTTAGAATCTGTCTCGTGTTTCTTTGTTATAGTGGGGGCAGCTTCAGGTTCAAATACTGGCATGCTCATAACTGAATGAACATGTGCAGCAGCTTTCGTGCTTCCAAGGTGCTTTTTCATGCGATCCATCTTTGCTGCTCTCCTGTCCTCCTCGGTTCTCAACAGCAACAACAATTCTGGGAATGAGGGGGGATTGGGTCTCCTGTGTTCGAGCTGCAGGCCAATGATCAGACTCTGGTCCCAACATCCCCTACAAAACTGCCGGAGTAAGTACTTGTCAGACTCTGCAGCTGAAACTCCCCCTCTGGTTATGGCTTTGGTAAGGAGAGTCTGGAGACGGCCCAAATAGACAGAGGGTTTTTCACCTGAGTTTTGGTTAGAGCCCAGGAAGGTAGCGAATAGCTCCTCTCCATCTTCGACCACTCCAAATGCGGACTCGAGCTGGGTGAGGTAAGCTTGAGGGGTTGCATTTGTCCCAAGTGGCTTAACAATGTCCGCTGCTGGGCTGAGGAGGCTCTCCAATATTCTCCTTACTTTCTGTGAATCAGAGACAGACTGGTCCTTAAGAAGTAGGTCTACCTGAGTACGCCAGGAATCATAATCAACTTCTCCATTTGGTTTTGGCAGCCGCCCCGAGAATGTACGGATCCTGCTTTGACTGTAGCTAGACGGTGTGGAGTCACTGCGAATGAAATGTTCAACAATAACTTTTTGGACATGAGGTGGGTTAACTGTGCCTTCATCAAGAAATGGACTCCTTGTAGCAGTAGTTGGGATGTTGCGGGTGACTGCATCAAATGGATTAGCATTATCATTGTTGGTGTGCATATCACCAACTGCACTGCTACCATTTGTGGAGACAGCAACAGGGTTTTCGGAGGGCTGTAGCTGAGTATCTGGGCTTTGCGGAGTGGCAAGTTCTGTCTGGGGCTGGGCACTCTGCAGTTCACTTTGAAGTGCTTCCCAAAAGCCAGCTTTACTAATTTCAGCAAGAGAGCTCAATTCAGCTAAACATTTCTGAGCAAGTTCTCGTCCTAGTTCTTCTTGGCATAGCTCACGGACTGTCTTAACACACCAGGTAACTGCTGGATCATTGGGACTGGGCAAGCTACCTAGTTGTACTGGGTCGAGTCTGGATATTGTTCGCTCTGCTGTGTATTCAATGAGTGCACGGCCTCGAGGTTGTTCTGGGTCGTTGGGAACTCTAACTACTTTCTTAATGTCCCCGTTAACTTTAAAGAACTCTGTAATGTCATCATCAGAATAGGCTTCGTCTATGCCTGTGACATATAGACAACTAGGCCCATGCACATTAAACTGATTGCAAAGGTCCATTTTGCAGTAAACACGATCTTAGTGTACTTCAGCTTTAGGGTGGAGTCTATTGTACACACTTTACCAACCTCCTGGCTGGCTCGCCACGACTGTAACCCTACAGTGATAGTTCTGCTTATAAGCAGACTAAGAATCTATTGTAGGAATGATCTAAATCTAGATTCGATGAGGAGGTTGGCTATGTACTAATCATATGGTCCAAAACTAACAGATTCCACCCCAAATGAAGCACAGGACAACAGATTAAAGTTTGAATGAAGTTCTTATTAAAATTATTTTCCTTATTTCCTTATTCAAAATTCAATATTTAGTTCAGTTCACACAGCTTTAGTACCATTAATATTCACAAATCGGCCACAACTTTTGAGATCTCATGAAACAAAACAAAAGGAAAATCTTTCAAAAGAAAAATAGTTACCCTTGAGTGCACTCAAATATTTCAACTGTCCAACCACCCCTTCAATGCTTAGCATCCATATCAACCACCCAATGGGACCGTTGCAGCGCTGTTAGTTGAGGCAGTGGACCAAGGAACCAGGCACCAGGGCGAACAGAGAAGAATCCAGCTTCGATGGAAAGAACATCAGGGATCCGGGACCAGAAGAAGCCTCAAAAAAAACCAGTCTGTAGGGTAACATCCACTGCTATTGTAGATAGCCAGACTGGTTTTTAATCCACTGTAATCCACGAGATAACTTTGTTTACAACAGGTGTCGTATAATGTTCAATGCAGTTCAACCTCGAGGATATATTTCAGCTTCTAAATCAATTTTAATCGTAATATTTACTTCTGCTCGAGCTCCCGTTTTTCAGGCTTCTTCCAAGGCAAAACGAATGCCAGGAAAAAAAGCAGAAGAAGAACGTTTCATTGTGCACTGCCACCCAGTGGCGAATTAGATATTGCACTTGTTTTAAGTGTTTGCATTAAAGATCATTTCAGGGCTTTATTGGGGGAAAATTACCAGGGTTACACGTGGTTGCACTATGCCTGAAACTTAGCCATCAAATCACATTTTTTTCTTAAAAATAATCTTGTTTAATCGTGTATTCAGTCCATATTTATCAGGTTGATATTTGTAGAAATAAGCAAAAAGAAGTTAATGGCCTTGTGCCAGACTTTGTGACACTTAACTTTTTATTCTAACTTTAAAAACTGTAATACAGTATTTGATTTTTACACACACAGTGTTTTCGCCAACTGACCTACCCCTGAAGTTATGACTTCTGAAGGCCTCTCATGTGCAGATTCGCTCGGTTGAAAAATGGTATGTTGTCATTTAACTCATTAAACATTAACTCTTTATTGTGATGCCCCCCCAACAGATATTTTATTCTAATATTACTTATTCTAACCCTACCAGTCCACTAATACTCTACTAACACTAATGAGAGTTTACTTTACACACTCTGACTCTCACAAGCGAGTTAGTGGGCATGCAGGTGCAACACTACTATAGTCAACAACCAAATTATGACTTAAAACCGTTTTAAGTATTACATTAAAAAGGCGTAATTGACAAAAATTGTAAATTATGACAAGTCGAAATTATGACTTAAAAAGTTGAAATTAAAATTATGACTATGCGTCATAATTATGAGATGATGACATACTAAATTGAAATTATGATAAAGTAAATATTCCATAGTGAAATTTTCTGAATTCAATATAATTGTATTTTGTGAAAATTATTCAGTACTGAAACAGCATTTATGAGTTTTTACATATCTTCTGCTTGTTTCTGCAGTTCGTGTAGGCCTCTAAGACTATAAATGATTATTGATGAACTTGAATAACTTGAATTTTGTTGGCAATATATAAAAAAATTGTCTTCCCATACTGGGAGTCGAACCCGGGCAGCCTGGATGAAAATTTGAAAATACTGCCCCTGGCACATTTGAAAGGCCGCACTGCATGGTAAATTATTATGCATGATCAAAGTTATGCAGGAGAAGTAATCCTCGTCGCCAAAAAGCAGAAATTTAATTGATCGGGATGTAAATAAATATCGGGATAGCTTTTCCCAGGTGGAAAGAGCTAATGAAGGAGAAAGACTTTAAAAGGGAAGTTGCCTGCTTTCTTCTCGACAGGTAAGTCAAAGTTACGGTCTAAATGACAAGCTTTTTTCATTGCTTGGTTGTGTAAATCATTATATAGGCAGCATAACGGTAGAACATGTATAGTTAAACTCGATGATGTGCTATTGGAAGACATGTTGTCATAGCTTCTTGGCACATTTACCAAAGTTGCAAAAAGCGAGTAGATGGGAGAATCGCTAGATGGGAGAAATTCTTTTGGGAGGACTCCAAAATTGAGGAGGTCAAAGGGCATGCTTTCTGCTATAGCTCTCCCCAAAGTCTGTTCATGCGACCACCATCAACAAATGCTAACATTTGAAACTTCTACATATATTTTGAGTAGATAACCGATAGTATATTCTCAGTAAAGGGTTTCACCTTGTGTGTTTCCGCACTGATTAAGGGTAGTTCGGGAGATACAAGTAAAAATGATCTTATACGTGTAATAGATCATAGTTACCAGTAAGATTAAATATTCGCTCAAGACCAACTTTACTTATCACACATTGCGTCTCTCAAATTGTGTGGTGATTTTCCAAATGATACAACTTTGTCTAAATAAGAGCAATGTGAAGTCCTCGGATTTCTTAAAAACATTGTGACAAACATGTTGTATGGACAAAAGATCTATGATCTAAGCACAGTTTTTCAACAATCTAAAGTTTTTGAACAGACGCTGTTTAGTAACAATAATACCTAAGTCTTCTAAGAAGATAAATAGAAGATATGGTTTTAATAAAACTTTAAAGATTTGATTTAAACTTTTAAGGTTATGCTTTTAAATGAATTTAGTATAAACTCTGGATGTAGTATGCTCTGAAATGCAGACTAGATTTACTGCGACATTGTCCCCCCGAGACTCATCTATTATGTCGCCCTATATCCTGAAGCTTCAGTTCACACTGTAGTTTATCACCGGGAGGGTCTGGGGCTGTTATAGGACAACTTAAACTATTTGCTTTTTTGGATTGTTTTTATCATTGCATAAAGAACTACTTCGCCTCTCTGGAAATGTAAGGTGTTTTTATTTAGCTAAAACTTTGTTTACATTTTATTAAATTATTTATTTATTTCATTTTAAAAAAAATGTAGTTTTCTGTGATGGTGTACATGATCGAAGTATCATGTGTGTACATGTTTAGGGTGTACATGATCGAATATGCAGTTCAAAAATCATTATGTTAGAGAGAACCACTCTGTGATTTTATATTATAAACAATTAATTTATATACTTTTAAAGAATAGAATGTTTTTCAACTTCAGTTAGTCTGATAATAGGAAACCCCTTTCTCACCTCAGGAATGTAAGGTGTTTTTATTTATATACTTAATTATTTAGCTAAAACTTTGTTTACATTTTAGTAGTATATGTTATTATTTATTGGTTATATGAATATATATATATATTAACAATAATTTAATTTAAAATAGAAATTAGTTTATTTTTTAGAACCGTGTGTGTGCACAAAATGATATTAAATGATTTACTTATTTCATTTGTTGAAAATGTAGTTTTCTGTGTTTAGGTGTACATCATTATAGCTATGGAAAGCCATAAAAATTGAAACCCCCGCATGGACAAAAAATGCTGATTGAATCTTTTCATATAAATGAGATATAAGACGACTAAGTACAGTTTTTCAACAAATCTAAAGTTTTTGAACAGACATTGTTTAATAACAATTATACTTTAGGTCACCGTTAAACAAAATCATTACAGTAATCTTCTAAAAGATAAATAGAAGATATGAATGTATTGAAACTTTAAATATTGGATTTAAACTTTTAAGGTTATGCTTTTAAATGAGAGAGAGAGAGAACCACTCTGTGATTTTATATTATTTATATACTTTTAAAGAATAGAATGTGTTATTGGAAGATGGATTTTATTCTTTTTGTTTATCTAAAACAATTGGTTTCAGTAGATATTTTTATAACCATTTCATTTATATACTTATAAAGAACAGAATGTTTTTCAACTTTAGTTGGTGTGAGATACACTTCACAGTTTCACTGTTACCTATGGAATGTGGAGGAGCAGAAGGAGGGGGATGTCAGAAAGCAGAGGACGCGCGCATAGACACACAGACACGCGCGCGGCTCCTTTACTGCTTTGACACACATACATAGATGCGTGCTCCCTATGTTTTGAGGCAGTGTGAGGTCATTCAGGAATGACTATATGAATTCAGTAAAAACAAGTTGTGTAAAACAATATTGTGAACCCATTAATAAACTTGTTTAACTCTCTAAACATTTAACTGATTGTAATTTTGTGACATTGTTTAATCACAGTGCCTTGATGCTCTCTGGAATACGATGTGCTCTGGCTTTTACTTTGAGAAGCATTCTGATCTGTGAGTTAGAGCCCCGCTGGTGTAAAGAGAGGCCAGAGGGCCCTGATTTCTAAACACGTAAGATGATTTTTTATTTCCGTGAACCCGTTTCATACATTGCATTTTTTGTGGACATCGATGTGTTAAGAGCTTATTCAACTCTCTAAAATAAAGTAAGATGATTTTTATTCTTTTGATTATCTAAAGCTGAATTATTGGTTTCAGTAGATTTTTATATTTTAAAAAGAACTGAATGTTTTTCAACTTTAGCAAGATATTTTATTTTATATTATTGTGTGAAATATAAAACATTATTATCACTTTCACCGTGCTCAGGAATGTGGATGGGGGATCCTGTTTCAGATGTCAGAGCTCACAGAAAGAGGAGGCGCGCATAGATGCAGGCACACGCGCCCCTGATGACACGTGCGCGCACCACTCTGAGTGCTCTGGTGAGGCGTTCAGGAAACACAGTGTTTTTTGTTTTACCACTTTTAATCATTTAAAAACATTATTACAACTTTTAATAGTGTATTCAATTTAAAACATTTTTTAAAAAGATATCTTTTAAACTTTAAAGGATTATACTTTGAAATAAATTCAGCACCTGATATCTTGATCGCTGAGTCAGAGACCAACAAGACTTACAAACATGTAAGGTGATTTTTTATTCTTTTGTTTATCTAAAACAAAAATAATTGGTTTCAGTAGATTTTAGTAAGATATTGAATGAATGAATGAATTAAAACCATTTCATTTACACTTTTAAGGAACAGTGTGTTTTCAACCTTATTTTTTTTAGATTATATAATTTAGATTATATCAATTATATAAAGGATAGAATGTTTTATGTAAGAAAATTATTTTATATTCATCTAAAACAATTGGATCAATAAGATATTTATATACTTTTAAAAACTGAATGTTTTTCAAGCTTAGTTTAATTATTTTAGATCATATCATTTATATTCTATAAATTATACAAAGGATGGAATATAAAGGATAGAATGTGTTTGTGTGACATACACTTCACAGTTTCACAGTGATCGAACAGCACATGTTCAGATGTCAGTGCCCGATGCTCTGGAATGCGAGGGTGGGTGGCGATGCCGGGGACGCCTGACACATACCATATAACCAGACACACACACACACACATAACTGGGACAAAGTTCAAACAACCGGCAAAACTATGATTTAGGGCTAAAAAGGTTAATAAGGTCAAAAACTAACCGTCAAAACTATGATTTAGTACTAGCTAGGTCACCGGGGCAAAAGCAACTGTCAAACCACATGATCGATAGGGCAAAGGTTAATCCCATGACCTCATAAAGGAAGTTCAACCCATCAATCATAAAGGTCACCGGAAGTTCAACCTGTCAAAAGGTCAAAGTCATTAATCATTTTGACTTGATACATACTACTTTTTTTATTTTCCAAAAGTAATTAATTAGTCCAACGAACCGTTCGGTATATAATGCGTACCGCGTACCGAACCGAAAGCCTCGTACCGAACGGTTCGATACGAATACGCGTATCGTTACACCCCTAATATAAATACAATAGGCCAACCTGAAAGAGAATTTTACTTGCCCGACCAGAGTAGCCTGATTAGAACGTCAATGACAAAAAAATTACTTGGGAATCACTAAAACGAGAGATTATTCTAATTTTATTACATTCATTTTAAGTTGCAATCAACAGTTGTTAATAAATGGATTACCAGTAATCAGTTGATCAATGGTAACAAGGTTGCGCTGCTGAGGCTCATGCAGCTTCTCCAGGAGAAATGTAAACAAATGAGATCAGCACACAAAAAAAAAAATCAGTTAACAACTTACTGACTATAAAAATTATAAATATGGAGTTTTGATATATTTTATAACAGTTAAGCAACCTCACTTGACGAGAAGGCTGTTTCCTGAATACAATCACGATTGAAACTGTGACATTGATTTCATACAACAGGTTAAAAAACAGTTACAATCAAGTCACTTACATTTTAGATGCAATCTTGACTGTTTTTGTTCTGTTTCAGCAGCGAAAATAGTTAAACTAAAAGACCACAGCAGAATCATCACGCGCATCTCTCAGCAATGTGTTTTCTCATTTCTGAATGATTCAGCATTTTGAACGAATCGGTTGACTCAAAGATTGAATGATCAATCCATAAACATATGTCTTAATCATGAATGACTCAGTCATTCAAACGAATCGTTTGAACGAATGAATCAATGACTCACTCATTAAGACGGTCGCCTGGCGACACTTAATGGCGGTTTAGTGTTATGTTTAAAAGTATCATTCTTTCCAACGTGTGTGTGATTTGTGTGTGCAACATTATCAATGTCCGTGCGGACGTCCGTATTTTTCTTTCACTTTTATATTAGCAATTTAAAAGCACCCGCTCGTGTCACACGTCTATTAACCGGTGGGAAAATATCCTCAGACACATACCTAATAAATGTATATTTAAATACAATATTGGCCTACCTAGTAAAAAGTTTTATATACTATTTTGATGTCCTTTTGGACTCAAGAGGGCAGAATAGCCCTATGTATGACTTTTTTTTTTTTTTTTTTACTTTACTGTTTTTAATTTTAGAATAAAATTAGAATAAAATTATTTTTAAAAACAGAAAAAAATGGGTTTAGTTGTAATATTTGTATACTTTTATGTAGAATTAAATGGTTTATAATTACATTTTTAGAAGATTTGAGGCTTTTAGTGTTTCCTTTTTGGACATTACTTTAATCCCTCGCCATAGCAAAACCGTTTGAGATATTTATTATCCATTCACAATTTAGCATATTTAATGTATTTTCATCATGTTGAAAAAGTTTGGTGGGAATAAAATAAACAGTTTAAGAGGAGTGGCTAAAAATTCAGAGGCTGATTTTGCCAAAAAATCCACATTCAGACCAAAATATCTGACTTCCTGATGGCCGAAGCTAATGAATGTAAATTAGAAAGTTGTCCGGCTTGATGAGTACAATATATAAACAATTTTTTTTTTTACTGTAGTTAAAACTAACCCGCCCACTTTTGTCAAAAGCATGTTGAAAGTGACACACTTCCTGCTGCCAGTTGGTGGCGCTATAACTTTGACTCACAATAGTTACATCCATCTTATCGGCCTCTTACCACGAACACACTGCTGAAGTTTAATCAAGATCAGTTAATGTATGCAGAGGTTATTCCACTTCGTGTTTCTCTTTTCTCTTCATAAATTCGTTTCCTCGCCACGGCCAAACCGTTCGAGATATCAAAAATCCGTCCGCAATTTAGAATCCTCAATGTCTTGACTTCATGCACACCAAGTTTGGTGGGGATTGGATGAATTCTCTAGGAGGAGTACTTCGCATTCCACAGCAAGCGTTTTCCAAACAACCCATAATAGCCGACTTCCTGTTGGGCTGGCGTAAAACTTGACGGGGGGAAAGTTGTTCGGCCCGATGATATCTATATGTGTACCGAGTTTCAAATTAATTCATGCAAGCGTGTTTGATCTATGGACCAAGTTTTGGGACCCCGTTCAAGGGGGCGCTGTTGAGCCCCCCTGCCACGCCCGGGTACCAGCTTCAACCCGTCCCTGATGGCAGGGGGTTCCGACTTGTATGTAAAGATTCAAGAGTTTTTGAGCACGTTAAGGACCCCAAAAGCCCCTGAAACCTTGATTAACAATATAAAAGCAATAGTCAAATCCCCCCTCCCCTCACACACACAGAGACACAGAGAGAGGGAGAGAAAATTCTTCAGAAAATCCACATTCAAACCAAAATATCTCTCTTCCTGTTGGTCGGAGATCGTTAATGTAAATTAGAAAGTTGTCCGTCTTGATGAGAACAAAACACATACCAAGTTTTGTTGCTGTTGATAAAACTAACCCCCCCACTTATGACTAAAGGTGGCGCTACTGAGCCCCTCACCACGCCCGTTTCTGAAACTTTGCACATGTCTACGGGCTAATAAATGTGATGTGTCTGTCGAGTTTCATCCAATTTCAAGTATGTTAAGAGTCTCAAAAGCATCAAAAAAGAATATTAAAGTTTGAAGCGTTGCCATGGCAACAGTATTAAAGATATCAAAAATCCTTTCACATGTCTACATCTGCCGTGTGTTTACATTATACACATAAACTTTGAAGCAAATCGGGTAAAAATAAGAGGGTGATTTCAAAGCATTTTGAAAGGGACACACTTCCTGCTGCCAGTTGGTGGCGCTATAACTTTGACTCACAATAGTCACATCCATGTGATCGGCCTCTTACAACGAACACACTGCTGAAGTTTAATCAAGATCAGTTAATGTGTGCAGAAGTTATAACACTTTGTATTTCTCTTTTCTCGCCATAAATTCGTTTCCTCGCCACTGCCAAACCGTTCGAGATATCAAAAATCCGTCCGCAATTTAGCATCCTCAATGTCTTGACTTCATACACACCGAGTTTGGAGGCGACTGGATGAATTCCCTAGGAGGAGTACATCAAATTCCACAGCAAGTGTTTTCCAAACAACCCATAATAGCCGACTTCCTGTTGGGCTGGCGTAAAACTTGACCGAGGGAAAGTTGTTCGGTCCGATGAGATCTATATGTGTACCGAGTTTCATATTATTACATGCAAGCGCTGTTTGATACATGGACCAAGTTTTCTCTGCAGTGGGGAAAAAAGGTTTTTGTTGATACTAGTCAATTTGATTGGTAAAAGCAATATAGTGACTTAAAATGTATAGAATTTGACTAAGTTGAAAGATGACAGTTAGGGGGAAATTGCCTTTATAAATGTAAAAAATAAATAAAAATGTAATGAGAATCAATTTAAGATTATTGGTTCAGAATAAATGACTTTTACAACACAAAAATTGAACACTTTACTGAAGTAGTTAGTTATTGCACCAATACAGTACTTGAAAGGGTAGAGATTTTATTATAATATTAGGCCAATGTACATGACTGAGTAGCTCGCTGCGTGAGGAAAGTGAGTCGCTCGCTGTGTGAGGAGACTGAGTCGCCAGCTGAGGAAAGTGAGTCGCTCGCTGTGTATAGCTATATTTTATATTTGGGCATAGCTATAGATAGTGTTATTTTAGACAGCTATAGATCTAGACAGCTATAGATAGCTGTTATTTTAGTGTATTACGCGCTGCTCTCAGGGCAGGATTACTCAGTAGATTAAAATCGCTGTTATTTTTTGTGTATTATGCGCTGCTCTCAGGGCAGGAGTACTCAATAGATTCAAATCGCTTTTATTTTTAGTGTATTTCGCGCTGCTCTCAGGGCAGGAGTACTCAATATTCAAGTATATTTTATATTTGGGTATAGCTATAGTGCTATTTGGGCACCAAACTCGGTGTGCATGAAGTCAAGGCATTGAGGATGCTAAATTGCGGACGGATTTTTGATATCTCGAACGGTTTGGCCGTGGCGAGGAAACAAATTGATGGCGAATAATGCAAACAGGAAGTGTGTTATAACTTCTGCAGACATTAACTGATCTTGATGAAACTTCAGCAGTGTGTTCGTGGTAAGAGGCCGATCAGATGGATGTAACTATTGTGAGTCAAAGTTATAGCGCCACCAACTGGCAGCAGGAAGTGTGTCACTTTCAAAATGCTTTTGAAAAAAGTGGGGGGGTTAGTTTTACCCACAGTTTAAAAAATCAGTACGTAAATTGGTCTCATCGAGCCAGACAACTTTCTAATTTAAAGTCATTATCTCAGACCAATATAAGTCAGATATTTTGGTTTGAAGTGGGTTTTTTGGAGAATTTTCTCTCTCTCTCTCTATATCTGTTTCTCTGTGTGTGTGTGGGGTGTGGGGGATTTTTCTATTGTTTTTAATGTTTTTCAAGGTTTCGGGGGCTTTTGGGGTCCTTAACGTGGTCAAAAACTCTTGAAACTTTGCACACAGGTCAGAACCCACGGCCATCAGGGCCGGGCGGAAGCTGGTACCCGGGCGTGGCAGGGGGGCTCAACAGCGCCCCCTTGAACGGGGTCTGAAAACTTATATTTATAAAAAGTTTAATATGCAAAACAAGCATAAAAAACACTGTTTAACCACTTTAAAATAAACACCTGTAAAGCTTTTGTTGATTTTATAAATTATCTTTAAAATAGAATATTCTGAAAAAGTGACATTTCCATTTTTGCTGATTCACATTGGTATCAAAATAGGTAAAACACATTTCAAAGTTACATACACCATTATGTTTTTGTAAAGATCACATTAGTTAACTGTAGGCCTATAAATTACTTGCATGTTGTTTTTCTCTATCAGATTATACCAGATTATTATTTGATGACACCATTCAAAAGAATATTCAACATGAATGCCCCATTATGTTTTATGATTATTTTTTTGTTTTTGAACTCCAATTGTATTCATAAGTTTTATTGGCTTTTTTATTGGCCAGCAGCAAGTCAAGTCAAGTCAAGTCAAGTTTATTTGTATAGCACTTTTCACAATACAGATTGTATCAAAGCAGCTTCACAGTATTAAATTAAAATAATACAACAAAGTTTGTTTCAAGAGGAATTTATTGATTGATAAAATAAAATTAAATATCCCCAAAATATCCCCAACTGAGCAAGCCAAAGGCAACAGTGGCAAGGAACCGAAAAACTCCATCAAGTGACCTAATGGAGAAAAAAAACCTTGGGAGAACCCAGGCTCAGTCGGGGGCCAGTTCTCCTCTGGCATTTATGAGCTAGAGGCCGGATTGTAGTTTGAACTGTAGGATTATATGAATGCCTGGCTGAAGAGATGCGACTTTAATCTAGTTTTAAACTGGGAGAGCGAGTCTGAGCAACGAACAGTATCAGGAAGACTATTCCAGAGTTTTGGAGCCAAATGTGAAAATGCTCTCCCTCCTTTGGTGGTTCTGGATATCCTAGGTATGACCAAAAGCCTTGAATTTAGTGATCTTAAAGAGCGCGATGGATTATAGGGTGATAGAAGATCCGTTAAATAGACTGGAGCTAAGCCGTTTAGGGCTTTATAAATCAGTAGCAATATCTTATAATTAATACGGAGCTTTATAGGTGAATGCAGTGATGATAAGATCGGTGTTATATGATCATATTTTCTTGATCTCGTAAGAACTCTAGCGGCGGCATTTTGGACTAACTGTAGCTTGTTTATTGAGGATGCAGGACAACCAGCTAATAAAGCATTACAGTAATCCAGTCTCGAGGTCATGAATGCATGAACTAACTTTTCTGCATCAGAAACTGATAACATATTATGTAGCTTAGCAATGTTTCTAAGGTGGAAAAAGGCTGTTTTTGTAACATATGTAATATGATTTTCAAAAGACAGGTTGCAATCGAGTATAACACCCAGGTCTTTTAATGTAGAGGATAAAGTAACAGGACATCCTATGATGTTAAAGTTGTATTGTGCGAGGTTTTGTGGGCGGTTTTTTGAACCGATAAGTATTACCTCTGTCTTGTCTGGATTTAATAAAAGAAAATTACGCGTCATCCAATCTTTTATATCTTTAACACACTCAGTCAATTTGGAAAATTTAGCGTTTTCATCCGGCCGTGATGAAATATATATTTGAGTGTCATCAGCATAACAATGGAAACTAATTCCATGTTTCCTTATAATATTTCCAAGTGGCATCATATATATGGAAAATAACAGAGGGCCTAATACAGATCCCTGCGGCACTCCATAGTTTACTGGAGTTATGATAGATTTTTCTCCATTTAAATTGACAAAATGGTAGCGGTCAGATAGGTATGATTTGAACCAGCTTAGTGCTTGTCCTTGAACACCAGTATAATTTTGTAGTCGATCTAAGAGTAATGTATGATCTATAGTATCGAACGCAGCACTAAGATCAAGTAAAACTAGTATTGAGATATAGCCTTGGTCCGAAGCTAAAAGTAAATCATTTGTGATTTTAACGAGCGCAGTTTCAGTGCTATGATGCGGTCTGAATCCAAACTGAAACTTTTCATAGATATCATTTTGTTGCAAGAAAGAGCCCAGTTGAGCGGACACCACTTTTTCTAATATTTTAGACGTAAATGGAAGATTTGAAATGGGTCTATAATTTGCTAGATTATTATGATCTAATTGTGGTTTCTTAATGAGAGGTTTTATAACTGCCAGTTTAAATGTTCTTGGAACATGACCTAAAGATAAAGACGAGTTAATAATATTGAGGATAGGCTCTTCCACTACAGGTAACACTTCTTTCAGTAGTTTAGAGTTGGTATAGGATCTAATAAACATGTTGTTGTTTTAGATGAAGTGATTAGTTTATTTAACTCTTTTTGTTCTATAGTTGTAAAGCACTGTAATTGTTCTTGCGGGGTGATAATTGAAGCTGAATTATAAGGCGCGATTGAAGATTGAACGTTTACAATTGTGGTTCTGATGCTTTCTATTTTCTCAGTGAAGAAGTTCATGAAATCATTACTACTGAACTGTAACGGGATATTTTGTTCGGGTGACGTCTGTTTATTTGTTAGTCTAGCCACGGTGTTAAATAAAAACCTTGGATTGTTTTGGTTGTTTTCTATTAGTTTGCGGAGGTGCTCAGCCCTGGCCGCTTTTAGGGCCTTTTAATAACGTGACATACTGTCTTTCCACGCGATTCTAAAGACCTCTAAATTAGTTTGTTTCCATTTACGCTCTAAAATACGGGTTTCTCTCTTTAAAACATGCGTAGTATTGTTATACCATGGTGCTTTATTTTTCTCTCTGACCTTTTTTAATTTAATAGGTGCAACCACATCCAATGTTCTAGAGAGAATGGTGCTCATAGTGCTAGTTAGTTATTCGAGTTCATCTGTTTGTTTGGGTTCAGGCAGCAGCTGAGACAGATTAGATAAGCAATTTCAGAAATTATCTATGGTGGATGGGAGGATTGTTCTGCCTGGTTGATAACAGATGTCCACATTTTAACAGATGGACAGTGAGTTGGCAACGAAGCTACCAGTGATGCTATCAATATTAATACTAATTTATGACTGAAGTCTTGGATATAATCCGTTTATTTTATTTAATAAATTTTTTTATTATTATTTAATTTTTTTAGTGGTGGGGTGTAGAGTAGACGCACGATAGGCGAAAAAAAAATGTTTGTTTGTAAGTGAGTGTGGAGAAGACGCGTTCAGCCGTGATCCACGGACGTACCTTTAAGAGTATCCAGCGTTGGATCACTAATAGGCTTGAGACGCGTCTGCTCAACAGTCCGCGTTGTAACTATGAGGTTTGAGCAGTAGTGCTTCTCAGTGAGGAAAAGTAGAAAATGTTCGTTGTAAGCGAGTTTAAAGAGAAAAATCAAGAATTATAAATCAAATCGATAGAGCTCCAAAAACAACAACGCATTCAGACGCGACGCGTGATAATAACAGGACAAGACATTACTCACCGTGTTTGTTGAGTGTTTCTTACTCACCTGGGGCCTGTACCATGAAGCCGGTTTAGGTGGCTAGCCAGCTATGTTTCAGTTTAGTTTCCGCCAACCCTGGGTTTTAGGTACTATGAAAATAGCTTGGCTTTAATCTGTGTTCGTTGCCATGGTATCTTACGCTGCACGGCTAACCTGCTCCGGGGCAGGTTATGTTCTGGATTCAAGATCTCAGACTGAAGTTTGACCAATCAGCTGAGAGCAAAGAAACATATAGGTGACGTAACTTATTCCCAGTGTCTGTTGCAATGACTTCACCTTTTCTTCCAAATCCTGTGACATCTCAGCGCAAATTGTTTGACGAGCACTTCGTAGAGAAAGAGTTTTTAGCCAGACAAAATCCCCTTGCCTTTCCTGATAGTTGCTTGTATGAAAGATACAGATTTTCCGCGGAAGGAATGTCTTATCTTTGCGAACTTCTTGAGCCGCACATAAAGAATTTAACACGTCGAATTCATGCACTTACTGTACCGCAAATATTGCGTTGCGTTTTTTTTTTTTGTGTGTTGCAAGTGGTACATTACTGAACGGTGGGTGACGCACAGAAGCTAGGGGGAAACACGGTTTGTCGAACCATTTGTAAGGTGGTCCTCGCTCTGCAGGAGTACATGAATAGTTTCATTAATAGTGTTCCCCGGACATTTATCGGCCATGTCCATAAAAGAGGGCTTTTATAAAATTGCCGGTAAGATATATTGATAGGGTGACATCACATGAACACATTTTATTTTTATTTTTTTTTCAAAAAGCAAATTGCACAAATGTGCTATACAATATAAAACATGTTAAGAATTATTTTAAATCTTTATTATTATTCTGTTAATCTTATGTTAGGATTCCCTAGCTTTCTTAGTAGTACAAATACGTTCTATATTTATGTAAAATTATGTATGTATGTGTAGCCTATGTGTAATAGCCTATAGCCTATTTTTATAATATATAAAAAATGTGCATGTATCATTTTTTATATATTATAAAAATAGCCTATATTACACATAGGCCTATAGGCTACACATACATACATAATTTTACATAAATATAGAACGTATTTGTTTAACTTACACATTAACAATCAGCAATCTTTCTCCAACAGTCTTCTCTTGCTTTGGCAGCAGAGACCATATTGTTTCGAGCTTGAAATACATATTTAAATTCATCGTAATTCTGAATGATTATCTCTTGCTCCTCCGCGGGAAAATATATCGCTCACGCTCTACCCGCGATTGGTTGTTCAGTGTCGACGTCACTCTTTTATGTGCACGCGCGCGTGGAGTAATCATAGCTTAAGGATCAAAGCCTGAGTTGACAGAGAAAGTTGATGAGCTGCATCATGGTACCAATAAAGCCTGATTGCATCGGTTTGGTTTTGTCAACTCAAAACTAATCCTGTAACCCCGAGTTTGTTCAGCTACCTTCATGGTACAGGCCCCTGAGCTTTAATGAACTCAAAGGCGCGAGCGAAAATAAATAAATAAAAATAGCTAAGCGCACGGGTGGCGCGTTAACAGGCTAGCGAATTACTAGCGTGTTGTGCTAGTAGTAACGGAAGCTAGCGATGTCAGGTTAATCTGAGATGTTGGGTAAGCTGTATTTAGTAGTAGTATAAACAACTAGAAATTGTTGTAAATGATGGTTCAAAACAAGGAAATACGAGGCTAAGACCAGTGATGGGAATAACGGCGTTATAAATAACGGCGTTACTAACGGCGTTATTTTTTTCAGTAACGAGTAATCTAACTAATTACTGCTTCCTCCATTACAACGCCGTTACCGTTACTGTCAATACAAATGCGGCGTTACTTTAATTGAGCTCACTGAAGCGGTTTTCATCCGAGTAGGCTCTCTCTCAGCCATGGGAGCTGCAAAGTTTTTTTTCTCTGGTGTGTGTGTGTTTATGAGGCGCGGGACTCGACAAAAGCGAGGCGAATGCCGCGAGCGTGCTCGACAGTGCACGAGAGACCGAGTGTGTCCGAGAACGCGCTCGACAGTGCGCGAGAGAGACCGAGTGTGTCCGAGAACGTGCTCGACAGTGCGCGAGAGAGACCGAGTGTGTCCGAGAACGTGCCTCGACAGTGCGCGAGAGAGACCGAGTGTGTCCGAGAACGCGCTCGACAGTGCGCGACAGAGACCGAATGTGTCCGAGCATAAATACTTTATTTATAAATAAATTACACATATCAGCATTTGAATAATCTCTGTAGCATATTGGTATCATATGCAATGTTTTAATTAGTTTATATAACATAAACTCCAAAACAACCTATTTGTTTGACGGTTGTGAACACGTGCGGCAAACACGACTAGAATTTGGCTAAAATAACCTCTGATGATGACGTTCTCTGTAGGTTATAAAAATAAACCCCCAAAAGATTATATTGTATTATTTATGTTGATACATTGTTCAGTATTATATTGAAAGCACTTTTTGTTAAACTTACTATTGTGAGGAAGAAAATACTTCAAGTAGGCTATACAGAATGTCTACCAGTTGTAAAGGTGTGTGAGTTTTATTTTAATTAAATATGCACTAGTGTATGTGTATGTATATTTTTATTAGGCTACTATTTATTTATTTTTGGTACATTTCTTAAGAAGCATCATTTATTTTTAGACTTATTTGTTGGCCAGTTGTGGTCTGTGCAATAAATTCTAAACCATCTATTGTTTTATTGTTGCACTATAGTAATGATAATATTTTAATATTTAAGTTAATAGGTGTCTCTCACATTGTCCCACAGCAACATTAAAATAGTGTAGATTAGTGTACAATGTTTTATAATAATAAGATGTTCTATTTAGTGTCAATTTCATTAATTTAACATTTCATATTGGGGGTATCCAAGAAATGTCTTATATTTAAACTTTTTAGTTTTTTTTAAGTAACGCAATAGTTACTTTCCCTGGTAATTAGTTACTTTTTTAATGATGTAATTCAGTTACTAACGCAGTTACTTTTTGTGAGAAGTAACTAGTAACTATAACTAATGACTTTTTTTAAGTAACTTGCCCAACACTGGCTAAGACGGAGCTTACAGCACCGAAGCAAACACACTCACAGCAGGCAGCGAGGCAGACAGGAGCCAGCAGCAGTAGTCCTGCAGTAGTTTGTTTAAGCAGCAGTCCTTAAACAAACATAAAATACACATAATAAACACAAAATATTTTTTCATTTTTGCCCCATGCATTCATGTTGAATAATGTTTAGTTTTTTTATGCTTGTTTTGCATATTCAACTTTTTATAAATGCCACCTCTGATGCAGATTCTGTTTTCTCTGCAGTGGGAAAATTTTTTTTGTTGATACTAGTCAATTTGATTGGTAAAAGCAATATAGTGACTTAAAATGTATAGAATTTGACTTGAAAGATGACAGTTAGGGGGAAATTGCCTTTATAAATGTTTTTAAAAATGCAATGAGAATCAATTTAAGATTATTGGTTCAGAATAAATTACTTTTACAACACAAAAATTGAACACTTTACTGAAGTAGTTAGTTATTGCACCAATACAGTACTTGAAAGGGTAGAGATTTTATTATAATATTAGGCCAATGCAGGGGCGTTTCTAGACATAAAGCTCTGGGGCACAGGTCCCCCATTGTTTGTCTGAGATAGCAACAGTAACTAAGGAGGCCGTGGCTTACCGATTAAATATAAATTTCATATCCGAAAGAATGAATCATTGTTAATCACAAACAATCAAAGACAGTAGTACAGAACACAACAATGTGTTTATTTTCTGTGCTATACAGTGCTGCAGGCAGGGGCGTTTGTTTCCAAAACACAAGGCTGGGTAGTTGGGTAACTTCGGGGGGTTCGGGGGGCATGCTCCCCCGTGAAAATTTGGATTTCTCGGACCTACAAATGTGTATTTTAAGGTGTTTGAAGGTCAAAAATTTGGATAACAATAGCTTTAAAAGCAAGACAGTGGGCAGTAGCATAAATGATTTATCAAGCAGATAACAGATTCTTAAACATGAGAATGAGGATAAATGTTGCAATGAATGAACAAAATGTTAATGTGTATGTATTGTCAACATTCAAAACTATTTTAACTCTTCCAAAAATTTAGTTTTTGCGTAGTAACTCTACACACAAACATAAAATGATTAGCTAACATACACATCAAACTACACACAGATATGAATTATGTAAAACACTATCTTGTATCTTTTGCTTGTTCAGTGTGTCTGTTTTTTTTTTTCACACGAGTTTTGTCACACGTACATGTATGTGCCCAAATACACTGTATATATTATACAGTATATTTGATGAATGTTACAGTTATTGAACTAAACTGAATCAACACTGAAGTGACTATTAAGTAAAAGTGAAGTAACTGAATATTGACGCTTGTTGGCCAAGCTGCTTCTCAGGCGATTTTTTTATTTGTTACTATTGTGAAGCTGCTGTGAAACAATATATTGTAGCTCATATGTATATCTAAATATAAACGGATCTACACACACACACACACTGAATATGCAAAAATAGCAAGTCAGAAACTCAACTCTATTTCTAAAGCGCTGTGTGAGTGTGTGTGTGTGTATGTATGCATGCATGTATGTGTAGTATGTACACATACATATAAATACATATATATGTGTGTGTGTATATGTATATGTGTATGTGTGTGTGTGTATATAGATAGATAGATAGATAGATAGATAGATAGATAGATAGATAGATAGATAGATAGATAGATAGATAGATAGATAGATAGATAGATAGATATTTGCACTATAAACAGAAATTCAAGGGGGTAAAAAATATTTATTTATTTCTTAAAACTGAGTTTCTCACTTCACGCTCACTACTGCGCAGACTCGGAGACTTTGGCGGCTTCACTTTTCTTCAATGGAAGAGAGTGAAGGGGCGTCGTCCATCTCCTTTTACAGTCTGAACGGAACAAAATACGGCACTTATTCTGCCATATTGCACGTTGCACTTTCTCCCAGTCATAGTAGTTTAATGTACATGGTCATAATTTTTCTGTATAAAAAGTCTTTGCCTATTGTAAAGTGCAATTCCATTTCTTGGCAGAGGTTTTTCATAGGCTTGATGCTTCTGCATCTGATGTCTGATGATGTAAATTGTTTATCAAGTCTTACCTCCCTCAAACTTATCTCTCATTTCTGCTTCCCTGTCCCTGCTTCGTACAAAAAAATTCTGATGTCCATCTACAGAAGCCAATAATGAATAAAAATACTATTATTTGTATTATTTACAAACTTTTGTTTCGTCATGTTTTCATAGCCTACCTCAATAGCGTGCCAACACTTGGCCGGACTTCGGTGTGCTCAAATGTGCGCGCGCTGCAGTTGCTAAACAGACGCGTGCGGACATGGATTTCTGTCGCGCGGGTCAGTTTCTGTTTTCGGTTAAACTGCGTTGCTTTTACAAGCGTTGATTGTTTTATTAATGCGTTGCAAATAGATAATTTATATTACCCTATAATATAATTTCTATTAAATACATTGACAAATAAAATAAATTGTTAAATTCAAACTTCAAATTTACTGGGGCACAGCAGATTTATACTGCTGGGCCAATGTACATGTAGCTCGCTGTGTGAGGAGAGTGAGTCGCCAGCTGAGGAAAGTGAGTCGCTCGCTGTGTGAGGAGAGTGAGTCGCTCGCTGAGGAAAGTGAGTCGCTCGCTGTGTGAGGAGACTGAGGCCCTGTCCCAAATGGCGCACTTCATGCGGACTTTCGGTCTCGTGGACTTAAATTGCGCGTGCTCGCCGAGTCTACGAGTCCGTAGGCCGTCCCATTGAGCATTTTAACGCTCTGAAGTGTGCTCAGCAGCGCCCCCTTTGTACCGTTGAAGCGGTCTTCCGCGAAGCCCGCATAGATGCAGGCTCCACGCACTTTAACTACCCAGGAATCCTTGCGAAAGGCCAATCAGACAACGGATGGGAGGAGATTTCACTCACGGATAATTGTTGACATGGCTGAGAAGAAAATATTACGGTTTTTATTACCTAGATGTACATTTTACCAGTTGTTACCTACAGTTTATACAAACATTATGGTCATCGACCAGTGGTTGATGTCTCAAACATAATAATAGTGCGTTGGATAATACGATCGCATTATGATTCATTAAATAAATAGAACCGAACGTCATGATGTCTCAAACATAATAATAGTGCGTTGGATAATACGATCGCATTATGATTCATTAAATAAATAGAATCGAACGTCATGATGTCTCAAACATAATAATAGTGCGTTGGATAATACGATCGCATTATGATTCATTAAATAAATAGAACCGAACGTCATGCAGTGCTTTACTGAGTCATAGGCTATAAACGTAGTATGAATATTGAAACCTGTAAATTCATCTGAAACTCATGCACATTTTCATTATGTGTTAAAATTGTAATCTTAGTTCAAATGGAACATTATTATGTACAACTGTATACATCATTTAAATAAGCATGATGTATCTATTGTCTAATGCCCAGGTGGCATGCACAATATCAAAATACAGAACTGTAAAATTAGGCTGTGTACTTGACAGGGAGATAAGCAAAAATGTGATTTCTCCTGTCCAACAACAACCAGACCGTTATTTCCGGCGTGACGATCGAGTCTGTCCCAAAAATACCTCTCAATGCGCCCTCGTGGACTCACGCCAAGGGTCCTATAGGTCTGCACTACATGACGTCACCAAAGTGTGGACTCTGAGGAAGTCCACAAGTCCGGAGTGTGCCATTTGGAACAGGGCCTGAGTCGCTCGCTGTGTGAGGAGGGTGAGTCGCTCGCTGAGGAAAGTGAGTCGCTCGCTGTGTGAGGAGAGTGAGTCGCTAGCTGTGTGAGGAAAGTGAGTCGCTCGCTGAGGAGAGCGAGTCGCTCGCTGTGTGAGGAGAGTAGGCTACGTATACAGATCCACCGCTGGCATATCAGTGGGAAAGTGAGTAGCTAGGGGCTATAGTATAGTGACTTCCCACGACAAATCATTAGTCCTATTTTTGGACCTTCCGGCCCGCCATAGTCAAAAGGCTCAACGCGACCGCAGACTTTGATGAACACTGCTGGCAGCAGCGACGTCTGTGTCCGTACCGTTCTTATCAACAATGACAGCGTAAATTAACCTCGTATATCCCTGCTCCCAAGTCATAAATCTCGTATCTCCGATTAAACATGATTTTGGGGAAATGTTGTGTTAATGTTGGTATACACAACAGTAGCCTATAGGATAGCAATATAAGGTGCGTAGCCATCATTTCAAAAGTGAGGGGGACAGAATGTCAAGTGTAATACCAGTTTTTTTCAGACTTTTGTTGACAGGTTTTTGCTTAATTGGCTTAATATGCTATTTATTTTTAAAGCAATAAAACAGAAAGAAAGAACGATGTTCATTACTTTATATTGCACATGCAGGGTTTTTCCTGGCTCAAAACTAGGCGGAAGTGGTAAAATCCTGATCATGCATTTTAATAATAAGATAATGAAATTTGTATTTTTCATAGACCATCATATAGACTGTGTTTGTGGGTGGAGCTCGGTACCCCTAGGGGGGTCGGGGGGCATGCCCCCCTGGAAGAAAATGTGTACATTTTAAAGATAAATGCATTAATCTGGTGCACTTTGAGTCACCCGAATCTGCCGTTAAAAATAAATAATCCACCCGCCAACCGCCCAAACCTATGATATTTGATCATCACATTACAATTATTCAAACTACAATTAT
Organism: Leuciscus leuciscus; assembly: GCF_965113295.1. Taxonomy (NCBI): domain Eukaryota; kingdom Metazoa; phylum Chordata; class Actinopteri; order Cypriniformes; family Leuciscidae; genus Leuciscus; species Leuciscus leuciscus. The sequence goes on from NC_138746.1 coordinate 27,119,595, forward strand.
TACATCACTGTTGGAAAACATTTTTATCAGAATAAGTTTTTTACCTTTATAAAGGGCATTTTTTCCTTAATTTTATTAAATGTAGCCTATGCTCCATCTTTCATTTCAAATTGAAACTTTGTTACCGTCAGTGTATTATTATCAACTATAGGCTATCAATCGCCACTTAACATTAAATTAAATTAAATCAGAATCATCCTTGCATTATCTGTGATTCCCTATTTATTATTAATATTATTTATTATCTATCTATCTATCTATCTATCTATCTATCTATCTATCTATCTATCTATCTATCTATCTATCTATCTATCTATCTGCCTGTCTGTCTTACTAAACTAAAACTTTCCAATTGAAAACCTTCAAACTTCAAGCTTTTAAAACTACTTCAAACTTTCTGGTTAGGCTTTTTCAAGAGAACTTAAATTTTGTCATCATGTACACATGTTACAACGCTGCCTGATTCAAGCAGGCTGTTAATGCATGAACATACAAATTCAGCATTAGGCTAACAATCACCATGTTTATTCTAATTTGAAGGGCTTTGATAACATCTGTGAAAATAAAAGACATTACGAATAAAAAAAGATTGAAAATAAACGCACGTTTGTGCGGGTAGTGAATATTTTCAATTTACAACGAAACTTGTTAATTATTCAACAAGAGAAATAGGCAGAGTTATTCATCATTGTGCAACACAATTCAGATACCACATGACAACTTGAACTGCAACCTCTATGAAAAAAAATGGATTGGGCGCGGGTGCGAGCATGGGCGTGTCGTGATGCACGAGTGACTGATTACCATGGAAACGTGAAAGTCACGTATGTAGATAGACTTGACTCTTTGGATTTTAAATCTCGATGTAGGCTATGCACACCCGCGAAAACCGGGTGTGGTGGACACATTTGCACTATGAAAAAGTGCGGGGGACGAATTTACATTTTATAAAAAGTGGGGGGGACACGTCCCCCGCGTAATCTACGCCCATGTATAATACCAACTTTAACGATACAATGTTTAATAACTAAAAAAATATGCCGTTTTTTTTATTTCTTAATTTATATTATAGCCTATTTTTTTTTTTTGTACATTAATTTATTTCTACTAGAATAAAATCAGCTTTGCAACTTTGCATTTTCACTCGCGACAGGCGATTAAATAAATTACGTCACTAGCAGCTTGTATGTAATAGATTGAAATATGACTGTACGTCATGACGTTAAGTATTTTTTTTTCAGTCAACTTCTACTCTTTATTCATAATAATCTGTATTCGTCTAAAACACCTAACGTGCTTGATCATTCAAGCAATCATGGATTTATAGAGGTTGTTGTTGTTGTTTTAATTAAAAGTGGGTGTATTATTATTATTGAGGGTGGGAGAGGTATGCCCCCCCCCCCCAGTGACACAACGAGGCCCCCTCGTTCCGTATGTCCTGGCGCCGACCCTGAATTTCGTGTAAGATTCATAACATATACGGTGTTTTGCATGTAAGAGCTTCCATGATGAAAGCACTTTTGGCTCTGATGAGGACTATGTTACACTCAGGTGACAAGTAGCCTACCTTTCTACCTTACTAGTTCCTTTTTTTGCCTTGTTTGCCTTCGCTGACTGTATATGCAGGTACTGGGAATTTTGACTGCTATTTCTCTGCCATAATTCTCTGTGATTCTTCCTAGCTTCCGTGCCTCTCTCCGTGCCTCTTTCCCTCCTCGAGTCAAACGGGTTCACGCATGTGGGCAGCAGGGGTGGTAGCCATGGTAGCGAGGGAGAGTGACAGTCTATGGAGGTATTTTTGGTGCAAAACTACTGAACGCCTGTGACAGTGGAATTTGAAGTTGTAGAGAATAGCCACACATGTGTATCAGTAAATTTGAAGTCACAGAGAGAAATGTTTTAAGAGTTGCAAACTTGTAGACTTTTTTTTATCTTCCACAAACACAACACAACAGTCACACCTTCTCAAATTCTTCATTGCAGGTGCACAAATCCTATTCTACAAATCACAAATTAAGAAACTCATACGCTCACATTTTTGCTACAGTTGCTGCAGTGAATATGGTGCAAAACGCATTTACACACCCGCATCAAGAAATGTGAAGTCACAGAGAAATTTTGCTCATCTGCAAATCAGTATGTGAATTCATCCAATGAGAGTTGCACACTTGTAGAATATTTTCTCACAAATGTCTTGTATATTTTTCTAGCACAAACACAAGTACATAACTACAGCTGCTTGAATCTGCTGCGACGAATCTCAAACACTGTTTTTAGCTTTCAAGTGACAAGTTTCGCGCGCTCTCCCTTTTGCACCAAGTGCACCGTGAAATGTGGGGCAAAAGTGAGTTGTGCATCTGTAGAGGCAGTGGGCGGAGCCTACATGAATATTCATGAGTTTCCCGGGCATGCGCGTGGAACTGCTCATTCTAGTTCACGCTCCTCGTTTCTCAGCAGGTTTAATGGATTATTTCAAAAAAGGTAAATATAGTTTCAGCGCGAACTTAAACTACAATTGTGTATCGTTTTGTTAAATTCATAATGTTGTTATTAATTCGTCACTGACTGAATGATTGCTGGCATTCACTTCGTGTAGGCCTATATACAGTAGCTACAGCAAACTTCAACTCGCCGTATAAATTGCACCTTGCGAAGCTTTAAAACTGTGGCTTTTACTAATTATTATCATTTGTTGATTGCAATAAATTAAATAAACCTTCACAAATGTATCTGTGGGCTAACACTTTTTAAAATATATATAATATATCCTGGTGTGATTGTTCTTAAATTCTTGTTCGTTTAAATAAGCCAAATCATGTAAGACCAAACTCAAGCATGAATGTGTTGCTTTAATACATACGTACAATTTGGATTAAAGGGGTGGTTTACTGCCTTTTTTCTTTGCTTGATTGTGTTTATGGGCTGCAATATAACATGTCTTCGTGTTTCGTTTGTTAAAAAACGCCTTATTTTTCATAAATTTCACCTTTATTGTAAGCCGCTTCCTCCTCTGTCATTTGAACGACCGGTTGACTTCCTGAGTCTATGAAACCACTCCCTCAGAAAGAGGCAATGAGCTCAGATTGGTTAGTTCGGCCGGTGTGTTGTAATTGGCTAAACTGCGTCCGGAATCTTCACGCCCATTACCTTTACGGGCGACAGTTACATGTGCTCCTGGCCCGGTCAAATGTAATGGTGTCAATATTGCCTCATCAGTTTGAGCCAGAATCAGACCCAGAGAGCGGTGATGAAGAGAGTCAAGCAGAACCTCCGCAAACACGGCTCTTACTAAACGTTTCTGAATGGTAATTTTTTTTTAATTATTATTATTTTCTCAAAGAATTTCCACACGCTGATACTTGAAAATGCTACTGCTGATTGTTAGCTTTTGAGATACGCTTTCCCCCTGATTAAACATTTAATATAACTGAATACAGGACTGAGTAATACCGTTTTTAAAACATATTGTTTTATTGATAGAATGAACAACCGTTTAACTATTCACAAAACTTACCGGTAGTTTACTCAGTTTGTCGTTTTCTTTAGGTGTACATGTGATAACAGCAGCTGAAGTTCGCTGTTGCGATAATTTTTTGAAGTTTGCACACGTTTCTTATACACACAAAATAACATCGAACTAACTAGCTACTATAACCAAACAGCTTTGGCATTGGTTTGCGTTCTTGATCAAATAAAAAAATTACGTCATAAAGTAGCTATACATGGAAAATACGTTTACAAAATTTGTACATATTACAAATTCGGGTCCAAAATGTTTATACGCATCTGTCATATACTAAAGCCAGCGCTGGCATTTTTTTACATCCTTGATAAAACTAAAACATTACGTCTTAAATTATACAGGCAAATACATTTAAAATGATTAAATCTTACTTGCAGGTTGTGGCCTCTGGTTTTAAAGCTGTAACTGCTTCATGTTGGAGTAATAGTTTCTTGTTGAATCCGACATTGAACTCGTGTAGATTCTGGAAGCTGTCTTCCGTAAAATGCGCAGCACAGAGAGCTAAACTACGATTGTAATTGTCAGGAACATAATCAAACTTAAATTTTAACCATTGTTGACGAACTACAGCGTCTGTAGGAAGCCTGAACACAGAAGACCTGACAGCTACAGCTCTCCACTATAACTCCTCCTCTTCGACAGCAGAACATGTTCCGGAGGGAGGGTTGATGTAAATGTATGGGTTAGTTACGTATAAAACCCGGGAAGTATCTCGTTGTAGTCCCATTCGAGTCGTTTTTGTAGGCATTAAACTTCCTGATTTTTAAAAGACGATATCTCCGCTTACGTTGAACTTTCAGCGCAGCAACTTTGCAGAGACTGTTCATGCACCAACAGCAACATTACACAGTATTTAAAATGAAAAAAGTGAAATAGCAATCAACCACCCCTTTAAACAAAATTGTATGGACAAAAGTGGATAAATTACATTTGATACAACTAGGTTACTGTAAATGAGAAACAAAAAACACTTAACATTATTTTACGGAATATAATAAGCCACCAATTTGATGTTCTAAAAAAAAATATTTACAAACATACTGGCAAAATAATATAACTATTATTTTTAATGTTTTGATTGCAAGGTGTGCTTGTGCTGGTTTTGATTTAATAATATATACACGGTTCAAAAGTTAGGTATTAATAAGGTTCTATGGTAAGGTAGGCTACCTCTAAGGTACCAAGACTACATTTCTCTGAAAAACAGTAATATTGTGAAATATTTTTATCAACTGTTTTCTATTTAAATGTTTTTAAAAATATATTGTGATGGCAGAGCTCATTTTACTCTAGATTTCAGTGTCACATGACCCTTCAGAAATCATTCTAATACTGATTTGCTGCTCAAGAAACATTTCTGATTATTATCACAGTTGAAAATGGTTGTGCTGCTTAATGAAGTGTGGAAATTGACCTTGCCTGCTATAAAAGTATAACATTTCTTAAATGATATTGATTCCAAACTTTTGTCATGTAAATCTTAAATACCAGAATGTCATGTTTTAACATTGATCCAACAAAGTTTAAAGGTTTCATTTTCAAGAGTTCAAGTCAGAAGTAGATCATGCATTTGTATCAATGGTCATCATTGTGTATCATCCAGGCACACAGAGCAACACATAAGGTCAAAGAAAGAACATGACAAAGAGAAACATCAGTATAGGGTGCAAAATGTTTATTTGGACACGGATATGGTTGTGGAGTTATTTCCCAGAGATTATTGCCAGAGATGACACAGTTGTAAAGCTTCATAAGGTAAGGAATCAGAAGAGCTTAGCAATAAATAAATTAAATGGTAATGGTTCATGTATTTAGGAATATTCTGCTCTTCTGTTGGAAATAAGTGTTGCTGTAATCATTCAGGTGTTCTGGAATTTTTGGTTTTACGGTAAAAGTGGAACGTTATTTATTTTTTATTTTATTTTTTTATTGCAGTGACATTCAACAAATGATAACAAAAGACAGTTTAAAGCATTGCAATGTACAGAGGAAAAGCACAACGAAATGAACGAGTTGAAGTTTGTGCTTTATATAGGCCTACACGAAGTGAATGCCAGCAATCATTTAGTCATTAACGAATGCACAAAACGTGCAAACTAATAAAAACATTATGAACTTTATGAAATGATACACAATTGTAGTTTAAGTTCGCGCTAAAACTATATTTACCTTTTTTTAAATAATCCATTAAACCTGCTGAGAAACGAGCGTGAACTAGAAATGAGCAGTTCCACGCGCATGCTCTTATTCCGTAAAATAATGTTAAGTGTTTTTTGTTTCTCATTTACAGTAACCTAGTTGTATCAAATGTAATTTATCCACTTTTGTCCATACAATTTTGTTTAATCCAAATTGTACGTATGTATTAAAGCAACACATTCATGCTTGAGTTTGGTCTTACATGATTTGGCTTATTTAAACGAACAAGAATTTAAGAACAATCACACCAGGATATATTATATATTTTTAAAGTGTTAGCCCACAGATACATTTGTGAAGGTTTATTTAATTTATTGCAATCAACAAATGATAATAATTAGTAAAAGCCACAGTTTTAAAGCTTCGCAAGGTGCAATTTATACGACGAGTTGAAGTTTGCTGTAGCTACTGTATATAGGCCTACACGAAGTGAATGCCAGCAATCCTTCAGTCAGTGACGAATTAATAACAACATTATGAATTTAACAAAACGATACACAATTGTAGTTTAAGTTCGCGCTATATATATTTACCTTTTTTGAAATAATCCATTAAACCTGCTGAGAAACGAGGAGCGTGAACTAGAATGAGCAGTTCCACGCGCATGCCCGGGAAACTCATGAATATTCATGTAGGCTCCGCCCACTGCCTCTACAGATACACAACTCACTTTTGCCCCACATTTCACGGTGCACTTGGTGCAAAAGGGAGAGCGCGCGAAACTTGTCACTTGATCTTGGCAATCACAGTTTGAGGTGTTATAAAACGTGAGATTACTGGGATCCTTTTCTCAGAAGAAAGAATTCAGATACAGAAGTCTGTTTACTCTCCATTTCATCTTTCTCTCATCTCATTTGCTATGGGTGTTCCACTCTGAAAACTGCAATTTATGCAGAACTTACTAAGTATTACTCAAAACTTACTAAGTATTAACAAGAAACAAGACTGTATTCATGTATTTCAGAAAGGGGATAAAAAGAGAGATTTTAAAAAGTGTGTTTTGTAACATGGTTTATAGTAGCCTATTTCACTATCAGTGTTATGCTCATCCTGACCACTAGAGGACACCAGTAGCACACCTCCATTTTGAATAAAAGAGGAAGCAGAGGAGTAAGAAGTAGGTTCAGTTTGAGTTACCTCATGTTCTGTTCTCTAAATCAGGGATGGGCAAACTCGGTCCTGGAGGGCCACTGTCCTGCTGAGTTCCAACCCTGATAAACTCTCCTGTCTGTAGCTTTCTAGTAATCCTGAAGACATTGATTAGCTGCTTCAGGTGTGTTTGATTAGGGTCCCAGATAGATAGCAACCATCAAAACAATGTTAATGTGTCAATGTTAACTGTATTGAATCAACATCACTTTTGCTCCAGCAATTAATGTTGATTTATTTATTTTTTTTTAAATGTCATCCATAAATCAATGGTGATGGCGTTGAGTCAATGTTACAATGTGATGTTGGTTCAACATCATGCCTCTCAGAAAATGAAACCCAACAATTACAACTGACTTAAAGCCACACAGCCTGAAATCAAGTGCAAATAAAAGAAGACAATAAATCTCTCAAGATCTCAGCAGAAGTTTTTTTTTTTTTTTTTTTTTTTTTTTTTTGAGAATTAACAGAGGTGTAGTAGTTGATGTTTTAAAATGTTTGGTCACCATTGTTGTGATCAGTGTTTGCTTTAGTTGGATAGTTTGACTCTTGGCTTTTATGCGAGTTTCTGATCTTTGTAAAAGTGTTTACCAAAACATAATTTGTTGTTGAAACATGTCTCCATTGTTGAGATTCATATGCTGATTCTTGATGTCTGGATGTGTATCAAAAAAAAAAAAAAATCCTTTAATGTATTTTAAAAATGTAAAATTCAGAATGTCTGATCTGTGGCAAGAAAATATTGTTTGTGAACCTAACTTTTTAATAATAAATTACCACTTTTGGTCAATAGTAAAAGAAGTGAAATCTGATAATTATTTCAACTGCTTAACTTTGATTCTTGTTTTCTTTGCAATAAATTATGTGTTTCAGTACACACTATTGCAAAGATCACACACTCACATTAAAGCCAAGAGTCAAACTGTCCAACTAAAGGAAACACTGATCACTATAATGGTGACCAAATATTTTCAATAAAACATCGACATCTAAACCTCTGTTAATTGTCAAAAAGAACTTCTGCTGAGATCTTGAGAGATTTATTGTCTTTTGTTTGCAGTTGATTTCAGGCTGTGTGGCAGTTATAGTTGTTGTTTCATTTTCTGAGAGTGCAAACATGATGTTGAACCAACATTCCATTGTAACATTGACTCAATATCATTACCATTGATTTATTGATGAAATTTAAAAAAAAATCAACATTAATTGCTGGAGCAAAAGATATGTTGATTCAACACAGTTAACATTGACACATTAACATTATTTTGATGGTTGCTATCTATCTGGGACCCTAATCAAACACACCTGAAGCAGATAATCAATGTCTTCAGGATTACTAGAAAGCTACAGACAGGAGAGTTTATCAGGGTTGGAGCTAAACTCTGCAGGACAGTGGCCCTCCAGGACCAAGTTTGCCCATCCCTGCTCTAAATGATCCTCACTTGAGATTTTAATTTTTTTTTGCTTTTTGCTCAATCAGGATTTTATGTGACACTGGCAAACTTACACTGCCTTGAGGAGTGCTGAACATTGGAGCATTTTTTTTTTGCAACTGCATCCGCCCAAGGACTTCATTCAAAGGACTCCAGGCCTACCCCCAACAAGGACATCTACTACATTTCATCTCTCCTACCATCAACAGATAAGACTGCTCATTCTATTGACTGTTCTCTTTACCAAATGAAATCATTCATCAGCATCTTTATTGGACATTTCATACTCATACACCCAAACCATTATTTGGGATATTGACTATTTTCTTTGATCATTTAATTTTTATTTTAGTTTGTTTTGTGTTTATGGGGAATCATATTGTGTAAATAACTCAATATATACTATGAAAAGATTTTTGTTGCCATTTGTTTACTCATGCATTCATATGGAAGCTTGTTTCTGCCACAGAATAAAAAATAAAAAAGGTAATTGCGACTATCTCACAATTCTGAAAAAAAAAATTCTCATAATTGCAAGTTTACATCTTTAAAAAATAAAAAAGGCAATTCTGACTTTACATCTCGCAATTCTGAGAAATAAAGTCAGAATTGTGAGATGTAAAGTCAGAATTGCCTGATATAAAGTTGCTTGTTATAAAGTCAGAATTGCAAGATATAAACTCGCAATTCTGACTTTTCTCAGAATTGCATGTTTATATCTCACAATTCTGACTTTATAACACAATTTGGAGATATAAAGTCAGAATTGCATGATATAAAGTCGCAATTGCGTGTTATAAAGTCAGAATTGAAAGATATAAACTCGCAATTCTGAGGAAAAATGTCAGTCTTTTTTTCCTTCGAATTGGACTTTATATCTCGCAATTCTGACTTTATTTCTCAGAATTGTGAGATATAAAGTCAGAATTGCATAATATAAACTCACAATTGTGAGATAAAAAGTTATCTTTTAAAAGATTTTAAAATGTTTTATTCTGTGGCAGAAACAAGCTTCCATACATTGACAATCCAACCATGAACACAATATCCATTAGGGTAGGTTGCATGTCAGTAGGTCAATGAGGGATTTTTGGATAATCCAGAGAATATTATCCGCTTCCCACTCCGCTTCGCGTCGGTGTCCTGATCAGCCTGTCGGGGATGTATTCGCTATAACAACCGTTAAACATTCATTAAACTTAAATGAAAGTCCTGTCTAAAAGAAAAAAAGAACATTGTCTCATCAATGACCTTTATTTAAAATCATATTTTTGCTATCATTTAAGTTCAGTTTTACATTTGCAGTACTTAAATACATTCTTGTCTTTGTTTAATAAAGCAGCTGTAACTTTTGAAAAGTCTTGGTCGTCATCAGTGTTGGGTAAGTTACTTTAAAAAAGTAATTAGTTATAGTTACTAGTTACTTCTCACAAAAAGTAACTGCGTTAGTAACTGAATTACATCATTACAAAAGTAACTAATTACCAGGGAAGTAACTATTGCGTTACTTAAAAAAAAAAATAAAAAAAAAGTTTAAATATAAGAAATTTCTTGGATACCCCCAATATGAAATGTTAAATGAATTAAGAACATGCTTCTTAAGAAATGTACCAAAAATAAATAAATAGTAATAAAAAATATAGCCTACATACACATACACTAGTGCATATCATTAAAATGATAAAACTCACACACCTTTACGCATAAATAATAATAATAAAATATAATCTTTTGGGGCTTTATTTTTATAACCTACAGAGAACGTCATCATCAGAGGTTATTTTAGCCAAATTAGTCGTGTTTGCCGCACAACAACCGGTCAAACAAATAGCCATGTTCGAACGTTCCCTGCAGGTTATTTTGGAGTTTATGTTAAACTAATTAAAACATTGCATATGATACCAATATGCTACAGAGATTATTCAAATGCTGAAATGTGTAATTTATTTATAAATAAAGTATTAATGCTCGTTGCTCGGACACACTCGGTCTCTCTCGCGCACTGTCGAGAGCGAGTTCTCGGACACACTCGGTCTCTCTCGCGCACTGTCGAGCGCGTTCTCAGACACACTCGGTCTCTCTCGCGGACTGTCGAGCGCGCTGGCTCGCGGCATTCGCCTCGCTTTTGTCCAGTCCGGCGCCTCATAAACACACACACAGAGAGAGCCTACTCGGATGAAAACCGCTTCAGTGAGCTCAATTATAGTAACGCCGCATTTGTATTGACAGTAACGGCAACGGCGTTGTAACGGAGGAAACAGTAATTAGTTTGATTACTCGTTACTGACAAAAATAACGCCGTTTATTTATAACGCCGTTATTCCCATCACTGGTCGTCATCATCGTTATCGATGGACTACCAAGACTTAAATACATTCTCTATGTATTTAAGACTACCAAGACTTAAATACATTGTCTTTGTTTAATAAAGCAGCTGTAACTTTTGAAACAGGCTTGGTATTCGTTGTTCTGAAATCAGAATGATCGACAACAATCCTGAACTAGATGGTAAAATTAGCAGACAAGCTTTAAGTTGGCCAGAAAGTTTTAAAAAGTTTTAAAATGTTCTAGCATGGTTTAACATGATTTACCATATTTCTAGTATGGTTTAACACATTGCTAGCATGATTTAGCATGTTTTAACATGACCATGGATGGATGGATGGATGGATGGATGGATGGATGGATGGATGGATGGATGGATGGATGGATGGATGGATGGATCATTGTGGCGAGCAGGACGAGGTGGCGTGATTACTCTGATGAGGGCTTAGAGCGCTTATTTAGACGATGTGGTGGTTTTTAGTAATTCATTGGAGCAGTAATTCACTTGAGTCGTATTGCAGACTTGTTTTCTCGTTTTGGGGAGGCTTGCCTGACAGTTAATTTGGCCAAATGTGAGTTTGCCCACACACAACCACAAACGACCCTTTCTAGAAAGTATGGCCCATCTTCAGTGCACTGAATGAGTCTTACAAAATGATGCCATACCAAAAATGGTTGACGAAAGCATGATACCTTATTATGGCAGTTATGGTTGCAAGCAATTCATCAGCGGCAAACTAATCAGGTTTGGGTATAAATTGTCTTTCATCCCCTACAGGGTACATATATCATGTAGAGCCCTCTTGCAGAGTGCACACACATCTCCCTGAAACTGGCCTAGGACAGGGCCCAAGTGTGATGTCTTGGGATGTGTTGTGTAAATAGGTCTAATTGAAGAATTTGTATGAATTCTGACTGAGCTGTTTCCCACCGGTCACTATTGTGACCCAGTATAAAACCTAATATTTCACTAACTTAATCAACATAAAATTAAAGAGGGCATACAGTTTGTGTGTTAGGGAGTAAATTGAATGTACACAAATTGCAAGGAAAAATTTGGGATTAAACAGGGTAATGTTTACAATTCTTAGGATTATATATTGTAATATATATTGTAATAATTGTTTAATGTATTATATATTTAATATATAATTCTTACAATACTTATTCATATACACAATACACAATATATTCAAGTTTAAAACAATTTAAACTTGTTTAATGATCGGCCTACAAAAAAAAAACCTTAAATCACTTGTTACGCTATTTTATCAACAAAAATTGGATTCAATCTTTTTGTCAACTTGTTTTTTTATTTTATTTTTTTAGTTAAGACAGATTTTGTATTTGTGTATAATTTTATTTTTTAAACTGATTGATCGTAGGCCTCATTGATCTGAACCATTGCTCCAATAAGTGCTCTTGCACCCAGCCAGCATCACTGCTTTATTGTTGGATTACCCAGTCAACATTAATCCTCCACCTACCAGCACCCAGCCATCATCACTCCTCCTCCTCCTCCTCCTCCTCCACCTACCAGCACCCAACCAACACTGCTCCTCCACCTACCAGCACCAAGCCATCATCACTGCTCCTCCACCTACCAGCACCCAACCAACACTGCTCCTCCACCTACCAGCACCAAGCCATCATCACTGCTCCTCCACCTACCAGCACCCAGCCATCATCACTGCTCCTCCACCTACCAGCACCAAGCCAACACTAATCCTCAACCTATCACTAATTCTCTATCTACCGGCACCCAGCCATCACTGCTCCTCCACCTACCAGCACCCAGCCATCATCACTGCTCCTCCACCTACCAGCACCCAGCCAACACTAATCCTCCACCTATCACTAATCCTCTATCTACCGGCACCCAGCCATCATCACTAATCCTCCACCTACCAGCACCCAGCCAACATCTCTGACCCACAGGTTATATCATCATTGGTCCTTACCCTGCAGCACTCATGACATACAGCATCACTGCAGTATGATTCCTTAAAATTATTATTTATAATATTTATTTCATATTTAGATTAGTATGATTCCTTATATATGCAGTACAATACACATTTAGCACAATACTTTATTGCTGGCTTATTTGAAACATACCTTTTGTTTTCATTCTCACCATGGTCCCCTCAGCACTCCTGACCTGCATCATCACTGATGCTCCATTACAGAGCAATCCTGTGGCATCACTAACACGCCTACCATTACCCAGTGCATATGTTACTGATATACACTAACAAGCCGAAGTATATAATGAAGTAATACAATACATGTTTTGTATGATTACATCTATAATACAGTAGGTCAAGTCATCACATGTATTTATATAGTGCTTTTTACAATACAGATTGTTTCAAAGCAACTTTACAGAGATAACAGGAAAATAATGCAACAAAAGTTTGTTTCCAGAAGAAAATAGCGTCACAGTCCAGCTTAAGTAAGTTCAGTGATGTTTTATTTTTGTTGTAAAAAAGTTCATTTAATTTATATAGCCGCTCTGGAGAAAACCGAGATGTCGTCGTCCAGCTCAGTTCAGTTCTCATATAATGGTGTCAATGCAGGCAGATCAATATTATTGTTGAATAATAAATTAAATGTTAAATTTAATGTCCCCAACTAAGCAAGTGTCATGGTTGGTAGATTCGCTGTCTCATTCTGGGGCCTGTACCATGAAGCCGGTTTAGGTGGCTAGCCAGCTATGTTTCAGTTTAGTTTCCGCCAACCCTGGGTTTTAGGTACTATGAAAGTAGCTTGGCTTGAATCGGTGTTCGTTGCCATGGTATCTTACGCTGCACGGCTAACCTGCTCCGGGGCAGGTTATGTTCTGGATTCAAGATCTCAGACTGAAGTTTGACCAATCAGCTGAGAGCAAAGAAACATAGACCCTTTTACTGTTTGTACACAATGATGCCGTATGCGCGCGCACATTGGCAACGGAAGTATGGCGAGAATCAACAGCGTGTCAAGCTACGCGAGCGGATTAAACAACAGACGCAAGCATTTTTTATTATGTCCTCGCTCCAATCAACACGTTTAATCGCCTGCAGCCACTCTTCTGAAACGGCCGTGATCCTGTCGGAATAATATAAAACTTAAGCCCCTTGGTGGAATATCGATTAGGGCAACCGTAAACGCAACAACCAGACATTTTGATGCTGGGAAACTGTTTTGATAAACTTTCGGAGTTGCTAACACGTTAGAGCCAGTGGGGAGAAACACCACTTCCGTTGCCAAAATGCGCGCGCAGCTATTTGATCACGTGGGCTGTAAAAGGGTCTATAGGTGACGTAACTTATTCCCAGTGTCTGTTGCAATGACTTCACCTTTTCTTCCAAATCCTGTGGACATCTCAGCGCAAATTGTTTGACGAGCACTTCGTAGAAAAAGAGTTTTTAGCCAGACAAAATCCCCTTGCCTTTCCTGATAGTTATTTGTATGAAAGATACAGATTTTCCGCGGAAGGAATGTCTTATCTTTACGAACTTCTTGAGCCGCACATAAAGAATTTAACACATCGAATTCATGCACTTACTGTACCGCAAATATTGCGTTACGTTTTTTTTGTTGCAAGTGGTACATTCCTGCACGGTGGGTGACGCACAGAAGCTCGGGGAAAACACGGTTTGTCGAACCATTCGTAAGGTGGTCCTCGCTCTGCAGGAGTACATGAATAGTTTCATTAATAGTGTTCCCCGGACATTTATCGGCCATGTCCATAAAAGAGGGCTTTTATAAAATTGCCGGTAAGATATATTGATAGGGTGGCATCACATGAACACATTTTATTTTATTTTTTAAAAAGCAAATTGCACAAATGTACTATACAATATAATACATGTTAAGAATTATTTAAAATCTTTATTATTATTCTGTTAATCTTATGATAGGATTCCCTAGCTTTCTTAGTAGTACAAATACGTTCTATATTTATGTAAAATTATGTATATGTATGTAGCCTATGTGTAATATAGCCTATAGCCTATTTTTATAATATATTAAAAATGTGCATGTATCATTTTTTATATATTATAAAAATAGGCTATAGGCTATATTACACATATAGGCTACACATACATACATAATTTTACATAAATATAGAACGTATTTGTTTAACTTACACATTAACAATCAGCAATCTTTCTCCAACAGTCTTCTCTTGCTTTGGCAGCAGAGACCGTATTGTTTCGAGCTTGAAATACATATTTAAATTCATCGTAATTCTGAATGATTATCTCTTGCTCCTCCGCGGGAAAATATATCGCTCACGCTCTACCCGCGATTGGTTGTTCAGTGTCGACGTCACTCTTTTATGTGCACGCGCGCGTGGAGTAATCATAGCTTGAGGATCAAAGCCTGAGTTGACAGAGAAAGTTGATGAGCTGCATCATGGTACCAATAAAGCCTGATTGCATCGGTTTGGTTTTGTCAACTCAAAACTAATCCTGTAACCCCGAGTTTGTTCAGCTACCTTCATGGTACAGGCCCCTGGTCTTGTGTGTTTGTGTTTATGTGTGTGTCTCGTTTGCACTGATTGTTTCGTGTGGGCGTGACCACTGATTAATTCATCAGCGGCAGCTGCAAACCATTCCAGCCTACCTATTTATTGCCCTGTCTTTCGTCTTGTGTTTGTCAGATCGTTGTTTGAAGCCTCCCGTGTTCGTGCCTGTTCTCATCTTCCTCGTGTTTCCTGTTTCACTGGACTCGGATCGCTTCACTCCTGTTCTCACCATTGGTTCATCTTCACCACCTCACTCACTTCAGGATCGCCCGTCTCAGTCCCTGCGTCACGCTCTCCTGCTGTCTGTGTTCCGGATCTGACCCTTGGCTTGGAGAGATCATCTACTGTTCTGTATTTATCGTGTTTTCTTTCTGCCTGTTCTGAGTGAACTTTCTGTTCAATAAACGTTATTGCACTTGCTATTGCTTCCGTCCTGTTTATCATCACAGAACGATCTGACCAACTATGGAAGCAGCAAGCTCAACCTCGCTGACAGATTTCATCAACCATAGCATTTCCCGGCTGGATCAGCAGCAGGAGAGCATTACCAACACCAGACGCGCAGTTCAAGCGCTCGTGACGCAGGTGTCCGAGCTCACTCAGCAGATCCAACAACTAAGCATTCCCGCTGCGTCGCCCACACCGCCTATTCCCCTCGCCGTACCAGAGATGAGTCATCGACTGGAACCACGCCTACCCGTTCCAGAGAGTTATGCCGGTGAGCCAAACTTCTGTAGAGCATTCCTTACCAGATGTTCGATGCATTTCTCGCTGCAGCCCAGAACGTTCGAGAAATAGGAGCCTAAAGTGGCTTTCATTCTGACACTACTTACGGGACGTGCAGCCTTGTGGGGAATGGCGGTGTGGGAGGACCAGGACCAATGCTGCGCCTCGTTCCACGCACTAGCCGCTGAAATGAAGAGGGTCTTTGACCGAGCTGTAGCCGGCAAGGAGGCGGCCAGAAGACTCGCAGACCTAAAACAGGGTGACTGTTCCATTGTGGACTACTCGATTGAGTTCACTTACACTTACACCTGTCAGGCACTTCTGGACTCCGGAGCTGAGGGTAATTTTATGGACTTACATCTTGTGCACAAGTTACACCTTCCTATCACGCCTCTCTCCCACCAGATCTCCGTCAGTGCTCTTAACAGAAGAAGCAGACTAGTTGATGTTCCAGCATTTGACCTGATCAAACAAACTCCACAGGATATAATGCATGTAATTTTTGAAGGCGTTGCACCAATGGAAATAAAGCTTGTACTAAAAAACCTGATTCTGTCAGGACAGATAGAATTAGATGAGATTAACTCAGCTATTCTAAATTTTCCTTACTCCCCTCTAGATAGGCAACTCCGGTCCTGGAGGGCCACTGTCCTGCTGAGTAGTGATGTTACGTCTGACACCGACGCTCCGAAGCTTGCTTCAAACTCGAACGGTCCTTGCAATGAACCACTGCTTCGGAGCTTGTATCATTACGTCACTAGTCACGTGAAAATGACTTCTGAAGCAAACACACTGGTTCACTCCTGTATTGAACCACCTGACTGCTTTGACAGCCCAATCCAGTGTTGACAGGTTTGAAACCTGGCGGCTGTATTTCTTATAAAAGTGAAGCCAAACCATGGCAACACCGTGATAATATTTCCAAAATAATATTTCTGAATAAAAACCATACCATTTAATGAAGCCTTTTGCATGTACCCAAATTGTTATTATTAATTAGAGAACATATGAACATTGTTACATAAAAACATGCATCAAAGACAGAAACTTCAAAAAACCCTCTGCTACATTATACAAGTACAACCAGTTACACAAGCACATCCTTTTCAACATACAAAAATATCAGTCCCACCAGTTAACAACTTAGAGTTCTGCTTCCCACAGCTAAACAAGATAAAGCTTTCACAGATGATACTGCCCTGCTAAAAAAAAAAAACTATAGAAACCATTACAGAAATTCTATTGGATTTAATGGTTTTCATGGGAATTTTATTGGTTGTAATGGGGATTATAGTGGTCTCTGTGGGTCTCTACTGATATGTGTTGGGTTCTATTGGTGGGGGCATTAAATCCTAATGGAATATGTCCCAAACACACTACAAAAAATAATTCTGTAGTGGTTTAAATGGTAAAAGCCAATGGTTCCTATTGGTATTTTAATAGAAACCATTAGAATTTCTGTGATGGTTTCCAACTTTTTTTAAGCTGGTTTGATCTTCTGTCCTTGTCTAAAGAAATAATTACACACACACATCATGCTTAATGTTTTATTATCAAGGTGAACACATGAAATCCATCAGTATCTGTAAAATTCACCTACATAAATGAGTTTCACAGCACTAACACTGTTTCAGCTTTGATCGCCTCGGTAAACACGTAATAAACGGGGCGTTAACATATAAGCCTACTTGCATTTTATGGTTGTCAGCTTTGTTGCATTACATTTACTTCACCAGGGGATGGTGCTGCAATTTCTATCTGAATGAAGCTTCGAGTAATTAACCATTTTCGACACAATTGTATCAGAAAGCAATAATGCTTCGAAACGCTTCATTTGGCCATCA
Organism: Leuciscus leuciscus; assembly: GCF_965113295.1. NCBI lineage: Eukaryota > Metazoa > Chordata > Actinopteri > Cypriniformes > Leuciscidae > Leuciscus > Leuciscus leuciscus. The sequence goes on from NC_138746.1 coordinate 27,137,310, forward strand.
CTACTGCTGAGTTTAGCTTCAGCCCTGATAAAAACTCACCTGTCTGTGTCTATCTAGTAATCCTGAAAGCATTGATTGCCTTGTTCAGGTGCGTTTAATTAGGGTTGGAGCTAAACTCTGCAGGACAGTGGCCCTCCAGGACCGGAGTTGCCTATCCCTGCGTCTAGATATACGAGATAAGCCATGTCCTATTAGTGTCGGCACTTTAGCTGCTAATGACAATAAATTAAAACAGTCATGTGGACAAATGTTAATACTTTTAAAAATACTACCTTTTCTTTTGAATGATATGGACAACGAGTATGTCAAATTTATTCTCAAGTTAATTGAGATTGTTCAAATTGTCCTTGCTCCTGTTATTTCCTTAGAAACTGTATTACGGCTCAGACGCATGTTTGAGAAACATCTGCATCAGTTCAAATATCTTTTTTCTGAAGCCAATGTAATACCCAAGCAGCATTACATGCTACATTTACCTAGGCAAATCATATCTCTTGGTCCTTTAATTAGAAGTATGTGTATGCGATTTGAAGCTAAGCACAGTTATTTTAAACAGTGGGCTTCTAAGTTAAATTAAAAAAATGTCTGTAAATCGCTTGCACACCATAATCAGTTCCTTGAATGTTCTCAAAATGAAATAGGCACTGAGCATCCAATTTTTGCTAGTGAAAGCCTGTCTCAGCTGTCAAAAATATTGATTATTTTAAGAAAAGTCAAAGATTTTTTAGGCATAGAGGTCATGCAATCTGTTGTTTCAGTGAAATGGAACATCCTCAATGGCAATAAGTACATTAGTGGGAAATCTATGATTAGTGTAGATGTAGATGGTGCTTTCCCAGTGTTCGGATTGATAAAAGATATCTTTGTGATTGATTCCTCTTATGTTGCTTTTGAGTACCAGCGTTATGAGACACTGAATTTGAGTCCAGAATTGCTGGCATATGAGCTGGCAGTTCCCAATGTTGCCCAGGCTACAGAATTTGTACATGAACTCATTGACTGTATTTCCTATTTTTCAGTTAGCTTCAAGGAACATATGTTTGTGCCAATAAAATATAGTCTTTGTGATATTATTGCCCACAGAAGTAGACATTAATAAAAAAAAATCCCAATAAGGGATAGATTGATGTATTGGGTGATCGAGTTTGGCTGTTTTGTGTTTGCTGTGCCTGTTTTGTTAACAAATATTGGTCATCAATAAATTCCATGGACTGTATGATGAGTTGTGGTGAAGGCTGTGTAATTTATCTTTAACATTGTCTGAACATACTTGAAGTCAGAGCAAAAATAAACTGTTTCTTTCAGATGCTTTTTGTGTGACTCTTGAATCAAGCAACTTGAGTTTGTTACTGAATCTTATAACAAGATTTATTTTGATGAGAATTTGGGGGAGAGATGTAATATATCTTATTTTAACAGTTATTTACCTCATTTCAAGATTTCCTGCCTATTTGAGACAAAAAAGATAAGGTTGTGCTTGATTTAAGATTATCGTGTAAAGTTGAACACTTAAAATAAGAAATTCACTCCTAAAACAAGATAAATTATCTAACACTTCTAAGTCCAAGTTTTTTTTAATCTTGGTAAGAACCAAATAATTTGCAGTGCAGGGGTACAACTTTTACCCCATTGTGAGGTATGTTCTTACAGAGCCTGTTAGCCTCTTCAAATGTGGTAACCAATACGTTTCTGCAAAATCCTCGCTCGGAGCTATTACTCGTCAAAGTTTGTCTCAATGTTAAGTTTATGGGATTTTTCGGACAGTTTTTCCCCCGATCGCTTATAAAAGTCTTAACACACCTCTCCTCAATACTGCACACGATTTGACGCCTCATTCGTGGGTCTGTGACAAAAGCTGCGGGAGGAGTAGCGCACCAAACTTTTGTCCAGAAAAATAACTAGACTGTACATTTCCTGAAGAAAATGTGAGTGGTTCTTGCAGTGGCAAAACTCGGCACTCGGTTACTAGGATGTTGTATATGATTGCATTCGAGCCAACAACCATGTCTGTATGATGTTGTGGAGCTGAAATATGGCTTCTATATGTTGTAATATGGTTGCTGGGTGGCTCTAAACTGTTGCTAGGGTGTGGTTACACAGTTACCATGGTGATAATTACAGACTGGTTTCCCAACCGAAACAAAAGAGCCCACCTCAATGTCTATACAATGTTCCGGTGCTGAGATATAGCTTATTCATGTGTTTGTACAGTTGCTAGGGTAGTCTTTACGGTAACTGGGGTTTGCTTATACAGTTTATGGGTTGATATTTAACCCTCTGGGGTCTAATGTGTTTTTGGGGTCCTTGAGATGTTCTGACATGCCCTGACATTTGTGCTTTTTTCAGTTGCTTATAAACATATTAACCCTCTGAGGTCTGAGCTGTTTTCTGGGCTCTGGAGGTGTTCTGACATGCTCTGACATTTGTGTTTTTTTCTGTTACTAGTGACATTTTCATGGCTAAAGTCTAATTACACTGTATTCAGCACAAACTCTGCTACAATAATATATCAGCAGCATGTATGTAAAAGTTAGTAGTTTTGAGATAATGACATTTATGCGTGGTTTGTGAAAATACAAAAAAAAATTCTCACTGAAATAAGGCCATGAAACCCATACTGATTATTTCTTCACAAGACTTTTGAAAATTGTATGACATAGCCTAGAATATTTGCTCCAAAACTATGTGAAAATCACCCTGACTGCTCATTCAGATAAGACAATATATTGATTTAAAATTTCTAAGACGTGTTTTGTGTGACAAAGCCATATGCGAAGAGGTGTGATCATCTCATGAATATGTAAGCTTTTAACACCTGAGAAAGACGAAGACACTCCCCTAACTGCCCTATTAGGAGCGATCAGGCCATGTCATTCAGAGCAACCTTGCACAAAGAATGAGGAGATTTAAAAAATAATGGCTTTTAGATTGTTTGGATTTATTTACAACACAACACAAAAATACAAATGACAAAAGAGCACATTGAAAACAATGATCCAAAGACAGAGACCTTTGTGCCATTCCTAAAAACATTGTACATACCTTTCATTTCCAAGGTGTTTGATTTTCACTTTACCATGTTCATGTACAGAGACTCATGTGAATGTTGAAGTCAGCAGGACTCAGTTGCATCTGGTCCCTGAAAGAAAAAAAAAAAAGAAAAAACTGTGAACATACTGATATCAAGAGAAACTATAGGGCTGCACGATTTTGGGAATAGATTTTAGAATTTTCTGGTTAAAATTTCTTTTTAAAATTCACAGAATACACACACACACACGTTTCCAACAATATATAATGAACACCAGGTTTGTTGTGCCTTGTAGGCATAGGCTACGCAGTGCTGCATAAAATAATAATAACAATAAATTAAATCTTCCAAAAGATTTCAAGAACAACTACGCTAGAGAAAAATATATTGATTATCATATGTTACTTCAAATGTTTCCATTCGTTATGATGATATGAAATGAGATAATAGTAAAAACATAAAGCCTAATGTTTGGTGCATTTTTCCTTTCAAAAGCAATCGCGCTCCAAAATATGATACATTAAAACCCACAGCGCGCTCCAAAATATGATACATTCAAACCCACAGCGCGCTCCAAAATATGATACATTCAAACGCCATCGCGCTCCAAAATATTAAACATTATGGTTATACATATCTATGTTTGAGCAGATATCCACAAACAGTATTTAACAGGAAACACGGGTCTAAATAGTATAATATTCACCATATATCTAGCAACAGTTCAACTGCAATGTGAAGTTTATGCAACAATACCATAAACTAATAAGTAAGAATTTCTTACCTTACATCTTTCTTGTCTTTAAATCGCGTTCTTCTTCTTCTGGGGGTAAATCCAATGTAAGCTCAGACGTGTCTTCCAAACTCGACGAAAAGCAGAGACTTCTGAAGTTTTTTGGTGTTTTGTGTTTGAGGTAACGAGGGCGTTCGCGTCCCATGTGGAGATTTGCATGTGAATCTCTTTTGCGCGAGTGGGCGTGTCGAATTAAAAAGTAATTAGCAAGCGTTTGAGATACTGGACATCCTGTTGGTTTTATACAAATTACTTAAACAGAGAATATTTGTTTTCAGTTTGAATCCGATCATTTAAAAGTACACACTTAAATGTGTATAAAGGTATATGGCTCATAAATGTGTGAGAAGTATTCGCTGAGTTTTGATTCAGTTTATAGACGTGCTCAAGAAAAAAAAGTTCACCGCGACGGAGAGGCAGAACGCACACCCTGTTTATTTTCTTTATTTTACAAAAGCACAATGTTTTGATTTGATTGTAAGTGGACACATACAAAAGTAGAAATATCACAGATTATTTTTTTATATTTCTCTTTTCTGTATAACCATAAATGACGGAGTAATTTAAGTTTATGTTGCTGCTATGTGAAAAAAATCCAGCAAAACGCGTCGGCGCGTTTCTCGACCTCAGAGGGTTAATGGCAAAAAAAAAAAAAATTACACTCTATTTAGCACAAACAGGGCTACCATAATATGTGAGCAACAAGAATGGACATGTTTGCATTTTTGAGAGAATAATGTTTATGCATGGTTATTGAAAAAACGAAAAACTAAAGTTTCTGAAATAAGGCCACAAAACACATACTAAATATGTGTCAATAAGACTTTTGACTAATGTTGTCGCCTAGAGTAAAATGATGTGAAAATCACCCTGCCTTATCATTCACATAACACAATACATTGATTTAAATTTTGCAAAGCACTTTCTGTTTGGAAAGGCAATATTCGAATGGGCGTCAACGATCCAATGACACCATCATGCATATTTAGTGGTTCGCACCTGAGGAGACAATGGGGCCCGCATACTTAATGAGCCATTCATTCAGGTGTGTCACCTATAGCCACAAGAAAGAATGCAAGAGCAACAGTTGGAAGCATCTCAATTTTTGTTTTTGTTTTTTTCACAAATTGTGCTTGCAAATTGGCCTATAATATCCAAGGAAAACATGTCTAGTAATTGTGCAGTTAATTCTCATACTGTATTTTCAGTTTTGGAATATTTATCCTCTCCCCAAATTTGTCACTAATAAAACACAATAAAAATTATTTAAAGAAAAGGCTTATATTTACCTTTTAATAGTTTGTTTACATCTACCTTGTAAATATATTTTTTTATTAAAAAGGTTACAATTACAACAACAATTCAAGTGTAATCTTTATTTGTAAAAACTAAAGTATACATTTTATCATACATATTTCAAAGTTAAGGATTTGATTGATTATTTGATTACTTTATTTTTGACAAAACATACTATATTTAACATATGACCAAAAATTGGCAAACAAAAGCTTATTTGAGGTGGCAGATATTTTACAGTAAAAATGTATAATCTATCCAAAACTAATCAACGAAATGTTGTCTTTCATATGTCTGTAACATAGGTCTTTCATTTTTATTATAAGAAATATAAATGTTAATTTGCAGTTTAATACGTTGCTTATACAAATACATTTTATTTCAACATATTTCAGTCGATTTTTACTCAGTATAGCAATACAGTTTGCTAAAAGCGAAACATTCATTCACACACAGAAACGCCTGACTGTAACGTTGTTTTTATGAAATATTAGGGCATATAAATGTTAATTTGCAGTTTATACGTTGCTTATACAAATATAGCCTACATTTTATTTCAACATATTTCAGTCGATTTTTACTCATCTCAGTATAGCAATACAGTTTGCTAAAACATCATCATTCATTCACACACAGAAATGCGATTTAAATTTAAACTGTCTTTTTGCGAGCTGTGGTAAACAGCGCGCATCTCTGCCGTTCATTCATTCACAAACAGAAACGCGATTCACTTGAGAAGGAAAAAAAACGTACTTCAGTATTCCTCAGCTCAGTCGGATCCTTGCTCCTCGAAATACCCGCACTTCTGAGGTACATTTTCCATTATTATTATTCCTCACAGCGCTGCGAGACGGTGTAAACAAGTACAATGATCTGATTAAACTTGTGTTTTCTCGAGCTGATATGGGGGCGTTCACAGGTTTGCGTGGATTGCCTCAGTAATTTGCGTTTGAATAGCACGTGCTCTCCGTGGGCGGGGTCACATTAAAAATAATTCGATGAGATGAGAACGACTGACATCTCGCTCTTTTCTTGCAGATTACATGAACTGAGAATATTTGTTTTTTATATAAATTACTTCATTTAAAAGAAGAGAATTCAAGCTTCATGCCTGTGTGTCTGTATGCCTGTTTGACTGAGTATTCGCTGAGTTATTGTTCATTTTCGGACGTGTTTCAGAATGGACTACACTGACAGAGAGAAGGCAGAACTCACTTCGTGTTTATTTTTCTTTATTTGGCAAAAAGCAAAACACTTTGTTTTTATTGTGAGTATACACAAAAATAATACACATTTAACAGAATCGATTGATGTATGAAACGTGTTTGTAATATCAAAGTCAACAGAGCAAAATTAATCTCTTTTGAACTGATAAAAAAAAAAAGCGAGCTGGTATCGCCGGCGATACCGCCGGCCCCAGGGGGTTAAAGACTGTCAGAGCCAGTCTGAGTCAAAAAAGCCCAACTCTGTGTTTCTACAATGTTCTGGTGCTGAGATGTTGCTTATTAATGTTGTTTAATGGTCACTAGGGTCCTGTAACTGGTTGCTAGGGCGTGGCCATGAAGTTGTTATGTCACTACTTATTGACTACATGATAGGCTGAATCAAAAGAGCCCAACCCCAAGTCTCTATGACCTTCTAATCCAAAGATATGATCTTACAAATTTTGTGCCAATGTTAAGTCTATGGGACATTTTTCGGCTGATTTATCGCCCGCCGGACGAACATCATAGACCCAATTGCTTAGAAAAGTCATACCACACCTCTCCTCAATGAGCCGGTTAATTTGACACCTCATTCATGGGACCACGAGAATCGGTGCGGAAGGAGTAGCGTGCTGAAGTTTAAAGGGTTAGTTCACCCAGAAATGAAAATTTTGTCATTAATTACTCATCCTCATGTCGTTCCAAACCTGTAAGACCTTCGTTTATATCTTCAGAACACAAATTAAGATTTTTTTTATGAAATCTGAGAGCTTTCTGTCCCTCCATTAACAGCAACGTCATTGCAACTTTCAAGACCCAGAAAGGTAGTAAAAACATTGTTAAAATAGTCCATGGTTCAACCTTAATATTATGAAGCGACGAGAATACTTTTTGTGCGCAAAACCCCCCCAAAATAACAACTTTATTCAACAATCTCTTCTCTTCCATGTCATTATCCTGCGCTGAACTGTTTACACTACATCAACAGTGTAGGAGAATGACGTGGAAGAGAAGAGATTGTTGAATGATGTAGTTTATTTGCGTAAATACTTGACCCCAGGAAAATAGGATACATAATGCTGAGTGTCTGAAAGACTGGGGCTGACTATGGGCTGATCTGATTACAAATCGTGCTGAGCCTCCTGCAACATCTTCTTAAATAACAGACCAAGACAGAAATCTTCTTCAGATTGGGAATTTGCATCAAGTCTCCAGGCATGGGTTTACACCTTTTGAGATAGTGCCTGAAAGACCCACCCTCCTCTGTAAGCAAGATATCTCTAAACTCTTAAAAACTTTATTACCTTTTGGTTTACTTCTTTGGGAATGAGACCTTTGCACCAGTCGCAATGAGATATTTCAAATGAACTGTGTTGCAATCTTTCCCTGTAATCACTGTAAAGCAGCTTTGAAATAATCTGTATTGTAAAAAGCACTATAGAAATAAAGGTGACTTGACTTGAAATAATTTTGTTTATTGTTTATTGTAAGTTTAAGTTTATTGTTTTGTTCTTCCTCATATTTTAAAATACTTAAAAATATATAAATATACAAATATTTTCCTCATAGTTTGATGGTTTAAGCAAACTTGTAGGGCCATTAAAAAAAACCTCTGCACATTACTTTTGGCCACTGCAGTATGTTTGGTGTGGTCAATAGTGCTATTTCGGACCCTGCTTACTGTCGACTGATGAGCCTAAGTCATCACTGGTGCACTGCTGCATTTTTCCAGTTGCCAAAAATGTAATTATTACTTTCATTTCTGCAGTTAGAGCATTGATTTGTAGAGTGGGAGAAGCTATAACATTTCTTAATGGTCAATAACAAAAAGAATACCATGATGATCAAATTTTTAGTTTGATCAACTCCGTAATACATTATGGGCCCTATTTTAACGATCTGAAACGCAAGTGTCAAGCGCAAAGCGCAAGTAACTTTGTGGGCGGGTCTCGGCGCTGTTGCTATTTTCCCGGCGGGATAAATGACTCTTGCGCCAGGCGCAAATCTAAAATGGGTTGGTCTGAAGTAGCTTCATTATGCATAGGTGTGGTTTGGGAGTAACGTGAAATAAACCAATCAGAGCGTCATCTCACATTCCCTTTAAGAGAAGACGCACTTTTTCCATAGCGGATTGCTATTGTAACGGCGGATTTGCCAGGCGCGTGCCAGGAGCGGTTCACAGCCGAGGAGAGCAACGCTCTCGTCACGGCCGTAAAAGAGAGAAGTTACATTGAATGGAGAAACCCACCCAAATTAACTTCGGTTAAACAGGCGTATGATAATTTGGGTAAATGTGTAAGCTAGATGTATGCTTTTATAATAAATTGTCTATCTATCTATCTATCTATCTATCTATCTATCTATCTATCTATCTATCTATCTATCTATCGTAATAATGTATGATTTGCAAAAATGAAAACTGCTGCTTCTGTGTAGATGAGAGAATCAAAGTGTATGCGCGTTGTGCACACGCTACATTGATTATTTATGGCCAAGCATGCGCCCTTAAAATAGCATATGAATAACATGCGCAACTGACTTTAAACAATTTTTTCCTGGTTAGTGGCGCAATTGTTTTCTAAACCTGCAAAATAGCATGAAGGAACGTTTGCGCCGGAACACGCCTCCTCTTTGCGCTGAACCGCCCCCGGGAGCGCAAGTGTATTTCCTAACTTACCGACGTGCTTCTGTGGAGGGAAAAGTCCGCTTTGCGCGGGTGCAAAATAGGAATGATACATGCGTCGGTGTACAAAGTCACTTGCGCTGGGTGCAAGATAGGGCCCTATATGTTCGTTTGAAAGTGTGTGTTCTCCTCCTCTCTGCTGCCATCTTGCTACTCCTGACAAGGTTAGGATACCTCTCCAGCACTCTTAAATAATTCAGGAGCTGAGACCAAGTCTTAACACCTAGGAACCTTTATGAATCACACATTTTCTTAAGTTTAGGAATAAGAGTAAAATTATGTCATTCTTAAAAATTTTAATCACTTAAGACTTAATTTTACTCTGAGTGGCTTTATATATATGGCACCGTATTCACAAAACATTTTAAGGTTAAAAGTAGCTCTTAACTTACCGATTTAAGAGAAACTCTTAAAAATAATGGGTTTGTCAGTCCTAATTTTAGGACTCCTGCATTTTTGCTATAAAAGTATTTCACAAAGCATTTTAGTGCTAAAACTAGCTCCCTAATCTGTGAAACGTTAGGAGTAGTCAAGAGGACTCCTAAGTCACTAAGACAAAATCACAAACAATCCTAATGGCTGTTGCTGGCAATCCACCTCAGCAATCCACCCAAAGACATTGTACACCATTGAGGCAATAGCAATGGAGCCTTGGGTGCTGAACCTTTTCTTCATAAATGCAATATATATTTTGATTTATAGATTTTAATCAAATCTTTAATCTTTAATAAATAAACAATGTCTGATTACCTGTGGCAGTCATTTTCACAAGTTCACACTTTACAAATGATCAAATAGAGTAAAAAATATATAATAAGCGTATTTGGCGTGCTGTCCAAGGGGATTGAGGGCTCCAAACTTGGAATTTAGCCCAAACCCAGAGTTGTCCCCTGTATCCCCAGCCGAGAGTGAGGAACGGGGTGCTCGGGATACAGAAAACTGTAGAGGTAACTATACAAATAAGAGGCTGATAATTAGTTGAACATATACTAGTTTAAATTAGTGACAGCCTACATTTTAAAATCTTTATTTGAATATGGCAACATATATTTTTTTTAATCTGTTTTTTTTAAATTAACAATTCATTTCAAATGCTTAAGTCTTGACAGAAAGTAGCGTGTTTTGTCCCTCCTTTTTTCTCTTGCTTGGCTTCTTCCTTTTGTTCCTCTTCTTATTTTTCTTTATTTTCACTGATGAATCTGAAGACTAAATCATGTCTCTTGCTATTCTGTATTATGTTTTAAAAGAAAGTGCAGTAGTACACACAGAAATACATCCTCGCCATTTACTCATCTTTTACCCTCATGCCAGCCAAGATGTATATGACTTTCCTTCTTCAGATCAACACAAATGAGGGTTTGTAGAAAAATAAAATCTCTGGGAATACATATAATGCAAGCTCATGTGTTCCTAAAAGTTGGATCAAACAGCACATACTGCAATAACTGTTACAAAGTAATCCATACAACCCCAATGGATGAATCAATGTCTTCTGAAGTGAAACAGTAAGTGTTTGTGAGAAGAATTACAACATTTTAAAGTTTTTAAACCATAGACTATCGCTTCAGACCAACTGTAATAAGTTGTTTTTCAAATATAGGTTTCCAGTCAGTAATATTAGATTGTGTGTATGTATTTTTATTGTACTTAACCCTCTGGGGTCTGAGGGGTTTTTGGGGTCCTTGAGATGTTCTGACATGCCCTGACATTTGTGCTTTTTTCAGTTGCTTATAAACATATTAATGGCAAAGGTATAATTACTCTCTATTTAGCACAAACAGGGCTACCATAATATGTGAGCAACATGCATGTACATGTTTGTATTTTTGAGAGAATAATGTTTATGCATGGTTATTGAAAAAACTAAAAACTAAAGTTTCTGAAATAAGGCCACAAAACACATACTAAATATGTGACAATAAGACTTTTGACTAATTGATGTCGTTGCCTAGAGTTTTTTCTTCAAAACGATGTGAAAATCATCCTGCCCTTATCATTCACATAACACAATACATTGATTTAAATCTTGTAAAACACTTTTTGTTTGTAAAGGCAATATGCGCAAGGGGTGTCAACCATTCAACAGCATCATGCATATGTAGTGGTTCACACCTGAGGAGACAATGGGGCCCGCATACTTAATGAGCCATTCATTCAGGTGTGTCACCTATAGCCACAAGAAAGAATGCAAGAGCAATATATATATATATATATATATATATATATATATATATATATATATATATATATATATATATATATATATTCTACCAAATTGGTTCACAGTTGGAAGCATGTCAATTTATTTTTTTATATTTTTTTTTCACAAATGTTGTTTGCAAATTGTATAATATCCAAGGAAAACATGTCTAGTAATTGTGCAGTTAATTCTCATACTGTATTTTCAGTTTTGGAATATGTATCCTCTCCCCAAATTTGTCAATAATAAAACACAATAAAAATTATTTAAAGAAAAGGCTTATATTTACCTTTTAAAATTTGTTTACATCTACCTTGTAAATATATTTTTTTTATTAAAAAGGTTACAATTACAACAACAATTGAAGTGTAATCTTTCTTTGTAAAAACTAAAGTATACATTTTATCATACATATTTCAAAGTTAAGGATTCATTACTTCAAATATAGCCTACATTGACAAAACATACTATATTTAACATATTAGCAAAAATTGGCAAACAAAAGCTTATTTGAGGTGGCAGATATTTTACAGTAAAAATGTGTAATCTATCCAAAACTAATCAACGAAATGTTGTCTTTCATTTGTCTGTAACATAGGTCTTTCGTTTTTATTATAAGGAATATAATGTTGTGGAATATAATGCTTTTTGTGAGTTGTGGTAAACAGCGCATCTCTTTCGTTCATTCATTCACACAGAAACGCGATATACTTGAGAATGAAAAAAAACTTACTACAGTATTCCATCCGTTGCTCCTCGAAATACCAGCACTTCTGAGGTACGTTTTCCATTAGTATTATTCCTCACAGCGCTGCGAGACAGTGTAGACAAGTACACTGATCATCTGAATAAACTTGATGTGTTTTCTCGAGCTGATATGTGGGCGTTCACAGTTTGTATGGGATCGTCTCAGTCATTTGCGTTTGAATAGCACGCGCTCTCCGTGGGCGGGGCCGATTAAAACGTAATGAGCTGAGATGAGCTCGACTGGAATCGCTCTCTTTTAATACAGATTTCACAAGATGAGAATATTTGTTTTTTATATGAATTACTTCATTTAAAAGAAGAGAATTCAAGCTTCATGCCTGTGTGTCTGTATGCCTGTTTGACTGAGTATTCGCTGAGTTATTGTTCATTTTCGGACGCGTTCGGACTGGCAGAGAGAAGGCAGAACTCGCTTCGTGTTTATTTTTCTTTATTTGGCAAAAAGCACAACACTTTGTTTTTATTGTGAGTATACACAAAAATAATACACATTTAACAGAATCGATTGATGTATGAAACTCCTATGGAAAATCAAAGTCAACAGAGTATTTATGAGTTTCTTTTACACTGATAAAAAAAAAGCGAGCTGGTATCGCCGGCGATACAGCCGACCTCAGGGGGTTAACATTTAACTACATGGAACAAGAGGGTAACAAGCACCAATTTAATTTACGGCCCGCAATGACACACAATGTCGCTAAATTGCTCCCAAATGTAAGATTGATGTACCCTTTATTCCTCAAACTTTACATATTGTTCCCTTATACTTACATGCAAGTACTTTAAAGGTACACTATAATTACAGAAAGTTACGCTGTAAATGTGTCTTAATTACGCAGTACTTTCCGGGCTGTAATCTAAAGCGTTACCGATTGTTTCAAAGCACTTTTACAGAGATAACAGGAAAATAATGCATAAAAGTTTGTTTCCAGAAGAAAATAGTCCAGCTTAAGATGTCACGGTTCATGAATTCACTGTCTCTCTCTCGTCTCGTGAGTGTTTGTGTGTGGGCGTGGCCGCTGATCACTACTGATTAGCAGCGCCAGCTGTTACCACTTGTTTGTCCCTTTATATGTTCAGTAACTGGTGTCTCATGTTGTCAGATCGTTGTGGCTTCCCCGGTGTGTGTTCCCTGTTCCATGCTCGTCTCCTGGCTTTCTTGTTGTGGATTCTTCTTGTTCCTCGTCGTCTTCCTGGATTCCTACATTGCTTCACTGAGATCACCAATCACCATTCACCACCTGGTTGCCTGTCGAAGTCCCTGTCTTCATCTGTGTTTGTGTTCGCCTGACCTGTTGTTGTCTACATCAGCTAATAAAGCCTTTTACTTGCATCTTGCATCCAGTCCTCATTTATCGTCACAGAACGATCTGACCACATCATGGATGCAGCGAGTTCAATGAGTTGGGACGATTTCATTTCTCAAGTATCACACGGATGGACCAACAAGAGGAGAGCGTCTCCAACACAGGTCGGGCGGTCCAAGCTCTGGTGACGTAGGTGTCCGAGCTCACCCAACAGCTCCAACATCTGAGGAGTCCCGCTGCGCCACCCACACCGCTCGTTCAGCCCACCCCACCAGCACTGCATTTCCAGCACGAGCCACGCCTACCCACACCAGAGGGATATTCAGGTGAGCCTGATTATTGCAGAGCTTTAACCAGATGCTCAATGCATTTTTCGTTACAGCCACAAACATTCAGCAAGGAACAGACAAAGGTAGCGTTTGTGCTCATGTTATTGTCGGGCAAGGCGGCTCTTTGGGGAACGGCGGTGTGGGAGAACAAGGATCCATGCTGCACCTCGTTCCAGGCACTCTCGGAGGAGATGAGGAGAGTTTTCGATCGTGCGGTGGCGGTTGGGGAGGCGGCCAGACTACTCCCCGATCTCCGCCAGGGAGATCGCTCGGTGTCGGGAATATTCCATCCAGTTCCGCACCCTGGCCACAGAGTGCCAATGGAACAAGGAGGCGCAGTGGGACAGGTTCCTGCATGGGCTGGCTGACCGTGTCCAGAAGGAAATATATATGATGGATCTTCCTCTCAGATTGAACGGACTGCTTGTTCGTCTGTGTCTGTTTCTGTGTTCCAGGAGGAGGCAGTGAATTTGCCTAACGTGCCCGAGGAGTACCTGAACCTGAAGGAAGTGTTCAGTAAGTCCTGTACTGCTTCTCTCCCTCCGCATCTTCCCTATGACTGTGCCATAGACTTATTGCCAGGTGAGTCTCCGCCTAAGGGCAAGTTATATTCGCTTTCTGTTCCAGAAAGGGAGGCTATGGAGAAGTATATTTCTGATTCTCTAGCATCCTCAGTTCATTCCTCATTCCTCATCTCCAGTGGGGGTGGGGTTCTTTTTTGTGGGGAAGAAGGATGGGTCTCTGCGACCGTGTATTGATTACCGGGGGTTGAACAACATCACGGTAAAGAATACTTATCCTTTGCCGTTGATGTCTTCAGCCTTCGAGCGGTTACAGGGAGCATCCGTCTTCACAAAGTTGGATTTACGTAACGCTTATCATTTGGTCCGCATAAGGAAGGGTGATGAATGGAAGACCGTGTTCAATACCCCCAGGGGGCACTTTGAATACTTGGTCATGCCTTTTGGGCTGTCCAGCTCCCCAGCTGTCTTCCAGGCACTCGTCAATGACGTGCTGAGAGATATAGTTGATCAGTTCATATAGGTCAACCTGGATGACATATTGATTTTTTCGTCTTCTCTCCAGGAACACGTTCAGCACGTCAGACGAGTGCTTCAGAGGTTGCTAGAGAATGGGCTTTTTGTCAAGGTGGAGAAATGTGTTTTTCATGCACAGTCTGTTCCTTTCTTAGTGTGGCAGGATAAGTGATGTTGCCATCCTATTGGCTCTGGTTAAGTGGGGCTTTGACAGACCAATGAGGTGGAAGTGGCCACAATATTTAACCTGTTAACCCTCACCAGTGTGTCGGCGCACTGAAGCGTTTTTTTATTTATTTAGTTCAAAGTTACTATCAGATTAAATGTTATACTTTGACAAACTATACATCATTAAAAAGATATAAGACTCAAGTTTCAGTATTTGACCACTATTGTATTCTGAGAAACTTATAGTGACAGTTATGTCTTAATTTGTGTCAGGAGTTATGAAATGAAAAAATGCATCGATCCCTTTAATATGAATTATGAGCGTCAGCTGGTCCATTCAGAAAAAAAAACTCTGTACCGTTGTCATGACAGTGCTATACAAAACAACGTTCCTCAGGACTTTTAGCTCAAAAATGTGCAGACTTGGAGAAATATTGATATATTCTCATAGATTCACATCATATTTCTATAGACAGGAATAATATTTATTGAATTTATACCCAAATGCGTCGATGCAATCATTATGAGCGCTTCTTACTGAGATGTGCTGTGTTTTCAATTCATACCAATAGCCTGAGGGCGCTATATGCACAATAATACTCCATATATGGAACATGAAGAAGAGCCATAATCATGTGACCTTCAAGGACGTCACTGATAGCAGCTACACACAAAGCTAACACAGAGATCGCTGTAATATGCAGATACAGACGTTTTGAAGACAATAAAAATTATTGCAATGATATTTGATTTGCCTGTGTTCTTCAAGCAATGCCAGGTATTTTTTATAATAATAGATTATATTTATAATGTATTGCTAATCGATATAGACTTTATCATTGTACATAATTCTATAAATATATTTTCTGTCTGATTTTGTAGGGGTCCTCTAAGTCGGGGTTCTTCCCTTCCTGGCATTTTTTTCGTTTCGGGTCTCGGTTCCTTTAAGTTTACCCAGAGAGGGGCTAGTGGTGATGGCACTGTAGCAAGTTTGTGGCGGAGTTGCTTTCAGCAGTAACAGCATGTTAGCGGGTGCGTGTGAATGCTGGCTGGTAAACAGAGCCTTAGCACCTGTTGAGCCATTGAGGACTTGGTGTGGAACGGGGGAGGCTAGCTGCTTCATTCGATTTGTGTGCTACACCGTGTGCTGTGTGCGCTACACCGTGTGCTGTGTGTGCTTCACTGTGTGCTGACGAAACTTCCTTATGGTGTGGGCGCGTGGTGTCTGATTTGATGTGACTTGAGGTGGGTTGGACGACCCCTGGAGTAGTAGCCGGCTTGCCCTGTTCCCGTTAAGCCTGGCTCGGGAGAAGTTTGTCATGCCGTGAGAGTCCTGAAAGCGAGAGAATTTTATTGGTGATTTTATAATAAAGTGTATTTTTGTACTGCCCCTCACGTCTCAAGTTATCTGCCTTCTAAACGGTAACACTTACCTGTGTGTCCTTATTGGGGTTATTTCCCTGGCGCTCCACCAGGGTGGCGTAGTCGGATAAACTTATTAGTGATTCACTTTTCCCTCCACTCGAGTCTTGCCACATTAGGTTACATCGTCTCGTCTGAGGGAGTGCGTATGGATCCTGACAAGGATAAGGCTGTGATAAATTGGCCAAGTCCAGAATCCCGTAAGGCCTCTTTTCTGGGGTTCGCCAATTTCTATCTGCGTTTTATTCGCAACTTCAGCCAACTAGCCGCACCTCTGAATGCCTTGACCTCCCCCAGAACGACGTTCAGGTGGTCCGATACAGCCGAGGCTGTATTCGCCAAACTAAAGAGCCGCTTCGTTTCGGCCCCCATCCTCCTAGCCCCTGATCCATCACGTCAGTTCGTGGTGGAGGTCGACGCGTCAGAGGTGGGGGTAGGAGCAGTTCTTTCCCAACGTTCTTCCACAGACGACAGGATGCATCCTTGCGCGTTTTTGTCCCATCATTTATCACCTGCCGAGCGTAACTATATTAGTTTAGTTATATTACTATATTCTATATTAGAACCGCCAAAAGACTCAACTCTAGGCAGGCTCGATGGGCACTTTTTTTCAGACGTTTTGACTTTTCTCTTTCATACGCCCGGGTTCCAAGAACATCAAACCCGACTCTTTATCTCGAATTTTTTACCAATCCGAACGCCCGTCTACTCCCGAGTGTATTTTACCCGAGACCCTATTTGTCTCCACACTCAGATGGGAGATCGAATCGAAGGTTATGACGGCCTTAGAAGGGGTAACGCCTCCGCCCGATGCCCACCGAATCGTTTGTTCGTGCCAGAGGAGTATTGGTCTGACGTTATTCAGTGGGGGCTTTGTTCCAGCGTGGCGTGTCATCCAGGAGTTAACCGCACCAGTTTTTTGGTAAAGCAACGATTCTGGTGGCCATTAATGGCTCGTGACATTCGCAGTTTTGTCTTGGCTTGCTCGGTTTGTGCCACTGGTAAGACCTCCAATCGACCCCCAGATGGGTTACTCCAACCGCTGTCTGTCCCTTCGAGACCCTGGTCCCACATTGCGCTAGATTTTATTAACGCCCTCCCGCCCTCCCAGGGCAAGACGGCCGTTTTGACCGTGGTGGACCGGTTCTCGAAGGCGGCTCATTTTATTCCCTTGCCCAAATTACCCTCCGCCAAGGAGACAGCGGTAACTGTTCACGTCTTTCGCTTACATGGCCTCCCGATGGACGTGGTTTCCGACAGGGGGCCCCAATTTGTGTCCAAATTTTGGCAAGAGTTTTGTAAGTTACTGGGGGCGAGTGTCAGTCTATCATCGGGGTTTCATCCCCAAAGCAATGGTCAAACCTGTCACTGTTCATGAATTCACTGTCTCTCTCTCGTCTCATGAGTGTTTGTGTGTGGGCGTGGCCGTGGCCGCTGATCACTACTGATTAGCAACGGCAGCTTTCACCACTTGTTTGTCCCTTTATATGTTCAATAACTGGTGTCTCATGTTGTCAGATCGTTGTGGCTTCCCCGGTGTGTGTTCCCTGTTCCGTGTTCGTCTCCTGGCTTCCTTGTTGTGGATTCTTCTTGTTCCTCGTCGTCTTCCTGGATTCCTGCATTGCTTCACCGATCACCATTCACCACCACCACCACCACACAGGGAAAAGAGTAACCGCTGAGACTTTGAATTACCCGTAAATGCAGCTTCCTGTGTTCATTAGCTTTTTTGTATACTAGAAGTATACGGTTTTCAGTAAAAACTCGAACCGCATCGCTCTCCACCCATGTTTTGCCGGTAAACATGGTTTCACAAAGTACAACATATTCCTGGATTAACATCTTTGTTGATCTTGATCAGCATTCCAATCAACCAATCAGATTTGAGGGACAAGTTTACAGTTTATGTCAAGTTTAGTTGCTTCACATCACTGTTATTCACCTATCATTTTCCTTTAATTTTAGGGATAACTTATGGGTAGGGTAAGGTTTAGTGGTAGGTTTAGGAATGCTGTTCCTAGATCAACGAAATATGTTACATGGCAAAATAATGGTGACCATGTTGGGCTCGTATTTGCACTACGGCTAATCTCAAATCTGACAACGCATCACTAGCCGCGTTTCCATTACCCTTCAAATTGCGCAAATTGAAATTGCGAATTGAAAATACACCCATGGAAACACGTCAATATCGCAAAAACTCCCATTTATTGCAAAAAGGTTTTTACGCTCAGATGAGGTGGTTTTTCAGGCAATTCGAAAAATAAATATTTAGCAAAACTGCAATGTAAACAGTTTATGCGCATTTACAAGTCACCTGACGTAGATGACGCGGTATGTTTGGACAGAATACAGTTATTTATTAAATTCATATAAGATAAAAGAATTACAGGAATAATGGATTCTAAACCTCAAATAAATGCCACAGTCAAGACCTCGAAGCAGATATGAGGGAGAAACACCCAGAAAACACCTCATATGAGCCGCTCACAAGTATAATAAGGGTCGTTCCTTACCATTAATGCTTGGAAAACACACATACATCTCCTTCGATTAATAATAATCGCAGTGGCTGGGATATAGTACATAAAGCTACCAATGTCCGTTGCCATGGTTTTTGGAACGATTTTACTTCGCGAGAGGAAAAAATAAGTTTTAGTCGCATAACATCGGTTAATGGAAACGGCGTCATTTCGCAATAGTTTTTTGTCGACATTTAGAAAAAAATCGCAAAAGTTTTGTGCAAATCTTTAATGGAAACGCGCCTTATGACGAAATGTCAAGCGAGGATGGGCGGCATGCTGATTGATTATGTTAATTACCTGGAGCAAAGAGAATAGACAGACTGATTTTTGTCTGAATCCTTTGCAGGATGAACGCTGTGTTGCATGTCTAACTTGAATGGATTTATCGTGGACTGTCTGTGATTATTCACTGACTGTGTTTATTCACATACCAGGATGGTGGTTTGTGCAAGTGATGCTGAATGGATAACATTTTTTATTTTACAATGACACCCTCACAACGCTGTCATTAAGTAACGTCACACCGACCAAAGTATGACTAACTTAAGACGTCGTCACAACATACTGTTTTTGTGGTTTTGCTGTTTGCTGTTTTTGCTGACTCCGATGAACACAAGATGCTTAATGTACATTGTCACTGCTACGCTGCAATAAACTTCTTTATTGAGATGTTCAACATCATCTTCATTTTTTCTTGCAGTGGCAAGAGAGGTGACAAACGGTCTCAATATATAAACAAAGTGTGAAATGTGGAAGTGGTTATGGTTATGGTGTGAAGCCTGAGACAACTTTAAACTTAACCATGTCAAACTATGTTTTAAACGGTTGGACTGTAACATACCAAAACAAACCAAGTCAAACATTATTTTACCAGTAAACAAATAGTTCACATAAAATATTGTCATAATTTACTCTCCCTCATAACCTGCATACTTGTATTATTTCCATAGAACACAAAAGATTCCTTAAAGTTTAGAGGCCTGTTCACACCAAGACAAATATTTGGTGCAATAAACATGTAGTTTTGAATGAACTTTGTGTTTGTGCATGCTATCAATGTGACATTAAAAAAAAAAAAATTTTTTTAGATGTTCTAATCTCTTTTCAGTTGCAAATGCTCAAATTCTCTTAATAACTGAAAATCTTCCCCTTTGCTGTAGCTCTCAAAACCTCCATTCTGCTATGTGAGTACCTATGCTGTTGTCGGGGTATGTGCAGGCAGAAGAAGACAAGGAAGGCAGAAGACTCCAATGCAAAGTGTTTACTGACAACTAGTGATGTTACGTCTGACACCGACGCTCCGAAGCTTGCTTCAAACTCGAACGGTCCTTGCAATGAACCACTGCTTCGGAGCTTGTATCATTACGTCACTAGTCACGTGAAAATGACTTCTGAAGCAAACACACTGGTTCACTCCTGTAGTGAACCACCTGACTGCTTTGACAGCCCAATCCAGTGTTGACAGGTTTGAAACCTGGCGGCTGTATTTCTTATAAAAGTGAAGCCAAACCATGGCAACACTGTGGGTTGCAGTAGTCGGTGTCTCTAAAGCTGGTGAAATTGTTTAAAAAAAAAAAAAAGATATCACCTTTCACCAAAGACAAAGAAAATAATATTTCTGAATAAAAACCATACCATTTAATGAACACTTTGTCTAAGCCTTCTGCATGTACCCAAAGCACACCCTCTGCCACATTTTTTTATTATTAATTAGAGAACATATGAACATTGTTGCATAAAAATATGCATCAAAGACAGAAACTTCAAAAACCGTACTCGGTTACTAACGTAACCTTGGTTCTCTCTAGAAGAGGGAACGAGTACTGCGTAAGATATCTTACGCTAGGGGAAAATCCTTTTTCCGCGAGATATTGAAGCCAAAAATTATCCTTAATTTTATAATAATGCAAAACGCGTTGTGGCAGCATGCAGACATAGGCGAGGCAGCCCGCGCGCCTATTGGCTGCTCTGCGGCAACTGCAGCAGCCTATCGAGCGAGGCCTGGCGTGACGCCAGACCCAATGAGGGTGCTTCGCGCCCGCTGCGTCACGTCCCGCCGAAACGGGCGTGGTCTAGGCCTATAAATACCGCTCGCAGGCAGCTATTATCTGGTTTTTCATCATCAAAGCAACCAGAGCGTGTGCATGCACGGCAAGATACGCAGTACTCGTTCCCTCTTCTAGAGAGAAACGAGGTTACGTTAGTAACCGAGTACGTTCCCTTACGAGAGGTCTCTCGTACTGCGTAAGATATCTTACGCTAGGGGACCCAATGCAAAACGCCGTGCATGCTGAGATCTGACACCAAAGACCCAAGGGCGAAAACCCGGGGTACATATAGTGCACAATCACCCAGGGAACTCACAGGGAGTCCGGGAAGAGGGAGGGGCGAAGCCGCACTCTTCCACATATGGCAGCATCGCTTAGACGCGAATTTCATCATACAGACAGGGCGGGGTACGGCCCGAACTGATGGGGAAATGTGGGTCTTACACAGTTTGCCCAGGCATATCTCGTGCTACTGCTTTTCACTGTCGATCATCGAGCTGTGCTCAGTAGACGCAGCATTCTGAGCTGATAGCATCAGGTCAGATAATACTGGTTAACTTAGACCGACAGCAGCCTGGCCTGCAGGGCGGGAACCTCTAGGTTGTAGAACCTTATAAATGTAGACGGGGAGGCCCAGCCTGCCGCCGTACAAATATCTTGCAAGGCAATCCCACTCGACCAGGCCCACGAAGAGGCCACGCCTCTCGTGGAGTGCGCTCTGACACCTAACGGGCACTGCATGCTCTTGGAGGCGTATGCCAGCGCTATAGCATCAACTATCCATCTGGATAGGCTCTGTTTCGACGCGGCTAGTCCCTTAGAACGCCCGCTAAACGAAACAAAGAGCTGCTCCGTCTGTCTGAAAACAGACGAGCGAGACACATAAGCTCGTAATGCCCTGACTGGGCAAAGGAGGCCCGCGTCTCTTTCCTCATCAGGGCTGACAGGGAGATAACCTGCGCCCTAAACGGTGTGTTGAGGGATTTCGGAACATAACCGTGCTTAGGTTTGAGTATAACTTTTGAGTCATTAGGCCAGGGGTGTTTCTAGACATAAAGCTCTACTGGGGCACAGGTCCCCCATTGTTTGTCTGAGATAGCAACAGTAACTAAGGAGGCCGTGGCTTACCGATTAAATATAAATTTCATATCCGAAAGAATGAATCATTGTTAATCACAAACAATCAAAGACAGTAGTACAGAACACAACAATGTGTTTATTTTCTGTGCTATACAGTGCTGCAGGCAGGGGCGTTTGTTTCCAAAACACAAGGCTGGGTAGTTGGGTAACTTCGGGGGGTTCGGGGGCATGCTCCCCCGTGAAAATTTGGATTTCTCGGACCTACAAATGTGTATTTTAAGGTGTTTGAAGGTCAAAAATTTGGATAACAATAGCTTTAAAAGCAAGACAGTGGGCAGTAGCATAAATGATTTATCAAGCAGATAACAGATTCTTAAACATGAGAATGAGGATAAATGTTGCAATGAATGAACAAAATGTTAATGTGTATGTATTGTCAACATTCAAAACTATTTAAACTCTTCCAAAAATTTAGTTTTTGCGTAGTAACTCTACACACAAACATAAAATGATTAGCTAACATACACATCAAACTACACACAGATATGAATTATGTAAAACACTATCTTGTATCTTTTGCTTGTTCAGTGTGTCTGTTTTTTTTTTCACACGAGTTTGTCACACGTACATGTATGTGCCCAAATACACTGTATATATTATACAGTATATTTGATGAATGTTACAGTTATTGAACTAAACTGAATCAACACTGAAGTGACTATTAAGTAAAAGTGAAGTAACTGAATATTGACGCTTGTTGGCCAAGCTGCTTCTCAGGCGATTTTTTTATTTGTTACTATTGTGAAGCTGCTGTGAAACAATATATTGTAGCTCATATGTATATCTAAATATAAACGGATCTACACACACACACACACTGAATATGCAAAAATAGCAAGTCAGAAACTCAACTCTATTTCTAAAGCGCTGTGTGAGTGTGTGTGTGTATGTATGCATGCATGTATGTGTAGTATGTACACATACATATAAATACATATATATGTGTGTGTGTATATGTATATGTGTATGTGTGTGTGTGTATATAGATAGATAGATAGATAGATAGATAGATAGATAGATAGATAGATAGATAGATATTTGCACTATAAACAGAAATTCAAGGGGGTAAAAATTATTTATTTATTTCTTAAAACTGAGTTTCTCACTTCACGCTCACTACTGCGCAGACTCGGAGACTTTGGCGGCTTCACTTTTCTTCAATGGAAGAGAGTGAAGGGGCGTTGTCCATCTCCTTTTACAGTCTGATCGGAACAAAATACGGCACTTATTCTGCCATATTGCACGTTGCACTTTCTCCCAGTCATAGTAGTTTAATGTACATGGTCATAATTTTTCTGTATAAAAAGTCTTTGCCTATTGTAAAGTGCAATTCCATTTCTTGGCAGAGGTTTTTCATAGGCTTGATGCTTCTGCATCTGATGTCTGATGATGTAAATTGTTTATCAAGTCTTACCTCCCTCAAACTTATCTCTCCTTTCTGCTTCCCTGTCCCTGCTTCGTACAAAAAAAATTCTGATGTCCATCTGCAGAAGCCAATAATGAATAAAAATACTATTATTTGTATTATTTACAAACTTTTGTTTCGTCATGTTTTCATAGCCTACCTCAATAGCGTGCCAACACTTGGCCGGACTTCGGTGTGCTCAAATGTGCGCGCGCTGCAGTTGCTAAACAGACGCGCGTGGACATGGATTTCTGTCGCGCGGGTCAGTTTCTGTTTTCGGTTAAACTGCGTTGCTTTTACAAGCGTTGATTGTTTTATTAATGCGTTGCAAATAGATAATTTATATTACCCTATAATATAATTTCTATTAAATACATTGACAAATAAAATAAATTGTTAAATTCAAACTTCAAATTTACTGGGGCACAGCAGATTTATACTGGGGCACGTGCCCCAGTAAAAGGTGTCTAGCAACGCCCCTGCATTAGGCCCAAATTCCATGCACGTCGCGCTCACAGAGAGCGCGTGTAAGTCCCCTATGCGCTTCACTGAAGCGAGAGCCAGCAGAAACACATTCTTGAAAGACAGGTGTTTCAGATCAATTGACTGTAAAGGCTCGAATGGTCCACCTTTCATTGCTTCCAGAACCGTAGAAAGGTCCCATACGGGGACTGAGGGAGGTCTGGGAGGATTCAGTCTCTTAGCCCCTCTAAGGAAGCGGATGACTAAATCGTTCCTTCCTATTGACTGACCAAGCGTTGTTCCTGAGAACGCTGCTATAGCCGCCACATAAACTTTGAGCGTGGAAGGGGTCCTGCCCTTATCCAACAGCTCTTGTAGGAAGGAAAGCACCTCCGTCACTCCACAGTCTGTGGGTGACGCGCCACGGGCTGTGCACCAGCCCGAAAACACTGACCATTTCGAGGAGTAGAGCCGTCTCGTAGACGGAGCTCTAGCCTGCGTGATCGTGTTTAATACTCCCTTAGGGAGTTCAACATGTACCCGTTGATGGCCCAGACATGAAGGGACCACAATTCCGGGTGAGGATGCCAGATCGAGCCGTGGGCCTGAGAGAGGAGGTCTCTCCTCACTGGCACTGGCCACGGGGCAGTGCTTGCTAACTGCATCACGACTGGGAACCAAGGTTGGTTTTCCCAGAACGGTGCTACCAGCAATACTGAACATCCTTCTTCCCTGATCCGCTCTATCACCTGAGGTAGGAGAGAGACGGGGGGAAAGCATAGAGCGGGCGGCGGGGCCATACATGAGCCATACATGACCCTGCTCTTGGAGAAAAATTTCTGACAGTGAGCGTTTTCTTGAGACGCGAACAGGTCTACTTCCGCTCTGCCGAATTTCTTCCACAGCAGTTGGACTGTCTGTGGGTGTAGAGACCATTCGCCTGCCGGAACATTGTTCCTGGACAGTCTGTCTGGTCCTATATTTAGGAGCCCTGGCACGTGCGCTGCTCTGAGCGAGCGCAGGTTGCGCTGAGCCCATACCAGGAGGCGTTCTGCTAGCCTGTACAGGTTCCTGGACCTGAGGCCGCCCTGGCGATTTATGTAGGACACCACAGACATGTTGTCCGAGCGGACCAGGACGTGGCATCCTTTTATTTGGGGACAAAACCGCGTCAGCGCGTTGTCTACTGCCAGCATTTCGAGGCAGTTTATGTGCAGGAGCTTCTCCCGTTCCGACCACTGCCCTCGAGCAACGCTCCCCATCCCGAGGTGGACGCGTCCGTGGACACCACTCTCACCCTCGAGGAAGTCCCCAGGCTTACACCTGATTGGTACCAGTCGTTCACTCTCCAAGGTTTCAGAGCTGTGACGCACTTCTGATTGACCTTGAGGCGAAGCAAACCGGATGCCCACGCTTGGCGTGGGACTCGCGCTTTCAGCCAAAACTGCAGCGGGCGCATGCGGAGCAGGCCCAGCTGGAGCACTGATGATGCTGAGGCCATGAGACCCAGCATCTTCTGAAATTTCTTGAGCGGGACAGACGCGCCGCAGCGGAACGAGTTCGCTGTGCGCTGAATGTCTACCGCGCGCTGTGGTGATAGTCGCGCTATCATGGACAGCGAGTCCAATTCTGTGCCCAGGAAAGATATCGTCTGACTGGGGGACAGAGAGCTCTTCGCCCAATTGACACTGAGACCCAAATTCTCGAGGTGATCGAGTAAAACGGTCGTGTGTTCTATGAGCACTGAGCGAGATTGCGCTAGAATCAGCCAATCGTCCAAATAGTTCAGTACTCGCACGCCCCTCATTCTGAGGGGTGCGAGCGCCGCATCCATGCACTTCGTAAACGTACGGGGTGCCAGGGATAAACCGAACGGCAGGACTGTGTACTGATATGCCTGGCCCTCGAAGGCGAATCTCAAATATCGCCTGTGACGTGAAGCTATCTGTATTTGAAAATACGCGTCTTTCAGATCTATTGACACAAACCAATCTCCTTGGCGAATCTGTGCGAGGATTTGTCTGGTCGTGAGCATCCTGAACTGTCGCTTCACAAGCACTCTGTTCAGTTGCCTTAGATCTAGTATGGGTCTGAGACCCCCGTCTTTTTTCGGTACCAGGAAGTATCTGCTGTATAGCCCTCCTTCGCTCTGAACTTGAGAGAGAGGCTCTATGGCCCCTTTGTTCAATAGTTTCGCCACTTCGGCTCGGAGTAAATGTGCTACTTCTGCTTTTACCGTGGTCTCGACGCGCGCCGCATAGCGGCGAGGGCGTCGGCGAAACTGTAGCGAATAGCCTCTTTTTATAATGTCCAGCACCCACTTCGAAACCCCGGGCAGCTTTGCCCATGCATCTGCATGAATAGCTAGGGGTTGAATACGAAGCGCGCTCCGCTCGCTCAGCGATGGAGAGGCTTCGGCGTGCTGTAACACAAGCGTCGCGCTCGTGACATTTGAGGCATGGGGCGCGCTGATTACAGCGGGCAGATTGCCCACGCTTGACTCCTCTGCGGCGGTCAACCGCGAGGGGGAGGGCTGGGCGGTTCCCGTAGGAACTGTCATGTCTATATGTGGATGTGGGCGCGGGACATCGGGCACATTTAACACACCGAAAGCATTGTTCGCTTGAGTGAAGCGAATGCATGCTGGTTTCGTTTTTACAGAAACCGTGAGACATGCATAACGTGGTGTTTGTGGGCACTGGGTAGTGGGCACATTCACCATGTTTGAAGCGCAATCGATCTGAGGCGATTTTATGTGCGCGGGCCCTGTGTGACAGGCTGTGCTTGTGTGTAGAGATGGGCACTGGGCAGTGGGCATTCTTACTACACATGAGACACCATCGGCCGTGGCCGGGACACCAGAAAATACACTCTTTTGGGGATTTATCTGGGTAGCCGTGAAAACGGCATTTGTGTGCAGGCAAGCGGGTGACAGAACCGGCTTGTTGGCTGCAGAAAACACTGGAACAGTCACATTTGCTGGAACTGGACGAGCGAATAACTTTGGTGTGAGTCCGGCCGCAGCGGGACTTGAACACCGTCGTTTTCCTAGG
Source organism: Leuciscus leuciscus (assembly GCF_965113295.1). Lineage (NCBI taxonomy): Eukaryota > Metazoa > Chordata > Actinopteri > Cypriniformes > Leuciscidae > Leuciscus > Leuciscus leuciscus. The sequence continues at coordinate 27,164,179 of NC_138746.1, forward strand.
CGTGCTAGGACGACTTTGGGGCCTCGGGCTTTACCGCAATCCTAGGTCGCGGGCCACGCATGGCGGGGCGGCGGCCGGATGAGCGGGAGCGCGGTCTCGCGCTTCGGGCCTGGCGGCGCTGCGAAGTGGCGGCAGTGGACGGTGGCTGGGGCTGTGAGCTCTGTGCAGACGGTTTCGCACGGCCTGCTGCAGAGCTGGAGCGCTTCGGGAGGAAGTGCTTCATAGCCTGTGACGCTTTCTGTACCTCTGCGAATCTCTCCGCAAAATCCTTGACGGAGGATCCAAAGAGGCCCGTGGGAGAAAGCGGGGCGTCGAGGAACGTGGTGCGCTCGGACTCGGCCATTTCTGAGAGCGTCAGCCACAGGTGTCTCTCGGTCACAGTGAGAGAGGCCATACTCCGTCCAATGGCCTGCGCTGCGGACTTAGTAGCACGGAGAGCGAGGTCCGTGGCACTCCTTAAGTCCGGCACGCAGATCGCGTCAGGTCCTTTCTCATCCAGCTTTCGGAGGAGATCGGCCTGGAAGATCTGTAACGTGGCCATGGTGTGCAGCGCTGACGCAGCTTGCCCGGCGGCGGAGAAAGCGCGGCGGAGCAGGCTTGACGTCGTGCGGCAAGCTTTAGAGGGTAGGGACAGCTTAGCGCGCCGTCCAGCGGAGGGCGGACATAAGTGGGCCGCTATCGCCTCTTCGACCGGCGGCAGCGAAAGGTATCCCAGGTGAAAAAAAAGTGCACTAAAATACATTTTATTTAAGTGCACTTAGTACACTTCCATAATACACTTTCATAATGTACTTAAAGTGCTCTATTTTCGACACACTTATTTTGCACTTAATATACTAAAAGCTCATCTTTAGTACTGCTTAATATAAACTTAAAATCATCTTAGTGTACTCAATTGTGCTTTTTTGAGACACACTGAAGATGAATTTAAGTGTATTTTTAATATACTATTTCATATTTAAAAAAAATTTATTTTGTTACCACTTTAAGTATAATTGAAATCATCTTTAAATACAATAATAAACTATTTAAATTATAATAATAATAATATTAAATTATTTACAAATTATACTTAGAATGTATTCCTAGATTAAAAAAAGTGCACTAAAATACATTTTATTACACTTCCATAATACACTGCCATAATGTACTTAAAGTGCTCTATTTTCGACATACTTATTTTGCACTTAATATACTAAAAGCTTACCTTTAGTACTGCTTAATATAAACTTAAGATCATCTTAGTGTACTCAACTGTGCTATTTTGAGACACACTGAAGATGAACTAAAATACGCTTTTAACATACTATTTAGGCTTTAATTTATTTTGTTACCCCTTTTAGTACAATTGAACCCATCTTTATTGCATTTTAAATACACTAAAATTATTTAAAATTTAAGAATATATAATATATACAAATCATATTTATGTATTGCTCACATTTTTTTATATAGTAAATCATTTCAAATATGTTTTAATACTGTGAACAGTACCTTTATAAAACAATTAAATATGTTAATGGTGTATTAAAACACACATTAAAAAAAGAATTGTATAAAACACACTTTGAAAGCTAGTAAACTTTAATGTATTACCCAGTGTACATCAGTACAGCAGCATATGCAAACTGTAAAAAAAAATACATTAACATAAAATACAGTGATCTGCAGAGGTATTATAAACAACAACAAAAAAACTAACTTCAATAAACCTAACTAGTCAATAAAGTGCAATCATTAATAGCTGCAAACAGTTACAGTACTGTTACTGATTGGTCTTGGAGTTTGCCTTATTGTTGCATTTCCTTCGAATCAGTGCTCGCACCTCAGACGTGTTGGAAATTGTTTGATCACAGTGTCTATGAAAGGGGAAAAAGATTAGTTTATTTTTATATTAAAGCAAAATTAACCTCTGTTAAAAAAGTAACTGTTCCCTATCAAAAGGGAACTTGCACTGCTTCGATGATGCTATTGGGGAACAATGTTCTCAAGGCGCCTCTTTAATTCTTCTGAGTCGCACTAGTCGTGTCATAGGCTGTCGCCAGTCAAATTCTATTGCCGAGATTGTACAGCTTTTCAAACACCGGTTTACATGGAGGGTGTTCCCCATATCGTCATCAATGCAGTGTCTCATTCCCTGTTCTCAGGGAACAGAGGTCGTAACCTAGACGTTTTTTATTACAACACAGTACACTGTAAAAAAATTCTAACCTCTCCAAGTCAAAAGTTTCTAGTGACGGGTCACATCTAAATTTTTTAATTGGCCCAAGTGCAATTCTTGTTGCAATAGTCTGTTAACATTGGCTCAATGAGAAATAATACGTCAGACTAATTGAAAAATTTAGATGTGATCAGTCACTAGAAATTTTTGACTTGGGGATGTAATTTTTTTTTTACAGTGTATAATGTTTTGACATTTCCCTCTGTTGTACATAAAAGGTGAAAAAGACATACTGTTAAATGTATTATAAATGCATTAAAGTATATTTGTTTTGTACTAAAAACATACTTAAGTACATATTTATTACATTTAATAGTAAGTCTTTTTCACCTAGTAAAAATGGAATTCTTTAACATAGCATGTAATGCTTAGTTCATATATTTTAACAGTAGACATTTAATATAACATGTTATACTACAGGGCCGTTGAATGCTTGAATCTGATTGGTTGACGAACGTTCTAAGGTGTGCATTATTTTCAGGGAAACGCACGGCTAAAGTAGTTCCAGGCAGGTCTTGACCGCATTACAGTTCCATATCACTTCGCGTAGTCAACTGTAATAACGGAAAATAGGATACAATTCATAACAAGAAAAAGCATTTCGCCCCGTGCGCTTGATCTGCAATTTTCAACGTCTAGCTTCACAATCAATAGAAACATGCAGTTTAATTTGAATAAATAAACTATAAAGTCCTATCTATAATCAATAGAAAATTAAACTGAATATAGGCTAAATAAATGGATAGTCCTGCAGCACGGATTTTTATTGCAGATAATTGAACAAATAAATAATTATTGATAGGCCTACTTGTTAAAAGGGCTTTGGGTTTCATTTATTTGGCAGTCTACTGTCATCTGTCAATAATAAATAAAAAAATAAAAAAGAATTAACGAATTAATTAAAACGAATTGAATTAATTAATAAATAATAATATTGACGCACATGCTTTTTTGTCTCATTATTGCAACATCTCTCTAATAACTGCATTAATAACTGCATAAAGCCGGGAACACACTTTAAGGCCGGTTATGAATGTAATTTGATACTTATGACTGATCATGACCAAACGCGTGTTCAGCGCGTTCAGTCTGTGTTCAAAGTCGGTGTTTAAAATCTGCTGCAGTCGATGAAACCAGTCAGAGAATGTGTCAGCTAGTCGTGTGTCCCCAGCATTAGTCTGCTATCAGCGGCTCAAACCTCCGTTACTAACTCTGAAATGACGTTTTGGAATTAGCAACGGAGGCATGGGATTAGATGCGTAAGAAATTAGTCCTACATACAAGAGCGTTTTAATGACAAAAACTTTACAAACGTCTTGAAATACAAAATCTGAACAAATGTTTCGAGGTGTGGTAACTGTAGTATAAGCGGAATAATTGACTTCAGGCCGTTGAATTATTAGAAAAATAATGCACACCCGAGGTGTAACGGCCACTCCGCTTCGCGTCGTGACCGCATTACCACCTCGGGTGTGCATTATTTTTCTAATAATTCAACGGCCTGTCGTCAATTATTCCTTACTTAATTAAGAAAAGGAGTTAATAAAATAGCTCTTGAACAACTGTGAAGTCTACATATGTCACTGTATCACAGCAAAAAAGGGCAATTTAGGCTAACCGTTTAACTGAAAAAGTATACGCAGCCAACAAGAATAATTAAAATGTACAACAAATGCTAATCTTGTTTTAGTCAGCCCCCTTTGACTTTGAGAGCAAAAAAAAAAGTTATGTGCAGAAACACAAACTCTCAAACTCTTCAAAGAGTTAAGGAAATTAGAAGTAGTGCAAAATATTGTAAGCCATGACAAGTGACTTGCAGCTGTCCCAAAAAAACAATTCCATAGATTTTTACATGAATGAACACAAATTAGACTAGACTAAGAAGCTAGGAAAAAATGTTGGAAAAAAACTAGGACAAAAACTAAACAGTGAGCTATGTATTTATGCAAACAGCAACTAAAACTTACCAGTAACTTCTGATAGCAGTATCTTCATCTCTTCGAGATTCGACTTGGAAAAAATAAAAACAACACTAACAGTTACTTTTTCTATTAACGTTAGAAAAAAAATCTAAATAGGCTACTGTCATGATCACTCATTAGTTGCAAAACATTTAAGAATTCCGTTAATCTTAGAAATAAAAACTGAAATATCGTAGACTAATGAAACCTTCACGTTTGAAAAGGTTAATCGCATAAGTACTTACTTACTTACTTATACTTACTTAATCGCAAAAAAACTCACCTAATCCATATCGCGTGGTTTCCTCCAAGTCCTCTAAAGAAACACGATCGCTCTAGTTTGAATTTAGACTTCTATCTCTGAATTATTACACCGTGTCCTAACTACAAGCGACGCGACGCCGAAATATAATCACATTCAATGAACGCACAGCCGTCAGCAAGCTCTGAGTGAGGTGTGAGCTCATAATTACACCAGAACCAATCACAGACGTTCAACAGCTGGAACCAATCAGGATTAGTCACGTGTGTTATTAGCGTTTTTCAAATTCAAACAAGTACAACATATTTTTGGACAACATTTAAACATATTTGGAAAATGTATCTATTATGCATTTAAAATAATATGATGTTGATATCCATGTGGGAATTTCAGTAGTAAAAACATCATGTAATGGACAACAGCCCTTTACAAGTAGCCTACAAACAAGTAAAAGTGAACAACATTCATTTTAAGTGCTTATTGCAATGCTTAATGATAGTAGACAAATGTTTATAATACATTAGAAGTTGGTACATTATACAAAAAAATCTAAAATATTAAAATGGTAAAATGATAAATATTACAAATATATTGCAGTAGGCCTACGTGTTTAAAGTACTTTAAACACATTAAAAGCTTTTTATATTTTAGATTAACCATTTTAATATTTTAGATTTAGCTATGTTCTTACACAAGTTACACAAATGTATTTTAATTAAGAGCAACATAAGTATGATTTCTTTAAATACACTAAAACTTCACACAAATGGTAGATTGTGTTAGCATATTTCTTAAAAATGTAACTAAGCATATTTATTAACAATGTACTTGTAGTGCTTTTTTTTTTAGAAATATATTAAAAGTATGCTTGTGTTTAGCATATTTCTTAAAATTATAATTAAGCATATATTTATTACCAATGTACCTTTAGTGCATTTGTTAGAAATATATTAAAAGTATGCCTGTGTTTAGCATATTTATTGAAAGTATAATTAATCATCTATTTATTACCAATGTACTTGTAGTGCATTTGTTGGAAATATATTAAAATTATGCTTGTGTTTAGCATATTTATTTAAAGTATAATTAAGCATATATTTATTACCAATGTATTTCTAGTATACTTTTTAGAAATATATTAAAATACAATTCAATGTATTTTTTATGCACTTCAAATAAGCATGTTGGTAATACAAATGTATTATACTATTTGTATTTCAAGTATATTTTTAATACATTTAATACTATGTCTTTTTCACCTGGGAGTACCTTATACACTTAAAATTAATTTAAAGAATTAGTAATATTTAGTTTATTTTTATAAAGTGTACTTAAATACTACTTTTGGGAAAATTTAATTTTTGACTATTACATTTTGAATATATTTTAAGTAAAATCAATTTAATTTAAACTTATAATAGCTATCTAAAAGTGCACTAACAATGAACTATTTTTAATGTGTTAAAAATGTACTTGTAAGAAATACACTAATAAAACACTTCTGTGTATTTTTTCAATAGTATATATTTTTTCTTATGCACTAAAAATACATTTAAAATATCAATGTTATTTAGTATACTTTTGCAATTACACTTAAGTACTACTTAAGTAAAAATATACTTTTAATTAGTGTATTTATAGTGTATAATTTTTTAACTTTTCTTTAGCACAAAAAATAGGAATGTACTACAAATGTACTTTCTTGTATTTAAGTGTTTTTTTAGTGCACTCAAGTACACTTTATTTTCACCTGGGATCCCCTGTTCTTGGCATCGTCAACTGCGGAGAATGCCAAAGAAACAGCAGGACGCACTCTAGCTGAATAGGGGGCGTTCCAAGACTTAGCGACTTCTTCGTGTAGCTCAGGAAGAAAAGGCGCTGGTCTGTACGCAGGCGAAGCGCGCTCCCCAGGCAGGAAAAAGCCATCCAGCCGGTTGTGAGCGGGCTGCTCGGGCGAAGACCACTCGAGGCCGAGGCTCACCGCGGCCTGTGCGAGTACTCGCATGAGCTCCGTCTCGATGGACGCTCTCTTGCCTGACGATGTGCGGGCAGGGGGGGCGGGGTCCTCAGAGCCCGCCCAATCCTCACTGCCTGACGCCAGGATAGAGCAGGAATCATCCTCTCCCAGCAGGGCTTCCTCGTCAGCGATGTCGACGGAAGCGACGGCAGACAGCGGCCGCTGTCCGTCAGGAAGAGAAGCTGACGAAGCCGGTGAAGCAGGCGGGCGAACCGGCGAGCTTTGGCGGCTGGGGGAAGGTTCCGGGACCCGCTGGGCACGGCGCTTTTTACGGCGCAACACCGCGGCGGGCGGGGGAGCAGTCTCGGCGAAGAAAGCCAGGCGAGTCCTCAGAGTCGCCATGGTCATCAGCTCGCAGTGAGGGCAGCCGCCGTCAGCGAGCGCGAGAACTGCATGTTCCTCACCCAGGCAGGAAACGCAAACAACGTGGCGGTCCCCGTCGCTGAGTGTGGCTCTGCACGAGCCGCAGGAAGGCATCTTGAAAAAGACGCTAGCTCTTTTAGAATGTGTGTCGCGGCGGCGACACACACACACACACAGAGTACAGAGTAATGAAAGGATATAAGCACCGGAAAGCGCAGCAGGAAGGCAAGGAAGGCGGCACGGCCAGCGACTTCAGTGACTCGTCCCGCTGAAGGTGCTCTCTCTCAGACGGCGCGGCTTCTTCTCCAGCTTCAGCGATGCGTGTGCTTCGCTTGAAGGATGAAAAATCAGATAATAGCTGCCTGCGAGCGGTATTTATAGGCCTAGACCACGCCCGTTTCGGCGGGACGTGACGCAGCGGGCGCGAAGCACCCTCATTGGGTCTGGCGTCACGCCAGGCCTCGCTCGATAGGCTGCTGCAGTTGCCGCAGAGCAGCCAATAGGCGCGCGAGCTGCCTCGCCTATGTCTGTATGCTGCCGCAACGCGTTTTGCATTATTACAAAATTAAGGATAATTTTTTACTTCAATATCTCGCGGAAAAAGGATTTTCCCCTAGCGTAAGATATCTTACGCAGTACGAGATACCTCTCGTAAGAGAACCTCTGCTACATTATACAAGTACAACCAGTTACACAAGCACATCCTTTTCAACATACAAAAATATCAGTCCCACCAGTTAACAAGTTAAGAGTTCTGCATCCCACAGCTAAACAAGATAAAGCTTTCACACATGATACTGCCCTGCTAAAAAAAAAAACTATAGAAACCATTACCGAAATTCTATTGGATTTAATGGTTTTCATGAGAATTTTATTGGTTGTAATGGGAATTATAGTGGTCTCTGTGGGTCTCTACTGATATGTGTTGGGTTCTATTGGTGGGGGCATTAAATCCAAATGGAATATGTCCCAAACACACTACAAAAAAGAATTATGTAGTGGTTTAAATGGTAAAAGCCAATGGTTCCTATTGGTATTTTAATAGAAACCATTAGTATTTCTGTGATGGTTTCCAACTTTTTTTAAGCTGGTCTGATCTTCTGTCCTTGTCTAAAGAAATAATTACACACACACATCATGCTTAATGTTTTATTATCAAGGTGAACACATGAAATTCATCAGTATCTGTAAAATTCACCAACATAAATGAGTTTCACAGCACTAACACTGTTTCAGCTTTGATCGCCTCGGTAAACACGTAATAAACGGGGCGTTAACATATAAGCCTACTTGCATTTTATGGTTGTCAGCTTTGTTGCATTACATTTACTTCACCAGGAGATGGTGCTGCAATTTCTATATGAATGAAGCTTCGTGTAATGAACCATTTTCGACACAATTGTATCAGAAAGCAATAATGCTTCGAAACGCTTCATTTGGCCATCACTACTGACAACTATAACTCAAGTGATACAAACAGGCAGGATTTACACACTTGTAACGAAACCTCATTGACGAGAACGGACCAAGATTGACTGAACAGAGGGAACTAAATACAGACACTGATGAACATAAACCAGGTGACACAGATGAAGGTGATTGACAAGACACAGGTGATGATGATGAACTAATGAAGGTAGATATGGCAACGGATGAGTGGCGGGAAAATAAAAGACATGTGACTAACAAGGCTGAACAGAGACAACACCGCAGTTACAGCTGGGGCCTGTACCATGAAGCCGGTTTAGGTGGCTAGCCAGCTATGTTTCAGTTTAGTTTCCGCCAACCCTGGGTTTTAGGTACTAAAAGTAGCTTGGCTTGAATCGGTGTTCGTCGCCATGGTATCTTACGCTGCACGGCTAACCTGCTCCGGGGCAGGTTATGTTCTGGATTCAAGATCTTAGACTGAAGTTTGACCAATCAGCTGAGAGCAAAGAAATATATAGGTGACGTAACTTATTCCCAGTGTCTGTTGCAATGACTTCACCTTTTCTTCCAAATCCTGTGACATCTCAGCGCAAATTGTTTGACGAGCACTTCGTAGAGAGTTTTTAGCCAGTCAAAATCCCCTTGCCTTTCCTGATAGTTACTTGTATGAAAGATACAGATTTTCCACGGAAGGAATGTCTTATCTTTGCGAACTTCTTGAGCCGCACATAAAGAATTTAACACGTCGAATTTATGCACTGACTGTACCGCAAATATTGCATTGCGGTTTTTTTGTTGCAAGTGGTACATACTTGCATGGTGGGTGACGCACAGAAGCTAGGGGAAAACACGGTTTGTCGAACCATTCGTAAGGTGGTCCTCGCTCTGCAGGAGTACATGAATAGTTTAATTAATAGCGTTCCCCGGACATTTATCGGCCATGTCCATAAAAGAGGGCTTTTATAAAATTGCCGGTAAGATATATTGATAGGGTGACATCACATGAACACATTTTATTTTATTTTTTTCAAAAAGCAAATTGCACAAATGTACTATACAATATAATACATGTTAAGAATTATTTTAAATCTTTATTATTATTCTGTTAATCTTATGATAGGATTCCCTAGCTTTCTTAGTAGTACAAATACATTCTATATTTATGTAAAATTATGTATATTTGTATGTGTAGCCTATGTGTAATATAGCCTATAGCCTATTTTTATAATATATAAAAAATGTGCATGTATAATTTTTTTATATATTATGAAAATAGGCTATAGGAGATACTATATTACACATATAGGCTACACATACATACATCATTTTACATAAATATAGAACGAATTTGTTTAACTTACACATTGACAATCAGCAATCTTTCTCCAACAGTCTTCTCTTGCTTTGGCAGCAGAGACCAGGCACGTGCAGAGGGGGGGGCCTTGGGTGCTCGAGCACCTGCCCTTTTGCCCCTTGGTGCCCAAAGTGCCCTTTTTTTTCAAGGCAAAATTTCCTCTCCTTTTTTGTAATTAAAGGCCCTTTTGTGGATGCCTGCCCAATCTAACTATTAGTAAAATTAATGAATAATAATTCATCCGTAAATAAAATGACCCACATGATGACCTTTCACCTGACGAACTCAACCGGGACGATTCCTCACGCTGCACGCGCATTTTTAAAATTTGCGCGGCTACGCGCACTACCAGAGGATATCTTCAACACTGCGGCTACTGGTGAGTGGTGTTTCATTCTCAGCGAAGTGCTTATGATGGTTGTTTACTTATTATTATTATTATTATTTTACAAGAACGACGTGAAGAGAGCATGCAGAAATGTTGTTTACATTGCTGTCTGTGTGTAGGCTGTAGAAGTTACGTTAGCTTGCTGTTTAGCGAGAAAAGTTTCACGGGTGTCGAGGGGTCTGGTCTTTTTATGTTATTTATACTTAAACTATTATTATTATTACAATATTTATTTAAAAAACGTAGAGTGCCTTAAAAATGATCACAACACTGGTAAGACTTACCAGTATCTTATGTTTTGTTGTGTGCAGCAGCCTCTGTGAACATCTCCCCTATAGCAGGCTGGGCAGAGTCAGCTTTACAGCAGGTCCGTGAGCTAGTGAGCCAGTTCTATACACTGTCAGCTATCTTTACATCTTGTCATGGTCACATAAAAATTGTTTAATCAGCTAATATATCTCCTATATGTTTGTTTTAATGTCTTCAGTCTCAGATCAACTCCAGCAGTATCATCATCATCATCAGCAGCAGCAGTAACAACAGCAAAGGCAGCAAACTCACTTAAGGACTTTAGTAAGAATTTACCAGAAACAGGTATCACATTAATGTTAAAAATATTGTAAAGTATTAAAGTATTTTTTTTCTGTTTGCTTTGTTTTTATTTTCATTGTATAAATGTAACTCTTGTATTTTTGTAAATCAGTTTATGCCATGAAAATAGCCACAGATGCTGACATGGCATTAAATAAAACTATACTATACTGTACTGTACTGTACTGTACGAAACGTGGGCCACGTTGATTTTGTCCTACACAGTTTACTATAACGGCTGTTCTTTATTATTCTGTAGGCTAGAACAGAGAAGGAAAAGCCATCAGGTTGGGGCAACTTAAGATACTTCAGTTTCTAATCCAGAGTTATTAATATGTACACATAATTATATAAATGTTTTAACTTTTAAACTTAAAATTTGTCTTTCCTGTTCTGTTTCTTTTTCAAAACTGCATCAATGCATTTGCTGCCGTATCGATACAGAATCATCCATATTTATATATTGCTGTATTGATATTTTGAGCACAGCCCTATTTAAAGCCTTGTTCCATGTGCCCCCTTTTATACTTTGAGCACCTGCCCCTCCAGAGGTCTCTGCACGGCCCTGGCAGAGACCGTATTGTTTCGAGCTTGAAATACATATTTAAATTCATCGTAATTCTGAATGATTATCTCTTGCTCCTCCGCGGGAAAATATATCGCTCACGCTCTACCCGCGATTGGTTGTTCAGTGTCGACGTCACTCTTTTATGTGCACGCGCGCGTGGAGTAATCATAGCTTAAAGGGGTGGTTTGGGATTTTTTACATCGGACCTCATTTTTAAGTCAGCCTGGTTGTTATTCATCAGTGGAGACATTTTTTTTTCAAAATTATCCAGTCCTTATATTTGGATAGTTAGCCGATGCTAGGCAAGCGCGAGTCAATGATATATGTTAGCCAGCCATTAAAAAACGTTTTACCCACTCCACAGTGCACCAAACGCAAATCAATTATAACACTAGACTATCGATGCAAATGTCCGTTGAGAGAATAATGTTAGAAATCAAACTTACCTTTCATCACATTGCATTAGTTATAATCTGGGTCTGGGAGAATGTTCTGCCTTATCAAGCGTCGACACCCATGTCAATATTCTGCTGCACTGCTGGGGCCCGTTCTTCGTACGTCGCTAACTCAGTTAGCTGGATTTGATTGTTGGCGATTTTGGCATGATCTTGGATTGTTTGGTTCTTCGAAGCTCATCCTGAACTTGCTGTCATAGCAACAGGTGCGCAATCTTAAACCTGCTCGCGAGCAGGCTTATTTCATGTAAACAGGATTAGACTGCGGCTTCATAAGCGGAGCTGATACGGGAAGTCCACCGCAGCGCGATAGTGCACTTTCAGAGATTTTTTTTTTTTTTTCTCGTGACTCGTGAGATTGTCGTTTACATTATTAATTTGTTGGAAACGCACATTTATGTTCGACTTGTCGGAGTCTGGCTTTAACTACAGCACAAACTGTTTGCATTGCCCTAAGATTATTTGCGAGTTGCTCTTTCCTTTACACTATTGGAGATGCGGAGAACTTGATGAAAAGTGCTGTCTGTCGTGTCATTCGGAGTTTACCTGGCACTTTTAGGTTTAAAAAACAGTTTTAGGTTTTTTTGTGTCATTTCCAAGCCACTGAAGACCCAATGTTGTAAAGCAGTTTTTTTTAAAGCAGTTTTTTTAGGCTATCATAATTTTTTTATGAAGATCGTGCAATCATGACCATGCCGATTACAGTATGTGTCACTCAGGCTTCACTAACGTGACTGGTACCATAGACTATAGGTAGACCATAGACTGCCATCAAGGCCTCAATGAAGGGGATTATGTGAACAGAAAGGGGGTTCACAATGTAAATGTGCAGCCCAGTTACTATTGTGATTCTTAATATTCCACATTAGTAATATTATATCAAATAAAAAAAGGCAGTTGACTAAAATCTTCCATATCACAAATGTGAAAGCAAAATGGCCAGGATCTGTGCATGACTTAAGAATTTTCAGAGATTCACATTATGCACATTATTTGAAAGTGGTAAGGAAAGTTCCACAATTAAATATCAAGCTCACTGTATTACATACACTTATGCTGATCCTAACAGAACTGCATTTTTTCATATGTGATTATGACATGTTCCTGCCTGCAGACAGGTGTTTTATGACCCCGTTCCCTGACCCAAACCAGTTACAATGCAGCTCTAGCCAGGACAAGGGCACACAATGAAATGAACTTTGGCTAAAGTGAAGATTTCAGTGTCTGAAAAGTCTGAGGGTTGCACACCTGACAGGGCCTGTGACATTGTTGCATGTGCCATATTACACAACATTGCCACAAAAAAAAAAAAAAAAACACTTTTCATTAAATGTTTAATAAAAGACAAATATGCTTAGTTCCTTGAGTTTTATTTCAATTGTTCTTTGTAAAGAAAAGCCAGTGGTCAAGTGCCTGCAACAAGAGATATTAGACACATGCCTCATGCAACAAATAAAAAGGAAAAGTTGGCTATGCACTGCCCACCTGTAGGCCTATGTCTCCTCTGTCTGTGCAGACTCTTCTGTAGGCCTTTCTGTAGATGTGGAATCCTGCAACTTATATTGCAGCCATAAAGCATACAAGTATAAATTAAGTAAAGTTATTTATGCACTTGCAGGTAGGCTAGTTCCTCCATATGACAGTTATCTGACAGGGTTTATTCACTGTCCAGTGCAATGGAAACAAATAGACATTACAAAGTCTTATACTTTCTTTCCTTTGGAAAGTTAGAAAATGTCCACTTACTGCACATATTTCAGCCACCACTTTCTTGGGAACAGATACAAGACTAGTATTGGTGTTAGGGGTGGAGCCGAACCCGAATACGGTATTCGGAAAGGCACAAATAACATGGTTTTTACAAATACTTATTTCAAACAAATACTTTAAAAAATATTTGTATTCGGGAACAAGAAAACCGTTATATCAAAAAGTTGCGTTTTCTCATGAGACCGCAGTACATGCCCGGATGAGTGAGTGAGAGAGAGAGAGTGACGTTCAGTCGGGGGAGGGGAAAAGAATAAAAGCGGTAACTGACACAGGCTGCTCCTCACATCTCCATTCTCCACACAGCAACAGAGCTCGCTCGGCTGAGCGAAAAAACGTAACTGCGTCACAATTTTGTTTAATGTTTTTTGTAGCTTAACTGGGTTCCAAAGGCAATTTTTAACTTTCAGGAAGCGGAGTTTGATCGGGATATTATTTCATTACGCTGCAATCGGGTGCTCTGTGTACGTAACGCTCTGTGTTAGCTTGGCTATTTATAGACTGTTGACAGAGTAACGTTAACGTTTGGTTAAAAAAGTTAAAAAATGCTTGTGTAGTGTCGAATTGTATGCACTTGTGGGAGTTATATGCCACATATATGCTTATATGCTATATTAACTTATGACAGTTCAGCGGGTTTTTTTTTTTTTTTTTTTTTTTTTTTTTTGCAGACAGCAATATGTAGGCTATAGGTTAGTTAACCTTAGCATTATAGCATAGCTTCCAGTCACTCATTAAATTAGATGAAACTCCCCACATGGATTTGGGCAACCAAATAGAAAAGAGTGTGGCTGCTGCTGAGCCATCTCTTGGTCCTCCACTAGCCAAAAAAACATTCTCAAGTTCTGTGTGGAAACATTTTACAGTCAGTGCTGCAGATATTACTAAAGTGATATGTAATGTGTGCAAAAGTCAAATCAGCAGAGGCAGAGATATCAAACATCTGTCAACATCTGCTATGCATAATCACATGCACTTAAAGCATCCTCTCCTGGTACTGTCTGCCAACCCCACCACAAGCACAAATCCCCCCACCAGCACCAAATCATCATCACAGCCATGTTCTACCCCTGCAAGTCAGTTTCAATCACCTATATTAGCTGCATTTAATGCAAAACAGGCTTATCCACCCAACCACCCCACTGCAAAGCAAATAACAAACACAGTGGGAGAAATGATTTGCCTTGACCTGATGCCCTACTCAGTAGTGGAGAATAAAGGTTTTCGCAAGCTTCTCAATGTGGTTGCACCTCGATACCAACTACCATCTCGTTGGCATTTCTCTCGCACAGTTATACCACAACTTTACCAAGATGCGAAAACAAAAGTAAAAGAAGCTCTCTCAAAAATTGAAGGGAAATTTGTGCACTGCACGTCTGACATCTGGACGAGCAAATTTTCCACAAATGCATATCTTTCTCTCACTGGCCACTGGATAGAATGCAAACAGAGTCCACAAGGAATAGATGAACATAAACGTGTGACAGCACTTCTCAAGATGGAGGTTCTTAATGAAGATCACACAGCAGCCAACATTCTATATCACCTCCAGGCCATTGTGAAACAATGGCAAGATGATGTTGGAGCGAAATTTTCTGTAGAGTATTTTGTCACAGATAATGCCACTAACATGGTTAAGGCAATGGCTGATGGTAACTATGTGCACATTAGGTGTATGGCTCACAACTTACACCTAGTGGTAACAGCTGCTCTAAAGGAGTGCCGGGGAGTGACCAATGTGATATTGATTGCTCGCAGGATCACTGGGTTTGTACACAGATCAAACAAAGCTGTGAACAAACTTCACAAAATCCAGGAAGAGCTTGGCCTTCCCAAGAACACTTTGGTGCATGATGTGTCAACCAGGTGGAATTCCTCCTTCCACATGCTCCAGCGGCTGTTGGAGCAGAGACGATCACTGACTGCCCTGAGTGCAGAGATGGATCTGGGAGGTGTAATGTCACACCATCAATGGGAACTAGTGCAGGCCACTGTGAAAATACTACAACCATTTGAGGAGGCAACACGCACTGTGTGTGAGGATGTGGCTTCTCTGTCTTCTGTTATCCCTTGTGTGCAGGCTCTCAAGAGTGCATTAACAAACTTAAATGTGCATGCGGATGTACAGGCTCTTCCAGGGGCTCTTAAAATGGTGACCACATTGCAGTCTCAGTTGGCTCAGCGCTTCCAGGCTGTCTTTGATGACCCCTCTGCTCATTACTTTAAAGCTACCTTACTGGATCCCCGATTCAAGAGCTTGCCCATGTCACTACTTAGTACATCAGAGTTTGACAGGCTCAAGGCAGATGTGGCTGCAGAGGTGGATGCAGAACTCCAAGCGGATGATGTTTCTGGGGTACCTGAAGATGCCAGTTCATCCTCAGTTGAGAGTGAGACCAGTGGGCAAAAAAGCCTCTTTTGGGGGGCAATGCACAATCTTGCTAAACCAAAAGCCAAATCTGACTCATCTGGTGATATGACCTCCCTCAAGATAGTTGAGAGCTACTTAGCTGAGGACAGCACTGAATCACTGACCTCAGATCCTGCAGTGACCTTCTGGTCAAAAATGATGCAGCCACAGCCAGCTCTGGCTCATGTGGCAATGAAATATCTCACCTGCCCCCCAACAAGTGTCTCCTCTGAAAGGATCTTTAGCACTGCAGGAGATATTGTGTCCCCACATCGCTCCAGACTGCTCCCCTCACATGTGGAGGAGCTTGTGTTCACAAAATACAACATGGAGAAATTTAACTGAGAATATGTTGGCAGAAGATATCTTCTTCCAAGTGAAATATGGTTAAGTTATGGATAACATAAAAAAAAAATTAAAACATAAAAAAAACATAAAACATTAAAAAAAAAAAACATTTAAATAAAACATAAAAACAAAAAAACCTTTGTGTCTGTTTTTTTTTTGGCAGAAAGTTTAAAATAGCAGGGCTGTATCTTTTAGTTTATAAGAGTATTATCTATAATACAACTTTTGTTCTGCCAGATCTCCAAGTCAGGAGTTGATAAAGTTTAGTTCTTGGAATTCTGTGCATTAGAAAGAAGTTATTTCAGAAAAAGAACAGTTCTTTGAAGTATTATTTGTTTTTATTTTGTCTGTTCAGCGTCCTCTAACAAGGACGGGTGGTGGTGGGGTTCATAATGTTGTTCACAATGGTATTTTATTAGTTGTTGGTTAGCCATCGATGAGTTGGCTGTTATGTTATTTTCTTTTCAATGACGTTCCTTGTTACATTTTCATTCTGTCGGTTCAGCGTCCTCCAACAAGGACGGGTGGTGGTGGGGTTCATAATGTTGTTCACAAATGGTATTTATTAGTTGTTGGTTTAACCATGGATGAGGTAATGGCTGTTATGTTATTTTCTTTCAATGATGTTCCTTGTTACATGTTCATTACTGGATTTATGGAAAAATATCAACCAATATTTCCATATCCATAATTATTATAATAGATTTAATTAAAGAATACTTAGACTATAGCGTAAATTAGAAGTGTAACGCAAAAACCCCCCGCAATTTTTACGCCTATTTTTAATTTTACTCGAATACAAATACAAATACAAATACTTTTTCCCCCTTAACAAATACAAATACAGATACAAATACTGGCTGCTCTGCACATCCCTAGTTGGTGTATTATGTGAAAGTGCACAAAAGAGGAAAACACAATGTCATTACAATGAACTACACTCGGGAAAAATGTGATCAATAACTCATGGCAAAATATTTTTACATTAAACATAAGTTTATCAGTTTTCACTTTCAAGTCAAAGCAATTCATCAGTACTCAAGATTTAACAGTTGAAATGACTATACGGACTTAATTTAATGCAGCAAAAATGATTTTACAGTGTAGGCTACTAAGATCTTTTCTTCTTTTTTTCTCAGCCTTTTTCTTGGTTGCTTTTATAAACACAACCATTTATTTAACAGTGCCTTTTATAAAAGAGACTATAATATAGGCTAACTAAAAATTACCATTATGTAGAATATTTTTGTACTTCACTTTTATTTGTTCCCATGTTCTAGTGTGGTGACTCTGACATTACAATGAACAAAGTAATTATGCAATTATTAAAATACAAATATATAGGCTAATAAGTGATAAAAACATCTAACATGGCCACATCTAACGGATTTAAATTGTCTGCTACTTTTTGCCAGTCCTCTCGCCTGGCTTTTTCAGACTTTGAGGTGTTCCCCTGGGGTTTTAATTAAACATTAAAATTCCGAATAAACTTCGACTATTAGTTCTTGCTCTGCTGAGGAGAAAAACTGAGCGCGCTCTTTGGCCACGCTGAACAGCCAATAGCAGCGTTGCTGATCAATGTTTCTACTATCGATACATATCCCCTTTTCAACCAGCGCATGAACGCGCAATTATCTCACTAACTCAATCCAGCTATACTAATCATAACCGGCAGGTGTGTTCGAAGAACCTAATTAGCCAGATCATGATTACCACGATGATATCATCTTGGATGTCTCATTAGATCTCGGATGTTTCAAGCAACGTACGAAGAACGGGCCCCAGTCTGATGCTGGACTGTGTTGATGGTTTTGTTTTGTATAAAATATTATCATTGTCTGATACATGCTTATCTTTATTATTAGCCTACTATTAACTGTAATACCCAATAATGTTGGAGATCCTATAGTTCTCTTACGAGGTTCTCTCGTATTGCGTAAGTTGCTTACGCTACGGGTAAAGTTGTCTTTTCTCGAGATCTGAAGCCAAAAAATTATCCTTAATTTTGTATTTATTGTCAACGCAGTGCGGCAGACAGCAGACCAAAGCAGGCTATAAGAGCGTGCTCATTGGCTGTCCTGCGGCAACTGCAGCAGCCTACCAGTGAGCCCTGCATGACTTCGCGCCCACCACGCGCCTGGCCCGCCAGAGTGGGTGTGGCTAGCGTGTATAAAAGAGGGGCTCACAGGCTGGAATTCTGATTTTCATGTCTTCAGCGAAGCTCTACGCATCGCTGGATCTTGAGAGCCGCCGCCGTTGAAACAAGCGACCAGCAAGCCTAGGAAGCGTCTGAGGAAGCCGGCCGTCTTCGCCGCCTTCAGCCCTCCGTGCCTGCTACGCCATCCGGCGACATATCCTTTTCACTGCTGTGTGTGTTCGCCCCGCGACACACGCTTTCTCTCTAAAAGAGCGCGAGGCGTTTTTATCAAAATGCCTCGCATTTCCTGCGGCTCGTGCAAAGCCCCTCTCAGTCATGGAGACCGCCACGTCATCTGCGCTCTCTGCCTGGGCCGCGCTTCGGGCGGCTGCCCTGAGTGCGAGGAGCTTTCAATGTCGACCCTGCGGGCTCGACTTGAAGCTTTTAACGACGAAGCTGTCACTCCGCCTGTCCCTGCGGGGCCGCGCAGAAAGAAGCGCCGCTCCCAGAGACCACCGGAGTCACCCGCGGCAATGAGAAGCTCGCCGGATCCGTTCCCTCGAGCTTCTCTTTCTCCCTCTCCGCCGCGCAGCCGCCGGCACTCGCCCGCGCCGCCGCCGCTTCAGGGGATGAGGCGGATGAACTGGACGAGGACGCCGCCGCTGACAGCTGTTCTATCCTGGCCTCTGACAGCGAGGAATGGTCCACCGCCTCCTCGTCAGTCCAGGAATCCGGCCGTACTCGAGTCGGCGAGGATGCGGAGCTTCTGCACCTTCTCACCAAGGCCGTTGACCAGCTTGGCCTCAAGTGGTCGCCGCCTGAGGAACCAGCGCCGAACAGGCTCGACGGCTGCTTTCTCCACCGCCGCCGCCGAGCACCCGCTTCTAGGACTGCACCTTTCCTTCCGGAGCTTCACACGGAACTCTCTAAATCGTGGAACGCTCCATTCTCCGCGAGAGTTTCCTCCCATACCTCCGCGGCGCTCTCACAGGTTGACGGCGCCGCCGAGAAGGGGTACAATGCCATTCCACCCGTGGAAGAGGCGGTCGCAGCGCACCTTTGCCCGCCCTCTGGATGGCGTTCAAAGGCTGCCCTCCCGTCTAAAGCCTGCAGGACCTCCTCTGCCCTTGTCGGCCGCGCTTTCACTGCCGCCGGACAAGCTGCATCAGCCCTGCATTCTATGGTGATTTTACAGATCCTCCAAGCCGATCTCCTCCGTGTTTTGGACGAGAAAGGCTCGGACCCGGTCTCCATAACGGATCTACGCAGCGCGACGGACCTTTCCCTTCGCGCCACGAAATCCGCTGCCCAGGCTCTTGGAAGGTGCATGTCTTCGCTGACCGTCACAGAGAGGCACCTCTGGTTGACGCTCGCCGACATGAGGGATGCTGAGCGCAATGTGTTCCTCAACGCTCCGCTCTCCCCCACCGGCCTCTTCGGCCCAGCGGTTAACGGGATCATTGACCGCTTCTCGGAGGTACAAAAGACCACGCAGGCTATGAACCTCTTCCTGCCTCGACGCTCGAGCTCAGCCGCACGCCGTCCACGTGACCAGCCTGCACAAAGCTCCACACAGCGTCCAGCTCGACCTCCGTCTTCGCAGCGACGACAGGGCGGCCGCCCTGGATCGCGCTCGACCAGCCGCAACAGGCCGCCTCCCTCACGGGGACCTCGGCCTAAAATCGCGCTGAAACCCGAGCCAGCGAAGTCCTCCTAGCAGCACTAGAGAGGAAAAGACGGTTAAGTCCCGCTGCGGCCGGACCACCGTCAAAGCTTCACGCGCTGTCAGTCCCCGTCGTCATGGCTACTGCAGACACTTATCTAGCAGCCAACGAGCCGGTAAATCGACCCTCTCGCCTGCACTCAACCGCCGTTTTCACGGCGACTCAGAGAAATCTCAAAAAGAGCTCAATGTCTGGTTATTCGGCTCACGCTGAATAACTGTGTTTCAAGTGTAGTAAATGTGCCCGCGTTTCTGTGTTCACCCCTACACACAAGCACTATAAACCCTGTGTCTCTATCAGAGCCCACTCTCATAAAGCGGACAAAAGCCGCTCGAGTGTTGAATGTAGGTCACGTGTCCACAACCCCGTGCCCACACCTACCCACTGCCCGCTCTGTTACACGGCCTCTCACTACCGGTCACCCGCGGTGTGTAAGTCCTGTGCCCGCCCCCGAGCACTCACACATACTAACGAACACTGCACCCCCAGCGCCGCTATCGCGCGCTGTCCATCACACAATATGTTCCCCGTCCAAAGCCACCGGGTTAATGTGTGTAAAACGGCCAGCCATCTCTGCATGCGAGCCGCCGTATTCAAGCACAGAGAGCGCGCGCACCGCGCCCGCGCCTCCGAATCAGGTTCTCGAGCCCGTACATCATGGCTATCGGAACCCGGAGGCCATTCTGCCCTTAGCCACACATGTGAAAGCATGGGAAGCTATTCCAGGCGTGTCAGAATGGGTGCTGAGCACAGTGAGAGAAGGCTATTCACTGCAGTTCGCTCGCCGTCCCCCGCGCTTTCGAGCGCGAACCGAGACGAGAGTGAATGGGGAAGTAGCACACCTACTTCGTGCAGAGATAGCGAAGCTTCTGTGCAAAGGGGCCATTGAACCGGTACACCCTTCTATGACCGAGGCAGGTTTTTACAGCCGTTATTTCCTCGTGCCCAAGAAGGATGGAGCTCTCAGACCAATCCTAGATCTGAGATACTTGAACAAAGCTCTTATGATAAGACCGTTCAAGATGCTCACAACCAGACAGATTCTCGCGCAAATTCGCTCGAGAGACTTGTTTATCTCCCTCGATCTGAAAGACGCTTACTTTCAGATCCAGATAATACCCAGTCACAGGCCATTCTTGAGATTCGCCTTCGACGGTCAGGTATATCAGTACACCATCCTGCCGTTCGGCCTGTCTTTAGCACCCCGTACGTTCACGAAGTGCATGGACACGGCTCTCGCTCCCCTGAGAGGTCAGGGCATGCGAATTTTGAACTATCTGGACGATTGGCTGATTCTAGCACAGTCAGAGAGAGAACTCATCTCTCACAGAACAGTGCTTCTCAGCCACCTGGAAAGCTTGGGTCTCGCGGTTTAGCTGGACCAAGAGCTCATTACTGCCCAGTCAGTCAACCTCTTTTCTGGGCTTGGAACTGGACTCTGTGGCAATGACGGCTTGGCTGTCGATACAGCGCGCGCGCCGTATCCAGCGCCTGGCCGCATCTTTCCAGCTGGGCAGCGCCGCACCCCTGAAAACGTTTCAGAGGATGCTGGGTTATATGGCTTCAGCTGCAGCAGTGCTTCAGCTGGGTCTATTACATATGCGCCCCTTACAACGCTGGTTGAACGCCTGTGTGCCTCGCCGAGCCTGGGCTTCCGGCGGCATTCGAATCAGAGTGACTCAGAGCTGCGTTTCAGCGCTGAGACCCTGGTTAGCGGCCGACTGGTACCAGCAGGGAGTGATAATGGGAGCCGTCTCACACCGCAAAGTTATCTCGACGGATGCATCCAACTCAGGTTGGGGCGCTCTGTTCGAGGGCAAACCGGTCTTTGGCCTGTGGTCAGACCAGGAAAAATGCCTCCACATGAACTGTTTGGAGATGATAGCGGTCGAGAACGCGCTCAAGCACTTCCTCCCACATATACGAGGTCACCACGTGCTAGTCCGTTCGGACAACATGTCTGTGGTGTCCTACGTGAACCGACAGGGCGGTGTCAGATCCAGAAATCTCTGCAATCTGGCGAAACGCCTTCTAGTGTGGGCTCACCGCGCGCTGCACTCGCTGAGAGCCGCACACGTGCCTGGCCACATGAATGTCGGTCCAGACAGACTGTCCAGGAACATTCCCCCGGGAGAATGGTCCCTGCACCCTCATACAGTCCAGCTACTGTGGCACCTGTTCGGCAGGGCGGAAGTCGACCTTTTTGCGTCAAAAGACAACGCTCATTGCCCAAGGTTTTTCTCAAAGAGCGAGGACGCGCTGGCCCAAACCTGGCCCAGCCGCCCGCTGTATGCTTTCCCTCCGATCTCTCTGTTACCACAGGTAATAAAGAGGATCAGGGAAACGCGCCACTCGGTGCTCCTCATAGCCCCACGATGGGAGAACCAAATTTGGTACCCAGAGCTAGTGAGGCTGTCGCACTCACCCCCCTGGCCGATCCCGGTCAAGAGAGATCTCCTCTCTCAAGTCGGCGGATCGATATGGTATCCCCACCCAGAGCGCTGGTCTCTGCACGCGTGGGTAATCAACGGATACCCGTTGAACTGTCAGAAGGGGTCATAAACACGATCACGCAGTCTAGAGCCCCTTCCACGAGAAGACTCTACGCGTCTAAATGGTCAGTGTTCACTAAATGGTGCGCCATTAGGAGCCTGGATCCACGCACGTGCGAGGTTTCGCGGGTGCTCTCCTTCCTACAAGAGCTGTTGGACAAGGGCAGGTCCCCCTCCACGCTCAAAGTATATGTTGCGGCTATCGCAGCGTTCGCTGAGACGACGCGCAGCCATGCAATAGGAAGAAATTAGCTCATTATCCGCTTCCTTAGGGGAGCCAGGAGGATGAACCCCCCGCGGCCCCCTTCGGTTCCTATCTGGGATCTTTCTGTGGTCTTGGAGGCCCTGAAAGCTTTTCCCTTTGAACCGTTAGATTCCGTGGATTTGAAATACCTTTCGCTTAAAACCGTTTTTCTGATAGCTCTGGCATCAGTAAAACGAGTAGGGGATTTGCACGCGCTGTCTGTCAGCCCTGCGTGTCTCGAGTTCGGACCTAATGACTCTAAAGTCATCCTCAAACCGAGACATGGTTACGTCCCAAAAGCGATTGGCACTCCCTTTAGGGCGCAGATCATCTCCCTGTCGGCTCTGCCTGCATCCGACAGTGATGATAGTGATAACCTCCTATGCCCCGTCAGGGCGCTGAGAGTGTACATCACACGCTCCGCCGCCTTCAGGCGTTCCGAGCAGCTTTTTGTTTCGTTTGGTGGGCGCACCAAGGGTCTCGCCGCCTCGAAACAGAGTCTGTCTAGATGGATAGTGGACTCAATCGCAGCTGCATATGCGTCCAAACACCTGCAGTGCCCTATGGGCATCAGAGCCCATTCCACCAGAGGCATGGCCTCTTCGTGGGCTTGGTCTAGCGGGATTTCTATTCACGACATATGTATGGCGGCAGGCTGGGCCTCCCCCTCCACATTCGTGAGATTTTATAATCTGGAAGTCCCCGCCTTGCAGGCTAAACTGTTATCAGTCTAAGCGGGATGTATGTTCTGCCCATCTATTATGCGCAGACTACTCCTGTGTATTACTAGCTTTTCTGGTAAGCTGCACTAGGGATAAAAGTCTCTTTATACAGACCGGTGGTTCTGCTCTGTATTTTTCCCCATCATGCGCTGATGTATTAGTGCGGGCCCGCGTTGCTGGCCGCCTAGTCTTCACTTGTGGCGCTGGGGCTCTATATATATATTTTCCCTGTGATGTGCTTGTGTACTGTGCTGGCCCGCGTTGCAGGCCGCACTAACATCGGGTTTATACACAGACCGGCAGCGCCGCTCTGTACCCTTATGAAGTGCTTATGACATGTGCTGGCCCGCATGCTGGCCGCCTGCTCTCGCATGTTATCTTCCCCGGGTTCCCTGGGACTCATGCACTGATGCTCGGCGCGCACGGTGTTGACAAGGGGTTCCCGTAGCATAAGCAACTTACGCAATACGAGAGAACCTCTCGTAAGAGAACGTACTCGGTTACCTAATGTAACCTCGGTTCTCTCTAGAAGAGGGAACGAGTATTGCGTAACCTGCCGTGTCGCGCCACGAGCTTATTCGCTTCAGTCTATGAAAACCAGAATTCCAGCCTGTGAGCCCCTCTTTTATACACGCTAGCCACACCCACTCTGGCGGGCCAGGCGCGTGGTGGGCGCAAAGCGCCCTCATTGGGCGTGACGTCATGCAGGGCTCACTGGTAGGCTGCTGCAGTTGCCGCAGGACAGCCAATGAGCACGCTCTTATAGCCTGCTTTGGTCTGCTGTCTGCCGCACTGCGTTGACAATAAATACAAAATTAAGGATAATTTTTTGGCTTCAGATCTCGAGAAAAGACAACTTTACCCGTAGCGTAAGCAACTTACGCAATACTCGTTCCCTCTTCTAGAGAGAACCGAGGTTACATTAGGTAACCGAGTACGTTTTTCCTTACAAATGCATAGGCCTATTACAGTCTGATCACATAAGCTCCGTTGGTATTCGGTATTAATAGCTACCGAAAAATGTGACCGCTCTTTATTTATTTATAACTTACTGTAATGTTCAATAAAGTGACGAATGTGATGTGTGACCATCTCTGTTTATTCAGCTGTATAATCATAAAATATGAGGCAGACATGC
Organism: Leuciscus leuciscus; assembly: GCF_965113295.1. Lineage (NCBI taxonomy): Eukaryota > Metazoa > Chordata > Actinopteri > Cypriniformes > Leuciscidae > Leuciscus > Leuciscus leuciscus. The sequence goes on from NC_138746.1 coordinate 27,188,829, forward strand.
GAGTCCCTTTCCATTCTATAAAGCATATTGATAAGGTATTAATACATATGTAACGTTAGGCTACATGGTCACGGAATCTGACGGGTCAAATTCATCGACCTAGCCTTTTTTGGGTGAATGTGGAGCAGGTCGATTCAGTGTCTAATATTTTAAACAACGAAGCAGCACACGAAACTTTAACCGGCACAAACAAACGAGACTATTTTGGGTGAATGTGGAGCAGGTAGGGGGGCTGAGTGACCTCAGAATGACCAATAAATATTATTTTAATATTTAAGAAACCGAAGCAGCACAAAATAAACTTTTATCGCGCGCAAACAAACATATGAGTCTACTCTATTTTGGGTGAATGTGGACTAGTTTGCCGACGTTTTGCATTGGGTTGGGGGCGAGGCAAACTTCACGCAGTGATTGACAGGGCGGGACGGGCACGTGATCGGCTCAGAATGCATTTTCAAATTGCACATTGAATTTTGCTACATTCATTGCGTGACACTTAATGGAAATGCAATCGCAAGTGTCTTAACTGTGAGTGTAAATGCAATTAAGAAAAAATAACATTTAAATTACAATTTTGCCACAGTTTTTGCTTGAACATGTTAAACATATCTAATCATTTCTGTAATACATTTTAATTTTAATTATGCAACTTATAAAGCGTTAAAATATGGATTCAAATTACATATTAAAACTAGTGTATGAAATGGCAAATGTAAATTTATAATTGAATTTTCATTTTCATTTTGCACCAAACGACAAATGTATGGGAAAATTAAAATTGAAATACAGAAATGCATTGCCATTTTACATATTGCATTGTCATTTTGCATATTACATTTCAAATTGAATATTGCTACCCATAAGCATCCATAGTAAAATGTGTACATGCTGGCTTTATCCATTTTGTCTGCGAGTTTTAATTTACAGAATTCATCATGGCATGATGCTTGGGAATATAATAATAAAAAAATAAAAAATAAATTATTAATAGCTGCTGAAGACAACGTAAAGTCCTAAACTGCTTATGTTTGTAGTGATTGGCATATCAGAAGTGATAAAATATAGCTGTCAGGAGAGACAATCAACAATTTTTTTAGCAACTGCCTCTAGCAGCTCAGCATCAGATTAGCAGGTCATTATGTCATAACAGAATTCAACTGTAGATGTTGCCACACATCTACCAAGGCTGTTTATTGACTTGGCTTCATTTTTTTTTTTTTTTTTTTTTTTTTTGGTCTTTGGTTTTTCATGTTTGTGGGAAAGTTCAGATAAAAGTGTGGTGTGAAAATAACAATATGATAAGAGCACACACCCTGTGGTATGAATGAGTGCACTGTGCTATTTCACCTTGTTTTTTGTATTCCAAATCTCATTAATAATGGAAGAATTTAAACATGCAGATAAATGAATGAGAGCATTCTGTTTCTGCAGGCAAGGCCAGAAAAACTATGACAGAAAACAAAATAGCACAGTCACATTTTCTTTTTGGACACAGTGTCCTTGCCAACTAAGGATGAGCAGTGCTGCTATATGTTGACAGTTGTTAAAGCTGAAGGGTTTAATTTCTGCAGCACCAGTGGCACCAAATATAACTGCAAATAAGGGAGAATGAGGCCATTTGAACCTGTGGGGAAATCGTAGTTTTTCATCCAATACAAGTCAATGGAGTTGGACAAAAACTACGATAAAACCTGTTGGAAAGCATCTTTTGCAGCGATTTTTGTGTGAGCATATCAGTGGACACCCCTGACCACTCGGTGAGTTTCACGTCTTTGTAAACGAAAGTGTAATGCGTTTTAGGAAGGATTATTCCAGTGCACCTATGCAACCATTGTGGAGGTGGGGGGGTGCTACTAGGGCTGGGCGATAAAACGGTATCGGTATTTATTGACGGTACCGCATTGTCGGTAACGATATAAAAAATGTTCGATATAGCGCTCGATATTTTCATAAAAATGCGTGCGCGTCGCCCGTAGATCTTAAACAGCCTATCATATGGTTTGGTAAATCAGCATGCTACCAGTGACAAGCAAACAACCAATAAGGTCTAAACAGCCAGGTTGCGTTGCTCTCGTGTTTGGTTGCGTCATCGCCATGTGACAAAGACACACGCAAGATGAGTGCTGCCGCGCCTGCCAGCAGTGAGGAGATTGTCAATAAAAAAGGACATGTCAGCTCGCCAGTGTGGCAGTTTTTTGGGTTATTTTTGTCCGACCGTCATCAGAACACCGTTGTGTGTAAGCTTTGTAAAAACAACGTCCCGGCCAAGCACGGAAACACAAGCAACTTATTCCATCACCTTAACCGCTTCCACCCTTTGGAATATGCAGCATGTCGTCCATCTACCTCACCTCAACAAACAGCCCACAAGCAGTCCACGATGGAGAGTTACTCCGCAACAATTCCTTATGATAAATCCTCCAAGCAATACAATGATATAACCTATGCAATAGCATACTACATTGCCAAAGAAATGCTGCCATTCAGTGTGGTGGAGAAGTCAGGCTTCAATAAACTTCTCAGCGTGGTTGATCCCCGCTATGTTGTCCCGGGTCGCAAGTATTTTACAAAGACTGCTATTCCAAAAATGTATTCAGAGTGTAGGCAAGCAGTGGAGAAGGAGCTGTCCACCGTCTCGTATTTTGCAACAACCACAGACATATGGACGAGTCGCACATGTGACCCGTACATAAGCTTAAGTGTGCATTTCATTGACGGCAATTGGAATCTGAAGAGTAAATGCTTGGAAACGGCATATTTTCCCGAAGACCACACGGGGGAATTTATTGCGCAAAACCTGACTGATACGCTGGTCTCATGGGGTCTGAATGAAAGCAAGCAAGTGTGCATCACCACTGACAGCGGGGCAAATATAGTGAGAGCCGCTTCACTTAACAAATGGACTCGGTTGCAGTGTTTTGGCCACCGCTTGCATTCAGCTATTGGTGAGTAGCGTTGTCATTTAACATAGTCATTATCTACATATAGTTTATTTGGTCGTACAAGTACACTGTAAAAAATAAGTTGCTTCCTTAAATTACAATTACAGTCATTAAACTGGCTTATAAATGAGTTGAACCTTGTACAACTTCTAAATTAAAAGTGAAAAATTGTTTGTAATTTTTTTTTTTTTTTTTACAGTGTATTAACACTAATGTGAATATAGAATCAATTAGAAAAGCACAGTTAAGACAAAAAGACAATTATGCAAGTCCTTGCCTTAATTTTAATACAAAAATTATTTTAATCATTAAAATAAAAATGTTATTAATTTAAAATGTGTGTGTTTTTTTGTGTGTTTTTTTACAGGTTCAGCTGGAAAGGACAAAGGAGTTGAAAGAGCCATCGGTGTGTGTAAGAAAGTGGTGGCAGCATTTTCTTATTCATGGAAGAAAAAGAGAGATCTGGTAGCAGCACAGGAAAAACTCAATCTCCCCAAACATCAGCTTGTCACAGAGTCACCCACCAGATGGGGCTCACGCCAGAAGATGGTTGCAAGAATGCTGGAACAAAGAACGGCCATTGCTGAAGTCCTTGCTTCAGACAGAAGCACCCGTCACCTGGTTCCAACATGGCAGGACGTTGACGTCTTAGAATCTGTGCACAAAGCACTAAGTCCCTTACTGGAGTTCACTGATTCTCTTTCTGGGGAGTCATATGTGACTGTGTCATATGTGAAGCCTGTTCTCCAGCTGCTGAGAACAAAATTACTGAGTGCTAATGAACGTGACACACAACTCACAAAAGACTTCAAGTCCAAAATCATGGCATACCTCAATGAGAAATATGCAGACCAGGTCACTGATGACCTACTCGACGTGGCTACTTTAGTTGACCCGAGATTCAAAGCTCAGTACATCAAGCCAGACAAGGTAGAAGCCATTAAAACACGGGCACTGGCTGAAATGATGGATGATTACCAAGGCCAACCCCAGGCAAAGACTCTGGATGAAACAGAACCAACAGGTGCAGAAGGAGGAATTGCTGCTGAACCACCTACACCACTGGGTATGAAGAAGCAACGAAAGTCTTTGGGTAGTTTCTTCAAAAAGCAAAGCCCTAGTGCAGATGCCTTACCTCTCACTGAAAGACAAAAAGTACAGAGTGAGCTGGAAAGCTACCTCATGTGTCCTGACGCTGACAGCGAGTCTGAACCGCTGGAGTGGTGGAGGCTACATGAGCACAACTTCCCGAGAGTGAGCAAGCTTGCGAAAAAATACTTGTGTATCCCAGCCACCAGCACACCCTCTGAGAGAATTTTTAGTACAGGAGGTAATGTGGTCACATGTTCCAGGGCAGCTTTAAAATCAGAGAGGGTAAACCACTTGTCTTCCTTGCTCACAATTTATAAGCTATGTATATTTGAATATTGATGTTTGGTTGCTGTACTTAAAAGCTGAGGTTGGTTTATTATTTTATCTTGTTTTTTTTTGTTTTTTTACAGTTTTAGAGGTTTGTATTGTTGTTACTTATTACAGATGTGGATCTACCTCAAAGTTTGCCTTGATTGTTCTACGTTTACACTTTTGCATTGCACAGATTTTGTAACATTTTATTTAAGTTCAAGAATATAAGACAAAGATTTTTTTTACGTTGTATTTTTTGTTTTTGACTGTTAAAACTAATATAATTAGTTTTTTGCCTTAATAATGTGGATAAATAAAAAAAAACAGTGGTTTAAATTCAAACTTTTCTACTTGTCTTTAAAAACAAAAGGTTATTAAAAAAAAAGTCAATAATTATCGATACCGAACGATATGAAACATTATATCGTGATAATTTTTTTTGCTATATTGCACAGCCCTAGGTGCTACCACAGAAACCGAAAATTCTTGGGCCAGCAGCATTTGTCCAAATTTCAATCTGAATCATTGTATTTCATCAGAAACAATCTGAAAACAGGGCTTTAAGTGTAAAATACCGAACTTGTCCTTTAAGGCTATGTTTTTTTTCATTTGTATAACTTTTACCCACATAGTTCTCGCAGGTGACGAAAATCCTGAACCTTTTGTAACCGCATTAGCTCATATAATATATGTAGGGAATTTTAATAATTAATCAGGAATATGATTAATATATATTGCATATTACAGTTACATTAAATTATCGAAGCTGAAAATAGATCGATTGTATATATGAATGATCACCACAATGAGTTATGGTTCGTCATTAATATATCAATAGTCTTATTACAGATCGATTATATGTCACGGTTCATGAATTCACTGTTTCCTTTGTAATGGGAGATTTTTGATTTTCATTACTTACTTTGATTTTCATTAACATACACTAGATTGACTACTATGTGTGTTGCTGACTATGTGATATAATGATTGATGTGAAACGCCTGCGAAGCAGGAGAAAGAGGGGGAAAGCTTTGAAGGCTGAAGCCCTGACCCCTAAGGTCAAAGGGCTGTCCAATTTAGGACTTGCAGGCTGTAAGTTAAGCTAAACTAAAGTTCAGTATAATAGGATCACTGGTGGTGTCTTATCCATCTCTGGAGTTTAAAGAACCTTGGAAGATAACAATAACAGAGTATAAAGACTGGCCTGCCCCTCCCTCCTGGTCGCACTTGTTCCACAGACTGTACTTGTGACTTCTGTGTGGCAACTGGGCCTTCTTGCAAGAATAAATTACTTTTTAATGATCATTTGATTCCAGACTGTCTCTTACGCCAAAGATGATTGTTTAGTGAATTAAACTGCCACAACAATTGGTGTCAGAAGTTGGGATTCCATGGCGGTTTCTTCTGGCCCTGAGTAAAGCGGATTGACGACTGATCATCCTGAAGCACCAGGCTTTAGTCTTACCTCGCAGAATTGAGAGAGAAGAGCCAACTGCTATCAGGGCCAGGAGGAACTCCACTGGAATCAGAAAGAATCCAGGTGGCAACAGAAAATCTTGGGTAAGAGACAGCAAATTTATTTTTCATTTGGGGAGTTTGAAAAGAAAATTTTGTGGGTGAACCATAGTGGCTGTATTTGAGAACTGAAACTAGAGCTGTGGTACGAGGAAAAGAAGGTTTTTAAAAAGGGAACGGAAATTGAGACCTAGGGTAGGTCAAGAGATTGTCCAGACTAGTGTTGTCAAAAATATCGATATTTCGATAAATATCGATACTGAAATATCTGAACGGTACCAATACTAATTTCCTGAAGTATCGATACTAGCCGAGCTGTCACTTTCACTTCTCTCCAAAGGCGCGTTGATAAACACCACACGCGCACTAGTCTCATTCGCTCTGGTTAAATAGCAAAAGTGAAGTGAATGGGGCCGATCACACTTGACGCGTTTTTTGCAGTGAGAGGCGTCTATTTTCAATTGGTTTCCAGCGAGCGTTCTGCGCGCTGTTTATGTGCCTGCTGCGCCTCGCGGGCCTTCCGTTTTAATGATGAAAGCTAGTTGCTTGAACGCCCGGAGAGTGCGATGATGGAGGATAAACTTGTGGTGCTCTCGCGGGTTACCAGGAGCTTAATGACTTCACGAACCGTAACTACCACAATGTTAACAGAAAGTAAAAAAAGTTAATAAAAGGCTGATTTGACGTTTACTTGACTGACAGGACAGCTGTTTCAGTGGTTGCCGAGCAACATAACAAACGCAGCGCACTGCTGGTTCTGTGTGATGAGTGCTGTGTGCCTCGCGTTTTCGAACCTGAAAAACGCGTTAGTGTGATCGGGGCCTAATATAGCTAAGCACCTGAAAGACCGACACCGGGATCTATATAATTTCGAGAGGTTGGTAACTCTTCTCATTTTAACATTTCTGAAACATTAACCAAGATGGCCTAGTATTGTTGTTGATATGAGTGTGTGTTGTCTCGTTTTTTCACCGTAATTCTTAAAGTTAATATAATCTGACTGAGAAATCTTAGACAAGTAACGTTAAATATTTTAACTGTGGTCAAATGTAAATTAACTTGTGCTTATTTAACTTTATTCAAAAATTTGTATTTAATTCTGCAATTTGCCTTCATATCTTTTCATCAATTTGATTACACAGATACTAATTAAACTAAACTGAGCTATTGATTGACATCTTTGAATTCAATAATGAAATGCCTTTAACTGAAAATTTAATGTTTTATCTTATTATTATACATTACTGACACTATATCCTCCAATTTGATACTGTTAAGTGCTTTGACACAATCTGTATTGTTAAAAGCACTAATAGTATTGTTTTTGCGTATAATGCACACACGTTTGTGTTTAAATCTGTTCATCAAATAACGTTAATGTATTAACCAGCATTAATGCTTTTGAACAAGTGCACTACTTCAGGACATTTTTGTTCATGTAAAATATACCTCATTGTCATGTTCTAGACTTGTTATATTTAGCTTTAAATAATAAAAAAAAACTTAATATTGTGGCAGTTTTTTTCTCCGTGGTATCGAAAATGGTATCGAATATCGATATTTTTCAAGGTATCGTGACAACACTAGTCCAGACCAAAAGCCGAGTACTCGTTATTGTGAGATTAATAGGAGCTGAAATAATTGATCACTGGAACACTTCCAGGGAGTCAATTGAGAGTAAGCAGAAAAATTAATTCCAAACCTTTCCTGATTTCGGGTGAAAATTTGAGTAAGCGCGCTGAAGTAAAATCCACAGGCAATAGTGAAAGAAGGAAAATAACAGCCATTATGGGGACATCTAATAGTAAATACTGCACACTACTGTGCAATGAAGAAACATTATGGGCAAAATGCATGCAAGTCAAATTAAGTGATATAAAGATGAGGAATGAACAAAGGTTTTATTAAGCAGAATGGGGAACAATTATATATTATATAGTTGAAGGAGGAGGCAGCTATAATGGCTGTCTGTGCATTTTAGGGATTGAGAAATGAGAAAATAATGATAACATTAATTTGGATTTGTTTTAATTAAATTGATGGCATATAGTACAAATTTTATACTTTATGAAGAGAAAATTAATGCTGCCAATGATAATGATGAAGATTATGATTCGGCTATGTGATTGAATCTGCCACTGGTGGACTGTAAAAGAATACAGAGAACTGCTTATCAGTGGCTCTGTTTACATTCCTGATCGGGACACACTGCTTCAAGGGTGTGCAGTAAGTTGGAGCCGTTTGCAAGCTCAATGATCAAACTATAGGCAAAGAGAGTGTTTTAATTGTGGTGAAGCAGGGCATTTAGCCCATTACTGTAAATGGCCACTCAGAAGGTGTAAAGGAAAGTGATAATGAGAAAGTGACGTGTATTAATGTGTGTTTGAAAGTAGAACAGTATTTAAATGACGATATTAAAGTTTTCGTCTGAGAAAGAACTAAGAATGTGAACGCAGTTAAAGAAAGTGAAAAGAACGTACAAGTAAGTGAGGTAGAAAAGAAAGTTAAAGGAAAGTTGATAGATGGAAGTCGTAAGAAGATTGAAGGTTAAAAGAAGGTTGAAAGATTTAAGTCGGGAATCCTTTTGAAGGAAAGAGCTAGTGAATTGAGGAATACAGGTTGCTAAATGTAAAATGTGTAGAAAGGCATCTGATTAAACAAACAGATTGTTAAGTGTTTTGAACGTGGATGGAATAGTGTTGACCATGAAAGAACTAGGAGCTGATGTTTTGCTTTAAGAAGATAAGCTTGTGATTGGCTGAAACAGTTTGCTTATCTGAATCTGGTGTGTGCTGTGGCTGAGACGGCCAGTGCGACAGAGACACGATCTGAGTGAAAATTTGTAATGTCTAAAATTCCCTGATGTGGGCAACAGACAAATATGAAATATGGTTATTGGAAAATACATGTAAATTCTGGCAAAGATGCCTAACGCTGGGCTAGAGTTAAAAGATGGTAGATAAAGTTTGATTTTAGAAGTTTATGAGAGTGCAGTGTACCAGTCCTAAATGCTTCAGAGTCTCTCTCTCATTCAATGTCAGCTAAAAGCTGTTATCTGAGCCTATGTCATAAATGATAATAAGCTATTTATAGTAAGGCACAGTGTTTTAGTTGAAAACCACAGATATGGAGATGTTAAAAGAAATCATGCTACAGGCATTTCATACATTTGAAGGGAAGTTTGTAAATGTTTTAAAAGTAAAACTGAATGACTTTAAAGAAGTCTTAAACGATAGAAGGGACGTTTTTGACTAGTTTAATTCAGGGCCAGTAACTTCTTTGTCTGATTTTAGCCTCCACCATGAAACAGGGCTAATGGTTCCGGCTACAGATGTAACAGTACAATGAATAGACGGATGTGATTAAAATTCACTGAGATTTTGCTGATTCTGACAGATTTAACAGATTTTTGTGATTAAATACTGTTGTTATTAACCTGTCTCCCTGTGTTAACACTATTAGGCAGTCCAGAGTGCTCTGGTGACTCTTGAATGTGCCTTTCCTAAGCTCCAGAAAACAACTGAGTCTGTTGGGGAAAACTGATTTCGTGATGGGAAAGAGCGGTAACCAAGTGTGTACGAAGTGATTACCCCAAAGACGGGTAAGATCCTTTGGCCAAAGGTCAACCTAAGACAGGGGAAGTCACGCCACAAACACTGGGCATCTCCATAATGGGGAGGTGTTTTTATGTGAGAAAGGTATTAGAGTTGAGCAGGTGACTGTGAGGCCAGCAGCATCAGCAGATCACTGAGAGGACGGATGGGCTGTGAGGAGTTACGGCACGTCTGACCCAGAAAATGTGAGTTCCTCTATATACCACTCACCAGAAAACCGCATTCATTGTATGGCTTGTTTTTCATTATGACAAGTGTCTGCAACTATGCCAGGGGACAACACCCTGAAGAGAAGAAAATTAAAGATTAAGAGCTAATGGGAATGGGCTTTCAAGAGCCAGCTGAGACCATGAGGGGACTGTCATTATTTGTTGTGGAGACAGTAACAAAACTTAATTTATGTCAGGAACATGATGCTGGTTGCCTTATGGGCAAGGGAAAATTATAGAAGTGTTGATATTGAAATAATATGTCTGTAAGATAGTTTTAACTCCTGAAGGTCATTAGACATGTTGGTGGCTAAAGATGAAGACAGCTTGTGATGAGTTAAGAGAAATTTCTGGATAACAAAGGTTAGGCGAATTGAGTATTTAAACTAAAGATAACCTTAGAAATGCTCATAGCATAATGTATTTTAGATTGTTGTAATGGTACTAATTTGAGTTAAACATTTGTATTTTAAAATTTGTGAACTATTAAGGGTTCTAGACTATGATTTATTTAGTTACAGTCTTAGGGGGCTGTTGAGAAGATTATTTGTTTATATTGAGAGAGACTGCTGAGTGGAGGAAGGGTACTCTGTCTGTCTTTCTGTTATCGGCCTGATAAAGCAAGCTGAAGCAAAATAACGATAATGAACAAAAACAACCCAGCTGACTTTTCTAAGAGAAAAGGAAAATAATGAACAGACGTGCTTTGAAACTGGTTAAGAGACAATGTAAAATTAGATCAAAGCTACAGGAAAATGAGAAGTTTAAAATCTTATTTAAAAATTTAAATATGTTTAGAGTAAACACCAAAAGATATGAATATGAGGATATGAGCGGTTCATAGTCAGGTATGCGTGTGTGTTTGTTTGGCGGTGACAGCATTGTATGTTTTATGAGTGTTAATTCATGTTTGGTATGTGATTGTTTAGGGGAGCTATTCCGTCTGAATAGTGTGTATATTGTGTCATTAACATCTGGAATGAGTTTTATCATTACAGATGGGTTAAGGCAAATGACAAATTTTAAAGTTGAGAAAATGGTACAGATTTGATGGCAACAACAAAAGTGACACATTGGCGAAGGCAATATCAACTTATCCAGAGAGCCCTTCACATTTATGAATATTGTGAACTGAACAAAGAAGGAGAATGTTGTTTGACTGATACTGACCAAGTCTGTACACCACGACCTGACCTGATAGAAACAATTGATGACTTTGACATTGGAAAATGTTTGTTGATGACTGACTTAAGAGACCAGACAACAGGCCTGAAAGGCAGGATATGCGGTGAAACTGAGGGCCGCTGTCCTTCAAATACTTCGATAAGAAGATGAGATTGTGGCTTGGAGTGAAGAATGTAATGTTTTGTTTCAGAGGCAGAGAAAGATGTCTGGGGGAAAAAACCCTGCAAAAAGTCATTCTTCTCCCTAACAAAAGTGTTGTATGTGTGTGCTAATAACAGGGACTGTTTCAACAGGGAACGCCAGGGCAGATGCGGCAGTGAAGGCCGCGGCAGCACCGCAGACAAAAGAAACTACGTACTTTACTATCTGACAGTAACCTCGACATTTGTTTTTCTTTACAGAGCATGCAGACTTTTGATACAGGGCAGAATGTCAGGATGGATTGTGTCGAACAGAACTGATTCTGTTCCAAATGTAGAAATATTGTTTTGTTGACATGAGCAAAATGGGTTGAGTGTTTTTCAGGTAAAACAAGGACCCTGAGTGCTATTCAGTGAGCAAAATTATCTGGTGACAATATGTTTCAGGCGGTTGATTCCACAGGTCACACCAAATAATAATAATAATAATAAAATAGCTAGGGTCTGCATTCACAGGTGACAGCAGACAGGAAATGGTTCATTCCAGTGGAGGTGCGGTCGGGATCTGAGGGAAAATCTTGTAATGATCAGAAAGTGGTTGGAGAGGGTGACACCTGGGTCCACGCCCTCTCACCTTAGACTACACCAACCAACCTCAGCAACCCCACGCGCCGACGCGGAGGGCAGTGAGGGATCAAGGACGTGCTAGTAACGTACCTCCTTTGCCAGCGAGGGAAAGCCCATTGCAACGGCACGCAAAGTGTCATATTGGTGAAGACGGAATGTCCATGGGGCTAACGAGATGATCAACACACCTGGAGGAGGATGTGGACCAACTAATGGTTTAAGTTTAGCAGAATAATTTGTTTTGTGACGATTTTGATGATTTTATTTGATTAAGCAAATGTTTTCAGGGAAAGTAGAAAATCTATTCAATGATGACTCTTATGGTTAGATTTTATTAAATAGGGTATTAAATAGAGCTTACTAAGTAAAACCATTGCCCGATTGAATTAAAAGTTAACAAAAAAATGACAGTCCATTCTGATGATGAAACTGGTGAACAAAATGTGACTTTGATACTGATAGCGGAAGCTATAGTAACATGTGGTAAATGAATGTTTTCTTTATGTTTTCTGTTTATGTTTTTATTTTTCTTATTTCATTTTTGTTTAATTTTTCTGATGTTTTTATTTTATGGAACGATGATGATATGTAAAGAGGGTTAAAAGCAGTAGCCATCCGTGTTACGAGATGGCATACAAGGACAGGGTTTGAACATGAGGGATTTTCTTATATACTTTATCTGTGTTTTTATAGCATGTTTTGTTGTTTTCCTACTAAATATAATCCAACTTTTTCTTGTTTATACTGAAATGACTGAGGGTCCGACCTATAGTGTTGGGGATGCAATGACAGAGCTCGTTCGTCTAGCCCGGTTTCAGAATAAAACTTTATCTGCTTGCTGTAAAATTAAGGGCCTATCCTTGGGAAAATAGCCTGAGCTTATTTCATTTTAATCTTTTTTCCTACTAGTTTTTCATTTTAATCTTTTTCCTACTAGTTTAAGAGTATGATCAGTTATATGAAATTCAGAAATGAGAAGTATAAGGGTGATGTAAGACTTAAACTTGGTACGTTTCATTATTATTAGTATTGTGTGAGTGTTTTGATGAAACAATTATCAATGAAGGATAAAAAGGGAGGAGTGTAATGGGAGATTTTTGATTTTCATTACTTACTTTGATTTTCATTAACATACACTAGATTGACTACTATGTGTGTTGCTGACTATGTGATATAATGATTGATGTGAAACGCCTGCGAAGCAGGAGAACGAGGGGGAGAGCTTTGAAGGCTGAAGCCCTGACCCCTAAGGTCAAAGGGCTGTCCAATTTAGGACTTGCAGGCTGTAAGTTAAGCTAAACTAAAGTTCAGTATAATAGGATCACTGGTGGTGTCTTATCCATCTCTGGAGTTTAAAGAACCTTGGAAGATAACAATAACAGAGTATAAAGACTGGCCTGCCCCTCCCTCCTGGTCGCACTTGTTCCACAGACTGTACTTGTGACTTCTGTGTGGCAACTGGGCCTTCTTGCAAGAATAAATTACTTTTTAATGATCATTTGATTCCAGACTGTCTCTTACGCCAAAGATGATTGTTTAGTGAATTAAACTGCCACAACACCTTCTTGTCTCGTGTTGCTGTTGTTTTGTGTGTATGGGTGTGTGCGTGGGGGCGTTACCGCTAATCCCAGTTGATCAACGATCCAGATGATCTCATTCTTCTCACTAGGGGTGACCCCGAATAGTCGAAGATTCGATGCTTTGATAGGAGGAGCCTGATTCGACTACCGATCTCACGGTCGAATCTTCGCAGAGGTGTTATGAAACGAGGATCATGCCTCTTTGGCTATATGAGGGCGCTCAATGTCTGATTTCACATAGAACTAGCTTTTATGTCAATACGTTAATATTCAGCCTATTATGATAATGCTGTAGGCCTATATAAAAATGTGCAAAGAAAGAAGCTTTTAATAAATATTTTTTAACGTGCGTGAATAAATCCAAACACTCCGTGACAGATTTAAGTTTCACTTTCAATCCGTGACCGACAGAGGAGCGTCTTCGCGGCAAGGATTTAAATCTTTAACAATGTCTGGGATAAGAAAAGGAAAGGATATTTTCCAAGGCTGGATTTAGCATTAGGAAAATCTGAAAGTGATCGCACTTCTGCCGGCCAACGTTAACATGTTTCACGCATAGACTGGGTTTCACGTTAGAATGTATTTTATCCGCGCGCACAATTTGAAAAGACTCCAACGGACAGACAGAGTGAAAGACTTTCAGGATTTGTTCTCTCGATCAGGTATAGGGTACAAGTGATTTCAAAACTTTTCAGCCGGTTCTAATTTTATTTTTGGATGCTGTGAACATTTTTAGCTAAAAAGACTGCCTCTCCAGTTTAGCATTTATTGTTGTTTCTGCAGTTAAAAAGACAAAGTTGAAAATTCTGGTTACTATCGTTATTTTAATAATTTCTTTATTTTTATTTTATTTATTAATCTGTCAGGGTTATCTAATCTAACTATTTGTGGCTTGTGTTTTGAATATATGTTCCCCTGCACTTTAGGCATTTTGCACACATTTGCTCCTCATCCTGTGACTTGATTCTGATTTATTTCGTTTTGTATTTTTATTTATTAGAAAGGTATATTCTGTTCTAATTTAATTTAGTAAATTAATTGTTTATTTTTTCGGTGCATCGATGTTGTGCTGTAGGCTGGCCTGCTCGCACAGGTAATTTAGCCGATTTAATTTGATTTGCATGTGAAATGCAAATCTGCAGTGTGGCCTTTCTGGAGTTATTTATGTTATTTCTTAGTTTTATTGATCAAAAATGTTTTTATACATTTTCTTCTATATCTTTGTGTGATTGTCTGTACATCGCGGCTTTGAAACGTTAAAGCCCCGCCCCCAGCCCCACCCCTATACACATGATTCGACTATTAGTCGACTATAGGCAAGACATGACGATTCTGATTCGACTATGAAAATCCATAGTCGGGGACAGCCCTACTTCTCACCAGCTGCAGCCTATTCACTCATCCTTAAATACTCATGGCATTCTCCTCTCTTTGTCAGATCGTTGTTTGATGTCCTTCGTGTGTGTTGGTCCTGTTCCTGTCGGCGGTTTGTTTCGTGCTCTTGTTCCTGTTCCTGTTTCATTGGACTGTCATTCATTATCTGGATTACTTCACCACTCACCGACATCACCGTCTGATCACTTCACCACCGGACGCTGACCATCTAATCCCTGTGTCACCAGCCTGCCTGAGGATCTGTCCATTCATCAATATCACAAATAAAGAGTTTTACTTGCATCCTTGCTTCCGTTTCATTGATTGTGACAGAACGATCTGACCATTTCAATTGAAGCAGCGAGTAGCCCTTCAACCTTGGATGAGTTTGTTAACTCCAGTATTCAACGCATTGACAGTCAGGAGAAGAATCTGAATGGCACGGCACGGGCTGTTCAAGCGCTGGTGACGCAGGTGTCCGAGCTCACCCAGCAAATTCAACATCTGCGAGCTCCCACTGCGCCGCCCACACCAGCCGTTCCCCCCACACCACCAGAGAGTGGTTCCCAGTCAGAGCCCCGCCTACCAGTTCCGGAATCATACACGGGTGAGCCAAGCTTTTGTAGAGCATTTCTGACTCATTGCTCAATGCATTTCTCTCTCCAGCCCAGAACCTTCCACAACGAGAGTGCCAAGGTGGAATTTGTATTGACTTTACTAACTGGGAAAGCAGCGCTATGGGGGACGGCGGTGTGGGAGAACCAAGACCCTTGCTGCGCCTCGTTCCAGACACTCGCCGCCGAGATGAAGAGAGTTTTCGATAGAGCGGTCGCTGGAAGAGAGGCGGCTCGAATGCTCGCGGAACTCAAACAAGGAGAGGTCAGTGTCAGATTACTCGATTGACTTCAGGACCCTGGCGGCTGAGTGTCAGTGAAACGAGGAGGCGCAGTGGGACATGTTCCTGCATGGGCTGGCTGACCGCGTCCAAAGAGAGATCTACGCCCTGGACCTACCTACTTCTCTTAACGGACTAGTGGAATTGGCTCTTCGAGTTGGATGCACGACTGACCAGGGTCGAGCGACGGGTGTTGCCCAGCCGTGGATTGAGAGAAGCTGAGAGTCAGCGGTCCAGCGGCGGGGACGTGGTCAGCCCCGTCGACGATCACGAGCCCATGCAGGTCGGGCGAGCTCGGCTTTCCCGGGAGGAGAAGGGAAAGGCGGAGGTCCCAAGGCCTTTGCCTGTACTGCGGCGCGGCGGGACACTACGCTTACAACTGTCCGGTAAAAGGTCCAAGCCCGGCAGTAAGTATGAGGCTACTGTCGGGTGGGATCTCCGCTGAGAAGACCTCATCAACATCTACGCTCCTCCCGGTAAGATTAAGATGGTCAGCCCACAACCACGACTGTCACGCACTGGTGGATTCAGGTACCGAAGGTAATTTTATGGACCATTCATTTGCACTCAAGTTTCAAGTTCCCATCCAACCACTCACCCGCAAGATTGCTGTTCATGCACTCAACGGCCAGGATTTACCCACCATTGCACTCATCACCGGACCCATCACACTCATCACATCAGGCAATCACTCCGAGACCCTTTCATTTTACATACTGGACTCACCTCTCGCACCTGTTGTTCTTGGACATCCCTGGCTCATCGATCACAACCCCAAAATAGACTGGCAGCAAGGATCAGTGTTGGAGTGGAGCAGTAAATGTCATGAGTCCTGTCTTGTGTCTGCCTGTTCGTCTGTTTCTGTCCCTGTGTTTCAGGAGGAGGCAGTGGATTTGTCTAACGTGCCCGCGGAGTACCTAGACCTGAAGGAGGTGTTCAGTAAGTCTCGTGCTGCTTCTCTTCCTCCGCATCGTCCCTATGACTGTGCCATAGATTTACTGCCAGGTAAGTCTCCGCCTAAGGGCAAGTTATATTCGCTTTCTGTCCCAGAAAGGGAGGCTATGGAGAAATATATTTCTGATTCTCTAGCAACGGGGTTCATCCGCCCCTCCTCTTCTCCAGCGGGGGCAGGGTTCTTTTTTGTGGGGAAGAAGGACGGATCTCTGCGACCTTGTATTGATTACCGGGGGCTGAACAGCATCACGGTAAAGAATACTTATCCTTTGCCGTTGATGTCTTCAGCCTTCGAGAGGTTGCAGGGAGCGTCTATCTTCACTAAATTGGACTTACGTAATGCTTATCATTTGGTCCGCATTAGGAAGGGGGATGAGTGGAAGACTGCTTTTAACACCCCCAGGGGGCACTTTGCATACTTGGTCATGCCTTTCGGGTTGTCCAACTCCCCAGCAGTCTTCCAGGCACTCGTCAACGAAGTGCTGCGAGATATGGTCGACCAGTTCATATATGTCTACCTGGATGACATATTGATAGTTTCATCCTCTCTCCAGGAACATGTGCAGCACGTCCGACGAGTGCTTCAGAGGTTGCTAGAGAATGGGCTTTTTGTCAAGGCGGAGAAATGCGTTTTTCATGCACAGTCTGTTCCTTTTCTAGGATACATCGTGTCGTCTGAGGGAATACGTATGGATCCTGAGAAGGTTAAGGCTGTGGTAGAATGGCCAAATCCAGATTCCCGTAAGGCCCTTCAGAGGTTTCTGGGGTTCTCCAATTTCTACCGGCGGTTTATTCGCAACTTCAGCCAACTAGCCTCACCTCTGACTACCTTGACCTCCCCCAGAACTACGTTCAGGTGGTCAGACGCAGCAGAGGCTGCGTTTGCCAAACTGAAGGGCCGCTTTGTTTCAGCCCCCATCCTCATTGCCCCTGATACATCACGTCAGTTCGTGGTGGAGGTCGACGCGTCAGAGGTGGGGGTAGGTGCAGTGATATCCCAGCGTTCTCCCACAGACGACAGGATGCATCCTTGCGCGTTTTTGTCTCATCGTTTGTCCCCTGCCGAACGCAATTATGACATTGGTAACAGAGTTGTTGGCAGTCAAGTTAGCGTTGGAAGAATGGCGTCACTGGTTAGAAGGGTCGGGGGTACCTTTTATCGTCTGGACCGACCACAAGAATCTGGAATACATTAAAACCGCTAAAAGATTGAAGTCCAGGCAGGCTCGGTGGGCACTTTTTTTTGAACGTTTTGATTTTACTCTCTCGTACCGCCCGGGTTCCAAGAACATCAAACCTGATTCTTTATCGCACATTTTTGACCGTTCCGAACGCCCGTCTACTCCCGAGTGCATTTTGCCCGAGACCCTATTTGTCTCCACACTCGTATGGGAGGTCGAATCGAAGGTCAAGACGGCCTTAGAAGGGGTAACGCCTCCGCCCGGTTGCCCACCGAACCGTTTATTTGTACCGGAGGGATTACGGTCCGACGTCATTCAGTGGGGGCATTGTTCCAATTTAGCTTGTCATCCAGGAGTAAGTCGTACCAAGTTTTTGGTCAAGCAACGATTCTGGTGGCCACTTATGGCTCGTGACTCGTGGCTTGCTCAGTTTGTGCCACTGGTAAGACCTCCAATCGACCCCCAGATGGGTTACTTCAACCGCTGCCTGTCCCTTCGAGACCCTGGTCCCATATTGCGCTAGATTTTATCACCCTCAGGGTTCCATCCCCACAGCAATGGGCAAACTGAGAGAGCCAACCAAGATTTAGAGAGAACGTTGCGATGTTTGGTCTCCAAGAATCCTTCCTCATGGAGTCAACAATTGCCAATGGTGGAGTACGCCCACAATACGTTACCAGTGTCATCGACGGGCCTATCTCCGTTTGAGTGTAGTTTAGGGTACCAGCCACCAGTTTTTCCCAGTCTGGAATCAGAAGTCGCGGTTCCCTCCGTTCACGCCTTCATCCAGAGGTGTCACCGCACATGGACTAGAGCCCGTGAGACTTTACTCCAAGTGTAAAGTCTCTTAGCGCACCAAGGCTAAAGCCGATCGCCACCGGTCTAAGCCTCCCGTATACGTCGTTGGTCAAAAAGTGTGGCTTTCTACCAAGAACATTCCTCTCCGCTCCGTTTCTAATAAGCTTGCTCCCAAATTCATTGGCCCGTTCACTGTCACCAAGATCATTAGTCCGGTGACAGTCCGCCTCAACCTTCCTCCTGCGTACAGGAGAATTCATCCCGCCTTCCATATATCAAGGATTAAGCCCGTGTTTCGTTCTCATATTAATCCGCCTGTCCCGGTTCCCCCCCCCCGCCGCGACTCGTAGATGGGGAACCCACATATTCGGTTAATCGCATTCTGGATTCAAGACAGAGGGGACGCGGATTTCAGTACTTGGTGGACTGGGAAGGTTACGGTCCGGAGGAGAGAAGTTGGGTGCCTGCTAGAGACATCCTGGATCACTCCCTTATTGATGATTACAATCAGCAGGTAAGTGAGTCTGGGGACGCCAGGAGGCGTTCCTAGGAGGGGGGGTACTGTCACGGTTCATTAATTCACTGTTTCCTCCTTGTCTCGTGTTGCTGTTGTTTTGTGTGTATGGGTGTGTGCGTGGGGGCGTTACCGCTAATCCCAGTTGATCAACGATCCAGCTGATCTCATTCTTCTCACCAGCTGCAGCCTATTCACTCATCCTTAAATACTCATGGCATTCTCCTCTCTTTGTCAGATCGTTGTTTGATGTCCTTCGTGTGTGTGTTGGTCCTGTTCCTGTCGGCGGTTTGTTTCGTGCTCTTGTTCCTGTTCCTATTTCATCGGACTGTCATTCATTATCTGGATTACTTCACCACTCACCGACATCACCGTCTGATCACTTCACCACCGGACGCTGACCATCTAATCCCTGTGTCACCAGCCTGCCTGAGGATCTGTCCATTCATCAATATCACAAATAAAGAGTTTTACTTGCATCCTTGCTTCCGTTTCATTGATCGTGACATTATATGAGATAACCTTTAATGGAATTAATTTAGTTATCGAACAATCTGTTCGTCCAGCAAACCGACCGTACGACTTCTTTATCAACTCTCAAGAAAAATGATCCTTCTTACAAACTCCAAGAAAGATTAATTTTCTGGCCGTGAACATTAATCTTTCTGTGTTCATAAAATTAAACTACTCAACGTAGTAAATAATAAAAGCTTTGTAGCTGAATCGTACGTTTTCATTGACTTTGTAATATGAGCATTTAGACAGAAGCAATCAAGAATATAATGGTTTTAATAAAATGAAACTACGAATACAGAATTCTACATTTACACACGGAATACAGGTATGTACAGAGTAAGACCATACACGACAAACGAATAACGAAATGAAAGTGACAGAGAGAAAGAGAAATGAGAGAGATCACCGAGATGATCACAGTAGGCATATGGCAAAATCACAAACAAGATGAACCTCTTTGAGAGACAGCAAGGAAACAAATCACATTAAAAGTTCAATAAAACTAATACTTGCAAAATGGTTCTCTTTGTGTTGCTGAGGAAAGCAGAGTCGTGCGTGTGTCCTTAAGAGTGGAGCGTGCTCTCTCGTTCTTCCGGAGCAAACGGAGTTCGCGGGAAATTCAAAGAGTCTCTTTAAAGTTGAAGTTGCCGGTTACGTTCGCTTCACTGAACGTAGGAAAAGGTCAGAAGACGAAAATAAAAACGAAGATTTAAAGAAAAGGAAAGAAAAGAAAAACGGAGAAAAACTCCCTAAGGAGTTATGAAAACCGGGAACCTCTCTCTGATGAAGTGCTCTGAGAAATTCTTTGGTTCGGTCTTCTTATGGAAAGACTGGGTTCACGCCTCTGTTCGTGCGAACAACCAATGACCGTCTACATAGTTTATGACGGCGTTTAGAATTCGTAATTTCTACCCAGAAAGATGGTACACATAGAATAATACATTTTACTGTAATCTCCTGTATATGGTTGGTTCAGTCAAACTGAGTCGGTTACAGAGATACCAAGAACGGCAGGAAAAAGGGGTGGAAATACAAAGTTATATTAGTATGCACGAATAGGAGGATTTATAGTTCACTCCTTCACCTAGAAGATCATGAGCGAAGCTAATATGAACTGGGAAACACACAAAAGTATATTGTATACATATTACATGCTTATATTCTAAGTTAATGTTCAAAGTTCATTTATGCGTGTGCGTAAAGGTGCAGGGAGAGTTCGTAATCTCTCTGAAGCTGGCAAACATGGAATGTCTGCTTTTCCTGCGTAGACTCAGCAGGCCCATAAAAGGTGTCAAAGGGGTAATTTGACCTAGACTTTCTGGCGTTCAGGCTATAATTTGCATCTGAGAGTCAGGAGGTTAAAAGCTTTAGCAATCTTAGCAAAGAATGTGTTTAGAAGGAATGAATGAGAGAGTCATGATTCATTAATTCAGAACCAATGAATGAATGATCTGCTCATACGCTACACTTTACAGAACATTAGGGATGTTCATAAAACGTCCTCTTTTGGTTATGAAAGTCCGGCAGTTCAAGGTTCCTTAAATGACTTTAGGAGGACGTTCCATATTGGGGATTCTATGGTCACACAGCAACGTTACAAAGAGGACATTTGGGACATTAACAGAATGTTCCCATACTGTTTGACTGTTATTCAGATGGGGACGTTTCATTAGGGACTGCGCTGCAACATATCATCCTGACCCATTTGGAAACATCGTTTAACACAATAAGTTCTCATAAAAACAACACCATTTCTATTACAAAGAAATTTACTTTAATTTACTTTACTTTAAAGTGGGCACTGAGTAGGTACTTAATTTCAATAAGTACTTACTTAATGAGTGCTAAAAGAGTAGGTTCTATAAAGCCTGATCGTGCGATCCATACATCATTCGCCATGTTCACGTTATCATGTGACCTACGGTGTTATCACAAGCGCAACCACTTAAAAGATATGAGTGGTTTAATTAATCTATCTGTAAATATCTTATAATGATGAACTTGAAGAAACAGCTGCCCATTTATTTTGTGACTGAAGTATGTTGATTTAAGTTCTTATATTTTTAACCCTTCTAATGTGACCCACAGTTTTATCATTAGATATTATTTTTTATTACGAAAACCCAAAATCATTATCTCTTGAATATGTTGTTAATTTCTTTACTTTATATGCAAACATTTTCATCCACAAGCAAGTGACTTAAATGTTCTTTATGTTTCCCTCTTTTTCTTGTTGAATTGACAATTGACCTCTCGTTTCATCCCTCAGGCTTATATATATATATATATATATATATATATATATATATATATATATATATATATATATATATATATATTGTAATGCATTATGATGAATTATTCAAAGATATTTGACCTTGTCATTGTGCTTTTTTCTCTCTCATATTATGATGTAGGCGAAACCATGATATTTATGTTTTCAGTTTTTTTGTCATTATGATTGTTCCTTGTTAAAAATACAACCATTGTATCTTTCCCTGATCTTGTATGTAATTATAAGTTCTGCAATAAAAAAAAAAAAAATGAGCGACAGGTGCACTAACACCAGTAACTCGACAACCCTACCTAGTACGGTTTTACTCAGCGTTTGTAATGTCTGCACAAAGGAGACGTCGGGCAGCTGCTCAAAGATCTCGCCTTTGGAGAAGACTGTTGATTTTATACTTGAAAAATATAAGTATCACTACTTGAAAATTAAGATTACCCCAGAATGAATTGCATTGCTAGCCCACCACAACACTTATGCACAATAATACTTAAAATATATTTATATATAGTTATATATCATATATAATATATATATATATATATATATATATATGTCATATGACATAGCTACACACTAGACAAATACAGCCAAGGTGAATACATCTCAATTTTCAGTCAAGCAATGAATTAATGCATAAATGAATGAAATAATTATATTTTATTTACTGACAATAGGAAACATGAATAAACGAGTAAACGATTGCTGCAGTCAGACTGGAATCTGATCATGGATGGGAAAGGGACATCGAGGCTATACTTGCCTGAGAGCACCATCTGCCTCATCACCTCGTACAGAACCCTGTGAGGCTTGTTTCAACAGCAAGCACTCCCATGCACGAAGCATAGTAGAGCGAGCCTTTGGCATGCTGAAAACACGCTGATGCTCTATTTTCTACACGACCAGAGGCAAGCCATGCCTTTGTGCCTGAGGTTTTTGCTTGCTGCGCTGCGCTTTACAATCTCGCTCTTTTCAATGGGGACATTGTTGATCCAGAGGATGAGGAAGACCATATCGTCAGCCACCCTGAACCCCACAACCTTGAAGCAAGTGTGGAAAAACATGTGGGGGAGAATCTGGCTGCTGCTGTGTCTGCTCCAAACATTCGTGTGCCTGCGCTCCATGAGCATGACTACATTTAAATCATTTAAACAGGTTAAACGGTTTACAATTCATGTTGTCAGCATTCCTTGCCATATTTCATTTCATATTTTTGCAATTTCATGCTAATTTTTGTTGTAGCTTTATTATTTTTGTGGTGTAGTGGGCTAAACCACTGAATTGGTAGCAGAATGTGTGTCCACCACCACTGTGTCCTTGAACAAGGCACTTTACTCCAGGTTGTTCCAGGGGGATTGTCCCTGTAATAAGTGCACGGTAAGTCGCTGTCATATCTAGTTTTGAGTTTTATTTCATGTTTATGTTACCAATTTTGGTTTTTAGTTCATGTATCATGTTACAGTCATGTTTCTTGTCTTGTCATGTCCCTTGCCCTCATATATTCTGCCATGTGCTTCCTAGTCTTTTGTGTTTCATGTTCTCATTGGTTAATTGTCTAATCATGTTCACAGGTGTGTCTTGTTTAGTGATTAGTCCTTGTGTGTATTTAAGCCCTCATGTTTGCTTGATATGTCTTGATCAAGCATTGTTTGTGTAATCACTGTATGGTGAGTGTTTGTTTTTGTCAAGTTATGCTTATTCAAGTCTTTGTTTTGTATTTTGATCATGTTGGGGTCTAAAGAAACAATACTTGGGTTCTGCAACTCTTCTCCAGTGGATTCGTTACAGTCGCTTTTGATAAAAGCGTCTGCCAAATGTGTAAATAAGTTTAAATGTGATTTGTGTAAAACCGTTTTGGTAAGTATCTGACACAAACATTCAATAAAGCTGCTTATTTCTTAAAGTTTATTTCTTCAAGGTACTACTATAATAAAACTTCATACAATTTATATTTGAGGGCTTAAAGGATTATTTCATTCAAACATATAAATTCAGTCATTATTTACTAGCTTTCTCGCTAGTCAATCCCTGTTTTTTTGTCTAAACACAAAAGGTGATTTATTTTTTATTTATTTTTTGTTGGTTTCGGTTCATACAATATCAGTCAATGGAGCCTGACTTCCAGAAGCTTCATGACATTGATGATGCTTCTGAAAGTTCTGTGCGAAAGTCAAGTCATTGTATTCAGACAATGGTCATCCATTGTATGAACAGAAACGTACTCGGTTACTAACGTAACCTCGGTTCTCTCTAGAGAGAGGAACGAGTACTGCGTAGAATACGCTAGGGGAAAATCCTTTTCCACGAGAATACTGAAGCCAAAAAAATTATCCTTTAATTTTGTATTAATGTAAAACGCGTTGCGGCAGCATACAGACATAGGCGAGGCAGCTCGCGCACCTATTGGCTGGTCTGCTGGCAACTGCTTAAGCCTATCGAGCGAGACCTAGAGTGACGTCAGACCCAATGAGGGCGCTTCGCGCCCTCTGCGTCACGTCCCGCCGAGACGGGCGTGGCTTAGGTCTATAAATACCGCTCGCAGGCATTATTTCTCTGGTTTTTCATAGTCGAAGCAACCAGAGCGCGTGCAGGCACGACAGGATACGCAGTACTCGTTCCTCTCTCTAGAGAGAACCGAGGTTACGTTAGTAACCGAGTACGTTCTCTTACGAGAGATACTCTCGTACTGCGTAGAATACGCTAGGGGAACCTACTGTAAAACGCCGTGCGTGCTGGGATCTGATACCATAGACTCAAGGGCGACAGCCCGGAGTTCATACAGTACATAATCACCCAGGGGACTCACAGGGAATCCTGGAAGAGAGGGGGGTTAGCCACTATCTTCCTTATAGCAGCATAGAGCAAGGATTGCAATACTCAATAGCTGCATAACTGACAGCGCCAGTTATGAGATTTTGGCCATACTAGACCGACAGTAGTCTGGCCTGTAGTGCGGGAACCTCTAGGTTGTAAAACCTTAAAAATGTAGACGGAGAGGCCCAGCCTGCCGCCATACAAATATCTTGCAAGGCAATCCCACTTGACCATGCCCACGATGAAGCCATGCTTCTCGTGGAGTGCGCTTTGACACCCAGCGGGCACTGCATGCCCTTGGTTGTGTAAGCTAGCGCTATTGCGTCCACTACCCATCTGGATAGGGTCTGTTTCGAAGCGGCTAGTCCCTTAGAACGCCCGCTGAACGAAACAAAGAGCTGCTCCGTCTGTCTGAAAACAGACGAGCGAGACACATAAGCTCTTAACGCCCTGACTGGGCAAAGGGAGCTTTCGTCCATATTTCCTTCAGTGACCGGCAGGGCAGACAGGGAAATGACCTGTGCTCTGAACGGTGTATTGAGGGATTTAGGAACATAACCGTGTTTAAGATCAATCTCCTGCAAGGGCTCAAATGGATGACCTTTCATGGCTTCCAGTACCGTAGAAAGGTCCCATATAGGGACTGTGGGAGGTCTGGGAGGATTCAGTCTCTTAGCTCCTCGAAGGAAGCGAATGACTAAATCGTTCCTTCCAATAGACTGGCCGAGCGTGGTCGAAGAGAACACTGCTATGGCCGCTACATAGACTTTGAGCGTGGAAGGGGACCTGCCCTTATCCAACAGCTCCTGTAGGAAGGAGAGAACCTCCGTCACACCGCAATGCAGGGGTGACACACCACGAGCTGTGCACCAGCTAGAGAACACTGACCATTTTGAGGCATAGAGACGTCGCGTAGACGGAGCTCTGGCCTGTGTGATAGTGTTTAACACTCCCTGTGGGAGGTCAGCGGGTACCCGTTGATGGCCCACACATGGAGGGACCACAGCTCTGGGTGAGGATGCCAAATCGAGCCGTTGGCTTGAGAGAGGAGATCCCTCCTCAGAGGCACTGGCCACGGGGCGGTGCTCGCTAACTGCATCACAATTGGGAACCAAGGTTGGCTCATCCAAAGTGGGGCTACAAGCAGCACTGAGCATCCTTCTTCCCTGACCCGTTCTACCACCTGAGTCAGGAGGGAGACGGGGGGAAAAGCGTAGAGAGGACGGCGAGGCCACTCGTGGGTCAGCGCGTCCTTGCTCTTCGAGAAAAATTCTGGACAGTGAGCGTTTTCTTGAGACGCGAACAGGTCTACTTCCGCTCTGCCGAATTTCTTCCACAGCAGCTGGACTGTCTGTGGGTGCAAAGACCATTCTCCTGTCGGAACCTGGTTCCTGGACAGTCTGTCTGGTCCTATATTTAGGAGCCCTGGCACGTGCGCTGCTCTCAGCGAGAGCAGGTTGCTGCGGGCCCATATCAGGAGGCGCCTGGTTAGCCTGTACAGAGTCAGGGACCTGAGGCCGCCCTGGCGATTTATATAGGACACCACTGAGACGTTGTCTGAACGTATTAGCACGTGGTGTCCCTTTATGAGGGGACAAAAGCGTGTGAGCGCTTTGCTCACTGCCAACATTTCGAGGCAGTTGATATGTAAGAGCTTCTCCTGCTTTGACCATTGGCCAAAAAGCGGTCTGCCCTCGAGCAGCGCTCCCCATCCCGAGGTGGATGCGTCCGTGGACACCACCATCACTCTCGAGGAAGTCCCCAGGCTTACACCTGATTGGTACCAGTCTTTTGCCTCCCAAGGTTTCAAAGCTGCAATGCATGCTTGATTGACCTTGACGCGAAGCCGACCGGAGGCTCACGCTGTGCGTGGTACTCTCTTTCTGAGCCAGAACTGCAGTGGGCGCATGCGCAGAAGGCCCAACTGGAGAACTGAAGATGCTGAGGCCATCAGACCGAGCATCCTTTGAAAGGCTTTGAGAGGGACTATCGCGCCGCAGCGGAACGAGCCGGCTGCGCGCCGAATGTCCAGTGTGCGCTGAGATGACAGGCGTGCTGTCATTAGCAGCGAGTTCAGCTCTATTCCCAGAAAAGATATAATCTGTCTGGGGAAAAGCGAGCTCTTTTCCCAGTTCACTGCGAGACCGAGATTCTCGAGGTGATCGAGTAAAATGGTCCTGTGCTCTACGAGCTCTGAGTGAGATTGGGCTAGAATCAGCCAGTCGTCCAGATAGTTCAGCACTCGTATGCCCCGTAATCTGAGGGGTGCGAGCACTGCGTCCATGCACTTCGTAAATGTACGGGGTGCCAGGGACAAGCCGAAAGGCAGGACTGTGTACTGATATGCCTGGCCCTCGAAGGCGAATCTCAAAAATCGCCTGTGACGTGACGCTATCTGTATTTGAAAATACGCGTCCTTTAGATCTATTGACACAAACCAGTCCCCCTGGCGGACGTGCGCGAGGATTTTTCTGGTTGTGAGCATCCTGAACTGGCGCTTCATAAGCGCTCTGTTCAGCTGCCGCAGATCTAGTATGGGTCTGAGACCCCCGTCTTTCTTGGGCACCAGGAAGTATCTGCTGTAAAGCCCCCCTTCGCTTTGAGCTTGAGATAGGGGTTCTATAGCCCCTTTGCTCAACAGTTTCAAAATCTCGGCTCGAAGTAGATGAGCTACTTTCGATTCTACCGTGGTCTCGACGCGCGCCATGAAGCGGCGAGGGCGTCGGCGAAACTGCAGCGAATAGCCTTCTTTTATGATGTTCAGCACCCATCTCGAAACCCCGGGAAGCTTTTCCCACGCAGGTGCGCGAGTAGCTAGAGGCTGGATGCGAAGCACGCTCTGATCGGCTCGCGATACAGCGGCTTTTGTGTGCTGTGACATAAGCGTCGCGCTCATGACATCTGAGGCAGGGGGCACGCTGATAACAGCGGGCAGAATCCAGAATCTCGACTCCTCCGCAGTGTTTAGCTGAGAGGAGGAGGGCTGGGCTAGTTTCATGTCTGTGTGTGGGCGTGGGCGCAGAGCAGCGGGCACATACACCACCTTTACAGCATTGCTCGCGTGAGCAGAGCATATGCATACTGGTCCTGTATTTACAGGGACCGTGAGACATGTGGGAAGTAGCGTTTGTGGGCACTGGGTAGTGGGCACTTTTGCTACATTTGAAGCGCAATCGATCTGAGTCGATTTTATGTGCTTATGTTGTTGTGTGAAGGGCTGTGCTTGTGTGTAGGAATGGGCACTGAGTAGTGGGCATTTTTTCTACACATGAAACACCGTCGGCCGTGGCCGGGACACCAGAAAATACACTCTTTAAGGGATTTATCTGGGTAGCCGTAGAAACGGCTTTTGTGTGCAGGCAAGCGGGTAATGGAACCGGCTTGTTGGCTGCTAAATACGCTGGACCAGTCACATTTCCTGGAACTGGACGAGCGGCAAGCTTTGGTGGAAGTCCGGCCGCAGCGGGACTTGGACACCGTCGCTTTCCTAGGCGTGCTAGGACGATTTCGGGGCCTCTGGCTTCAACGCAATCTTCTGCCGCGGGCCACGCGGGGCGGGGCGGCGGCCGGATGAGCGAGAGCGCGGTCTCGAGCTCTGGGTTTGGCAGCGTTGAGAAGAGGAGGCGGCGGGCGGAGGCTTAGGCTGTGAGCTCTGAGCAGACGGTTTCGCACGGCCTGCTGCAGAACCGGAGCGCTTCGGGAGGAAGTGCTTCATGGCCTGGGTCGCTTTCTGCACCTCAGCGAACCTATCGGCGAAATCTTTGACCGAGGTTCCGAAGAGGCCGGCAGGGGAAAGCGGCGCGTCGAGGAACGCGGTGCGTTCTGACTCAGTCATGTCAGAGAGCGTAAGCCACAGATGTCTCTCAGACACGGTGAGCGAGGCCATGCTCCGTCCAATGGCCTGTGCTGCTGACTTGGTGGCGCGAAGAGCGAAGTCTGTAGCGCTCCTCAAGTCCGGCACGCAGATTGCGTCAGGTCCTCTCTCGTCCAGCTGGCGGAGGAGATCGGCCTGGTATATCTGGAGCGTGGCCATGGTGTGCAACGCTGACGCGGCCTGCCCGGCGGCGGAGAAAGCGCGGCGGAGCAGGGCTGACGTCGTGCGGCAGGCTTTTGAGGGCAGCGCCATCTTAGCACGCCGTCCAGCAGAGGGCGGGCATAAGTGCGCTGCAATAGCCTCTTTGACCGGCGGTAGGGAGTGGTAGCCTCTGTTCTTTGCGTCGTCGACAGCGGAGAACGCCAAAGAGACAGAGGATCGTGTCCTGGCCGAAAAAGGGGAGCCCCAAGACTTAGCGACTTCTTCATGAAGCTCAGGAAGAAAAGGCGCTGGCTTGGATGCAGGTGAAACGCGCTCCCCAGGCAGGAAGTAGCCGTCCAGCCGGTTGTGAGCAGGCTGCTCAGGCGTAATCCACTCGAGGCCGAGGCTCGCCGTGGCCTGAGTGAGCACGCGCATGAGCTCCGCCTCAATGCTCCCTCTCTTTCCCGTAGAAGCACGGGCAGGGGGGGCGGGATCCTCAGAGCTCGCCCAATCCTCACTGCCTGATGCTATGAGAGAGCAGGAATCCCCCTCTCGTAGCAGCGCGTCGATCTCATCAGCGTCATCGACAGAAGCGGCGGCAGACCGCGGCCGCTGTCCGTCCGGAAGTGAAGCTGATGAAACCGGAGAAGCAGGCGGGCGCACCGGCGAGCTTTGACGGCTGAGAGAGGGCTCCGGGATTCGCTGAGCGCGGCGCTTTTTACGGCGCGGCACAACAGCAGGTGTGGGCGCAGTCTCGTTGAACAGTGCCAAGCGAGTCCTCAGAGTCGCTAATGGCAACAGCTCGCAGTGATGGCAGCCGCCATCAGCGAGCGCGAGAGCTGCATGTTCTTGACCCAGGCAGGAAGCGCAGATGACATGGCGGTCCCCGTCGCTGAGTGTGGCTTTGCACGAGCCACAAGCAGGCATCTTGAAAAAGACGCAGCTCTTTTAGACAGTGTGAGTCGCGCCGGCGAACACACACACACAGTGCAATAAAGGATATGGGCGCTGGATAGCGCAGCAGGAAGGCGATGAAGGCGGCGCGGCCAGCAGCTTCGTCGACTCATCCCGCTGAGGTGCTTCTTCAACAGCGCGGATTCTTCTCGGATCCAGCGATGTGAGTTGCTTCGCTGAAGGATGAAAAATCAGAGAAATAATGCCTGCGAGCGGTATTTATAGACCTAAGCCACGCCCGTCTCGGCGGGACGTGACGCAGAGGGCGCGAAGCGCCCTCATTGGGTCTGACGTCACTCTAGGTCTCGCTCGATAGGCTTAAGCAGTTGCCAGCAGACCAGCCAATAGGCGCGCGAGCTGCCTCGCCTATGTCTGTATGCTGCCGCAACGCGTTTTACATTAATACAAAATTAAAGGATAATTTTTTGGGCTTCAGTATTCTCGTGGAAAAGGATTTTCCCCTAGCGTATTCTACGCAGTACGAGAGTATCTCTCGTAAGAGAACCAGTAGAACAAATTTGACAAAAATCACATCCTCAAGGTCTTTTGCTAGATGCCCAGAGCCAGCAAGAGGCTCTGGGCTCACTGAGGATGAAGAGACTATAGAAACATCCGGGCCAGATGAGGCAATAAGGGCAGGTGGAGTCAAGTCACCTTCATTTTAATAGTGCTTTTTAACAATATGGATTGTTTCAAAGCAGCTTTACAGAGATAATAGGAAATTACTGTAACAGATTGTTTAGGCTTTACAACAGCTCTAGGATAAAGTTATTGTCCAACTAAAGTTAGTTTTGATTGATTGATTCGCTTCCGTTGCAAAGATCGTTAGTTATAGACTTAGGGGTCGCTAACACAACACCGTTCTAACAGGAAAACCCTTAAAGGAGAACTGCAGTCAATTTTAACATTGAGCTCTTTTTTTTTTTGTAAATTTGGAGTGCTGTCAGTACAGAGAACAACGAAAAAAATGCGGTGTTATCCTCTTTTTAAAATTTGCACCCTGTTGACTTAACCCTCTGAGGTCGAGAAACGCGCCCCCGCGTTTTGCTGGATTTTTTTCACATAGCAGCAACATAAACTTAAATTACTCCGTCATTTATGGTTATACAGAAAAAAGAAATATAAAAAAATAATCTGTGATATTTCTACTTTTGTATGTGTCCACTTACAATCAAATCAAAACATTGTGCTTTTGTAAAATAAAGAAAATAAACAGGGTGTGCGTTCTGCCTCTCCGTCGCGGTGAACTTTTTTTTCTTGAGCACGTCTATAAACTGAAACAAAACTCAACGAATACTTCTCACACATTTATGAGCCATTTACCTTTATAAACATTTAAGTGTGTACTTTTAAATGATCGGATTCAAACTGAAAACAAATATTCTCTGTTTAAGTAATTTGTATAAAACCAACAGGATGTCCAGTATCTCAAACGCTTGCTAATTAGTTTTTAATTCGACACGCCCACTCGCGCAAAAGAGATTCACATGCAAATCTCCACATGGAACGCGAACGCCCTCGTTACCTCAAACACAAAACACCAAAACACTTCACAAGTCTCTGCTTTTCGTCGAGTTTGGAAGACACGTCTGAGCTTACATTGGATTTACCCCCAGAAGAAGAAGAACGCGATTTGAAGACAAGAAAGATGTAAGGTAAGAAATTCTTACTTATTAGTTTATGGTATTGTTGCATAAACTTCACATTGCAGTTGAACTGTTGCTAGATACTGTATATGGTGAATATTATACTATTTAGCCCCGTGTTTCCTGATAAATACTGTTTGTGGATATCTGCTCAAACATAGATATGTATAACCATAATGTTTAATATTTTGGAGCGCGATGGCGTTTGAATGTATCATATTTTGGAGCGCGCTGTGGGTTTGAGTATCATATTTTGGAGCGCGCTGTGGGTTTTAATGTATCATATTTTGGAGCGCGATTGCGTTTGAAAGGAAAAATGCACCAAACATTAGGCTTTATGTTTTTACTATTATCTCATTTCATATCATCATAACGAATGGAACCATTTGAAGTAACATATGATAATCAATATATTTTTCTCTAGCGTAGTTGTTCTTGAAATCTTTTGGAAGATTTAATTTATTGTTATTATTATTTTATGCAGCACTGCGTAGCCTATGCCTACAAGGCACAACAAACCTGGTGTTCATTATATATTGTTGGAAACGTGTGTGTGTGTTTTGTATTCTGTGAATTTTAAAAAGAAATTTTAACCAGAAAAATCTAAAATCTATTCCCAAAATCGTGCAGCCCTATAGTTTCTCTTGATATCATTATGTTCACAGTTTTTTCTTTTTTTTTTTCTTTCAGGGACCAGATGCAACTGAGTCCTGCTGACTTCAACATTCACATGAGTCTCTGTACATGAACATGGTAAAGTGAAAATCAAACACCTTGGAAATTAAAGGTATGTACAATGTTTTTAGGAATGGCACAAAGGTCTCTGTCTTTGGATCATTGTTTTCAATGTGCTCTTTTGTCATTTGTATTTTTTGATTGTGTTGTGCTGTAAATAAATCCAAACAATCTAAAAGCCATTCTTTTTTAAATCTCCTCATTCTTTGTGCAAGGTTGCTCTGAATGACAGGGCCGGATCGCTCCTAATAGGGCAGTTAGGGGAGTGTCTTTGTCTTTCTCAGGTGTTAAAACCTTACATATTCATGAGATGATCACGCCTTTTCGCATATGGCTTTGTCACACAAAACACGTCTTAGAAATTTTAAATCAATATATTGTCTTATCTGAATGAGCAGTCAGGGTGATTTTCACATAGTTTTGGAGCAAATATTCTAGGCTATGTCATACAATTTTCAAAAGGGCCGTATTATCAACTGGCCGTAATTTTGAGATCGCAATAGACGATGGATGAATAGAGTGATGGAGGGTCTCATCCATGGCACTACGTGTATACCATTTCCAGGATGCTGCTGTGGCTCCCCATCGTCAGTGCTCATGCCAGTCTGGTGACATTTCAGATCCTACAAAAACACATAATACAAAAGTAGTCATTTTAACAGCACAATGTCATTTGGTTTCTGTATTAGAAGTAACAAAATGATCTTACTTTATATTTTTGTTTCAGATTTTCCCTTTTTTTTTCACAAATGCAGCCGTCACTTTTCCTTGGAGGCCCTGCTCAACCACAAAAGCTCTGCAGCAAATGCACAGAAATCAAGAATCAGAAAAGTGCTGTAATAATTCTGTTTGAAATTACAAATATTAAAATAAACTACAACTTAAGATTTCACAACAGATATTTTATTACTTTCAGTGGTATACTCAATCAAAGCCTTTGATGGCTTCATTACCCTTATGAAAAGAAAATATATTTCCCTATATATGAATGATCAATATATTAAATGGTTTAACAGTATATTTGAAAATATACAGAATAATATATTGTGTTCATATATTACAATATATTGAATATATAAGGAATTGCCGCTTTTCATATTTTGAAAAAATATGTAATAATATATTTTCTAATATCATGTATGTCATTTTATATTCAGGGATACACTTCATAATATATCAATGTACATGTGATCAGATATGGTACTGCATGTGTAATATATTGCAGATTGTCTAAGAGGAACTGTATTGCACCAATTACGATGCCAACTGTCTCAGTGGGTTGATTACCACATTTTGATGTCCAATGGCCACGAGAGTAATGAAGAGCAGGCAGTTGTACTAAATTGTTCTATTTTACTCTAAAGAATGTTGAATAGCAATAATCAAATACACTGTGTACATATTCACCGTCAAAGGATCACATAAATGCAAAGAAAATGTACATATGAAAAGCGTAGGCCTGCGCAAAATAATAAACAACATAAACAATGAATTATTTCAGCAGATTTGAATTTCAAGGATACAGATGTTAGCTGGTCTTGTGATTAGGCACATCTATGCCTATAGAATATATCCACAGGCTCTACTGTTCAGCACAGTAGTAACCCCAAAAACTCACACATACCAGAAAACCTTTTAAATTCCCAAAATAATAGAACATTAAACACTAACAGATTTCCCCCCTATATTAATATTGAGAAAAATACATTAAATAACATTTAATTTGAACATTTGCTCTCATTTAACAGTCAGAAGCAAAGCATGCTGGGAAATGAAGCCTAGCGCAAGTTCTGCCAGGAAAACTCAATCGTTCACGTCATGTATTACCTTCTCATTTATCCAATCATATCCTAATAGCCAGTATAAAAGGGTGGTACTTACACATGTCTGAGTTCGCAGATCCTGTCGCTTCAACCAGTTCGCAGAAACGACACCGGCGTTTACTCACTCGCGTTTCGATTCCAATCATAACACAAGTCATTCGTTGATTTGATCTCAGCAATTTTCGCGGTGCGCGAGTGCGACACAATTGCGTAGGAAACAAGAACGTGGCGGCTTTAAATCTCACGATCTCCTCACAGGTTTTTTCAAGTTCAAGTTTAAGTTCCACTTTAAAGGCTTTTACGTTGGTAGGCGCTTCCAGCGGCCACTGTTTACATGTCCCCATTAAAATGATTAAACTTCATTCAGGTAAGTATATTAATTTGCTACTCCACTACTAGCCTACTTCATCAGCGGTAAAGTTCAAATGGTGACGTGGTAGTTTTATAAAAAAAATATATATATACTACCGATACGCAATCTGCAATGCAACATACTGTAACATTTAAAAAAAAATAGGTGCAGGATAGCTCGCTGAATGGTTGTAGCAATTGCAAGCAAAGATTCACGTAACGGATATCCACAGCGCAGTACTTAATCTATTTTCAGCGTTGTCGATCCAACGCACTCATGGTTAGTTGCAAAATATTAACAACTGGTTGCTGAAAAGAATTGAAGCAAGCTTAAAAGCATAAGATATCAAATTGGCTTATATATGTTTATGCCATTTACAGCTCGCGCTCCTCATCTGCTCACTCACCATGTGAGAGTGCCTTCTATCTTAAAGGAGCATTACCTATTCAACTTGCTTTACACCTTCTCTGAATTCGTTATTGCTTCGCCATTGATGGTGATGTTTTTGCCAATCAATTCCCGACCGCCGGGAAGATTTAGACTTTTACCTAGATGATTGCAGACTTCAAACTGTGTTCTAATGTCTCTGAACATTTCCATAGAAACCACCTAAACAATCTTTCACACAAACTTTTTAAAGGGACATTACAGTGTTGTGGTGGAAATGACACAATACGTGTGACAGGTATATTTTGCATAAAAAGTAATATTGATAGTGGTCTCATATTAAATACTATAATGCATCTTAATTATTTTACTAGTGCTTAATTTAGTATATTAATAGTTACCAGTTAAGTCATATTTTTAAACCGTATTTTCATTGTTGAAGTTAAAAAGCCTGGGTGTGTGCGACAAGGAGAAAACAGTGATTTTGACACCTATAAAGAGGTTGAAAAGTATAAAAAATACACACACACAAAAAAAAAATCATAATAGGAAGGTAGTAAAAGGGTTTTAAGGAGGTTTTACTGTTAGTTTGAAAAAGAAAGAGGAATTTGTCCAAAAGTATATGTATTTTTAAAAATATGACCAAAGTACATAAAAGTGCCCATAGTCTAAGAATCACCCATATATATATATATATATTTATTTATTTATATATATATATATATATATATATATATATATATATATATATATATATATATATTATAGCAGGAGTATTTAATACAAAGGAAGTAAATGATACACTTACAGTGCTTATAATTCTCTATATCTCTATATACAATTTGACTTGTGGCATATAGGCCTACAATGATATGATTTTTCATATCATCAAGATCTTTTTTATACTTGCATTAAAGTTCTTCACTAACAGAAATATGGTACAACCGCCATAACTCTAAATAATTTTCTTTGGCGACTACTTTAATCCACCGATATGTGTCATCGAAATATTTACATTATAGGTATTTCATATTAAATGTACAAAGGCAGACTAAGGATGCTCAGGTCAAAGGTTGCAGACTTTGCCAAAACGTGCTTAACACAGTAGAACTATTAGTTATAAGTTTAGACTAATTCAAACCAATCACCAGACAAATCACAGTCAAGAAGACTCGAATGACATTACATTTTCTCATCTGTATGATTTAAATGTTCACCTATTTTTCTATTCAAGGGACTCACTTGGTTGCCATGGCAGTGATCTCTCTGTCATGAATAAAACTTAATTCATACAAGAGCAACTCGATGTCAGGTGTACACTGCGCAGCTGAGAAATAGATTCTACGCTCAAAAGTCACATCAGAATATCAAATGTGATTGAGGTTGTATCTTATTGGTATGCCGTCACCTTACTTCAGGTAAGTATTGTACTAAGATAAAAAAAAATATAAAAAAAAAAAAATACAAATAATTCACTATAAGTATCTCTTTAAGGCAGGGCATTTATCTCTCCTCTGTTAACAATGGCCACTCAGTGCCTAATTGAATTAAGCGATCCGATCATCTAGACGAAGGGTGCATATCCATTCAGATTTGGACATTTGGAACAGCAAAGGTCAGATGAATTGCAGAGCCTGTTCAGGCTTCTTTCATTCGCGCTTTACCGAAATTATCTTATAGTGGCTGCTAACATCTTTTGGGTTCGAAGTGGTGGCAAAACTTATGTTGTATGTGCTAACGAAGCTCAGTTGCATCTCTAGGCAGATCCTCTTGTTAGACGATCATGCGATTCCTGAGACATTTATCTGGCAATCAGTAGTCTCCAATTTCATGATTAAGGTCACGCAAGCACATTCTGACCTCTGCAATGCCATAGCTACGCACTTTAGTTTTCAGGCGGCTCTGCCCTTCAGCAACCCTTATCCATCACCCTGCCCTTCTCTAACAGTGATCATGTAAATTAGTCACTATGCTCAATCCAGCAGTGGTTCCCAATCCTGGTCCTGGGGACCCACAGCTCTGCACAGTTTGTATGTCTCCTTTATCTGACACACCCAGTTCAGTTCAGAGCTCTTTCCTAACGAGATGATGATCTGAATCAGGTGTGTTAAATGAGGGAGACATGCAAACTGTGCAGAGTTGTGGGTCCCCAGGACCAGGATTGGGAACCACTGAGCTAGACAGTGTATCACCGAAGGTGTGGCTCCCTACACCTTAAAAGCTTATATTCCTGCAGAATTTTGATTGAACTTTATTTCCCATCCTGATCACGGCCGGTTGTTCCTTGTTCGTCTACAAATTATGAAATCAATGTGTGGTGGGTCTTCAGTGTCCCCAGGGTGTGTGTGAGTGGTTTGGCTAGGAATGCCCCAAATATATTTTCATATACTATGCTGGAATTATCATTGAAGGCGAGTAAAGCGCATGGTTTTCGTCTGTCCCTTTGGATCCAGTCGGGCTGCTGCTCCCGGCACAGGGGGTGGAGTTTCAACAGCTTGTTTTCCAGCTTTCAGGATGGTTAGTGATGAATGATGTAGCTTATGTGTAGTTATCTTCTAGTTATTGATTAGCTCATTCTGTCTCGATATGCTATAAATCATATTCCGGGAGCTGGATTTATGTAACTTTAGGGTTTGTGATGCCACTAATCAAGAAGGAATGCGCAAAGTCCCTCTCAGAATTGTCGTAGTCCTTTAAAAGCAATCTCTTTAAATTAAATATTCTATGCTCGAACTTTGTGCATTGTTACTTTGCAGATGTTGTTTATGCTTTAACAGCAACATTAGCGAATTCATTAATCCCCCTTTATTCCGTTCCATTTCCAATGGTCTCTTCTCTTCCTATTTTCATATTCAGATCGTAGCCATATTTTAACAGCGTTTATGGCTCATGCATCCAGGGGAATTTTCTTCAGATCCTCACTCCGATCTTGCCCATGGTCTTTTCTGATTCACTTTCTCACCTAATTTCTTTACTCTTTATTAAGCACTCCAACTGACTCTCAAGTTTCTGGTATCATTAACAAATTCTAAAATTAGCAATACATTTTGTCCCTTCTCATCTATGATTAAAATTCCTAAAAAATTCCGCCCTAGATTCTCAGATCACTTCCCCTATTTTCCTACCTTACAAAGCATCTCTCTCTAAAGCCTGGTTCAGGACTCATCTAGTTTTTGTCATCAAAAGCTGCAGTTATCTCCCTCCCAGTATACTGGTTATTCCTTCAGGATCGGGACAGCCACGTTGGCAGATGAACGTGGCATTTCTACTCCAGCTATCAAGATGCTTGGCAAATGGTCTTCCTCTGCACTTGGGTCCTACATAAGACCAGATTTAAAAACTATCCTCAAAGCTCAGCAAGCTCTCCAGTAACAGTCCAGGTAAATACCTATTTAAACACTGGTGGTGGTGTCTGGCCAAGTGGCTTTGCATGTATTATGATGGCTGTGGTCCATCGACCGAACTTAAAGACGGCCAGCAGCCACGTAGCAAATGAAATGGCTGCGATCCATGCAACAGATCCAAAAGTGGCTGAGACCCATGTGACAGATCAAAAAGATGGCCCGTGGCCTGTGGCCCATGTGACAGATCCAAAGGTGACTGTGGCCCACGTGACCGTAACAATATAATGGAAGTGGTCCATATGACAGAACTAAAAGATGGCCTGTGGCCCATGTGTCCTATCAAAAGATGGCCTGTGGCCCATGTGTCCTATCAAAAGATGGCCTGTGGCCCATGCCATGTGTCCTATCAAAAGATGGCCTGTGGCCCATGTGTCCTCAAAAGTTGGCCTGTGGCCCATGTGTCCTATCAAAAGATGGCCTGTGGCCCATGTGTCCTATCAAAAGATGGCCTGTGGCCCATGTGTCCTATCAAAAGATGGCCGTGGCACATGTGACTTATCAATAGATGGCCTGTAAAAAAAAAACACATAAGTTCTAATATTTTTTTCTTTCTATTTTAGGAACTTCAGGATTCACGACCGGTGGGTATACTTTCTCTACCGTTCTTTGGGGGTGGGCCCCGTCCCGGTGGATTATTACTCCACCTAATTTTTGGGGGTGAGCTGCGCCCCTGCCCTCGTCTTCAGGCAGGATATGCAGATTCCGTACCCTCGGAATGCGAGTTACGGACGGGGCCTACGCCAAAGAATTTGATTGTTTGCTGAGCTCTTAAATGTTCATTGTCACAGTATTAATTCTCCCGAGTCTTTCTGGTAGAAATGAAGCCTAGCGCAAGTTCTGCCAGGAAGACTCAATCGTTCACGTCATGTATTACCTTCTCATTTATCCAATCATATCCTAATAGCCAGTATAAAAGGGTGGTACTTACACATGTCTGAGTTCGCAGATGCTGTCGCTTCAACCACCTCCATCCTCCCCTTCCACCACCAAGATGGGACTTTTCCTTCATCTCCCTAACATTTCTAGCTGGGTCCTCCCCTCCATCCTCCCCATCACCTCCAGACGGGCTCTCCCCTCTACCCTGAAGACGCCAGGATGTCCTCTCCTCCTTCCACCCCACCACCACCAGATGGCCCCCTTCCTTACTTCGCAGGGGGTGAGCTGCGCCCCTGCCCTCGTCTTCAGGCAGGATATGCAGATTCCGTACCCTCGGAATGCGAGTTACGGACGGGGCCTATGCCAAAGAATTTGATTGTTTGCTGAGCTCTTAAATAAATGTTCATTGTCACAGTATTAATTCTCCCGAGTCTTTCTGGTAGAACTAGAAATCTGTTGTAACCATCATTCCATGAATGTGTGTGTGTATGTATATATATATATATATATATATATATATATATATAATAATGTGAGTGAACATTCATTCACATTTATATGGGAACATGTATGTGAAATATATGTACACAATAAAGGATAATATTAATGTATTATTAAATATATTTGGTCTATGCGTCTATATTGAAAAATATAAGCACTAGTTTCCCACTATGTAATATATCGCATTATATTTTGCAGTATATTCCCATATATTTTTGTTCAGTAAGGGTAGCCACTCTCCACTGGATATACAAAAATGTGTGCTCATAAGTCCCTGTAACATCCAAACAAGATTCCTCTGTGATGTATGTGTTCAATACTACATTTAAATTGTTGAGGTAGTTGCTGATGTGTCAACTCACTTTTTATCCTAAGACAAATGTTCCTCAATTTATCAACAGTACTATTGGACAAATAAAATAAATAACTTGTAATGTTTAGTTACTTTACATAGATATGTTTATTTACCTTACTTACATTTATCTAATGTAAGCAGTGTTGACAACAGTGAATTCTACATAATAGCACACATACATCACTCAGATGTCTATTTCATGTTGTGACGTGTTCATCTGCAACACTTATCGAAGACTTTCCGGTCAGATGTTAAATAGACTTTAGTAAGCGTCTTTACGGTTGTATATGCTTTATGTAAATCCACTTTGGAGACGTACGTGTTCTTACTGGAGCTCCCCTGTTAGCTATACATAAAAACGTGTTTTTACGGCAAAATCACAAATATACTATACTTGTCAGGGTTGCAAGACAGATGCGAAATATGTCGCATCGCAAATGCAGTTAAGGTGAATTTGTTAGATATACACTAGTGTGAACAGCAGGAAAAGCCAGTTAGACACTGGTACAGAGAGTCGTGTGTATCCAAGCAACAAACAGATCGTCCAGAAACAAGATCCGAATTTGGCAGAGTAGCAGAGAGAGAGAGAGAGAGAGAGAGAGAGAGAGAGAGAGAACAAATGAGTCAGTGAACCTGAAAACCATGACAATACTATCTAGTCAAGACAAGTCACATTTATTTATATAGTGCTTTTTACAATACAGATTGTTTCAAAGCAGCTTTATCAGGAAAATAATGCAACAAAGTTTTTCCAGAAGAAAATGGTGTCACAGTCCAGCTTAAGTAAGTTCAGTGATATTTCATTTTTGTTGTAAAAAGTTATTAATTTAGTTAATTTATAAATATATAGCCGCTCTGGAGAAAAACCTTGGTAGAATCCAGGCTCAGTCGGGGGCCCAGTCCTCCTCTGGCCAACGAACGAAAAGTGTATGATTATGATTCAGGCAGCATTATAGGTCAGAAGTCAGATTGGACTGGAACAATCAGAATATTATCCAGTTCCATCTGGTTGGAGTGATGGGGTCTGGATCAGCAATGTCAGAGGAAGTATAACCCAAGGGTTTAGAGTTTAGAATAACCTCAATCTCCACCAACACTGTTTCTAGCACTTCGAAGGTAACTGACTGGGCGCCGATAGTGGCTGTCAGTGCTTGCTTGAGAGAGCAGATTTCTCGTTCCCAGCAACCTCCGAAGTGAAGAGCATTTGGGGGGTTGAAATGGAATTCAATCTGGTGTCTGGCAAGCTGTCCCTGAAGTTCAGGGGCAAGAGCTGCAAATGTTTCTCTGAGTTCCCTTTCTCCTCCCTTGAAATTGGTGCCCTGATCTGATATGAGTTCAAATGGGGTTCCACGTCTTGCAGTAAAGCATCTGAGGGCCATGAGGAAGAAATCAGCATCAAGGTTATGTAGTATATCAATGTACACTGCTCGAGTGGTTAGGCACTTAAAAATGATACCCCATTTCTTTTCAGTCCTCCTACCAACCTTGACAGCATAAGGGCCGAAACAGTCCATACCTGTTGAATAGAATGCAAGTCGGTATAATCGTAGTCTGGCTGGAGGTAGGTCTGCCATTTTGGGGATCTCAGGATTCTTTCTCCATTTTTGGCACTCTACACATGATCGTTGGTACCGCTTAACAGCTTCCCTAACACGGAGAATCCAGTACTTGCGGCAAAGTTCAGCAAATACTCTCTCACACCCTGGGTGGTGGAGTTTGGCGTAATAACTTTGTATGATGAGCTGTGTGATTGTGCGCTTCAGATCAAGAACGATTGGGTGTATGGCATCTCGCTCAAGATGGAGGCTATGACGTAGGCTACCTCCAACTCGAATTAGCTGGGTCTCACTGTCAAGTTCAGGTGCTAAGGCTTTTAAGCGGCTGTTATGAGTGAGAGGTTTACTAGTCCTTAATTGTTCAAGGTCTAAGGGGAAAGAATCCTGTTGGGATTGTTGTAAAAGAGTGACTTCAGCATCTCTGTAGGCACTGGCTGTCAGGCTGCCGGTGGCCGCCCCGTGAGAAGCCGTAGACTCTATCAACTCTTGGAAAGTCATATGATGATCAAGGTTAGGGACTGAAGTGCTGGTTGTGAAGCATGCAAGCATGCACAAACCTGTCTTGCGCAGCTCATCTCCATCTCCATCCACAGGATGTGGTATTTCAGGCCACGAACTTAGAGATTCTTTTAAGAATGATGGTCCTTGATACCAGTGTCTGTCTGGACCAAGCTCATTCAAGGACAGTCCCCGTGTGATATCATCAGCCGGGTTACTGGAAGATGGCACAAACCTCCATGTATGCTGCTCTGTGAGATCTTGGATCTCTGCCACCCGGGTGCTGACAAAGACCTTGAATCTACAAGACTCAGACTTGAGCCAGGTAAGGACTGTTGTTGAGTCAGTCCATAAGGTGATGTTATGAATGGGCAAGGTTAACTCAGTACTTACAACTTTGGCCAGTGAGCGCCAGTTAGTGCAGCACAGAGTTCTAGGCGGGGTATTGATTGCTGTTTTTTTGGCGCTACTTTTGATATTGCTGTAAGGAAAGAGACCTCCACATCCCCCTGCCGGTCTTCTGTCCTTAAATAAGCGACTGAACCATATGCCCGTTCAGAGGCATCACAAAAGATGTGTACTGTATGTCTCGTTGACTTATTTCTTTGTCTATGGCTGGACTGGTGTAAGACCTTGGGAAGGCAATGCATGGTAGAGATGGTAACTCTTGCCTCCCACTCTGTCCAAGCCTGTAGTAGATCAGGGGGAAGGTTTGGATCATCCCAGTCCCTTTTTTTGTCCCACAAGCGTTGGACTATGAGCTTAGCCCTGGTGGTGTATGGAAGGAGGTAGCCCAGGGGATCTTATTGACTGGCCAGCGTTCTGTAGATGTTACGCATAGTGGTTTCAGCACTCTCTTTGGGACAATACCGGTAGGAAATGGTGTCTGTTTGGTGGTTCCAAAGCAGTCCCAGAGCAGATTCTTGTGTATCTGTTTGGCCATGAGAAATCCAGAGTTCAGTACTGGCTGAT
Organism: Leuciscus leuciscus; assembly: GCF_965113295.1. Lineage (NCBI taxonomy): Eukaryota > Metazoa > Chordata > Actinopteri > Cypriniformes > Leuciscidae > Leuciscus > Leuciscus leuciscus. Next base: position 27,231,452 of record NC_138746.1, read on the forward strand.
TTCAACTCTGAGGGTAGATGGTTTATGGTTGACGGCTGATTACTAGACCACTGTCTCAATTCGAAACCACCATCTGCCAGTAGGATCCTGATTTTGTCGACGAAGCTTTTGGCTTCTTCTGTGGTAGTAAAGCTTTGCAGGCAATTGTCGACATAAAAGGACATCAAGACTGAATGCCTGACATCTTCTCCAGGTTGGCTGTGATCAAGTACATGCTTTTGAAGGGCGTACACTGCGAAACAGGGACTGCAGGTGGTCCCAAAGGGAAGGACATGCCACTCAAAAACACCAGGTTGTTCCTGTACCTTGAGATCTCTCCAGAGAAAATGCAGTATGGTCTGTCCTCTGGGAGCAACCTGACCTGGTGGAACATCCCACGTATATCACTGCTGACTGTAATGGAGTGTTCCCGGAATCTGAGCAGAACAGCGAGTAGAGACGGTCCCAGTACTGGTCCAGGGAGCAACAGCTCGTTGAGATTTTGGCCCTAATGTCGGAATGAACAATTAAAAACTATTAGTTTTTTCCCATTGTGATGGACCATATGGTGTGGGATGTACCATGAGGAACGGGAGTCCTGTTCAGTGTGCTGTTTCAGCTTTACAGCATAGCCTGCTTGTTCCAATTTATGGATCTCTGCTGAGTAAAAAGCTGCTTGTTCTGAATTTTTCGGCAATCGCTTCTCAGTTCCTCTCAGCTGTGAAATCACTGCCTGTTTGGGAGTATTGAGCTGTGGCATGTTTTTGACTCGCAAAAGAGGGGTGGCATATCTCTTTACCCCATCTACCTCGACCCTGACTGTTTTTTCATCCAGGAGCGCTATTGCCTCATGGTCTTGTCTGGATCTGGTACTGTTTTTTTCACTGCGCCAAGGTAGCACATTTGGTCTTTCAACATGCTTATAAAGATCTGTTGCGAGAGATGAAGTTGCAATGAAGAAACAGTGTTGTTCATTGGTCTCCCTCTGGAGATGCTGCACAGGACCCTGCAATGTCCAGCCAAGTCATGTCTTGATGGCAGCGGGACCCCCTGGTGGACCAAAGCGGACCGGCTCTACTGGAGCAATGAGATGAGGGTAGTCTGAACCGATAAGTAGCAAAGGACAGACATTGTCTAGATTGCGCAATGGGAGCCCCCCCAAGTGTTGATATTTCTCCCTCAATGCTCTAACTGGATGCGTATGTTCAGCCAGGCTCAGTTGCTGGGCCGTGAATGCACCTTTAATTTGGATCATCTTTTTGGGCTGCGACAGTGGGGGGATAGAGAATGACACCGCTGCACCACTAAGGACCTGGAGCTCTTGCCTGATTGTGCGGAGTGGTAGGTCTTCTGGCTGTTCCCATGGCTGGAGTGCCGATTGTGGCCCCACCTCTCAGGGTTGGCTCGATCAATAAGAAAGGGGGAATTTCCAAGCGGGAAATTCCTCTGTTGGGAGGATTTATGGCTCTGTCTTCGGTGTGGTTAGACATAGGCCTTGCTGTCTGTGTTCATTTATACTCAGATAAATATAACAAACACACACTGCATTCTATGAGAAGGTGATGTACAGTCAGAAGTGTGAGTCATTAAATGAGGATTAATTAGATAGGAGACACGATACAGGTGGGGTTACACTGACCATTGGTTTTATCATAAAATACATAGTATCAAATACATAATAGTATCAAAAGACACTACACAAGACAGTAAATTATTCACACAGTGTCCTGGGGTGCATGTTCATTTACAGATCAGTTCGTCCATAAATTAATGCAGGAAAGTCTGTTTTAAGGGCTGTGGGTCTTTCCTATGGCCTCTGCTTTTTCCATGTGACAACATTTTTAACAGCAATAAAACCAACTTATCTGATTGTAGTCATAGTAACCAAGACCCTTCTTGCCCTTGTTGGGGGGATGTTTTAAAGATTATTTGTTAAATATAACAAATAATTGTGTCTGATTTGTCTCAGTCGTTACACTGCTCTGCAGGTTATGTTCAGAGAGTAGGTTGCTATGGCTACTTACATACCCTGAAAGTTACCTCCGTTTTTTGGAACCGAAAGTTGAGGTTATCCGCTTACTTACCCTAAAACATACCCGATCGCATAACATGTCACATAACCTGCTTTCTGGAATACCCCCCTGCTAAACTATTAAAACTACACACATATATACACATATACACACACACACACACACACATATATATATATATATATACACAGTATATTATAAGGGATACATTTATGTCAATATATGGAATTGTTCCAATTTCTAATAGGTTTCATATATAGCTGTGCCTATATGTGCATTTATGTTTTTACTTTATATGAGCATATTGGGATATTTCACATATGAGACATATTTGTAAAAAAAAAATTATTCATATAGTACATAAACATATTTATTTATTATGGATATATTTATGTCAATATATGGAATCGTTCCAATTTCTAATAGGTTTCATATATGTTTTCACTTTATATGATATTGTAAGAAATTGTAGTCTGCCTCGACCCAGATTCCACTCCAAACTATATTTTAGAATGAGCTCATCCACAAAATGGCTTAATTATCATAGAGATAAAAGAAAGTCAAGTTATATTGTTTCTTCACCATTTGGGTTGATCACATCCTGAACAAATGGTAATCAATTGTAGAATGGGAATGGGTGTGGGACACAGAGAACCTTCTCGACAATGGGGTGTTACAACTTCATTAACCCCCTGAGGTTGGCAATCACGCTGGCGTGATCTGCTCGCTTTTTTTCTTATCAGTGCAAAAGAGACTCAAAATACTCTGTTGACTTTGATCTTACATACAAGTTTCATACATCAATCGATCCTGTTAAGTGTGTATTTTTTTTGTGTATACTCACAATAAAAACAAAGTGTTGTGCTTTTTGCCAAATAAAGAAAAATAAACATGATGTGAGTTCTGCTTTCTCTCTGTCAGTGAAGTCCATTCTGAAACGCGTCTGAAAATGAACTGTAACTCAGCGAATACTCAGTCAAACAGGCATACAGACACACAGGTATGAAGCTTGAATTCTCTTCTTTTAAATTAAGTAATTTTTATTAAAAAAACTAATATTCTCAGTTTATGTAATATGTATGAAAATAGAGAGATGTCAGTCGTTCTCATCTCAGCTCATTATGTTTTAATGTGACCCCGCCCACGGAGAGCAAACCTGTGAAACGCCCACATAAGCTGGATAACACACACCGCAAGTTCACTTTCAGAGTCATGTACTTTACGACGCTGTAAGGAATAATACTATCTTAATAATAATCCTGGAAAATTTACCTCAGAAGTGCTGAACGTTTCATTTCAAGGAGCAACGGATCCGGCTGAGGAATAGGTCAGTTCTATACTTGCTTTGTTCTAATCGCAATAGTGTCTGCAAAAAGACTGTTTAAATATGAATCGCGTTTCTGAGTGTTAGATGAATGAGTGCACAGATGCGCGCTGTTGTGTAGCTACTACAGCTGGCACAAATACTGTTTAAAAATGAATCGCGTTTTTGTGTGTGAATGAATGAACAGCTTTCACCAAACTATTGCTATACTGAGATGAGTAAAAATCGACTACAATAATCGGATAGATTATAAAGTTTTTACTGTAAAATACTGCCACATCAAATAAGCTTATAATGTTGCCAATTTCTGCTCATATGTTAGATATATATATATATATATAGGCCTATATATATATAATGTTTTGTCAAAAATAAAGTCATCAACTAAGATGTTATTATAGTGTTTGTTCCAATGTAGGCTATATTCAAACTAATGAATCCTTAACTTTGAAATAAATATGATAAAATGTATACTTTAGTTTTTACAAAGAAAGATTACACTGGAAATATTGTTCAAATATTGTTCAAATTTTGTTGTAATTGTATAACCTTTTATACAATTAATAAAATTAGCAAAAAAATATATACAAGGATAGATGTAAACAAAATCTTAAAAGGTCAATAGAAGCCTTCTCTTTAAATTACTTTTATTGTGTTTTATTAGTGACACATTTGGGTAGAGAATATATTCCAAAACTTTCTGAAAATACAGTATGAGAACAATTAACTGCACAATTACTAGAAATGTTTACCCTGGTTATTATACAATTTGCAAGCACAATTTGTGGATAAAAAACAACAACTGTGAATCTATTTTATATATATATATATATATATATACAAGGCCGCCTTAATGCACGGGCTTACCTGGGCTGAAGCCCAGGGGCCTCCCAAGTTCAGGGGCCTCCCATGTTCAGGTTTATGATGAGCTGAAAAGGTCATATTGTTTTAACTTGTCAGATTTTGTCGCTGTATGTCGCTAGTCGCTTGTGGACGTTGGTAGTGCTGTCGCTCTAATGTTATTGTTATGGTGCGTTCACACCAAACGCGAAAAGAGCGTCTGGCGCGAGTGATTTCAATGTTAACCCTCTGGAGTCTGAGCGTTTTTTTGGGCCCTGGGGGTGTTCTGACATGCCCTGACATTTGTGCTTTTTTCAGTTGCTTATAAACATATTAATGGCAAAGGTGTAAATTCACTCTATATAGCACAAACAGGACTACAATAATATGTGAGCCACATGTATGTACATGTTTTCATTTTTGAGAGAATAATGTTTATGCGTGGTTATCGAAAAAACTAAAAATTAAAATTTTTGAAATAAGACCACAAAACACATACTAAATATGTGGCAATAAGACTTTTGACTTATGGATGTCGTCGCCTATAGTTTTTTCTTCAAAATTATGTGAAAATAGTCTTGCTTTATCGTTCACATAAAACCATACATTGATTTAAATTGATGTAAAACAGGTTTTGCTTGGAAAGCCAATATGCGAGGGGGCGTGAACGAGGAGTGGTTTACACCTTAGAATACACCCACTCTGCATAATGATGAGCCATTCACTCAGGTGTGACACTGACTGACAAAAGATATATTTAGAAGAAGACTTATATTGACCATTTAAGATTTTGCTTACATCTATCTTGTAAATATGTTTTGCTATTTTATTAAAATGGTTACAATTACAACAATAATTACAATTTCAACAATATTTCAAGTGTACTCTTTCTTTGTAAAAAAAAATGATTATAGGCCCTACATTTTATCTATGTATTCATTAGTTTGAATATAACCAACATTGGAACAGCTAACATCTTAGTTGATGACTTTATTTTTGACAAAAATAGTATTTTATATATAGAAATGGCTAAACAAAAGCTTATTTGATGTGGCAGTATATTCTACAGTAAAAACTGTACCCAAATCTGGTCAACAAAATGTTGTCTTTCATATTTCGTCTGACTGTAACGTTGTTTTCATGAAATATTAGGGCATATTGTTAATTTGCAGTTTAATACGTTGCTTATACAAATAGCCTACATTTTATTTCAACATTCAGTCGATGTTTACTTATCTCAGTATAGCAATACAGTTTGCTAAAACATCATCATTCATTCACACACGCGATTTAAATTTAAACTGTCTTTGCCAGCTGTGGTAAACAGCGCGCATTCATGCCGTTTATTCATTCATAAACAGAAACCCACGTGAAGAAATTCACGTGAGAAGGAAAAAACTTACTTGTATTCCTCAGCTCGCTCCTCGATATACCCGCACTTCTGAGGGACATTTTCGATTAGTATTATTCCTCACAGCGCTGCAAGACGGTGTAAACAATGATCTAAATAAACGTGTGTGTTTTCTCGAGCTGATGGGGGCGTTCACAGGATTGCCTCAGCCATTTGCGTTTGAATAGCGCGCGCTCTCCGTGGGCGGGGCCGATTATAACGTAATGAGATGAGATGAGCTCGACTGGAATCGCTCTCTTTTAATACAGATTTCACAAGATGAGAATAATTGTTTTTTTATATAAATGACTTCATTTAAAAGAAGAGAATTCAAGCTTCATGCCTGTCTGTCTGTATGTCTGTTTGACTGAGTATTCGCTGAGTTATTGTTAATTTTCGGACGCGTTTCAGAATGGACTTCACTGGCAGAGAGAAGGCAGAACTCGCTTCGTGTTTATTTTTCTTTATTTGGCAAAAAGCACAACACTTTGTTTTTATTGTGAGTATACACAAAAATAATACACATTTAACAGAATCGATTGATGTATGAAACTCCTATGGAAAATCAAAGTCAACAGAGTATTTATGAGTTTCTTTTACACTAATAAAAAAAAAGCGAGCTGGTATCGCCGGCGATACCGTAGACCTCAGGGGGTTAAGTCTATGCAAAGACGCGTTTATGCACGTCTAGAGGTCCCGCGGCGCGAATGAGGCGTTACGGTTCGTGTCCGCTCAGTGCCGCTAACGTCTCCGCTTTGGGGTGTCTGTTGCGAGTGTGTTTAATCGACGTTTTTTTCAACACACGGACAGTATAATCATCAGCGATGCACGCGATTACATTTAGAAATAGACAAGCTTTGTTTCCAAATGCACCAAGCAATGATCCTTTCAATTTTATAAACTTTTATAAACCCAGCCAATATAATCACAATGAACACATCCAAAATAAAATCTTTAACATGTAGGCTATATAACAACTGCAAAGCGTCTAATTTGTAAACAAAATGATTTACGCACTAAATCCAGAATAAACTCACTGAGACTGTCGATAGTTTCTTTTCTGTGCATCATTTTATTATATCCATGTTTGTGGTTAGTTACTGTCAAATCATATAAAACAGTGAAATCGCCCTCGAACTCTTCTGTCTCTCCTGCACTCGAGACGGTGACGGGAGCTGAGCTCCACTGAAAGGCTTCTTTCCTATTGGTTGTCGCTCGCGAAAATCGCTTCTCATTTGCATAAAGTTGAAATTTAGTTGCTGTGTGTGGTTGTTAAATAAAGTGTCTTGTGTTTATGTGCTCAGTGATATGTTAATAACAATATTAAAATTAAAAACAATATAAAAAAAAAAAACTCACTGTTGTAGGTCTCGAAAGAAACTAATGCATTATGTGATGTAGATTACCTATTACACTTTTTTTTTAAATGAGACTCTATTAATCGAGGGGATGGGGGGCCTACAAAACCTCTCAGCCCCGGGGCCTAACATTAGGTTAAGGCGGCTCTGTATATATATATATATATATATATATATATATATATATATATATATATATATTGTCCTTGCATTCTTTCTTGTGGCTCAGTCACACACCTGAATGAAAGGCTCATTATGTATGCAGCCCCATTATGCGGGCCCCATTGTCTCCTCAGGTGTGAACCACTTGTTATTCATGATGGTGTTGGATCGTTGACGCCCCTGCGCATATTGCCTTTCCAAACAAAAAGTGTCTTACAAAATTTAAATCAATGTATTGTTTTATGTGAATGATTAGGCAGGATGATTTTCACATCATTTTGAAGAAAAAACTCTAGGCGACGACATCCATTAGTCAGAAGTCTTGTGGACACATATTTAGCAGAGGTGGGACAAAGTCATTGTTATGCAAGTCACAAGTAAGTCTCAAGTCTTTGCCCTCGAGTCCCAAGTCAAGTCGAGTCAAAGATGAGGCAAGTCCCGAGTCGAGTCAAAAGTCAAAGCCAACAAGTCTCAAGTCGAGTCCAAAGTCCTACCATTTTAGTTTCGAGTCATTTCAAGTCCTCTTACCACAGAAATAAAATGTATACAAATCATGTATGTCTGTAAGATTTGTATTTATTTAAACCTCTTTTTATACAATGACATTAATCAAATACAGTAAAAAACAGAAAATTATATACATAAAATACATAAAAAACAGGGGGGGGGGGGGGGGGGGTGCAATTGTGATGCAATTATTAATAATTGTGATGTAATTTTTGCATCACAATAAGTGTATTGTGATTGTCAAAACATTTTAGTAACTAAACTGAATTTTATTAGGTTTAGTGACAACATGTTACAATGTTTACATGGTTCAATTTCTTGTAAGCTACGCTTTTTTATTATTTTAGTTAAATTCAATTATTGTGATTTGATTTAATATTGACTCATTTGGATAAATATTAGGTAGGCTACACAATATAGGCATTAATTTTTCTCAAGAAAAAAACAACTCACCTAATGCTGTAAACATACAGAGAGCCCTATCAGCTGGCAGGATTATTTAAGGTTAAAAAATTTTTTATATTACAACTTTATTTAATGATATAAGTAAAAATATAATAAACATGCAATATAGTACACATATTTAGCAAAATACTCTCTATAGCTCTTTTTTTCTAGCCAACTAACGTGCAATAGCCTATTATGGTCATTAAATGGCTTTCCTGAGGTAAATGTTATGTGACATAATTGTTCTCCAACTGTTTTATTGACCCCTTTGATTGATGGGTCGATATTATGAATGAGGAATATACATTTCGGTAAGTTGTACCGTATCTTTCAACAGTGTTCATTCGTGTTTAACGTTATCAGCTAGAGATGATCGGTTCACGTGCCGCTAGGGATCTGTCGTGTCACATTTACAAGCGCCAAAACGGTATTTATTGTCTGAATTTCATAATAAAATTGACAGAATCTGAGAGCTGAGATTTTTTTATATCATAAGTAACCTGCTCTGTCTAGTCTGTCGATCTCCGTGTCCTCTTTGCCTCGCGATTTTTCTGTGCGTGAGAGCGTGTGAAAAGTGTCAATTGCGTGTGTCTCACGGTGAATGCGTGAGAGTTGGCAGCTATGTCAGCTAGTAAGTTACGGTACATCCGATAAGGTGCTTAGCATTCGTTCAAATTCGTAGCATGCGTTGTTGCTTGTTGCGCTTCATTCATGGTTGTCTTGCAATGTGCCTGCTTAGATGCTGTCGAATCAAAACAACCTGGGACTACTGTGATTGGATGTCGTGCAGGCAGCACGCATGCTCTCTGCATGCATACAGGTGGTGCACATTTTTTCCACAGATGCAGATAAACTGAGAGCGGCGCGGCCGTGTGAACATTTTTTCCCCAGTTTTCATGGGAAGTAGCAAGTCTTCTCGAGTCAAAAGGCGCAAGTCCAAGTTAAGTCACGAGTCATTGATGTTAAAGTCCAAGTCGAGTTGCAAGTCTTTGTACATTTTGTCGAGTCGAGTCTGAAGTCATCAAATTCATGACTCGAGTCTGACTCGAGTCCAAGTCACATGACTCGAGTCCACACCTCTGATATTTAGTATGTGTTTTGTAGCCTTATTTCAGAAACTTTCATTTTTAGTTTTTTCAATAACCATGCATAAACATTATTCTCTCAAAAATACAAACATGTACATACATGTTGCTCACATATTATGGTAGCCCTGTTTGTGCTAAATAGAGTGTAATTACACCTTTGCCATTAATATGTCAGGGCATGTCAGAACATCTCAAGGACCCCAAAAACACCTCAGACCCCAGAGGGTTAACATACAGATCACAGCTGTTGCAACAAGAGCAACTTCATTTACATGAAGAGTGGTAAAACTGTAACAGGATAAAAGGTTTGAGATTTGGATGTTATGGGATCATTCTGACGCCGGTGAACCCAAGGTGCTTCGTGTACCTTGCCACTGCTATACTGTAATAAACTTCATTTTTGAGATCTTCGACGTCCACATTTTTTTTCTTACATTGGCGAGCCGGCCAGAAGGAATTTCCAACAAAAAAACTGGGGAAAGGTAAGAAAAAGCTGTTTTCTTTCATTTATGCTGGGTTTTTTTGTCAGGGAACCCCCTCGTTTAAAAAAAAAAATCGAGAAAGGAAAATTTTAAGGACAGAAGAGAATTTGGTTTATTCAGTATTAGCAGGAGGTGTCACATGCCTGTCCTGTCTTGTGTTGCACATGGGTGTTTTGTTATTTTGGGCCATGTGCTCTTGTCATTGTCTGATCCCTCCCACTTGTTATCTGATTATTGTTTGAGTTCTCCCACCTGTTCCCCCTTGATTAGTTTCCCTTTATTAGTTCCCACTTGTTTGCAGTCTGTGTCGATCGTTGTCTTTGTTTTCCCCTGGTGATGTACCCGAGTTATTCCTGCCTTGTTTTGTTGTAGTTTGGTTTTTGTTTATTGTTTATTAAAATTTCCTTTACCGCACTTGAATCTTCGTTTCACTTTCTGACCAACCGTGACAGAACGATCGACCATGAAGAGGATTCAGCGGAAGGATTCACTCCAGCCTCCTATTTCCTGCCCTCATTTTGAGCGCATCGAGAGATTTTGTGTGTTGAGTTCCCTTCGTCAGAAGGGGACTGACATCCGAGAGTTTTCATTGAGGTTCTGCGCTGCTGCAGAGGGACTGGGGCTTGGGGTTATGGCTATGAAGGATTTGTTTAATTACGCCCTTGATAAACCCATCGACTTTATGGTCATGAGAGCCCTGAGACATCTGACGTTTGAGGAATTAGTTAATTCCTTGGAGCGTCACTGTAAACCCCCTGCTAAGAAGGTTCCAGTGCCGGTGATCCCAGTTCCGGTGGTCCCAGTTCCGGTGGTCCCGAGTCCAGTGGTTCCAGTTCCGGGGGTCCCAGTTTCGATGGTCCCGGATTCGGTGGTCTCGAGTCCGGTGGTCCGGAGGCGGAGGAGGAAGAGGAAGCACGTCACGTCTGTCCAGCCAGAGACTGTTCACGTCACGCCTGCCCAGCCAGAGACGGTTTACATCACGTCTGCTCAGCCAGAGACTGTTCACGTCACGTCTGCCCAGCCAGAGCCAGTGTCTGTTCCTGAGCCGGAGCCAGAGCCAGTGTCTGTTCCTGAGCCGGAGCCAGAGCCAGTGTCTGTTCCTGAGCCGGAGCCAGAGCCAGTGTCTGTCCCTGAGCCGGAGCCGGAGCCAGTGTCTGTCCCTGAGCCGGAGCCAGAGCCAGTGTCTGTCCCTGAGCCGGAGCCAGAGCCAGTGTCTGTCCCTGAGCCGGAGCCAGAGCCAGTGTCTGTCCCTGAGCCGGAGCCAGAGCCAGTGTCTGTTCCTGAGCCGGAGCCAGAGCCAGAGCCGGAGCCAGTGTCTGTTCCTGAGCCGGAGCCGGAGCCAGTGTCTGTTCCTGAGCCGGAGCCGGAGCCAGTGTCTGTTCCTGAGCCGGAGCCGGAGCCAGTGTCTGTTCCTGAGCCGGAGCCGGAGCCAGTGTCTGTTCCTGAGCCGGAGCCAGTGTCTGTTCCTGAGCCGCAGCCAGTGTCTGTTCCTGAGCCGGAGCCAGTGTCTGTTCCAGTTCCTGAGCCGGTGGTGCCAGTTCCAGAGCCGGAGCCGTTGGTGCCAGTTCCAGAGCCGGAGCCATTGGTGCCAGTTCCAGTGCCTGAACCGTTGGTGCCTGTTCCTGAGCCGGAGCCGTTGGTGCCAGTTCCAGTGCCTGAGCCGTTGGTGCCAGTTCCAGTGCCTGAGCCGTTGGTGCCAGTTCCAGTGCCTGAGCCGTTGGTGCCAGTTCCAGTGCCTGAGCCGTTGGTGCCAGTTCCAGAGCCGGAGCCGTTGGTGCCAGTTCCAGTGCCTGAACCGTTGGTGCCTGTTCCTGAGCCGGAGCCGTTGGTGCCAGTTCCAGTGCCTGAGCCGTTGGTGCCAGTTCCAGTGCCTGAGCCGTTGGTGCCAGTTCCAGTGCCTGAGCCGTTGGTGCCAGTTCCAGTGCCTGAGCCGTTGGTGCCAGTTCCAGTGCCTGAGCCGTTGGTGCCAGTTCCAGTGCCTGAGCCGTTGGTGCCAGTTCCAGTGCCTGAACCGTTGGTGCCAGTTCCAGTGCCTGAGCCGGAGCCGTTGGTGCCAGTTCCAGTGCCTGAGCCGTTGGTGCCAGTTCCAGTGCCTGAGCCGTTGGTGCCAGTTCCAGTGCCTGAGCCGTTGGTGCCAGTTCCAGTGCCTGAGCCGTTGGTGCCAGTTACACCGCCCGAGGGGTCGTCGCAGCCCTTGCAGCCCGAGGGGTCGTCGCCGCTCTGGCCGCCCGAGGGGTCGTCGCCGCCCTGGCCGCCCGAGGGGTCGTCTCCGCCCTGGCCGCCTGAGGGGCCGCCCGAGGGGTCGTCTCCGCCCAGGCCGCCCGAGGGGTCGTCTCCGCCCTGGCCGCCCGAGGGGTCGTCTCCGCCCTGGCCGCCCGAGGGGTCGTCTCCGCCCTGGCCGCCCGAGGGGTCGTCTCCGCCCTGGCCGCCCGAGGGGTCGTCTCCTCTGTCCAGGCCACCCGATGATCTGTCGTCTCCGCCCTGGTCGGCCGTTGGACTGTCGTCTCCGCCCTGGCCGCCCGTTGGACTGTCTTTGCCCTGGTCTGTCCCGCCCGTCCCGCCCTGGTCTGTCCCTCCCGTCCCGCCCTGGTCCGTCCCGCCCTGGTCTGTCCCTCCCGTCCCGCCCTGGTCTGTCCCTCCCGTCCCGCCCTGGTCTGTCCCTCCCGTCCCGCCCTGGTCTGTCCCTCCCGTCCCGCCCTGGTCTGTCACTCCCGCCCCGCCCTGGTCTGTCCTTCCCGTCCCCCACCCTGGTCTGATGGAGCGTCTGGTAGCCGCTCCGTAGGGAGGGGGTAATGTCACATGCCTGTCCTGTCTTGTGTTGCACATGGGTGTTTTGTTATTTTGGGCCATGTGCTCTTGTCATTGTCTGATCCCTCCCACTTGTTATCTGATTATTGTTTGAGTTCTCCCACCTGTTCCCCCTTGATTAGTTTCCCTTTATTAGTTCCCACTTGTTTGCAGTCTGTGTCGATCGTTGTCTTTGTTTTCCCCTGGTGATGTACCCGAGTTATTCCTGCCTTGTTTTGTTGTAGTTTGGTTTTTGTTTATTGTTTATTAAAATTTCCTTTACCGCACTTGAATCTTCGTTTCACTTTCTGACCAACCGTGACAGGAGGAGTTATTAAGCCTATTCCGTACAATTTTGATTAAGATTCTAACGGAACTGAATCAGCCCGAAGCAGTGTGGTGGCAGAGTTGTATTGGAATTGTTGTTTCTAAAGTAATTTAAACAAAGTGCTTAAGTGTAAAGTTTCTATAGAAACTGAAACTTGGTGTTGGTCTCTTAAAATTCTGTTAAGATTCTAAAGTAACTGAATCAACCCGAAGTAGTGTGGTGGCAGAGTTATATTAGATTGGTTGTTTCTAAAGTAACTGAAACAAATGTGTGTTTCTAGCATACTTGAAACCGATTGTCAAGTTGTAATAATTCTGAGGAAATTCTAAAGTAATTGAATAGACCTGACGCAGTGTGGTCAAAGAATTATTTCACAACTATTGTGTGTTAAAGTGTAGGCTAGTGAGTCCAACGGCACGTTGACTCTGTGAAGTTTAAAACAAGAACCCGAAGCAGTGTGGTTTTGCCCGACGTACTGTGGCAGTGTTTTAAATTTGATAAATATTGTTTAAGCCTGAAGTACTGTGGCCAAGTAAGTTGTTTTAACCCCCTGAGGTCTACGGTATCGCCGGCGATACCAGCTCGCTTTTTTTTTATTAGTGTAAAAGAAACTCATAAATACTCTGTTGACTTTGATTTTCCATAGGAGTTTCATACATCAATCGATTCTGTTAAATGTGTATTATTTTTGTGTATACTCACAATAAAAACAAAGTGTTGTGCTTTTTGCCAAATAAAGAAAAATAAACACGAAGCGAGTTCTGCCTTCTCTCTGCCAGTGTAGTCCATTCTGAAACGCGTCCGAAAATTAACAATAACTCAGCGAATACTCAGTCAAACAGGCATACAGACACACAGGCATGAAGCTTGAATTCTCTTCTTTTAAATGAAGTAATTTATATAAAAAACAAATATTCTCATCTTGTGAAATCTGTATTAAAAGAGAGCGATTCCAGTCGAGCTCATCTCATCTCATTACGTTATAATCGGCCACGCCCACGGAGAGCGCGCGCTATTCAAACGCAAATGGCTGAGGCAATCCTGTGAACGCCCCCATCAGCTCGAGAAAACACACAAGTTTATTTAGATCATTGTTTACACCGTCTTGCAGCGCTGTGAGGAATAATACTAATGGAAAATGTCCCTCAGAAGTGCGGGTATATCGAGGAGCGAGCTGAGGAATACAAGTACGTTTTTTCCTTCTCACGTGAATTTCTTCACGTGGGTTTCTGTTTATGAATGAATAAACGGCAGAGATGCGCGCTGTTTACCACAGCTGGCAAAAGACAGTTTAAATTTAAATCGCGTGTGTGAATGAATGATGATGTTTTAGCAAACTGCATTGCTATACTGAGATAAGTAAACATCGACTGAATGTTGAAATAAAATGTAGGCTATTTGTATAAGCAACGTATTAAACTGCAAATTAACAATATGCCCTAATATTTCATGAAAACAACGTTACAGTCAGACGAAATATGAAAGACAACATTTTGTTGACTAGATTTGGGTACAGTTTTTACTGTAGAATATACTGCCACATCAAATAAGCTTTTGTTTAGCAATTTCTATATATAAAATACTACTTTTTGTCAAAAATAAAGTCATCAACTAAGATGTTAGCTGTTCCAATGTTGGTTATATTCAAACTAATGAATACATAGATAAAATGTAGGCCTATAATCATTTTTTTTACAAAGAAAGAGTACACTTGAAATATTGTTGAAATTGTAATTATTGTTGTAATTGTAACCGTTTTAATAAAATAGCAAAACATATTTACAAGATAGATGTAAGCAAAATCTTAAATGGTCAATATAAGTCTTCTTCTAAATATATCTTTTGTCCTTGCATTGTGGCTCAGTCAGTGTCACACCTGAGTGAATGGCTCATCATTATGCAGAGTGGGTGGGACATTGTATTCTAAGGTGTAAACCACTCCTCGTTCACGCCCCCCTCGCATATTGGCTTTCCAAGCAAAACCTGTTTTACATCAATTTAAATCAATGTATGGTTTTATGTGAACGATAAAGCAAGACTATTTTCACATAATTTTGAAGAAAAAACTATAGGCGACGACATCCATTAGTCAAAAGTCTTATTGCCACATATTTAGTATGTGTTTTGTGGCCTTATTTCAAAAACTTAAATTTTTAGTTTTTTCGATAACCACGCATAAACATTATTCTCTCAAAAATGAAAACATGTACATACATGTGGCTCACATATTATTGTAGTCCTGTTTGTGCTATATAGAGTGAATTTACACCTTTGCCATTAATATGTTTATAAGCAACTGAAAAAAGCACAAATGTCAGAGCATGTCAGAACACCCCCAGGGCCCCAAAAAACGCTCAGACTCCAGAGGGTTAAGAATATAACATAAAACCAGACATAGTGTGGTTTTGTCCGACGTACTATGACAGTGTTGCATTTCTTAACTGTTTTGCGTAATGAAATTGAAGGCCCAATGGATTGTGGCTGTGGTTAAGTTTAGAAGCTCAGGTAGTGTGGCTATTTTGATCATTTGTGTCCGAAGTACTGGAGCTATGAATAATTAGACTAACGGATATCTTAAAGGAACTAGATAACGTGTAGTCATTTAAATCAGACTTTGTGAATAACTATTAGATCACGAGATATTTTAAAGCTTGATAAGACTTTTGAAAATGGAAGAAATGATTGTTATATACATCGCTAAACATGGTTCTCAGGGAAGGTTTGACGGAATAGAGAATATTGTTGATAAACCGTACAAGTGGGCTATCTCTAAGTTTGAAAATGATCCCAAAATGCCTAAGAACAAAAATGGGAAAATTGCTAATGCGCTTCAAGCACTTTTTGCTTCATACAAAGTAACTAGGAGGAGAGTAGATGAGTTAGAGGGTGAAAATGAGCGACTCAGTGTTGGGGTATTTTCTACAAAAAATTACCTGGCTAGTGAAACGATATGGAAAAAAGAAAAGGTCAAGATGCAGAACGAGATCGCACTCCTTAGAACTAATAATAGTATGCTTAAATCATCTGTGGAAACATTGTCCAAAAATTTGGAGGAGACAAAGGCAGTTTATGATAAAGAATGGCACAACTGAGAAAAACCCTAGTAAGACATTGTTAGGTGTCACATTGTGTAACCCAGTTCCAGAAATGCCAGATTTACAGGAAGGCAGGACTGAGGTTTGGGAAAAAGATTCTAAGTCATTCAGTAGCCAATACTCTGACTGTAGAGTCAGATTTCCCATGGCACCAGTTCATACTCCTAAGACTACGCGTGCTAGTGAAGGAAGGGAAGAACCAATGACTTCTACCATAGTCCGAGAATTGAATCCAATTGAACTTGAAACTGTGATCAAGAATATTGGTAAATTTGATCGTGACAAACAAGATCCATTAGATTTTTCCTCTGTCCCGGCCTGAATCCGAGGCCATGAAACGCTACATTGACGAGGAGCTTGCCAAAGGTTTCATCAGACCCTCAACCTCACCGGCAGCCGCCGGATTCTTCTTCGTGAAAAAGAAAGACGGAGGGTTACGACCCTGTATCGACTACCGAGGGTTGAACGACAACACCGTGAAGTTCAGGTATCCCTTGCCTCTTTCATCAAACTGTATCTGCGCAACGCTTACAATCTGATTCGCATCCATGAGGGGATCCATGCGAGTTCTCTACCACTAGTGGCCCCTACGAGTACTTGGTCATGCCATTTGGGCTGTCAAACAGTCCTTCAGTGTTCCAGGCTTTCATGAACGACATCTTTCGGGACATGCTGGATAAATGGGTGATTGTATACATCGATGACATGGAGCACATCCAACAGGTCAGGTTGGTCTTGGATCATCTGATTCAATACCAACTCTTTCAAACAAGCACATCTTTCCTGGGATACATCATCAGCCATGAGGGGGTAGCCATGGATGAGAAGAAGGTCAAGGGGGTTCTGGATTGGCCCTTACCCCAAACCGTCAAGGAACTTCAACGGTTCTTGGGCTTCGCCAACTTCTACAGGAGGTTTATAAGAAATTTCAGCATTACTGCCGCTCCATTAACTGCCATGACTAAGCGTCATACTTCTCGTCTGAATTGGTCAACTGAGGCACATCAAGCATTCCAGGAACTGAAGACTCGTTTCACGTCCGCACCAATTCTCCGTCATCCAGATCCAGAACACCCATTCATTGTGGAGGTAGATGCCTCCAACACAGGGGTAGGGGCAATATTATCTCAATGACAAGGCAATCCAGCCAAGATGTACCCCTGTGCTTACTTCTCCCGCAAACTCACCCCGGCTGAACGTAACTACGATGTGGGTAATCGTGAACTGCTAGCCATGAAGTTAGCACTGGAGGAGTGGTGCCACTGGCTGGAGGGAGAAAGTCAACCCTTCATAATTCTCACTGACCACAAAAACCTTGAATATCTCTGCTCAGCCAAATGTCTGAATCCCCGGCAAGCTAGGTAGGCCTTATTCTTCACCAGATTTCATTTCACTGTGACGTATCGACCTGGCACCAAGAACACCAAAGCCGACGCTCTCTCACGTCAAACAGAAGAGACAGTTCAAACCCCTACTCACGAGAATATCATTCACGCTAACCTGCTAGTAGCACCAGTTCAATGGGATATTATCACGGAGATC
Organism: Leuciscus leuciscus; assembly: GCF_965113295.1. Taxonomy (NCBI): domain Eukaryota; kingdom Metazoa; phylum Chordata; class Actinopteri; order Cypriniformes; family Leuciscidae; genus Leuciscus; species Leuciscus leuciscus. The sequence goes on from NC_138746.1 coordinate 27,248,814, forward strand.
CAACAAGCCAATCTTCAAGTAAGACCACCTCCTGAATGCCCAGCTAATCTCCTCTTCGTTCCAGATTCTCTTCGTCTTCGACTCCGAGCAAATTCACTCCACACCCAGTTCTGGTCACCCCGGGATCACCGCTACCACCCACTTGCTCCAAAATCGCTTTTGGTGGTTCACTTTGCTGACTGATACCACCAAATACGTTCAGGACTGTACCAACTGCAACACATCCAAATCACTCAGACAATTGCCTGCTGGACTCTTAACACCACTGCCGACACCACAGCACCCCTGGTCCCACATTGCCATTGACTTTATCACCGATCTGCCCAACTCCCAAGAACACACTACCATACTCACCATCGTTGATCGATTCTCCAAGGCCTCTACCCAAACTTCCCACCGCACTCGAAACAGCCGAACTCCTCTGCGACCAAGTATTCCGCTTTTATGGTTTGCCCGAAGATATAGTTTCAGACCGGGGACCTCAGTCTCACCTCCGGGTACCACCCCCAATCCAACGGGCAAACCGAACGTCTGAATCAGGACGTCATTCGCTTCCTTCGTTCCTACTGTCAAAAACAAGCAGAATGGAGTAGATACTTGTTTTGGGCCGAATACGCCCAGTATTCGCTGGTCAAACCCGCCACGGGCATTACTCCCTTTAAATGTATCCTGGGCTTTCAACCTCCTCTGTTCCCCTGGTCAGGTGAACCCACTGAACTACCATCAGTCACTGAGTGGCTACACAAGAGCGAGGAGGTTTGGGATCAGGCTCACACACACCTACTTCACGCTGTCAGATGACAAGAGCAGCAGGCTAAACGCCACCGTCGTCCGGCCCCTGAGTATAACGTCGGCCAATGGGTTTGGCTGTCCACCAGAGACCTAAGACTCCGACTTCCATGCCGCAAACTCAGTCCCAGGTATGTTGGCCCGTTTCAAATTGTAAGACAAATTTCTCCGGTATCCTCTCAATTAGACCTGCCCACTAATTATCATATTTCTCCCACGTTCCATGTATCTCTTCTGAAACCTGCCGGTGGTCCGAGAGGAGAGCTGGAGGAGGGAGCCACATCTCAGACTCCCCCACCCATCCTGGTCGACGGCGAGGAGGCGTATCGTGTGCACAAGTTGCTTGACTCCAGACGCCGGGGCAACGTTCCCCAGTATCTGGTCGAATGGGAGGGGTTCGGTCCGGAGGAGCGATCCTGGGTCAACTCTGGAGATATCTTGACCCCACTCTAACTGAGGAGTTTCACCGGATGCACCCGGAAAAACCGGCCCCTCGACCTCGTGGAAGACCCCGGCGTCATTTGCCTCCTCGCGTCAGGAGCCGCTCGCAGGGGGAGGGAGCAGGCTCCCGTACCGCTTCCTCTCCACCACCGGAGGGATCCGTCTACCGAATATTAAACACCTTCATGAACTCAATATCCCATCATGCCTCTTACCTGGGACTGATTGCGCTACACACCTGCATTGCACTGATTGCACACACACCTGCACCTCATTCACACACACATAAAAGCCACTTCCACACTCCACTTCTCTGCGAAGTATTGCATTGCCCCAGCTTTCAATTCCAAGCGTTTATCTCTGTGTTTGCTGATCTGATTACTGACCTAGGACTATGTACCCCGACCTCTGATCGTTCTCTGCCTGCCTTGACCCGGATTGCTTATTGGACTTTGCCTTTTGCTGCCTGCCCTGACTTCTGCCTGTAACCTCGTTCTGCTCTGTGTTCTCTCCGTTGATCTGTTTGCTGTTGATTTACCCTGCCTGTTGACCATTCTAATAAAAGCTGCAAATGGATCCCTCGCTGGTGATGTCCCTGCGACATCATTACACATTGTCTAATGGTTTCCATCATAGACAAAGTTGCTGTTGCAAAGACTGTTGCTCAGTCACAAGCAAATGCTGATGCAAATTAGAATTAGTTTTATGATAGTAACACATTGTAGAAAAAGGTTTACTATCAAAAGGGGGGTGATTCTTTATGATTTATGAAACATGTTTTATTAGCATTGATATATAGTTGTAATTTATAATAAATGTTTTAATGACATTATGTTTAAAAAAACAACAAAAAAAAACATTGAAACTTCTGCGACTTTGATGTTTGAATGTGAAAAGATGCTTGTGGGGGAAAGGGGGGGAACCTTTTCTTTTGATTATAGTTTCAGATATAAGCATCGAGATGTTTGTCTGAAATGTGTAACCTCCTGGAGAAAGATGATCTGGTCGTTTGAAGGACGAGAAGGAAGTGGAGCCAGGGGGATTTTTTCAAGAAAAAGAAAAGAATAGAGATTTCCAGACCTACAAGATCCAGAACTCCAGGCCTAAAAGACCTAGAAACCCTGAGACCCACTATGGGATGGATGGAACTGATGAAGAGGCACAGACTTGAACAACATCAGTGACTGCTTCTTCTAAAAGGACTTGCGCTCCAAGTGGGGAAAAAAAAATGGACAATGAGAAGTGAAACAAGAGGAGATTTCAGAAACAAACCATTTCAGAGACTACGGACAGCAGTTTTCCACATAGAGGGAAAACAAGTGGATAAAGGATGTCCACACTGAGAAAATGGACACAAAACACAAAATGACACACACACACACACACACACACACACACACACACACACACACACACACTATATTGTCTATTGATTGTTGATTATTTGAGTTATCAAAACTAAACAATATGCTGACATCACTAATGTGAACATCACTGAACATCTGACATTGTGAGAGCCCAACAAGGTCTTGAAGAAAGAGAAGATTTTTGCAAAACAAATGCATGATGGAGATATGGCCTATTCTGGTTTAATTCGGAATGTAACCTTTAAAACGGCTGTATGTGTATGTATCTTTCTTATTATTTGCCAATGCATTATTTATGTGTTCTATGTTTAAATGTCGAATTGAAGATAACTTAAGGATCGCTTTAAGACACTCTTACTGGCTGTAATGGTTCTTGAATGTCTTCTCACACACACCCAAGAAAATGTTTGTATATCATATTGCCAAATTTTAGAAGAGTCTCTTTGATAATTCTGCCCAGTTGGATGGGAGCTGTAACCAGTGTGCATGAGGTGTCGACCCAAAGAAGGGTAAGATTCTCCGGTGGCCAGAGGAGGACAACCTAAGGCAGGGCTTCACCGCCACTGGGCACCTGCCCGATAGAGAAGGGAGGTGTAATCTGTGAGAAGAGAGTGGATGTGATGCTTCTTTTGGGCCAAGAGCATCAAAGGGGGGACTGTAAGAAATTGTAGTCTGCCTCGACCCAGATTCCATTCCAAACTATATTTTAGAATGAGCTCATCCCCAAAATGGCTTAATTATCATAGAGATAAAAGAAAGTCAAGTTATATTGTTTCTTCACCATTTGGGTTGATCACATTCTGAACAAATGGTAATCAATTGTAGAATGGGAATGGGTGTGGGACACAGAGAACCTTCTCAGACAATGGGGTGTCACAACTTCATTAACATACAGATCACAGCTGTTGCAACAAGAGCAACTTCATTTACATGAAGAGAGGTAAAACTGTAACAGGATAAAAGGTTTGAGATTTGGATGTTCTGGGTTCATTCTGACGCCGGTGAACCCAAGGTGCTTCGTGTACCTTCCCACTGCTATGGTGTAATAAACTTTTTTTTTTTAGATCAAAGACATTTTTGAGATCTTCGACGTCCACATCATCTTTTCTTACTATATATATATATATATATATATATATATATATATATATATATATATATATATATATATAAATAAGACGAAGATGATTAGACAGGATTTATTAAAGAACTCAGAATAACAATAGACACAATGCGAGACAGTGTATAGCACTAACAATACCAGACAATGAACTGAAACAAAAGCAGGAATAAAATACAGACGATTAACTAAAGGACGAACAGCTGTGATGATAAGTGTTGTGGCCATGGTCACTGATCGGTGGCGCAAAACACAGACAAAGAAACACATGTGATGAAAACAAACTAAAAGTCCATGAACTGAATATAACTGAACATAATGGTGACAGCACTCCCCCCAACAACAGAGGAAGGGCCGGAGGGTGCTCTGGAGTGGGATGAGGTGATGACAAGGTGATGGTGAGAGGCTGGAGTGACGGGATGGTGACAGGATGGTGAAGGGATGGTGAAGGGATGACGACGATTCCCTGGCGGCAATGATGGAAAAGGCCTGGTGGCGCAGAAAAAACTTCCCAGCAAAAGACAACAAAGAAGAACCACGGCCGCAAACTTAGCTGCATAATTGTTGTTGTGTTTGATATTCTGTAACACTAGATCCGAAGAAGATGAAGATGATTAGACAATAGAACAGGATTTATTAAAGAACTCAGAATAACAACAGACATGATGCGAGACAGCGTGCAAAGAACAGACAATAATGGACAATGAACTGAAAAAAAAAGCAGGAACTAAATAAACAGAGACTATTAAGTAAAGGACGAACAGCTACATTCAGTCATTAGCTCTTCTTTATGGAACAGAAAAAAACCCCAGAATCAAAGCATCTACTCTACAAAGACATAGATTTTCAGGAGGTGTCAATTTGCCCAATTTTGAGTGGTATTCCTGGAGCTTTGTTTTGCGCTCACTTGCTATATGGTCGAATCCAGAGATTTTGGTGTCATGGCGTCCCATTGAAGAACGTTTAACATATCCATGTTGTCTGTCTAGTCTGGTATATTCTAATATACCCCATAGTACAGTTAAACGCAATTTTGGGCCAATAATCTTATCTTTTCACGGTATGGCATAAAGTCCACCGATTTGCCAAAATCCCAAACACATTCTTCGCTCAATCCCCTATCTTCAACAATCACTCACTTTTAATTGAGAAGAAACCAATTATGTTCCCTCAGTGGAGCAATAGAGGGGTCTGTGTCCTCAAGGATATCATAGGGGAACAGGGTCTTCGTGCATTCCATGACTTAGAGAGAGCGTATAATTTGCCGGGCACTTTTTATTTTTATTTACAGTTACGCACAGCAATGCGCGCTCAGGGCGTTCCTTGGGGTATCGAGTTGGGGAATCATCCCCTTCATGTAATCTTTGACACTAAGGGTAAAATTAATGGTATTGTCTCAGAGTTATATAAGTTTATAACTACAGCTTCAAATAAGCCCTTATCATTTATCAGACTCTGGAAGACAGATATTAACATCTCCCAGGACCCAGACTGGTGCACGGTTTGGTCAAACATATCCCTATCATCTAGAAACCTTGATCATCAAATGATACATTATAGATTAATCCATAGGTCTTACTTAACCCCGCGAAGATTACAGCAAATGAAACTTAGAGACAACCCATACTGTGATTTTTGTCCAGACAATACCATTGCTACTTTTTACCATATGGTGTGGCAGTGTCCAGTGGTCAATAAAGGGGTGGTGGTGGTGGTGGTGGTGGCGCAATGGATAAGACACATGCCTTTGGTGTGAGAGACCTGGGTTCGAATCCACTGTGAGACACCAATGTGTCCCTGAGCAAGACACTTAACCCCTAGTTGCTCCAGAGGCGTGCGACCTCTGACATATATAGCAATTGTAAGTCGCTTTGGATAAAAGCGTCAGCTAAATGAATAAATGTAAAAATGTAAAATGTCAATAGATTTTGGCATAGCGTTTCATCCATCATGTCTAGTATTATCAAAGGACCCATCCCTCTTTCACCATGCTTGCTTCTGCTCAATGACACATCGTCTCTAAAGCTAACTATTAACAATAGGCGTCTTCTTCTGGCTGGTTTGACAGCCGCCAAAAGAATGATAGTTTGTCGCTGGAAACCACCACATACATTGTTAGTGAGGAAATGGCTCTCTTCTTACCGGGATATTGTTCTGCTAGAGCTCTCTACAGCACGTTTACATTATACCAAAACCTCTAATATTGACTGTTGGTCAGAGCTATTAGAGAAAATAAATGAAATTATGTAGATAAGGTCAGACTTTTTCTCTCTTCTATTGTTTACATCTGATTTGTCTTATACGTATTTTTTTTTATTTTTTTTTATGGAATATGCATCTAATGTATTCAATGTGTAATGTTTAAATGTTCAGCTCCATGTTGTATATATACTTTATTCAGCTTTATGTTATTATTATCTAGAATATTGTATTGACCTCTGTGGATTTTATAATATGAAGGAAGAATTCATGATGTGCTTGATACTTTCAAGTATGAGATATTTATCTAATATACACAATGTCCAATGTCCTGCTCTGTGTTCTATGATGTTATGCGGATCTTTGTGGATATCATAATGATGGAGGAAGGATGGACGGGTGGCAATGGGAAAGGGTTGAGAGGGTGTGTGTGTGTGTGTGTGTGTGTGTGTGTGTGTGTGTGTGTGTGTGTGTGTGTGTGTGTGTGTGTGTGTGTGTGTGTGTTTTATTTTATTTTTTATTGTTCAATACCTTGAGCGAATCTTGTTAGGGGTTGGAGGGTGGGCTTGGGCTGGGTAGGATATGGGGAGGAGAAGAGAAACAGGCATCAGAATAAGCAACACTTTACTGTGCCTCTGTTATATTTTCAATGATTATGTAATCAGCCTATTTTTCCCTTTCTCTTGTGAAGGTGTTTCCTCTCCAATGTGTAAATAATGATTGTAAGAAAATAAATAAATAATTAATCACAAAACTAAAGGACGAACAGCTGTGATGATTAGTGTAGTGTGGTGACTGATCGGTGGCGGGAAACACAGACAAAGAAACACGTGATGAAAACAAATTAAAGTCCATGAACTGAATATAACTGAACATAATGGTGACAATATGAGCATATATTCCATTTAATGATATTTCATACATGTACATATATTACATTTCCATATGGGTCCATTTAACTAAACCAGGTTTGGGACAATTAATGCGTGGCTCCTTTAGATGTTTTGTTTCCCCCCCATCCATTAAGCATTAATAATCAGAATTTTAATGTCATTCCATTCAATGTTATCATTTGGAAAGTTATTTACAGATGCCAAGGGAAGACAAAAACTTTGAAATTACTAGTTAACTTCATTTTGTGCTCATGATTAGAGTTTTGATTATTAGATTATGTATGTTGTTTGTTTTTAGCAGTTTATTATTTGAGCAAAATATAAAAATGGTCCATACTTTTCTTAAAGGGATAGTTCACCCAAAAATGAAAATTCTGTCATCATTTACTCACCCTCAAGTTGTTTCAAACCTGTATGAATTTCTTTTTTCTGCTGAACACAAAAGAAGATATTTTGAAAAATGTCTGTAACCAAACAGTTGATGTGCCCATTTACTTCCATAGTATTTTTTTTTTCATTAATGAGAATGGCATATTTAATCTAATATCAGAATCAAATTCTAATCGAATATCATTGTTTATATCAGAAGTAAAACATAGTTTAAATTATTATTTTATTTATTTCAACTGTTATTGTGAACATGCACTGTATTTATGATTAGGACTCATAATGAAGATTTAGGCTACGGTTTTACTTCATCTGCCGTTAGATAGACTATAGGCCTATATATGCGTCAGTTTCACTAAACGGCCCAACGCGCTCGCTGGCACGTAGCCTACATTTAACCCTCAGACGGTCCTCTGCCATTTCTGCCAGAACAATTTTCTGTTTTGAATTTTTAAAAATCACAGCTTCATCGGAATGTTATGAAACTTGGTGACTTTTATGGCATTAGGTATGTGAATACAACAAAAAAATTGAGGTCATGATCCGAGCATGCTAAGTGGTCGTAAAAAAAATAAATACGATTTTGGTCTTCGGTCAAAAATGACCGACCCATAGGAAATGAATGGGAAATTGACAAAAACTCAAAAATTCTCTGAATTTTTGTGTGTACAATCTACAAATCGGCCACAATCCTAAAAAAAAGTACACAGCTGTAAAGGGGTGACACTCTACAACATCAAGAGTGCAAAAAAGACACACCCACCCACCCACACACACATACAAACACACTTTTATACACATACACACCAATAATTTTGATTACAAAAAATCTGTTTTGAATTTTTAAAAATCACAGCTTCATCGGAATGTTACGAAACTTGGTGACTTGTATGGCATTAGGTATGTGAACACACACAAAAAAATAGGTCACGATCTGAGCATGCTAAGTGGTCGTATAAAAAATAGTCACACTTGTGGTCTTCGGTCAAAAATGACCCCCATAGGAAATGAATGGGAAATTGACAAAAACACAAAAAGTCTTCGAATTTTTGTGTGTACCATCTACAAATCGGCCACAATGCTAAAAAAAAAAGTACACAGCAGTAAAGGGGTGACACTCTACAACATCAAGAGTGCAAAACAGACACACCCACCTACACACACACACACATACAAATACTTTTATACACATACACACCAATACATTTTGATTACAAAAAATCTGTTTAGAATTTTTTTAAATCACAGCTTCATCGGAATGCTACGAAACTTGGTGACTTTTATGGCATTGGGTATGTGAACACACACAAAAAAATAGGTCACGATCTGAAAAAAAATAAAAAAAATAGTCACACTTGTGGTCTTCGGTCAAAAAATATCCCCCATTGGAAATGAATGGGAAATTGACAAAAAACTATATGTTTTTTTTTAAATATTATTTTACATAAAGTGTTATAATTGAATGAATTGCATTTTTTTTGTTACAAATTCTGAATAAAAAAAATGGGTATAAAATTTGCTTCTTAGCAACACAAGCTTCTCTTTATAACACAATGTTTAGGTTTGACTGTAATCACAATGCAAAAACTAACTAATTTCTAAAAAAAAATATATATAAAACTTGATAAGAAATAGTTTTTGAGATTGTTTAAATATATATTAAAATCCTCTCTCTCCCCCCCCCCCCCCCCTCACATGCCTCTCCATAGAGAGCTGTAGATGCCATCTAGTGGTTACACCATGGTTCTACGCTTTCTCTCCATACTCTCACCAGATGGTGCTAATCTGCTTTTTGAAGGCCTAGACTCTATATTAAACTAAAATACTGCATTAAAACCCAAAAAACACACATATATATACATTTTTGTATTATTTTCAATGGCAAAAATAGACCATAAATATTGCATAAATATTAATAAATTCAATAAAATTCTCTCAAAATCCAAAATTAAAAAGAATAAATATTATAGAACAAAAATAAATTGCATTGGTTTTACTGGGATGGAGGAAGTTTCATTTTTAGGTCTCCGGTCACTTCTGACCGGGAAGGCCCAGGATGTGACTCCGAAACGAAGACCGTCTGAGGGTTAAGAACGGATGGATATTTGCTTCAAGTGATAGGCTTGGTGAGTGAAACTATATTTGTATTATCTTAATGTATATGTATAATTTTCTGTAGATTTTCTGTTTAAAAGTAACCAAAAAGACATTTAAATCCAGCTCACCATCGGTGTCGCCAAACTGCTCCATCTCCAAAAAATTTGTACATATGGGTCAGAGTTTGCGTGCAGGTGCGCACATTTTCCCGTCAATTTTTATAAATCACAACTTATGCGTCGGAAGTGGCGTAAGCCTCTTTCAGGGCCTGTTTTGTGCATACGCAACGGTTATAAATGAGGCCCCATAGATAGATTGGTCTATACAATCTATAATCAGTGATCACCAAAACAGCTTGGTTACCAACATTCTTCAAAATAATTGTGTTTTGGGTGAACTATCCCTTTATCTTTGACTTGGAGGCTCTTAACTGCAAAAACATTATAAGAAAATAACTGAGGATAGACGTGAGTGTGTGGGAGCCTTTGAAGTGCAATCTTCCCCACTGGAAGTTAAGAGACCCTCTTTTGCTTCCATCTAGCCTTCTTTAGTTACAGCTATGACAACATGATTGGAGCCAAATTTCATCCATGTCTGCATTTCTTACAACCTGTATGAGTGTATAAAGCAATACAGGTAATAACTGCTTGCAGTTTCTTGGTGGTCTGTTTAGCTCAAGCTGTTACAAGACAATTTGCAAAAACAGTTACACAGAATCGTAATTACGGATAAACAACAAGAAAATGTCAATTGTTGTTTGTATAATAATATGTTAATGTCATGGTTTGGTTCAGATGATGAAAAAGGTTCAAACAGGTTTCTACAAACAAAAGGTTCTTTAATAAAAACAAACGCAGGTAATCCAAATGCAAGAATGCAACGTAACAGAGTGTCTTCACACAAACAATACCAGACAACAACAACTGAATGAAAAGGAGGAACTTAAATACATGGTGGTAATGAGACAATGACAAACAGCTGAGATGATTAATGAGTGTCCATGACAACTAACGATTGGTGGGAAACTAGGAACAATGGAAACATAAGAAACAGGTGACTGATGAATGCAAACTAAAAGTCCATGAAAACAAAACTAAACACACACAGATCATGACAGTTATGTCATATTTATATAACTATGTATGAAGATAATTATAACATAATTAATAGATTAATCTTATGTTTTCCACATATTTAATTCTTTATAAAAAAAAAAAATATATATATATATATATATATATATTTTTTTTTTTTTTAAATAAAGAATTTAAAAAAAGATGTGGCTTTAATTTATTTAATTTTATTTCATAATTAGGTTAAAAGTAGATAATGTATATGGCATGATGTATTATATACATTTTCGGTACTATATGCATCAGAATAATATATATATATATATGTCCAAAAATATAATACAGTAGTCAACATTTGAAGTGGATCAAAAAAGTTCATCAAAGTTGTCCTAAGACAAGAACGGGTATTGTTCAAAATTCATGTATAACTTTAATGAAAGGTTTTGATCCACTTCAAATGTTGACTACTGTAGAATGTATATATGTAAATGTATTATAAAGAAACTTGACAAACAACACTGTAATGAAAAAGTAATTGTATATTAAGCAGTAACACTGCACCGATACTCATAAAACCCCTATCCATTCTCAATCACTTCCGGTGGGCATACTGTCCCGTCGGCTCATCTGTAGCTTCATAAATCCAGTCTGGTTTACAGCTTTTTTCAAATAATTGCGGAAGACAGAGCTAGAGAAGCAGTAGATGACCGGGTCCAGAACACTGTTTAGGTAGGTAAAGGCTATGGACATAGAGAACAACTGACTGGTGAGATTGTAAGCCTCACAGTACTTATCTCCAAGATTTTTAAAATAGAGTGCTGCCAATCCTGTTCCAATGCTAGGGAAGAAACAGAGGACAAAAACCCCAACGATTACTAGCACAGTTCGAATAGCCCTTTGCCCTCTCTTGTCCTTGTCCATCTGGCGTGACCGTAGGATACATGCAATACGCACAGAGCAGAAGATCAGAAGTATTAGAGGCACAAAGAACTCTAAAATAAACACTGCATTGTGCAGCTGGATGCCTGGTGGTGTTTTCTCATAGTTACTGAAGCTCCTACAAAGAGAAACGTTATTTTCCACACTCAGAAGATTGTTGGCCAGCAAAGGGATCCTTAGAGATATCACAACACCCCAGATGAAGCAGGCAACCCCAGCTGCTTGTTTTGTGCTTATGTGATTCATTTTGTGATGCGGATGGACCACTTTGAAGTAGCGGTCAACAGCCACGGCAGTCATGAAGGCAATGCTGGCTGAACGATTGACTGACAGCATAAATAGGTTGGCCCGACACCATGCGTCTCCAAATATCCACATCTCGCCACGTATGAAGTTGTCAATACGGAAGGGCAGACTCACGAGAAGCAGAAAGTCAGACAAAACAAGGTTGAAGAGGAACATGACGTTGGCCCTTAAAGACTTAAGGTTTTTGCTGAATACTGATAGTGCCAAAAGATTCCCAGGTAGGCCGAGTAACAGCTCGATGATGAGTAGAGGAGGAAGGACGGATGCCACCAGCTCCTGAGTTGACCTACCACAGTGATGTGCAGTGGCGTTGGGTGTCATGGTAGTTCAACAGTCAGAGTTGCTGTGTAGTTTCTGTAAATACAGTTGACATTTTAATACAATTCTCCAACAGAAATACAGTTATACATAATACAACATTCTGCTGTCACTTCAGGAACACATTTCTAATTGGATAAAATGATGGTATTACAACTAACTTGTTACAACACTCTCACGCTCCCCTAGTAGTAGTAGAACACTTGTTGCAACAATGGAGGATGTTTGTGGTATACAAGGAAGTGTGTCTTCCTGCTTAGTGTAAAAATGCTGAAGCAGTTTCATAAACTAGAAGTTAGAAGTACTGTTGCAAGAGCACCCACAACTTACACCAAAGTGATCATGCAATTTTAAGCCTTTAAATGATGCATGGCATCCACAAAAGTTGACAGATTTTTAACAGACAATTTATCCATTTAAGAACAGATGTTTAAAGCATGATTTACTTTTATCCTTACACATTATTCTATGGCACTGTCAGGTTTCCAAGCCCCATTTTTTACATAGTAAATACATTTAACTTAACATTTAAAAAATAATAATATTTGAGTCCAATTTCTAAGCAAATATTGTTTTGACTTACCAGAGTTCGCTACAGATAGTTTTCTGATTCAGACTCACTGAGATGCAAGCAGAGAGTGTAAATAAGGTTGTCTCAGCTCAAGTTCAATATTCTCATTTGAGGGTAATGACCGCCCAGAGCTTGTCTTTAAGCAAGCTTCCTCTTGTCATAGTGACATCAAAATGGAAGAGTGAAGTTTAACTGATACTGATCTTTCTGTGTGTAGAGTGTGGCTGCATGCTGCAGTAAACACACAATGATGGCATTAAAATATAAAAATAATCTGTCTTTAATGAATAAATCCAAAATGGAACACTCAGGAGATCACAAGGATAAATACAGCATAGTATAATCACATAAACCAAAACAAGACTGAATACTGAACAGAGGAAACTAAGGGCTTAAATACACAGAACTATAATGAACAAATCTAGAGACAACTAATGGGATCAGGGAAAATGAACCCTAAACAGTGAAAATAAACAACTAAACATTACCCTGAATTTCTTTCTTTCTTTCTTTCTTTCTTTCTTTCTTTCTTTCTTTCTTTCTTTCTTTCTTTCTTTCTTTCTTTCTTTCTTTCTTTTTCTTTAAACCTGCTAAGAAAATTATGAAATGTTGAACTCTTTACTGGAATTACAAAACAGCTGTACTAAAACTTTACCATATAAATCATGTTTTATTTTGTCCTATACTTGCAGGAAACAGCAATCATTTGTTTCCATTGTGAAAAATGATTAGAGTTTTCAAATAGATTTCATGAACTCCCCCCCCCCCCCCCTATTTAGTGTGATGTTTCTAGAAGAAAATAGCGTCACAGTGCAGCTTTAGTAAGTTCAGTGATGGTTAATTTTTGTTGTAAAAAAGTTATTAATTAAGTTCATTTATATATATAGCCGCTCTGGAGAAAACCATGATGTCATCGTCCAGCTCAGTTCAGTTCTCATATAATGGTGTCATTGCAGGCAGATCAATAATATAGTTGAATGTTAAATTAAATGTCCCCAACTAAGCAAGCCAAAAGCCAAAGGCAAAAAAAGGTGACAGTGGCAAGGAACCAAAACTGTGGCACTATGGGGAAACTCCCAAAACATTCTCCCCAAAAATGCTGAAGCCTGACTGATTTCATCTGAATAGCCATTGTCGCTTGCAATTAATAACTCGCTTTATAGCTCGGCGCCAGGTTGGATTTACTGTATATGGATTTGTCAACTCTAAACCTACTCTGAAACTCAGAGTTTGTTCAACTAGCTTTATGCAACAGGCCTCTGGAATATTTGCTATAATGATTATATTTATATATCTTGTATAAATATTTTTTTCCTTCCATCATGCTCTTACTAATTAAATTGAAGTAATATTTTGTCAGTTTCGGAGGTAAACAAGGTCAGGGTTCACTGTAAAAAAAAAAAATTTCTGCCAGGATATAGTTTATAGACATTTCCTTTACCCTAGAACCCAACACAATGCAAAACACGGTTAAAACTCCTAATCAATGTGGAAAATTCCTTCGTATTAACCAACCCAGGCTCATTAGAAATACGTTACTCTGCTTTCCATAAATACCGAACGGTCCCTAATCAAACACTATTCCTCAAATATTAGCTGATTTGATCTTTTAAAAACAACATCGCTGTAACTACATACTCATGCTACATACAGTACATATGTCAGTGTGTTATATAAATATATAAAATAAATGCATTTATTGACTACTAATTACCAGAAATCGCAGTTCTGTCACTCTACTCTAACAGTTTGAATTGGCCGCCAAAGCACGAACTATCTGAAGTCTACGTGAATCACGTGACGATCAAGCATTTTGAACTTCTGTTGTTGCAACTCTCTCTCTATATGGCTCTGGTGTGATTATAGCAGATATAGGGCTGCAAAGCAAATCCAGAAGTGCCTTTCACCCTGTTACGACTTGATGAACCACTGATACGATTTTGGAAACATTATTTTAAGGTAACAAATGTTCCTTAGTGTTGCTTACCATGGGGCGGTGGTCTTCTGCTGCTTATGAACGGTACCTTCGTCCTGACGTTCGGGCTATTCTTGATGCTCAGAAGGCCATGAGCTTAGTTCCCTGATTGGTTCGCCTAAATAAACAATTGTGCCTCATCTGCTTAACCTTACTTGCGCTTTTTCTGCTTAGTGACAAATGCCCATGGATGCGCTTATCGGCTGCTTAATTTCATCCTCTCATTTTATTTTATCACAGGAGGTTGCTGTTATGGTCTGTTTGGGGGGAATAGTTCAGCTCTCTTAGTCCTATTCATGTGAGCGTCCCCTAATGCTGCTGATGTCCCCTGACTCTCTGCTAAATTCATGGTGCTCATGAATGGTCAGGAGACTAACCATATTGCTACATTTACATTTAATCATTTAGCAGACGCTTTTGTCCAAGCGACTTTGGATATTGCTAACTAATTCGTAATTTATTCATAGATTCCTAAGCATTTTAATTGTCTAAATTCCATCTCTTGTTTATCACAAGAGGATTGCCAGGTGTGGTTTGTTTGGGGGGAATAGTTCAGCTCTCCCAGTCCTAAACTGTGTGAGCGTTCCCTAATGCTGCTGCTGTCCTCTGACTCTCTGCTATTTCATGGTGCTCATGAAAGGTCAGAGGACTCCCTGAACAGAGCCATACCGCCAAATTTAATTCAGAATTATCAACTTGAATTGCAATTTATTCAATAAAATTTCCTAAATCATTTTTATTGTCATGACTTAATGGACCTGACAGAAGTACTTTATGGCGCTTTTCCATTACCAGTACCAGCTCAACTCGACTCGCCTCGTCTTGGCTCGGCTCGGCTCGCTTTTCGCTCCGTTTTCCATTGCAGATAGTACCTCCACAATAGTACCTGGTCGTCATAGCGACGCCGCAGGAAACTGCCGTGACTTATTAATCTTCTACGCGAGACCTTTATTTTACTGTCTATGCGCGAGACACACAATGGAGGAAATCGAGTGTATGCTGTTTTTGGATGTTTTAGTTTTTTATGTTTTTTATTCAGGATACTCCGTCTGGCGCGTGCAATGATGACGCAGTGAATAGTGACGATTCTCTCTGACCAATCAGCAGTCTGCCGTGTTTTCACGTCACATTTTAGTATCGCCTCAGCTCGCCTCAGCTCGCTTAGAACCTCGCCGGAGGTGGTACCAAAAAAGTACCAAATTTAACTTACCAAGATCTACGTTCTGTTGTACTGCTTTTGGGACCAAACCAAAGCTGCCAAGTGTAAACATAAAACGTAATCGGTTACTAACGTAACCTCGGTTCTCTCTAGAAGAGGGAACGAGTAATGCGTAAGTTAGCTTACGCTACGGGAAAGTCATCTTTTCTCGAGATCTGAAGCCAAAAAATTATCCTTAATTTTTATAATTTTGTCAACGCAGTGCAGCAGCACGCAGACCTAGGGCAGGCTTACTAGCGTGCCCTGCGGCTGCCCTGCGGCAACTGCAGCAGCCTATCGCTGAGCCTTAGACGTGACGTCACGTCACGTCCAATGAGCGCGCTTGACGCGCCTCATGCGTCACAGCCCGCGAAAGAGGGGGTGTGGCTTAGCGTATACAAGCGAGGCTCAGAGGCTGCTTCACTGGTTTCTGTCGCTGAAGCGAATGAGCTCGTGGCGCGAGCACGGAATACTCGTTCCCTCTTCTAGAGAGAACCGAGGTTACGTTAGTAACCGATTACGTTCTCTTACGAGAGGTTCTCTCGTATTGCGTAAGTTAGCTTACGCTACGGGAACTCCCTTGTCAACGCCGTGCGCGCCCAGCATCCACTAAATGAGTCCCAGGGGAAGTCCGGGGAACACGATGAGTGGGAACCGGGCGGCCAATAGAATGGCTAGCGCAGTACATAAGCACACACTAGGGCGCTCAGAGCGGCACGGCCGGTCTGAGCTGATAAACCCTTGTATAATGCTCAACCAGGAAAGCTAAATCAACCGCAGTAGCCCGCGCACAGACAGTGGGCCGGCCTACGCGTGACTTAGACTGATAAAACTTTCGCCTGCAAGGCAGGAACTTCCAGGTTGTAAAACCTAACAAATGTCGAGGGGGAGGCCCAGCCCGCCGCCGTACAAATGTCATGAATGGAAATTCCGCCCACGAAGAGGCCATGCCTCTGGTGGAGTGAGCCCTGATGCCCAGAGGGCACTGCAGGTTTTTAGACGCATAAGCAGCTGCGATAGCGTCCACTATCCATCTGGACAGGCTGTGTTTCGAGGCGGCGAGACCTTTGGTGCGCCCACAAACGAAAAGCTGCTCCGAGCGTCTGATAGCGGCGGAGCGTGTGATGTAATTTCTCAGCGCTCTGACCGGGCAGAGGAGATTACCATTGACCTCGCTGCCGGAAGGCGGCAGGGCTGAGAGAGAAATGGCCTGTGCTCTAAAGGGAGTGCCCAATATTTTGGGGACGTAACCATGCCTCGGTTTAAGAATGACTTTCGAGTCATTAGGTCCGAACTCGAGGCACACGGCGTTAACGGATAACGCGTGAAGATCTCCCACACGTTTGACTGAAGACAGAGCTATCAGAAAAACGGTTTTGAGCGTGAGGTATTTCATGTCCACAGTTTCTATGGGTTCAAAGGGATGCGCTTTCAGGGCCTCTAGGACCAGCGAAAGATCCCACAGGAACCGAGGGGGGTCGCGGGGGGTTCATCCTCCTGGCTCCCCTAAGGAAGCGGGTGACGAACACGTTCCTTCCTAATGCGCGGCCCAGCGCCGAACCGGCAAAAGCTGAGATGACCGCAACATAGACTTTGAGCGTGGAAGGGGACCTGCCCGTGTCCAGCAGCTCTTGAAGGAAAACCAATACCTGCGATACCCCACATGCTTGTGGATCCAGCCCCTTGGCAGTGCACCACTTTTAAACACAGACCATTTAGACGTGTAGAGCCGCCTCGTAGAGGGGGCTCTAGGGGCTCTAGACTGGGTGATCGTGTTCACAACCCCTTCTGGCAGGTCAACGGGTATCCGTTGAGTCTCCATGCATGCAGAGACCAGCGCTCTGGATGGGGATGCCAGATCGAGCCGCGGGCTTGAGAGAGAAGGTCTCTTCTCGCCGGAATCGGCCAGGGGACTGTATCTGCCAGCTGTATTAGCTCCGGGAACCAAGTCTGGTTCTCCCAGTACGGGGCTATGAGGAGCACCATGTGGCGCGCTTCCCTGGTTCTCCTGATGACTTGTGGCAACAGAGAGACCGGCGAGAAGGCATATCGTGGGCCGCTGGGCCAGGTCTGGGCCAGCGCGTCCTCGTTCTTCGTAAAGAACTTTGGGCAGTGAGCGTTGTCTTTTGACGCAAAGAGGTCGACTTTCGCTTTGCCGAAACGGCGCCACAGTGACTGGACTGTTTGGGGATGCAAGGACCACTCCCCAGGGGGAACATTGTCCCTGGACAGTCTGTCGGGACCCTCGTTCAGGTGCCCAGGCACATGCGCGGCTCTCAGCGAGCGCAGTGAGTGCTGAGCCCACACGAGAAGGCGTTCCGCCAGGGTGCAGAGCATTTTGGATCTGACGCCGCCCTGGCGGTTCACGTAGGCCACTACTGATGTATTGTCCGTGCTGACTAGAACATGGTGACCTTGGAGGACTGGGAGGAAGTGCCTGAGCGCTTTCTCGACCGCGAGCATCTCTAGACAGTTTATGTGAAGGAGATTCTCCTGGTCTGACCAGCGGCCATGGACCGGTCTGCCTTCGAAGAGCGCTCCCCAACCTTGGTTGGAAGCGTCTGTCGAGACAACCTTCCGGTGCGAGATCGCTCCCATCGTCACTCCCGTACGATACCATTCGGCTGCCAGCCAGGGCTGTAGGGCTAAAATGCAGCCTTGATTCACCCTGACTCGCGAGTCGCCGGCCGCCCAGGCTCGGTGAGGCACGCGCGCTTTCAGCCAGCGTTGAAGCGGGCGCATGCGCAGTAAGCCCAGCTGAAGCACTGCTGCAGCTGAGGCCATCTGCCCCAGGATTCGCTGGAATCCGCTCAGCGGAGCCTGGCTGCCCACCTGGAAGGATGCGGCGAGATGACGGATGCGGCGCGCGCGCTGCTCCGATAATCTGGCCGTCATAGCCACCGAGTCCAGTTCTATCCCAAGAAGGAGATTGACTGGCGGGGCGATAATGAGCTCTTGGTCCAGTTAACCGAGAGACCCAGGTTTTCCAAGTGGCTGAGAAGCACTGTTCTGTGAGACACAAGCTCTGTCTCTGACTGCGCCAGAATAAGCCAGTCGTCCAGATAGTTCAGTATACGCATTCCCCGTCTTCTGAGGGGAGCGAGAGCCGTGTCCATGCACTTCGTAAATGTACGGGGTGCCAAAGACAGGCCGAACGGCAGGACTGTGTATTGATATACCCGACCGTCGAAGGCGAATCTCAAGAATGGCCTGTGACGGGGTGTTATCTGGATCTGAAAGTACGCGTCCTTCAGATCGAGAGAGATAAACCAGTCTCCTGGGCGAATTTGCGCGAGGATTTGTCTGGTTGTGATCATTTTGAACGGCCGTCTCATGAGGGCTTTGTTCAAATGTCTCACATCTAAAATAGGTCTTAGCGCTCCGTCCTTCTTGGGTACGAGGAAGCAACGGCTGTAAAAGCCCGACTCGCTCAGAGAAGGATGGACCTGTTCTATAGCCCCTTTGTGCAGCAGCTTTGCTATTTTCTGCATGAAGCAGATGCGCTGCTTCTGAATTCACTCTTGTCTCCGTCCGCTAAAAAGCGCGGGGGACGGCGAGCGAATTGAAGCGAATAGCCGTGTTCTATAGTGTTCAGCACCCATTCTGACATGCCCTGGATAGCTTCCCATGCTTCCGCACGCATAGCTAGGGGTCGAATGGTCTCTGGGTTCAGATCGCCGCACTGCGCGAGATGGGGAACCTGTGTCAGAGAAGATGGGGCGGCGCGCGCGCCGCCGGTGCTTGAACACGGGGACTGGTAGACAGTAGTGACTGGCTGTACAGCGTATGACGGCTCGATCTTTATGGATGGGGCACATTTCGCTGTTAAAAACCCGTGTCGCGAAAGCGGCATGAGGGGTATCGTGTTTGTTAGTAAGTGCACGCACTCGCGAGCGGGCGCAGGGCTTACATTTGTCACACGGCCAGTGTTTGAGCGCTTTAGAGGGTCTGCAACCCGGGGTAACTGTGTGGCAGAGCGGGCAGTGGGTAGGTGTGGGCACAGAGTCGTGGACACATTCTCTACGCTTATCACTCGAGCGGCGCGTGCCCGCTTTATGAGAGTGCACTCTGAGCGCGTTACCAGGGGAACCGTGTTTGTGTGTAGCAGTGAGCACGAGGGTGTGGGCACATTTTCTACATTTATGACACCTTCGACGTGAGCCGGACAACCCGGATTTATACTCTTTATGAGATTTATCTGGGCCGCCTTAAAAACGGCGTTTGTGTGCAGGCGAGCGAGTTATGTTACTGGCTCGTTGGCTGCGATGTAAGCTGCTGCAGTAGCCTCTTGTAAGGGGACTGACAGAGCTGGGCGCTTTGATGGCTCATATGTTTAGACGCTCATAAATACTCAAGCACCATCCTTGTGAGCGGGAGGGTGCGAGATGCGGGTTCGCTTTCTGTATGTAAGAAAGCTGGCCGCGAGCTCGGAGCAGCAAACAGAAAAAATTGTATCTGACGCCAGGGCCGGATTCGAACACGGGTCTCTCACGCGAAAGCCTAATGTTCTGCCACTGAGCCACAGGGGCACACATAAGCTTTCAGTTAGCGCGAGCATATGACAGAGCGTCGCTCGTGACGTCCGCTCTGATATCCCTTGAGAACGGCGCAGTTGCGCGGCTCGAACAAAGGGAGAGAGAGCGGGAAGATGTCATCATGTGCTGTGACATCGTTTGTTTGCAGGCGTGCGTGTATTAAAAACAGGCTCGTTTACTGCAATATTGATATTTCTAGTCGCCTGAGTGTTGCGTTTATTGGTAACAATCGTAATTAGGTCATATATGAAATATTAGCTCGAGCAGTAAGGAAATTTGGGGAAATATTAAAATCATAACTCATAGTCATAATTCATAAATTTCACATATGCTATTACATTACCTGCTAATTATCAAAAATATTTCGTTCTATAACTGGTCTCTCATCAGTCATTCGACCAGCGAATGCTTTGATTATACCAGTTAAGAAGGAATATTTATATTATCAAACCTCAGACAAATTCTCTCCTGGCCGTGGATGCAAATTGCTGGGTTTATGAATTAAAATATATAGCTAGTAGCCAGATCTTATCGCAATTTCATTGACAATTACATTGGTGGGATTGTAACACAGAGTCAGTCAAAGTATAAAAGATTTATTTAATCAAAAATGACACACAAAGGATTATATGCATTTGGGAAGTAATATAGGCTAATCTACGTACGTAAAATTACACAAGACCCACGAACGTTTAAACAAAACAAACATAAAACATGACTTGATCAGAATGAAAATAGGAAGAAAGTTAGGGAGAAAGTATGGTAATTTACAAACAGAACCTTTTAAGAGACAACTGTGAAAGCCGCTTCGAGAGAGATCATTTTATACGTTACTTGCGATTCTGTTCCTTTGTCTGTGTGAAGCTGGGCTTCGGGACCACGTGCGTATCTTGGCTGGACCGTGTCTCATCGATTTGTAGGCTTGCGTTTCGCGTGAAGTTCTTAAAAACTTACTGATCGTAACATTACCGAGAGGTACGGAAGTCTCTTCCCGGTGCGGGAAGGGCGAGAAAACTTGGTTACAGGACGAGACTGGATTTCTACATCCGCGGTTCGTTTGGATGAAGGCCCTGTCCCCTCTCCCTGCTCGTGGTGCAGGGAGGGGTGAGAGTGCAGAGTTCAGAGTTCGGAGTCACGAGGGTGAGAGCGTGTGAGAGCAGAGAGCGTGAGCGTCTGCTTGTGTTGTGGTTTTAAAGCAGCGCGGGGTAACGCCCTGTTTGATGACGGGACCCAATGGGATCTTTCGGTTCTGAGGCGGGAGCGTTTCATTGTTTGTGAAGGAACGCCTCTTCTGATCGTACACAGAAAAATGCATTAAAACATTAATACCACATTATGTCTAGAAATATAAACATTTGTGCGGAATATAGTTTATATTTCTGTATAAAGAAGCTCAGTACGATCCGTAGGATATCATACCCGACATTAATATCAGTTAATGAAACAGATACATCTCAAATGTATCAACACACGTGTCCATTACATCTGCAGAGGTGCATATGCACATCATGTGCATATAGTATACTATGGTAGTCAATGGGGAGCAAGAGCTGCTTGGTTACAAACATTATTCCAAATATCTTCCTTTGTTTACAGCAGAACAAAGAAATGTATACAGGTTTGGAACAACTTGAGGCTGAGTAAATGATGACAGAATTTTCATTTTTGGCTGAACTATCCCTTTAAAGCCCTTATCACATAAAGTATTTTGTTTTTAGTTTTCAATACTACTCTTTGACAATAAATCCTCAAGGGTACAGATGTACTTTGATCCTTTGATACGCCTTTCCAATGGCCTCTTTGTATGGTCCAACGGTAAAAGGTGTGTCAGTCCCAGGGATATTTTTTTATCTGAGAGCCATCTGGATAAAGCAAGACATATTCTCCATCTTCCATGTCTTGATTGAAATATTTTTGTTTCTTCACTGCAGCTGCCAAAAGTTGCTCAGATGACCACTGGGTGACCCCCAGTGGTCATCTGAGCAACTTTTGGCAGCTGCAGTGAAGAAACAAAAAGATTGAGGTAGATTTGACATGTAGAGGTAGATTTTTCCCTCTCATGGGCTTAAAGCCATTCCTGGTCTTTCTCATGATCCCAACATAAATCTAGATGATCAGTGAGAAAAGATGGAATAATGATAATTATCAGTGTCAACAACGTCATTAACTTAAAAATAAAAATGTGCTTACCTTTACTGTTTTATTTTATTTCTTTTTACTTTTTGAGAAAGTCTTCCTTTCCGTTTCTTTTACTTCTCTGTATTTCATAAACTGGAGAACAGTTGACTTTGATGGAATGGCACATGCATCAGTCACTGAAACACAAACACGCACAATCAGAAAGAGTGAGAGAAAAAGATTGTCTAAATGTAGTTCCTATAATTTGATGGACGGAACAATAGATTGAAACCTCAGTAAGAGAATATTACCTCTGGGCACAGTCATACGTGACACATGGTCATCATCTGCAGTTCTAGGGGTGTTCTCTACAAAGCTTACATCTCGCCCACAGGAACTACAAAATCTGGGCAAAGTCGGCCATTGAATGCCACAGAAAGGACAAAACATTTTTATCTGAAAAGGATGAGTGGACTGAAGTTAGCACAATGTATTCTGTTGTCCATTCTTTCAATAGTGAAAGGGTCTGAATACATTTTTAAATATGATTTTTACCATCAATCTGCAATTTACTTTGACCTGGTTTTAACCATTACAGTATTTTTCAATTGCTAACAAGCATTGTTCAATACTGAAGCCAAATTTTCAAAACACTACATATAGTCTGCATTACCAAGATCAATCTTGGCCAAATAGTTAAAAGTTTTTCACATCCAAAACTGACTCAGACCAACAAAACACTTCATATTTGTCTCAAAATAAGCTCATTCCACCAATCATTGGCAACAATTCTAATTCAGAAAACATACATGTCATTCATAACACACTGACCTAAAAAACTTGTTTTATTTTTAACATCTGAATGATTTTTTCACATAAATATTCATTATATGATAAGAATAAGGTCGTTTCATTTTACTGACTGTATAACAGCATAAAGAATATGCAGTTAAAGCCATACATGCAATATGTTAAAGCCATAACATTTAAAAACAAACAAAAACAAACTGTATTTAAGTATTGCGGAATTTATTTTCGTGAACCTTGACGTTAGTTGTGAAAGTAATTAGCCTGCTTACATACTAACGTTTCACAGTTCACAGTTAATTGTGTATTTCAGATTATTTAGGCTAATAATATCCAAAGGGCCAATGCATTATAAGATCAGGATTTTAAAATAAAGTAAAAAAAAAAAAAAACTCACCTTTCAGGTCATGGACAGACGACAACACCACTGATGAGGTCTTATTGGACAATAAGCATATCCCAGCTGGGTTCGTCCCCTGGAAACATTTACGTTGTGTTGTGAACTTTTGCAGCGCGTTTCTTTAATTGCAGCGCGTTACCGTATTTGCAGCGCGTTTCCGTATTTGGTTGTGTTGTGTTGTTGGGAGCACAAGTGTGTTGTAAAACTGATGAAGATGTTTTCTTAATTTGCTGGGTTTGTTTTTTCTATTTGCATGTGTTTTTTTCTGTTTGTATGTGTTTTCTTCAGTTACAGCGCGTTGAGCTGTCTCAGCCACCGTAGGTTTTCTTTGTGCTATGTTGTGTGGTGTGACAAAGCTGGAAAACAGAAGGCAAAAGTAGAGAGAAACTTATTAGAAAATTACTTTGGTAAAAGTTAAAGTCACTGTTTAGAATATTACTTGAGTAAAAGTTTTAAAGTATGTGCTATTTATTGCACTTAAAGCTCCAGTCCGAAACTTTTTTGGGTTAAAAAATTATCCAAAATAAATTTTTGAGCAAGAACATAACCAGCCAGTGTTCAAAACTATCTGCTTGCCTTAGCTCGATTCAAAACAGTAAGCTTGTAATAATGTTTTTAATTCCAGTGGTACTGGTGGATTTCCACGGGAAATTCAAGCATGTCTTTGCGTCATTACGTCACATCTGTAAACATAAAGAAGGTGTCTCGGCTAGTAGGCTATATTGTGTGTGAGAATGTTGGGAGGTGGAGATTATATAACCTTTTTTCACAGCACTTGATATAATTAAACATATTAATTTGATGGCGGATCCAGAAAGGTTCAAACGACAATCACCAGTGACAACTAGAGATTCACCCGTTGTAAAATGCAAAAGACGTAGTACTTCGGAGTGGCTAGAGAAAAAAAGAGACTGCAACCGGGCCCATGTGAAAACAGGGATAAATATCGGAAGGGCATTAAATGTAGTCACGCAATGCTGGTGTTGTTAACATTAACAATTTGAGAACAAAGTATAATTTGCACGGTTTGACGTGATATGATAAGCAATCGTTAGATTTAAGCAGCGCGATTTACTGCAATGCTTTTTTTCCCTTAGTTGGTCAGAACAAAAGTGGATTAATTGTTATTGTTCAGATGACATTTTCCGGTGAAATTTTTTATGTTGGTCATACTTCCAAAAAGTAGAATCTGTGATTCCGGATGACAGTAGGGAAGTGCGGGGCACAACGTAACACGGGGCTAGTTGTAACACGCTTGTTTTAAATACTTCCGCACATGCTTGGATGACGAAACTTTGTGTATTTACTAGTTGCCATATCAACACTATATAGAAAAAAAAAATTCCGCCCCAATTTTTTTGGGGGGGAAGATATCCATAGACATTTATTAAACCATAGCAAAAGTAAATTTCTTACTTAAGTTCATTTTTCATCTCTATGTTTTGTGTTTATTTAAAATAAGACAAATCTGATATTATTTTAATCTCCAAGATGTTATTTAACAGTTGAGATAGTTATTTAATGCTTCGCTAACTAGCAAAAGACACTAGCAGGGTTTAAATCCCAGTTGTGCAGGCGGGGGCATGTTGTAACACTGCGTTACAATGTGCCCCTATTAGAAATATGCTATTATATTCTATACTTTTATAAATTTTATTGAGAAAACGTGAGAAAAAGGTGTTTAAAGACTGAGAGTCAATGTTCAGAAATGACTAATTATTTATTTGTTTTTGAACTATGTTGTATAGCTGTGTTTTCATGTGTTCGTAGTCAAAACTCAAAAATGAGTTTATATTTAATTATTAAAAATTGCCATTATTTTATATGAAAAAGTTTTTTAATTGTATTTTATTTAGAAAATATTTTTTTTTTTTTTTTTTTTTTTTATTAGATTTTAAGCTGTCATATGTTATGTTACAATGTGCCCCACACATGCTACAATGTACCCCACCTATGGGGCATGTTGTCACATTTCACTTACATTCTTTCGGGGTATATCAAGAAAAAAGTATATACTGTATTAATAAAACAAAAACACATAATTGTACTAGACATGTGGGAAATTAATGTGGGAAAAAATAAATACTCTGAACCATAAGTAGATTTACACAAACTGAGAAAGTCAAAAAGCGTTACTTTGTGCCCCGCTCTCCCCTATCCACACCAGCGCGGTGACTGACAGCCGCACATTCTCCTCAAAACATTGGATTCATCTGTGAACATTGGATTCACGCTGTGCCGTGCCGAGGCACAACCCACGTAAAGTTGATAATTCTGCGAATAACTGCAATTGCAGATTTCGAACAGAGATGGCGACAAAGAGGAAAAACTATGGACTGCAGATTTAAGAATGAAAAGTATATTTTTTTTATATTAAATAGGGCTGATAAAGATTAATTGCATTTGCGATAATATTGCGATATGATAAAACATGATTTTTTTAACCGCAAAAGCTGCAATTACACCCTGGAGGAAACCTTAACTTGGCATGCTAAAGGCTGATTTATACTTCTGTGTCAGACCTACGCCGGAGCCTCGACGCTATAGACTACGCGTTTCATTTATACTTCTGCGCCGTTGTCCGCAATTACACATGCAGAAGGAGCATGTGAAACCCGAGGGAGGGGTTCTAGCAGACCAATCACACGTAGAATTGACGCGTTGTTACATCTTTGGAGAGGTGCATGTCAGGGTACGCCGAAGGGTACGCGTGCTACACACAGCCTACGACGTAGCTACGGCGTGAGTTCGACGCAGAAGTATAAATTGGGCTTAACGCATATAGGCCTGGCTTACAGGAAAGAAAAGTGTATGTTTAATCGATCTAATATTGTGTTGGTCATACTGTATACAATAGGGGTGGGAGAAAAGATTCTCTCCAACGATTCTGGATTGATTCTGAGCTTAGTTTTTAACCACAGATGAGCTATGACGCTGCGTGTGTTTTAGAAATACACGTTTTCTGCTCGCATCCAATTCCTCACACACACACCACTCAGAGTTAAACTTTACGTAAAATAATCGGTCATAAAGTTCGGAAAGGCTGAAGTGAATTACAATGACATTCGCGGTTTTCATTGCACAGGATATGCGCTGTGAGAAACACGCGCTTTGCTTGATGTTACGCTTGCAGTGTGTGGTCTCGCCCGCCGGTATTTTCCTTACAAAAGCATAATTTATGTTGTTTAAAATGCAGTAGGCTTATATATAAAAAATATGAAACTCACTGACTGGCTGCTTTCAATTTCAAATGCCGATCAGCACGACTGTGTGCACGACTCCGTGTGGTTAAATTGCATCTCAAAAAGGTTTTATGCCGCAAAATTATTGTAAACACAGTCAGTTATGTCTTAAGGGATTAAACAGACCGGACAAACCATATCTCATATTTCAGAGATGAAATCTCAATTCAAGAGATCTGTGCATTAATTGAATGCAGCTTATCGGATCTCCCGGCTCCAGCTCTCTATGATGTTATCAGTAATAATAAAACAACAAGAAAGAGAAAAATCGCTCACAGCTCTTGAAAGGAAAACGATATACAGATATACTCTTACATACTGAAAGTACTCTTTGTTTATTACTTGTAATATGTTTTTTGTTCCTCTTTATTATTTACTAGCTTTTGTTTTGAAGCTATTTTAGTTTATATAGGCTATTTAAAATTCTTTACATACAATTACTTAATTTTTTTAAAGTGTAATTAAAAACTACTTATAAATACATATGTAATTAAATAAATAAAATATGTGAAGTTTTATTAATAAGATTAATAAGAAAAAAAAGTTGATCAAAAATCCTTTTTGGAATTGGATTGTGACTCCTAGAATTGGACTTTGGTGACTAAAGATTCCCACCCTTACAATACAATGATTTATTGCTTGTCTTTGTTGAATAATACAGAAGATAAGAGCTTACAAAGATAAAAAAAAAAAAAAAAAAAAAAATCGCATTTAGATAATTTTCCAAAATTGTTTAGCCCTATATTAAACATACTAGAGTTAAAAGTTTTGAAAGTAAAAGTATAAGTAAATGCAAAATACCAAAGGAGCAAAAAATATTATAAAAAATTGTTCTATACACAGTTTGAGCAGCAAGATTGTGTTCAGTAACTGTTTCTTTGAATTAAAAAAATGGCTAAATGTTTATTGTAAGTTTTAATATAAATTATATTAATTATACCTTGATCATTCATGTTAATTCATAGTGCATTAACTAATGTAAGAGACAACTTTAAAATGTTAAAATGTATTAGTTAATGTTGAATTTAACAATGAACAATACTTTTATTAACCTTAGTATATGTTACAAATGTTTGATTGCTCCTGTCTGCCTTGTTGCTCCCGCTGCAGCTATATTTGGTTGGTGTGTGTCTGAAAGCTTTGTATATCTTTCTGTTTTGAATCATTATTTACTATCATTCCTTGTTGTTTATACTGCTAAATATAACTAACTCAACATCACACATTAACCTGACATCGCTAGCTTCAATCTAAATCGTTATTGCTAGCACAACACGCTAGTAATTCGCTAGCCTGTTAGCGTGCCATCTGTGCGCTCTTTATTTATTTATTGATTTTGCTCACGCGCACTCACGCCTTTTACGAGTCCATCAAACAACTTAGGTGAGTAAGATCAGTCAACAAACACGGTAAGTCATGTCATCTTCTCCTCTTATTGTTACTTGCACCTCATGCAACATGTTTAGCATATCCTTCTCTGTCAGCACAGGATTTACATGTGATAAATGCAGGGAGATAGTGAAGCTGATGGGGAAGATTTCAGAACTAGAGACACGCATCCAAGCTTTAATCGAGGTTAATTGTAAGAGTGCAAGGGCTTTAGATACTGCTTTGGATGCGACTAGCTTAGTGAACTCTTTACATTGTTCGGTTTCGGCTGAAGTAGAGCCCGTGCAGCAGGGCAATTGGGTGACGGTGAGACGCTGTAGTCGCGGGACAAAACACCGCCCTTCCGTTCCGATTACAACTTCAAATAGATTCTCCCCTCTCAGTGAAACACCCACTGTGAATCCTGTTGAATGTGCCCTAGTTATTGGCGATTTTATTACACGGAACGTGAAAATAGATACACCAGCCACCATAGTCACATGTTTGCCGGGAGCCAGAGCGCCTGACATCAAAACAAATTTAAAAGTGCTGGCTAATGCTAATCGTAAATTCTCTAAGATTATTATTCACGTCGGCACAAATGATGTTCGACTCCGCCAGTCGGAGATCACAAAAATTAATGTTAAAGAGGTGTGTGAACTCGCAAGGCACTGTAATTTGCTCTGGCCCCCTTCCTGTTCGCAGGAGTGATGAGATACTTAGTAGATTGTCCTCACTCAATGGCTTGGTTGTCTAAGTGGTGTCCGCAAAATAATATAGAATTCATAGACAATTGGAAAAGTTTTTGGGGCAGACCTGACCTGTTGAAAAGAGATGGTATGCATCCCTCCTGGGATGGTGCTGCTCTTCTCTCTAGTAATATGGCACATAGTCTTAGAGCTCAAACATGACAATCTGGGGCTCAGGTCAGGAAGCAGACAGACTGGCTAAACCGACCGTCTGCTAGCTGTCTCACGTCACAAAGGTCAGATAAATCCCATCACATAAAGCCTCTTTCACCTATATATCATCATGTAGAGACTGTGTCTGTTCCCCGAATTAGGACATACAAAAAACTTCCAAACCCATCTTAGGGTAAAAATTGTATTGATGTTCAACAAATAAAAAACAGATATAATACAAATGAGCAAATGATAAAGCTTGGGTTGCTGAATATTAGATCCCTTACTTCAAAAGCACTTATTGTTAATGATATGATTACAGACTATAATCTAGATGTGCTGCGTTTGACAGAAACCTGGCTAAAACCAAACGATTACATTACTTTAAATGAGACCACCCCGCAAGATTACTGTTATAAACATGAACCTCGTCTGAAAGGCAAAGGGGGAGGTGTTGCTGTAATTTATAGTAATATTTTTAGAATTACTAAGTCTAGTTTAAAATATAATTATTTTGAAGTGTTGGTGCTTAATATAGCAATATATAGTGTAAATAATAAATCACGTTTGAGATTTGTGCTGGCTACTGTATACAGGCCACCAGGGCACCATACAGACTTTATCAAAGAATTTGCTGACTTTCTATCAGAGTTAGTACTGGTTGCAGATAAAGTCATAATTGTTGGTGATTTTAATATACATGTAGATAACGAAAAAGATGCATTGGGATTGGCATATAAAGACATTCTTAACTCTATTGGAGTTAGACAACATGTGTCAGGACCAACTCATTGTCGTAATCATACCCTAGATCTAATATTATCACACGGAATCAATGCTGATTCCGTTGAAATTCTGCAGCAGAGCGATGATATCTCAGATCATTATCTAGTCTCGTGTAAACTTAATTTAGCCAAGGCTGCAAAGCTGACTCCGTGTTACAATTATGTTAGACCTATCACTTCTGCCACTAAAGATTGCTTTATTAATAATCTTCCTGATCAGTTTCATCATCTCAGCATCCCAGATAGCTTAGAAGAACTCGATATTGCGACAGAAAATTTGAACTCTCTCTTTTCCAGCACTTTAGACACAGTTGCTCCGTTGCGCTTAAAGAAGATTAAAGAAAATAGTCCAACGCCGTGGTACAACGAGCACACTCGGGCCCTTAAGAGGGCAGCCTTCCATTTCATGGAAAGAGAGCTCGATTGCATACAGAGAGGCCTTAAAAGCTGCTAGATCTGCTTATTTCTCAACCCTATTAGAAGAAAATAAACAAAGCCCAGAAGTTTCCAAGCAGCACAGCAGTAATGACTTTATGAACTTCTTCACTTACAAGATTGATAATATCAGGGAGAAAATTATAACTATGCAACCGTCTACTATAGAAGAGGAAGAATTCGTTAAACTCGTTAAATCATCTAAATCGACAACATGTATGTTAGACCCTATACCGACTAAGCTACTGAAAGAGATGCTTCCAGAGGTCATAGATCCTCTTCTTAATATCATTAATTCATCTTTGTCATTAGGATACGTACCAAAAACTTTTAAGCTGGCTATGATTAAACCGCTTGTTAAAAAAACGCAACTTGATCGTACAGAATTAGTCAATTACAGGCCGATCTCGAATCTTCCTTTTCTGTCAAAGATATTAGAAAAAGCAGTATCCTCACAACTGTGTTCCTTTCTTAAAAGAAATGATATCTGCGAAGATTTTCAGTCCGGATTTAGACCGTACCATAGTACCGAGACAGCTCTCGTCAGAGTCACAAATGTTTTGCTCTTATCATCCGATCGTGGTTGTATCTCTCTATTGGTGTTACTTGATCTTAGTGCTGCATTTGACACCATTGACCACAACATTCTTTTAAATAGACTAGAAAACTATGTTGGCATTAGTGGAATTACACTAGCATGGTTTAAATCATACTTATCTGACCGTTATCAGTTTGTAGCAGTAAATGAAGAGATGTCTTATCGATCACAAGTTCAGTATGGCGTATCACAAGGCTCAGTACTAGGACCGCTGCTGTTCACTCTGTACATGCTACCTTTAGGAGATATCATTAGGAAACATGGAATTAGCTTTCACTGTTATGCTGACGATACTCAGCTGTATATTTCTTCAAAACCTAACAAAACTTACCAATTCACAAAATTAACGGAATGCATAGCTGATAAAAAAAAAAATTGGATGACTAGTAATTTCCTACTTCTAAATTCTGAAAAAACAGAGATTCTAATTATTGGACAAAAAACGTCCTCATGTAATAACCTAGAATACTCTCTAACACTTGATGGCTGCTCTGTTAAGTCTTCGTCGTCAGTTAGGAACCTGGGTGTGCTCTTTGATACCAATCTTTCATTTTAAAATCACGTGTCTAGTATCTGTAAAACCGCATTTTTCCATCTTAAAAATATATCTAAATTACGCCATATGCTCTCATTGACAAATGCGGAACAATTAGTTGATGTGTTCATGACCTCAAGGCTAGATTATTGTAATGCTCTACTGGGTGGTTGCCCTGCACGCTTAATTAACAAACTACAGCTAGTTCAAAATGCAGCAGCTCGAGTTCTTACCAGAACCAGGAAGTATGACCATATTAGCCCGGTTCTGTCAACACTGCATTGGCTGCCTATAAAACAGTGCATACATTTTTAAATATTGCTGCTTACTTACAAAGCACTAAATGGTTTAGCTCTGCAGTACTTGAGCGAGCTCTTAATGCATTATAGTCCTTCACGTCTATTGCAATCTCAAAATTCCGGCCAGTTAATAATACCTAGAATATCAAAATTAACTGCTGGCGGTAGATCCTTTTCCTATTTAGCACCAAAACTTTGGAAGTCAGTCAGTTCAAAGCTAGATTAAAAACACATCTCTTTGACCTAGCATTCATATAATACATTATAGACTTCTATAATTCAATGTTAGGCTGCATAGATTAGGTCAGCCGGAACCGGGAACACTTCCCATAAATCCTGATGTACTCGTTACATCATAAGAAGGATGGCATCTACGCTAATTTTAGTGTCTTTGTTTATCCCAAGGTTTTCCCGCAGCCTGCCGGATCCAGGCCGGATCCAGATCTGACGAAGGACCTTCGCCTGGACCCGATGTCATAGCGGGGTGCTAAAGTGCCAACTAGTTTCTCCTTATGGAGGATCCCTTTACCACTCTATAGATAAAGCGTTGTCAGGAAATTTACAAAATAAAATAAAATTCTGTATAAAAAATCTATAAGGAAAGACCAGTACTTTGTTTAGGCTTGGTTTGTAGAGAATTACAAACCTGTGCACATATATTCAAACGCACATTACTATAGAACCAATTCTTAATGCGCATGTGAACGTCATCAGCGTTTATCACAGGTTCGCGTTTAAAGTCTGTGTAGAGAGAATGGTGTCGTCTTAGCGGCCCCTAATTTAATAACAAATGATCGTTGCGACAGAAGCGAATCAATCAAAACTAACTTTAGCTGGAAAATAACTTTATTAAAGAATCGCTATAAAGCCAAAACAATCTTTGTTACCTTAAATTATACGTTTATCTCTGTAAAGCTGCTTTGAAACAATCTACATTGTTAAAAGCGCTATATAAATGAAGATGACTTGACTTGAAAGCCACAATTCTAGCATCTGTAAAACCACATACTTCCATCCTGGCATACACATAAAACATTATAAATTTATACTATTCAAATCAGTTAAATGATTGCTAGGTTACATAAACTAGGTCAGCCGGAACCGGTAACACTTCTTATAACACCTGATGTACTTGAAGAATAACATCTACGCTTATGTTAGTCTTTCTGTTTATTCCGAGGTTTACTGTAGTCAGCTGGATCCGGGCCATATCCAAATCAGATGGTGGGCCTGCGCCCAGGCGCGCTGGAAGCTGTTTCATGCGAGGGGGGGCTGGGGGCTGAGTTGGAAAATATGTGACGTCATTATGTTGTGGCGGACGACAAGACATGAAATTTCTCTGTACTGTATATGTGTTGTAGCCATTAAAGAAAACATTTAGTTTCATATTTATGTTTAAATATTATAGGCTAATGTTATTTTTTTATTTAATCAATGTTGATTATGAAAGTGAGCATATGCAGCATGAGAAAGATAAAGATGCATCATGAGATGCGCAATATGACTGTAAGACATGATTTTGACCACTTCATTGAGTTTTGTTTTGTAGAAAGACTATTTTTAAAATATTTTCGTTTTGTATAAATCGTATCTTAATTTTGATCAATGTTTTATCAACCAATTGCCTGTATTTAATAAATAAGAAGCAAATATATAGCAGACAATGTAATAAGGCGCCGGCACAATCACTTGCATTGCACGTGAACTGGAGGGCGCCGAAACTCAGCTTGAGTCTCACAGATTTGAGAAATATAGGCTATCTATTATAGAAAGCTTGAAATGTCTACTTTTAAACGAAACTATTCAAAACGAAAAGAAATAGGCTACTCTCTGATTATGTAATCCATATGAAATGTGCATTTCTCTCTGGCGTTCATGGCGAGTCCGCATCGCCAACTTCATCTTTGCAGCGACACAGAAAACACCAGTTTATTAATAAACAATTAAATGTCTCCTTGCTATTTTTGACACATTCATACTTTTGCCGGTAACCGCCCCTTTATATTAATTGTATTACTTTTACCGGCAGCCGGTTATTTGTGGCAATCTTTATGCGTGCGGTCGTGCGCTTGAGTGCGGCTATATTATGTACACGCTCATTATCCTGTATATAGCCTATTTAAGTAATAAAATTAATATAAAGGGGCGATTTGTCCACTAATGGCTTAAATGAACAATTACTAGTCGACTAGAAAAAAAGTTTAGTCGGAGGCAGCCCTTATTCCACATATTTTCGAACCAGCAGGCCATTCTGGGTTGAGCGAGCGACCCTGCGTAATAAGCGAGGGAGCGGAATATTCAGAAATGCGCTCTCCGCTCACGTGCTCTGATCGGAACAAAGCATGACAAATTCAAACTTTATTTCATTTTCTCCGTAGCTTGAACACTCACTACATTAGGCATAAGAGAGTTAGTTAACGCTGTCCATTTATTTATTTTTATTTCACGTTTTTAAAGTACAAAATTATGTTAGTCCACAGCCCCCCACTTCCCGCGCTACTGCCTGCGCCTAGACACAACCACAACGCATGATGTAGTCAGTCGGATCCAAGCCGGATCCAGATCAGATGGTGGACCTAGACACAACCACAACACATCAGCAGAGATTGTGTCAACTAGGCCTCGTTTACACTGCAGGTCTTGATGCCCAATTCTGATTTGTTGCCTTTATCCGATTTTTTTGACCATCTGTTTACATGTTCTTTCAATTGTGACCCATATCTGATTCATGTGTTTACACTTGACATAGTCCTACTATCTGAAACATTGTGTATGCTTAAATTCTAATTCTTGCACAGATGGACGAAAGCAAAATATGCTTGATGCTAGCTTTGCGATATATGCGAAGTTCGCCAAACATAACCATGATTTTGAGGCGGAGGACAAAAAGGACCATCATTGCAGCCTGTGCATATGCTTCAGTTATTGCAGGGCTGCCAAATCCCAAGAGGATTCTGACACCGACAGACAAGACAGAGAGGGTTACTTTTGATATGAAACTATTTCTCAGCTCTCAGATTCTATTACGAAGTTAAAAAAATATATACCGTTTTGGCGCTTGTAAATGTGACGTGACAGATCGCTGTAGCGCCTCAGTTCAAGCAGCACATGATTCGACAATCTCTTACTCTTTACTACTAGTAATAAACACAAATGAACAATAGGTATGTTGAAAGAAACAGTACAACTTATGAGTGGCCGTGTAAACGTGTTCAAATAAAAAACTCAAACAGAGCCATCCATCTAAAAAAGAGATTCTTTATTTCCGACCGCGCATAAGAAAGACACGGCATTAACACCTGAG
Source organism: Leuciscus leuciscus (assembly GCF_965113295.1). NCBI lineage: Eukaryota > Metazoa > Chordata > Actinopteri > Cypriniformes > Leuciscidae > Leuciscus > Leuciscus leuciscus. The sequence continues at coordinate 27,283,815 of NC_138746.1, forward strand.
GTTTCCGTTTATGGGTAGGTGTAATCAAGTAATTCTAATTACTCTAGGCTCTCGTCGATCCGCGGCAGGGGAAACATATGCCGCTGAGTCTTCGAGTTCAGTTTCCGGTAGTCTACGCATAGTCGCAGACTCCCATCGGCCTTCCTAACTAAGACCACCAGTGACGCATATGGACTTGAACTTTTCTTAATAACTCCCTTCTTAAGCAGTCCCGAAATATGCTCCCTCACCTCCTCGAATTGATTTGGAGGTATCCGTCTGTACGCTTGGGTAACAGGCATGTCATCGGTTACGGGAATCTCGTGCTTCACCCGAACAGTATACCCAAGATCCTCGTCACACACAGCAAACACATCTGCGTACTGCCTCAACAATGCTCGCAACTCAGCCTGCTGGTCCGGAGTTCCCCCCCATCTGTACCTTGTCTGAGGGACACTGCAAGTCACCTTGGGTCTCCATCATCGACCTCACACTGACTCTTTATGTACTCAGAGCTGAACCATGGCAACAGAGGCAGCAGGTACACACATTTTTTTTTATTTTCCGGCCAGTCGAACTGTAGAGCTCGCCCCAAATAGTGCCTCTTCATGTACCTTATTGAAAGCATTTCGCCAATCGGAATCTAGCATTCCCTCCAGAGCATTATTGAACTCAGCCAAGATCAGCTGTTTGCAGCGCTGAGCAATATTCATGCCGAGAATGCCTGGAGGTGAATTATCAACTTCTCCATCCTTCTGATCTTGGACTATTAAAGGAGTGATATAATGCCCTTTTCACAAGATGTAAAATAAGTCTTTGATGTCCCCAGAGTGTGTATGTGAAGTTTAAGCTCAAAATACCCCACAGATATTTTTATATAACATGTTAAAGTTGTCCATTTTTGAGGGTGAGCAAAAACTTAGCGTTTTTGTCTTGTCCCTTTAAATGCAAATGAGCTGCTGCTCCAGGCACAAAGGGCGGAGCTTCAAGAGCTTGTGTCCTTTTACCTCACACAAACATGCACTGGAAATTTCAAAAACCTTTAGCCTTTTATGTTCAAACCGAAGTCAGAAAGATGGAGAGACTCAAGAAGAAGTGACAACATGTAGACAACATTTCTGAATGGTTAGTTGGTGAATTTATGTAGCTTATGTGTAGTTATCTTCTAGTCATTGATTAGCATATTCTGTCTTGATAATTTATAAATCGCGTTCCCGGGGGTGGGTTTATGTACATTTTAGGGTTAGTGATGTCACTAACCCAGGAGGAATGTTGTGTAGTCCCTACCAGCTGTTTGTTGTAGTCCTTAAAAAGCAATTTCTTTAAAAGAAAATATCTCCCTTTGCTTTGAACTTTGAGCATTGTAACTTTGCAGATGTTGTTTATGCTCAAACAGCAACATTACACACTAAATAAAGTTATAAAAGTGAAATCATATTCAACCAACCCTTTAAGAATCCGCAGCCGGGTATTGTTACCCCCATCACCTTAATATCCAACTCCACATATCCTAAATACGGGAGGGGCAGTTTGTTAGCTGTGCATATCCCTATCTTCCCCATGTAAGCGTCCTCTGAAAAAGCTTTCTCCCAACGCGCTCACATTGCTGCCCGTATCCAAAAGACACTTAGAAGACCCCTATGCTGATTTTAACCTCGGGGCATTTGCCCACGGCACGTTCCAAGAAGCGCTCTTTAGTAAGAGAACTGCAGCTTGAGCCATGGGAAGCCCCTCTCATTGCTCGGTTCTGCGCAATGGAGGGACCACGTTTCCCAGCGCTAGTGCTTCTGCAGGGGCCACTACTTGTCCTTCATGTTTTCGCGGCGATGTGAACTGGCTGGCTATATGTCCCACACCTTCACACCTCAAGCAAATAGGCTGACCGTCTCGGGTATATCTGGGCTTAATTTTTGAGCTCTTTGGGGCCTTTCTGTGCCCAAACTGGCTCTAAAGGCTACATACCGCATTAGTTAGCTCGCCGATTGCATTTCCTTGTTGCGCCACTACTTTCACTACATCTTGCAAGACAGCGTTCAGGTCATTTGAAGAAGAAGCGGACACGCTTGTGGTTCTTGTACCCTCCTCAACACCCAGGCCCAGCAGATAGCGACTCCTAGGAATGCTTGCCCCACGGGGATGCTCTTCTGCACGCCACAACAGAGCCTCTTCTCTTATCTCAAATAGCATCACACGTGGCCAGTCTCGCACCATTTTGCGCAGTTCTCGGTGAAGTATAGAGCTTCTTCCTCCATAGCTCTATATCTCAGTTATCAAGAGTCTCAGTCTCTGCAAAGTTCAGCCACAAACACAAGTCCGATGCAACCTCCTCGTTTCAGCAGGTCCTGGCACTCTGGCTCCTTGTCCTCCCACAGCCCTTCCTGGCTCGGTGCACAGCTGTCTCTGCTGACTCTGGCCCGCAATCCTCCTTCACCACTACCGTTGTTTATCTCCCCACTTACACTAACAGCATATTCAATTTGATAAAAAAAATAAAAATTAAAAAACTCCCCACAATAGGAAACCAGCAGAAGGAACTAAGGAACTATCCCACTTCTGACACCAAAAAGATGTGGCCGTGTAAACGTGTTCACTATAAAAAAACTCAAACAGAGCCAGCCATCTAAAAAAGGGATTCTTTTTTTCCGACCGTGTATAAGTAAGACGCAGCGTTAACACCTGAGGTTTCCGTTTGTGGGTAGGTGTATGAACAAAATTTAGACAGCAAAAAAAACACACAAAAAAAAAAAACACAAAAAGGAAACACGTTCCAATAAATGTACAGAAACTTTCCCAAAAATAAACCAAAGTATACAAACTATCTGTAAGAATACTTAAATCCTGAATAAACGACGGCAGTGGCTTTTTATGCTTTCTGGATAAAGAAAAAAACACAGAAACATTATTAAAGATACATTCTCATAAGCCTCACAGACTAAGATCAGAAGTAAAGACATTTTACACTCTTCACATTACCAGTGACGCTGCAACGCATTCTCATCCTTGGGCGTCATAATACTGACGCTTTTGACATTTTGTCTACATCGAACGTACATGGCACCCTTTAGCGTCAATATGAGACGCACAGAGCTTTGTTCGGTTATGGGTAGGTTTAGGTCTAGTGTAGGGATAGGGTTAGACCGCTAGGAGGCGCCTTCTGGCCCATTTCTATCTGCGTCTCAAATTGACGCTAAAGGGTGCCATGTGCGTTCGATGTAGACGAAATGTCAAAAGCGTCAATATATGACGCCCTAGGATGAGAACGGGCTGGACATTACTATATTCATTTTCATCTCTTAAGACAGAGTATTAATAAACTTGAATGAACACAGACATCAAAAACAGTACATAGCTCTTAATCTATTTTCTTTGAGTGAATATAAACATTTACAATCAAGAATAAAATAAATAATACTCACTCTGTGAAGCTCTGCACCGCACTAGAAAACTCACACAGCTGTCAACTCACGTGTGCACTCACGTGTCCTCATTCTCCCCTCTGATATTATTTTATCAAAAGAAAAAGAAGTTTTGTTTACTTTCTCCTTAACAACACAACATGCATTACGATACAAAGATTCAAACAACACTCAGTGATCACACGGAACAATTGCTCACGCTCAATCTCCGTCACTGCAGCCTGTACGATCTCGTCACATCGAAATCTCTTGCATTCGAGAGAAATACAAAATTGTGCGATTGAACTGCTCCACAAACAGACTCAAACACCTGAATGAGGCTTTCCTCTTTTCTATCAGAAAACTGCTCTTAAAGGACAAGTTCGGTATTTTACACTTAAAGCCCTGTTTACAGATCGTATCTGATGAAATAGAACGGTTAAGATAAAAATTTGGACACATGCTCCTGTCCGGAGAATTTTTGGAATTTTCATGCACTCAATGGCCATCCTGCAGATCTTCCAGGCCGACCTTCTCCGTAAGCTGGATGAGGAAGGACCGGAAGCTATCAGCGTGCCGGACTTAAGGAGCGCCATGGATCTAGCTCTTCGCGCCACTAAGTTCGCTGCACAGGCCATAGGGCGGAACATGGCCTCTCTCACCGTTGCTGAGAGACACTTATGGCTGACGCTCTCTGAGATGCCGGACTCGGAGCGCACCGCGTTCCTCGACGCCCCCATCTCTTCTGCCGGCCTTTTTGGATCGTCCGCAGGGACGGACTGACAATTTGTGCATTCTGGAAAAGTCCAGAACGGCCGTCCAACCGAGGGCCGTCGGCACACACAGACAAAAAAAAGTCTAATAAGCAATATGAACAGCCAACAGCAGGGGCACTAATATGATCAGATCACTTATATGCTACGTGTAAAAAACAACAACTGAGGAAGAAGAGTCGGCCTATAGCCACTGACAGAAAGTTAGTTTTATAAGGCTGCGCTTTTAAATTTGCTTACCAACGTGGTGCCTGTGAGTTGCCCGCTAAACACATTCTATAAATAGCCCCAACTTGCCGTCGGGGTTCCAGACTTCGAATAAATGGTATAATTTTGCGACCTTTTCATCTAAACGTTTCAATTTGAACTTTTGCCTCTACAAAATTACCCAACTCTCTTTAATTATACGCTGTCATTTGCGTTGCGTATGAGAAACATCAAATGGCAAACGCTCAAAAAGCGGAACAAAACTTGTTTGATCTGAGCAGCGCATTATTAGCTCGGCCCAAAAACAGCGATCGCGGACAAAGCAGCTGTGCGGGCTGATCTCGATCACGCGAACATTAGGCTTACCCCTCATTTACACTGCACACGTGTGCGGTGCATTACGTCTGCGACAAGGTTTTATTCCGTCCTCCACGCGGTGCAAACTCACACCAGGAGCATTTCAGAAGCGGAGCGACTGGATGCGCGAGACCACGTGATTTGCCTGTCCGACGTGGTTTTTCTTGATTTTTGGGTTTCTACCATACAGTCTATGGTTTATTTAGCGGAGAGCCGCTTCTGGGAAGCTTCTGAAACGCGCCGCGTCGCGGCCGGTGTAAACACAAGCATTGACTAGAATGGGCGCGATCAGCTCCGGTACCCGTGTCGCAGCCGTAATGCGCCGCAGACGTGTGCGGTGTAAATGAGGGGTTACACAGAGCTGCGCGATCCACTGAGAAGCATTTAAATTCAGCGCAGAATTCTCTATCTCTATTATAAACCCACAAATGACTATGTGATTTAAGCTTGTAAAAAGCCAGATGAAACAGCGCTGATATTCTCAACATATTGACGCAAAAAAACTAACAAACAGGCGAAACATTGTTCCGAGAACAAACCAGTTAGAAGACATTTCACACCAAAACTTATGAATTAACTTTAGTAAAAGAAACTTTTTTGGCAGAAATGTGCCTGTATGCATATTAAAAATGCTGTTATATTAATATAGTCATGTATTAAATATTAGCCTAATGCAGTAATGTTTTGTTTAGAAGTTATGGCAGTTTATTTTATGTTTTTATTTTTCATTTATATTTATACTAAATGTTTGGGCTACTGTTTTTGATAACACATACAATAGGTTTATAGAAAATCAACAAAAAAATCAATAATATTTTCATAATTTTTCAGGAATTTTTTTTTTTTTGCTTGTAAGTCTGAACCAGAATATCAAGATATTTTATTATTTCCCATACGATGGTGAAAAGTAAAAAAGCTTCACCATATTATGTATAATAAATATTGGAGTATAACAAATAAAAATTCCTTTTAGATTATTTTATCCCTTGAGGTAGCCCTCGCACACAAAAAGGTTGGACCCTGGTATATAGTAACTATATGTTTTATAATTACAAGTTTGTGTAATTTGGGGTTACTGTAGCCAGTGACATTTCATTATTTGTATTTCATGGCATTGTAATTTTTTTGTTTTTATTTGAAGGCTGAGGCTTCATTAATAAACACCCCCCCAATTATCATCATTTGTTTTGAGATGTTACTTGCTGTGAATACCTTGTCTGATAGGCTACAGTATTGTGGCATAGTATCAGGACATCCTGTCTAGTGTCTGTCGCGCACGGCTTGGCGAATGGCCGGATGATGGGCCTATTTGGGAGAAAGTCCAGGGCTGTTTTTTAGCCCCAGTCCGTCCCTGATCCTCCGTCGAGGATTTCGCGGGGTGCAGAAAACGTCACAGGCCATGAAACATTTTCTGCCCAAAGCGCTCCAGCTCCGCAACAGGCCGCTCAAGACAGCCGTCTGCTCGAAGCTCCCAGCTGCAGCTGCAGCCCGCCGCCGCTTCGCAGCGTCGCCAAGCCCGAGACCCGAGACCGCGCTCTCGATCTGCTGAGATTGAGATAAAGCCCGAGGCCTCAAAGTCTTCCTAGCCCGCCTAGGAAAACGACGGTGTTCAAGTCCCGCTGCGGCCAGACTTTCACCAAAGCTCCTCGCTCGTTCAGTTCCAGAAAATGCGACTGTTCCAGTGTATTCTGCAGTAAACAAGCCGGTACCACGGCCTGCTTGCCTGCACACGGCGACCCAGATAAATCTCAAAAAGAGTGTTTTTCCTGGTATTCCGGCCACGGCCGATGGTGTTATGAGTGTAGTAAAAATGCCCACGGCCCAGTGCTCATTCCTACACACAAGCACAGCCCGCCCCACAGGGCTCGCACACATAAAATCGACTCAGGTCGATTGTACATTAAATGTAGTGAATGTGCCCACGAACACTACACACTGCATGTCTCACGGTTTCTGTAAAAGCGAAACCAACACACATACAGTCAGCTCAAGCCGACGGTGTTTTCAGTGTAGTAAATGTGCCCGCTGTCCCGCGCCCACATTCACTCACAGACATGACAAGCCCCACGGGGTTCCCCCCGCTCGCTCTCTCTCAGCAAGCCGCCATAGGAGAGTCGAGCGCGGGCAGGCTGCCCGCTGTGCGGCCCCTAGCTATTCATGCAAATGCGTGGGCAAAGCTTCCCGGGGTATCAGAATGGGTGCTGAACATTATAAAAAGAGGCTATTCGCTACAGTTCGCTCAACGTCCCCGCCGTTACGCGGCGCGAATCGAAAATACAGTAGAAAAGGAAGTAGCACATCTACTTCGAGCCGAAATTGCGAAACTGTTGAGCAAAGGGGCCATAGAGCCTTTATCTCAAGCTCAGAGCGAAGGGGGTCTATAAAGCAGATATTTTCTGGTACCGAAAAAAAACGGGGGTCTCAGACCCATTCTAGATCTAAGACAGCTGAACAAAGTGCTTTCGAAATGCCGGTTCAGAATGCTCACAACCAGGAAAATCCTCACGCAAATTCGCCAAGGGGACTGGTTTATGTCAATAGATCTGAAGGATGCGTATTTCCAAATACAAATAGCGTCACGTCACAGGCGATTTTTGAGATTCGCCTTCGAGGGCCAGGCATATCAATACACAGTCCTACAGCTTGTCCTGTCCCTAGCACCCCGTACATTTACGATGTGCACTTGCACCCCTGAAACTTCGGGGCATGCGAGTTTTGAACTACTTGGACGATTGGCTGATTCTAGCTCGATCTCACTCAGAGCTCATAGAACACAGGACCATATTACTCGAACATCTCGAGAATCTAGGTCTCAAAGTCAATTGGGCGAAGAGTTCACTGTCCCCCAGTCAGAGAATATATTTTCTGGGCACAGAACTGGACTCGCTGTCTATGACAGCACAACTATCACCACAGCGCAGACTGAACATTCAGCGCATGACGAAATCCTTCCGCCGCGGCACTATAGTCCCGCTCAGAAAGTTTCAGAAGATGCTGGGTCTCATGGCCTCAGCATCATCAGTACTCCAGTTGGGTCTGCTTCGCATGCGCCCAATGCAGTTCTGGCTAAAAGCCTGAGTACCGCGTCGAGCGTGGGCCTCAAGGTCGATCAGAAATGCGTCTCAGCTCTGAAACCTTGGAAAGCGACCGACTGGTACCGGTCAGGTGTAAACCTGGGGACTTCCTCGAGTGTGAAGGTGGTGTCTACGGACGCCTCCACCTCGGGATGGGGAGCGCTGCTCGAGGGCAGACCGTTCTTCGGCCAGTGGTCAGAGCGGGAAAAGCTTCTACACATAAACTGCCTGGAGATGATGGCAGTCGACAACGCGCTGAGGCGCTTTTGTCCCCAGATAAAAGGACACCACGTTTTGGTCCGTTCGGACAACATGTCGGTGGTGGCCTATATAAATCGCCAAGGAGGTGTCAGGTCCCAAGACGGAGCGCCTCCTGGTTTGGGCTCAGCACAATCTGCGCTCGTTGAGAGCAGTGCACGTGCCAGGCCACCGGAATTTGGGACCAGACAGACTGTCCAGAAACAATGTTCCGGCAGGAGAATGGTCTCTACACCCGCAGACAGTCCAACTGCTGTGGAAGACATTCGGCAGAGCAAAGGTAGACCTGTTTGCGTCTCAAGAAAACGCTCACTGTCCGGAGTTTTTTTCCAAGAGCAGGGATGCGCTGGCCCATGTCTGGCCCCGCTGCCCGCTCTATGCTTTTCCCCCCGTCACGCTCCTGCCTCAGGTATTAGAGCGAATCAGGGAAAAAGGATGCTCAGTGCTACTTGTAGCTCCGTTCTGGAAAAACCAGGCTTGGTTCCCAGTTCTGATGCAGATGACAAGCACTGCCCCATGGCCGATACCAGTGAGGAAGGACCTCCTCTCTCAGGCCAAGGGCTCGATCTGGCAAAGGCTCTCGCTTCGGTAAAGCGTATAGGGGACTTGCAAGCGCTCTCAGTGATCGCGACGTGCATGGAATTTGGGCAAAATGACTCGAAAGTCATACTCAAACCAAGGCACGGGTACGTTCCTAAATCCCTCAACACACCGTTTAGGGCTCAGGTCATTTCCCTGTCGGCCCTGCTGGTCTACAATGAGGAAAAGGATGCGAGCTTCCTTTGCCCGGTCAGGGCATTAACCCCCTGGGGTCGGCGGTATCGCCGGCGACACCAGCTCGCTTTTTTTTTTATCAGTTCAAAAGAGATTCATTTTGCTCTGTTGACTTTGATATTACAAACAAGTTTCATACATCAATCGATTCTGTTAAATGTGTATTATTTTTGTGTATACTCACAATAAAAACAAAGTGTTGTGCTTTTCGCCAAATAAAGAAAAATAAACACGAAGTGAGTTCTGCCTTCTCTCTGTCAGTGAAGTCCATTCTGAAACGCGTCCGAAAATGAACAATAACTCAGCGAATACTCAGTCAAACAGGCATACAGACACACAGGCATGAAGCTTGAATTCTCTTCTTTTAAATGAAGTCATTTATATAAAAAAAAATATTCTCTGTTTATGTAATCTTTATGAAGAGAGAGAGATGTCAGTCGTTCTCATCTCAGCTCATTACGTTTTAATCTGCCCCGCCCACGGAGAGCGCGCGCTATTCAAACGCAAATGACTGAGACGATCCCATACAAACTGTGAACGCCCACATATCAGCTCGAGAAAACACATCAAGTTTATTCAGATCATTGTACTTGTTTACACTGTCTCGCAGCGCTGTGAGGAATAATAATAATGGAAAATGTACCTCAGAAGTGCTGGTATTTCGAGGAGCAACGGATGGAATACTGTAGTAAGTTTTTTTTCATTCTCAAGTAAATCGCGTTTCTGTGTGTGAATGAATGATCTGCTTTTAGCAAACTATTTTGCTATACTGAGTAAAAATCGACTGAAATATGTTGAAATAAAATGTATTTGTATAAGCAACATATTAAACTGCAAATTAACATTTATATTCCTTATAATAAAAACGAAAGACCTATGTTTCAGACAAATGAAAGACAACATTTCGTTGATTAGTTTTGGATAGATTACACATTTTTACTGTAAAATATCTGCCACCTCAAATAAGCTTTTGTTTGCCAATTTTTGCTAATATGTTAAATATAGTATGTTTTGTCAATGTAGGCTATATTGAATCCTTAACTTTGAAATATGTATGATAAAATGTATACTTTAGTTTTTACAAAGAAAGATTACACTTCAATTGTTGTTGTAATTGTAACCTAATTGTAAAAAATATATATTTACAAGGTAGATGTAAACAAAATTTTAAAAGGTAAATATAAGCCTTTTCTTTAAATAATTTTTATTGTGTTTTATTATTGACAAATTTGGGGAGAGGATACATATTCCAAAACTGAAAATACAGTATGAGAATTAACTGCACAATTACTAGACATGTTTTCCTTGGATATTATACAATTTGAAAGCACAATTTGCAAAAAAAAAAAAAAAAAAAAAAAAAAAATTGACATGCTTCCAACTGTGAACCAATTTGGTAGAATATATATATATATATATATATATTGCTCTTGCATTCTTTCTTGTGGCTATAGGTGACACACCTGAATGAATGGCTCATTAAGTATGCGGGCCCCATTGTCTCCTCAGGTGTGAATCACTAAATATGCATGATGGTGTTGAATCGTTGACGCCCCTTGCGCATATTGCCTTTACAAACAAAAAGTGTTTTACAAGATTTAAATCAATGTATTGTGTTATGTGAATGATTAGGTAGGATGATTTTCACATCATTTTGAAGAAAAAACTCTAGGCAATGACACCCATTAGTCAAAAGTCTTATTGACACATATTTAGTATGTGTTTTGTGGCCTTATTTCAGAAACTTTAGTTTTTAGTTTTTTCAATAACCGGTGCATTATTCTCTCAAAAATACAAACATGTACATGCATGTTGCTCACATATTATGGTAGCCCTGTTTGTGCTAAATAGAGTGTAATTATACCTTTGCCATTAATATGTTTATAAGCAACTGAAAAAAGCACAAATGTCAGGGCATGTCAGAACATCTCAAGGACCCCAAAAACCCCTCAGACCCCAGAGTGTTAAGGACTTATGTGTCTCGATCGACTGTTTTCAACACGCTCTGGTTCGCTTCGGCGATGAAAAACCAGATTCTATCAGCCTGTCAAGCTGTATTTATAGCCCCAAGCCACGGCTGTTTCGGCGGGACATGACGAAGTAGGTGCGAAGCGCCCCCATTGGTTCTGATGTCACGAGGGGCCTCTCTCGATAGGCTGCTGCAGTTGCCGCAGGGCAGCCAATAGGCGCGCAAGCCGTCTTGCCTATGTCTGCATGCTGCCGCAACGCGTTTTACATTATTTCAAAATTAAGGATAATTTTTGGCTTCAGTATCCCGCGGAAAAGAGATTTTCCCCTAGCGTAAGATATTCCGCAGTACTCGTTCCCTCTTCTAGAGAGAACCGAGGTTACGTTAGTAACCGAGTACGTTTTCTATCGTAACACTATTCAGTTATTCTTCCTTTTTCAACTGTAAAACACATTATGTGCAAGGGTGCCCTCCAGAGGCGAGTACACTCTAAAAAGTTTAAAGGGATAGTTCGGCCAAAAATGATATTAAACCCATGATTTACTCACCCTCAAGCCGTTCGAGATGCATATGTCAATCATTTTTTCAGACGAACACATTTTCAGTTATTTTAGAAAATGTCTTAGATCTTTCAGTGGTTATAATGTCAAGTTATGGGGTCCACCTCCTTCAAGTCCCAAAAATGTGCATGCATCCTTCACAAAAGTAATCCATCCGGCTCCAGGGGGATAAACGAAGGCCTTCTGAGGGTAATCCGTGCGGTTTTGTCATAAAAATATACATATTTAAAACTTTATAAATTAAAATAATTGGCTTCAGGCAACGGTCGACGCGCATTCATGGGAGATGGATGCCGGCGTATGACGTAGTGACGTAGAACGTCATCGCTGTACTCCGGTTCAAACAGATAGGGCTGGGCCAAAAACTCAATATCCTCTTCTCTAATATCAAAATCCTCCGACATTTTCTTTTAAATACACGTTTTTTAAATCGCGGAAATCCTGAGTGGAGTTTTGTTTTGCTCTGCTCTCTGGCTGCGCTGTCGCGTTCGTGCTACGTCACGACGCTTCCTACGCTATGTCCTACGTCATACGCCGGCATCCATTTCCCTTGAACGCGCGTCGACCGTTGCCGGAAGCCAGTTATTTTCATTTATAAAGTTTTACATATGTATATTTTTACGACAAAATCGCACGGATTACCCTCAGAAGGCCTTCGTTTATCCCCCTGGAGCCGGATGGATTACTTTTGTGAAGGATGCATGCACATTTTTGGGACTTGAAGGAGGTGGACCCCATAACTTGACATTACAACCACTGAAAGATCTAAGACATTTTATAATATAACTGAAAATGTTTTCGTCTGAAAAATGATTGACATATGCATCTCGAACGGCTTGAGGGTGAGTAAATCATGGGTTTAATATCATTTTTGGCCGAACTATCCCTTTAACTATGATTTACTACATTTTTTGGGTGAAACATTTTTACACAAAAAAAAATTTAGTAAATTTTAAAGCTGTGAAATCAATGAAATATACTGTATGAATTGAGTAAATGCAAGTAAAAAAATGACGAACTCGTGCTCTGCGGGTGAACTTCTAACTTCAGACCGTCGTCCTGCGTTTCACTCATAGCCGAAAGATACTGCGAGTGACTGACTCTATAACCTGCCAATAAACAAACAGTGCACAGTTCTGAGGACATTTTATCATTCAAATGAATTATATTCATTATCATTATGAATAAAGTCGTGTGTTTTTTGCAAGTTGTTTCAATCACGCGAAAAGGCAGGAGCGACTCTCATTTAGGTGTCACATTACGCCTCTGTATGTTGTTTTGCATTAAATAAAATTATTTAAAGCACAGTAATGATTTTATAGATAAAATAAAACATACACAAACCTGAATTTCACAGAGGAAATTCACCAATTCTGCGATGCTGAGAAGAGAAGAGGAGAACAGTTCTGGACTGGAGAGAGTTCAAACAGCCTCACTCAACTGTTGAGTCGTCAGGGTGGGGGAGGGGTGCATTGTTTTAATTGAGTAAACTTACACAATTTCTCAAGAGTGTGTTAAATATATTAATAATATTGATTTGAATTAAGTAATATTTTTGTTTCTTGAAACAGATCAGTTTAATTCTCCATTCTCAAATATTTTGATAGAAATTTCACAAATATATTAAGTGTATTATAAATAAATAATTGGTTTGTCAAATACTAAATTCTTTTAGTGAATTTAAAAAAAAATATAACTGTAAATTCTAGATAAAATGAACTGTTAGATTTTTTGTCAATTATTTTGGTATGTTTAACTCAAACAATCAAGTAAACGATATTCAGCGATTTTATTAAGTTAATAAAGTTAAATATTACTGTAATATTTACTAAGCCACATAATTATTTTTTAGAGTGTAGGCACGACTACAGTCTATTTTTGAAATCTCGAAATATCCGAATGCATGCGTTTTTTTTCCTATTTACACGGTCATAGAACACATCCGATCTGTGTCACATATAAGCAAAAAATCGGAATTGAGTCACAATGACAGTGTAAACAAGGCCCTAGGACTCTCCCCTGTGAAGGCCTCATCGACACGATAGCCAGTGGCACAGGTCCTCAACAAACTTGTCTCTATACTGGCGTGATGAATCCGATCTTCAAACAGATGGAACTGGATTAAATATTTGGAATGTTTCAATCCCAATCTGACTTCTGACCTGTAATGCTGCCTGAATCATAATTATGCATTGTTCATTTGTTGGCCAGGAGAACTGGCCCCCTGAAGTTTCTCCCAAGTTTTTTTACTTCTCCATTCTGTCACCTGATGGAATTTAGGTTCCTCGCCTCTGGCTTGCTTAGGCCACATCCACACGAAGCCAGAGCTTTCCCTATCCGATATTTTTTTTTCCCCGTTCAAAAAGAAAATTCCGTAAACACGGCGTCGTCTCAAGAAATATCTGCGTACACACGAAACCACTGAAACCGACTCAAAACGATGTAGTATACATGCCAGACCAGTATGTGGCGCTGTAATTCTGCCACAGACATACACTAAAAATGGAGAAGAAGACTTAAAGCATGCGCATAAACCTTGCGGCTGTATACAACAATAATATTAGGCACAGTAGCTTCTTTTTTTCTTTTCTTTTTTCTTTTTTAATCAAGAACTTTGTTGAACAATATGAAAAACCATAAATGTAGTTGCTGTGACTTAACGGTGTCTGACTAGTTGACACTTGGTGTGATGACATCATCGTTTCACAAAATGTACGGATTGGCCGTACACACAAAAACGCAAGGGCGGCGTTTTCAGATTTATCCACCTTGGGACCCGGTTTAAAAAAATAGCGGTTTCAGTCTCCGAAAACGCCGGATCCGTGTGGACGAAACGCCGATATGATAAAATATTTATACGTATACAGCGAAACGCGTCTCCGTGTGGACGGGCCCTTAGTATTCAACAATATTACTGATCTGCCTGAACTTACTTAAGCTGGACAATTACACTATTTTCTTCTAGAGCTGCTGTACAGCCAAAACAAACATTGTTGCATTATTTTCCTAATATCACTTTAAAGCTGCTTTGAAACAAATTGCATTGTAAAAAGCACTAGGTGACTTGACTTAACTTATGGACAGCACCCCCAATAATCCTTATGCCAGCATATCTGTTTACATCTCTCGATCCCATATAAGAGGTAGTATACTTACGGCCCCCGCCCTTTAGACTCTTTATTTCTGTACAACCAGAGTGGGGATGTCACTGATATCGCTGGCTTAATATTTAGCCATTGTGCACTCAGGACTAGAGAACTTAGGGAGTAACAGGAAATGGTATAGACACAGAAGCTGCTGGGTTCTGTTGAGTTGGACAAATTTGAGATGGAGTCTATAAAGTTACTGGTGAGAAGGCAGGGCCCTAAGAGTGATGGTAAGTTTTAGGTTGTTTATGTCATGTTTAGTAGACATGTGGCAAGCATGCATGCATAGCTGATAACAGAATGGATTATAGTGCTTCTCTTGTGATGATTTGTAATGGCAGAATAACATTCTCTATTTAACTGTCTAGTTCCCATACAATCCACCAAAATAACAAGTTAAACACATTTCATGACAGATAGACTAGAAATATCATTGGGTTAGTAAAATGCCATTGGATAGCCAAAGGTCTATTCACACCAAATGTGAAATGAAAATGTGGAACAAATCACTATTCTGTGTTGAGGAAGCGTTATATTTTTATTTGACTTCATGCGTAAATGAACCATAGCAACCTTGGATAATCATATTTGGAGATTATTAATAAATAGGGATGTGCACGATCAGTACTCGAGTATTCGAAGACAATGACGATGCATCATGAAAACGATGATTGCCGTGCCTTTTAAATATATATATATACACAGTGCAACCACTGGTGGAAAGTGCTATGTCTATGTTCATGGTTTTGAGTTTCATGCCATGCCATGCCTTTGTTTTATGTTTGATCTTGTTTTTGGATATTAAATAAACTGCACTTGGGTTCTGCAACTTGCCTCCAGTGGACTCCAGAATTTTTACATTTTTTCTATAACAGTTTAGTGGCATTAAATTGTAATGCTTATGAGTTAAAGGATTTTTTTGTAATACAGGTATGTCATAATTATTCAACCCCTATTCAACACTGCTGTTTTTAAGTCACTTAGTTGTATGGTATAGTACAAAATTGTGTTAAAACACAATTAAGCCTTTGGAAACTCTAACAAAACTGAATTAGCTTGATTTAAGCAGTCTATTGTATAAAGTGCTATATAAATGTGACTACTGGAGTGACAAATTGCAGAGCTTGTGCAAACATATCAACCTAACATATTTTATGACGTGACAAAAACAAACATCAGAAGCAAATTAACACATTTGCACTTTGTCAAAATGCTCTCATGGAACATACACAGAATGAAAGCTAAAAGATCATTATCTATCCCTCGTGCCATTTTGGTGAGCAGTTATGTGCTTCTTATCGCAGTTATTATCTCCACTATGGTTTAACACTTCAAGTTTATTTCATATCAGAAAGCATTTCCTCTGAACAAGCATTTTACACCTCAACTACAGTGTGCAGTTGATCTTAGAGTTTAGTTTTAAAGAATTAAGCAGGTGGTTGATTCTACATGACTGCTTACTATATGCAAAAGGATGCATTTAAAAACAATAATATAAAAAAGTACATCTGGGTCATTTACTCATTTGCATTAGTATTAAAATGGCCTTGTACCAAATATCACTCATAGCCAAGTGAGTCTTGCTATCAACATAAGCAGCTGAATTCTTAGGCAGTATGTATCCCAACCAAAGCAAAACCTGGCACAGCAATTAACAAGGAAAATGGCGCTTCATGACAAAAAGGTATGAAGAGCATAGAATAGTATGTCATTAACAAATATTAATATTATTACAATTATTATATTTTTAAATAGATTGAAGTCTTTTTATTAAAGCTGCACAACGCAGGATTTTTTCCCCCCCAAAAAAGTATAGTTTCGTAGAAAAATTACTGAGTCTACTGAGACATTGTCCTCTCCCTGCATTTTCTTATTCTATTCTTCTTTTGCTGTGTTCGGGATGTTTCTGGGCTGCAACCTTTGGCCAGTGGGTGTTTTGTCTGTGTCTGTATACTGTGTATACTGCGTCAGATGAATACTCTGTAAAAAACTGTGGTGATTTTAACGGTAAATGTACAAATGCTACAGTGAACAATTAATTGGTTAAAGGGCTGGTATAATGCCTTTTTCACAAGATGTAAAATAAGTCTCTGATGTCCCCAGAGTGTGTATATGAAGTCTTAGCTCAAAATACCCCGCATATATTTTTATATAGCATGTTAAAATTGTCCCTTTTTGAGGGTGAGCAGAAACATACCGTTTTTGTGTCTATCCCTTTAAAGTCGACATGAAATCAAAATTTACCCTATTTACTTTGTTAGCGCATATTACTAGTCTTGTGGTGAACAATTAATCCGTGCAAGTTAATACACAGAAAAAAATTGTTTGCCGTGGTAATCTTTAATCAAAGTCTGAAAAGTTACTTCCGGTCTGAAATGGCATTCCTTTTCTGATGACGTAGGCTTGACGGCTTGGGTTGAAAAAACGCTTAACCGCTCCCCTCAAACCGTTAGTCTGCTATGAGCAGAGATGGAGAGGAGGAGCACTCCTGTACTTTACTTTACTTCCTTTTACTTTAGTAAAACTCTGCCCTCTGTTCAATATTCCGTTTCACTTGGAAATACGTCACAACACTGGAGAAAAGATGGAGAGACACAATAAGAAGTGACAACATGTAGAATGGAACAGGACATTTCTGAATGGTTAGCTGGTGAATTTATGTACCTTATGTGTACTTATCTTCTAGTCATTGATTAGCATATTCTGTCATGATAATCTATAAATCACGTTCCCGGGGGAGGGGTTTATGTAAATTTTAGGGTTAGTGATGTCACTAACCCGGGAGGAATGTCCTGTAGTCCCTACCAGCCGTTTGTTGTAGTCCTTAAAAAGCTATTTCTGTTAAAGAAAAAATCTCCCTTTGCTTTGAACTTTGAGCATTGTAACTTTGCAAATGTTGTTTATGCTTAAACAGCAACATTACACACTAACTAAAGTTAGAAAAGTGAAATCATAATCAACCACCCCTTTAACAGAAATTTTCCATACTATATATGGTGAATAGGGGTAATAGGCCGAACCGTACATTTAAAGTAATTAATAATTAAAAAATACCTTTAAATGTACAGTTTTTGAATGTGAAAAAGAACAAGTCGCTGTATAATTTACAGTGAGAAACCATAATTGAAACCAATATTGTCCAGCTAAAGTTAGTTTTGATCGATTCACTTCCGTTGCAAAGACCATTAGTTATTAACCCTCTGAGGTCTGAGCTGTTTTCTGGGCCATGGAGGTGTTCTGACATGCTCTGACATTTGTGTTTTTTTCTGTTACTAGTGACATTTTCATGGCTAAAGTCTGATTACACTGTGTTCAGCACAAACTCTGCTACAATTGTATGACATAGCCTAGAATATTTGCTCCAAAACTATGTGAAAATCACCCTGACTGCTCATTCAGATAAGACAATATATTGATTTAAAATTTCTAAGACGTGTTTTGTGTGACAAAGCCATATGCGAAAAGGCGTGATCATCTCATGAATATGTAAGGTTTTAACACCTGAGAAAGACAAAGACACTCCCCTAACTGCCCTATTAGGAGCGATCAGGCCCTGTCATTCAAAGCAACCTTGCACAAAGAATGAGGAGATTTAAAAAAGAATGGCTTTTAGATTGTTTGGATTTATTTACAGCACAACACAATCCAAAAATACAAATGACAAAAGAGCACATTGAAAACAACGATCCAAAGACAGAGACCTTTGTGCCATTCCTAAAAACATTGTACATACCTTTAATTTCCAAGGTGTTTGATTTTCACTTTACCATGTTCATGTACAGAGACTCATGTGAATGTTGAAGTCAGCAGGACTCAGTTGCATCTGGTCCCTGAAAGAAAAAAAAAAAGAAAAAACTGTGAACATAATGATATCAAGAGAAACTATAGGGCTGCACGATTTTGGGAATAGATTTTAGATTTTTCTGGTTAAAATTTCTTTTTAAAATTCACAGAATACACACACACACACACGTTTCCAACAATATATAATGAACACCAGGTTTGTTGTGCCTTGTAGGCATAGGCTACGCAGTGCTGCATAAAATAATAATAACAATAAATTAAATCTTCCAAAAGATTTCAAGAACAACTACGCTAGAGAAAAATATATTGATTATCATATGTTACTTCAAATGTTTCCATTCGTTATGATGATATGAAATGAGATAATAGTAAAAACATAAAGCCTAATGTTTGGTGCATTTTTCCTTTCAAACGCAATCGCGCTCCAAAATATGATACATTAAAACCCACAGCGCGCTCCAAAATATGATACTCAAACCCACAGCGCGCTCCAAAATATGATACATTCAAACGCCATCGCGCTCCAAAATATTAAACATTATGGTTATACATATATATGTTTGAGCAGATATTCACAAACAGTATTTATCAGGAAACACGGGGCTAAATAGTATAATATTCACCATATACAGTCAGGCGCGCTGGAAGCTGTTTCATGTGAGGGGGGCTGGGGGCTGGGTTGGAAAATATGTGACGTCATTATGTTGTGGCTGACAACAAGACAAAATTTCTCTGTACTGTATATGTGTTGTAGCCATTAAAGAAAACATTTAGTTTCATATTTATGTTTAAATATTATAGGCTAATGTTATTTTTCAATTTAATCAATGTTGATTATGAAAGTGAGCATATGCAGCATGAGAAAGATAAAGATACATCATGAGATGTGAAATATGACTGAAGACATGGAGTGGGTAAGACATGATTTTGACCACTTCATTCAGTTTTGTTTTGTAGAAAGACAATTTTTAAAAGATTTTCGTTTTGTATAAATTGTATCTTAATTTTGATCAATGTTTTATCAACCATTTTCCTGTAATTAAATATTAAGAAGCAAATATATAGCAGACAATGTAATGATCATCTGGCATCATCACTTGCATTGCACGTGAACTGGAGGGCGCCGAAACTCAGCTTGTGCATCACAGATTTGAGAAATATAGGCTATCTATTATAGAAAGCGTAAAATGTCTACTTTTAAACGAAACTATTCAAAACGAAAAGAAATAGGCTACTCTCTGATGTAATTCATATGAAATGTGCATTTCACATGTATTTCTCTCTGGCGTTCATGCCAAGTCCGCATCTCCAAATTCATCTTTGCAGCGACACAGAATTAACACCAGTTTATTAAAAAACAATTAAATGTCTCCTTGCTATTTTTGACACATTCATACTTTTGCTGGTTCGTTGTGGCAATCTTTATGCTTGCGGCCGTGCGCTTGAGTGCGGCTATATATGTACACGCTCATTATCCTGTATATGTAATAAAATTAATATAAAGGGGCGATTTGTCCACTAATGGCTTAAATGAACAACTACTAGTCGACTCGGAAAAAACTTTAGTCGGAGGCAGCCCTTACTCCACATATTTTCGAACCAGCAGGGCATTCTGGGTTGAGCGAGCGACCCTGAGCGGAATGAGCGAGCGGAGCGGAATATTCAGAAATGCGCTCTACGCTCACGAGCTCTGATCGGAACAAAGCATGACAAATTCAAACTTTATCTCATTTTCTCCATAGCTTGAACACTCACTACATTAGGCATAATAGAGTTAGTTAACGCTGTCCATTTATTTATTTTTATTTCACGTTTTTAAAGTACAATATTATGTTAGTCCACAGCCCCCCACTTGGGGGTGCTGATGCTATGACGAGGGGGCTGCAGCCCCCGCAGCACCCCCCTTCCCGCGCTACTGTATACAGTATCTAGCAACAGTTCAACTGCAATGTGAAGTTTATGCAACAATACCATAAACTAATAAGTAAGAATTTCTTACCTTACATCTTTCTTGTCTTCAAATCGCGTTCTTCTTCTTCTGGGGGTAAATCCAATGTAAGCTCAGACGTGTCTTCCAAACTCGACGAAAAGCAGAGACTTGTGAAGTGTTTTGGTGTTTTGTGTTTGAGGTAACGAGGGCGTTCGCGTTCCATGTGGAGATTTGCATGTGAATCTCTTTTGCGCGAGTGGGCGTGTCGAATTAAAAACTAATTAGCAAGCGTTTGAGATACTGGACATCCTGTTGGTTTTATACAAATTACTTAAACAGAGAATATTTGTTTTCAGTTTGAATCCGATCATTTAAAAGTACACACTTAAATGTTTATAAAGGTAAATGGCTCATAAATGTGTGAGAAGTATTCGTTGAGTTTTGTTTCAGTTTATAGACGTGCTCAAGAAAAAAAAGTTCACCGCGACGGAGAGGCAGAACGCACACCCTGTTTATTTTCTTTATTTTACAAAAGCACAATGTTTTGATTTGATTGTAAGTGGACACATACAAAAGTAGAAATATCACAGATTATTTTTTTATATTTTTTTTTTCTGTATAACCATAAATGACGGAGTAATTTAAGTTTATGTTGCTGCTATGTGAAAAAAATCCAGCAAAACGCGGGGGCGCGTTTCTCGACCTCAGAGGGTTAACTTAGGGGGCGCTTACACGACACCGTTCTGACATAAAACCCTTAACGTGGCCCGCTCATTTGCAGAATTATTTATCGCTTCCGAGTAGCCATGTGAACCGGAACTAGTTTGACAACGTTTTATCTGTACAGAGGTAAAGGGAAGGAGAAGGGGCCTTCACAGGGGAGAGACTAGTTGACACTACAGGACTGCGTTGTCGTCGTGTCCAGGGGCAGGTCCTTCATCAGATCTGGATACGGCCTGGATCCGGCAGACTGCGGTAAACCTCGGGATAAACAGAGAGACTAATATTAGCGTAGACGCCATTCTTCTTATGATGTAACAAGTACATCAGGATTTATGGGGAGTGTTCCCGGTTCCGACTGACCTAATCTATGCAGCGTAACATTGAATTATAGAAGTTTATAATGTGTTATGTGTATGCTAGGTCAAAGAGGTGTGTTTTTAGTCTAGATTTGAACTGACGGAGTGTGTCTGCTTCCCGGACAATGTTAGGAAGACTGTTCCAGGATTTTGGTTCCAAATAGGAAAAGGATCTACCGCACGCAGTCGATTTTGATATTCTAGGTATTATCAACTGGCCGGAATTTTAAGGACTATAATGTGTTAAGAGCTCGCTCAAGTACTGGGGAGCTAAACCATTTAGTGCTTTGTAAGTAATCAGCAAAATTAAAAAATGTATACGATGTTTAATAGGGAGCCAATGCAGTGTCGATAGAACCGGGCTAATATGGTCATACTTCCTGGTTCTAGTAAGAACTCTAGCTGCTGCGTTTTGGACCAGCTGTAGTTTATTTATTAATAAGCGTTACCCATAAGAGCATTACAATAATCTAGCCTTGATGTCATGAAGGCATTAACTAATTGTTCCGCATTTGTCATTGAGAGCATATGACGTAATTTAGATATATTTTTAAGATGGAAGAATGCGGTTTTACAGATACTAGAAACGTGACTTTCAAATGAAAGATTGGTATCAAAGAGCACACCCAGGTTCCTAACCGACAACGAAGGTTTGACAGAGCAGCCATCAAGTGTTAGAAAGTATTGTAGGTTATTACGTGAGGAAGTTTTTTGTCCAAAAATTTGAATCTCTGTTTTTTCAGAGTTAAGTAGTAGGAAATTACTAGTCATCCAGTTTTTTATATCAGCTATGCATTCCGTTAATTTTGTGAATTGGTAAGTTTCGTCAGGGCGTGAAGAAATATAGAGCTGAGTATCATCGGCATAACAGTGAAAACTAATCCCATGCTTCCCAATGATATCTCCCAAGGGCAGCATGTACAGAGTGAACAGCAATGGTCCTAGTACTGAGCCTTGTGGTACTCCATACTGAACTTGTGATCGATAAGACATCTCTTCATTTACTGCTACAAACTGATAACAGTCAGATAAGTGTGATTTAAACCATGCTAATGCAATTCCACTAATGCCAACATATATTTTAGTCTATTTAAAAGAATGTTGTGGTCAATAGTATCAAATGCAGCACTAAGATCGAGTAACACTAATAGAGAGATACAACCACGATCGGATGATAAGAGCAAATAATTTGTGACTCTAATGAGAGCTGTCTCAGTACTATGGTACAGTCTAAATCCTGACTGGAAATCCTCGCAGATACCATTTCTTTCTAAAAAGTAACATAGTTGTGAGGATACTGGCTTTTCTAGTATCTTTGACAGAAAAGGTAGATTCGAGATCGGCCTGTAATTGACTAAGTCTGTAAGATCAAGTTGCGTTTTTATAACAAGCGGTTTAATCATAGCCAGTTTAAAAGTTTTAGGTACGTATCCTAATGACAAAGATGAATTAATGATATTAAGAAGAGGATCTATGAACTCTGGAAGCATCTCTTTCAATAGCTTAGTCGGAATAGGGTCTAAGATACATGTTGTCGATTTAGATGATTTAACGAGTTTAGAAAATTCTTCCTCTCCTATAGCAATGAAAGAATTAAATTTTTCCTCAGGGAAACTACAATGCACTGTCTGATGCGATACTGTAGTAGATGGTTGTATAGTTATTATTTTCTCCCTGATATTATCAATCTTGTAAGTAAAGAAGTGCATAAAGTCATTACTGCTGTGCTGCTTGGAAATGTCTGGGGTTGAAGCTTTATTTTTTGTTAATTTAGCCACTGTTTCAAATAAATACCTATGGTTTTGTTTATTTTCTTCTAATAGGGTTGAAAAATAAGCAGATCTAGCTGTTTTTAAGGCCTCTCTTTACGCAATTGTGCTCTCTTTCCATGAAATGCGAAAAAACTTCCAGTTGCGCTCCATTTTTTTTCAAGATGGTGTTTAATGTTTGTGTGAATGACTGTGCACCTTCTACATATTAGTATTGACCTTCTCAGCTTGTGGAAAAGCTGCTTGTGATGGGCTTAGACTCATCATGCGACTCTCATCACCACCATGTTTGGTGGTTGTCAGTTTATTATAAAGGTACATAACAGATATTAGTTCTTCAATAGATTGGTAAATTAACATTATATCAGTTAATGAAATACGGTATTTTACTGTAAATATAAAGGGACAATTTGTAAGATTTTTGGCTTACACTTTATTTTAAAGGGCACCTATTATGCCCCTTTTTACAAGATGTAATATTGGTCTTGGGTGTCCCCAGAATGCATTTGTGAAGTTTCAGCACAAAATACCCCACAGTTAATTTATTATAACCATTTGAAAATGTCATTTTTGGGGCCTGTTTTAAAAAGAGCTGTTTTGGAGTGTACCACCTTAAATGTTAATGAGCTGCATATCCCCGCCCTGCTGCTGGACCCAGATGATGAAGAGACACGAATGAGAATGGACTAAACGTCTCGGAATGGTTATTTGATACATTTATGTAAAGTTTTAATCGCGTCCCTTTTGCAATTATGGATGTGCAACACACACACACACACACACACACACACACACACACACACACACACACGAACTGTGATAACGTTCGCGCAATTTTTTGAAACTACACACACACACACACACACACACACACACACACACACACACACACACTCGAGTCCCATTCAAAATATTTCATGATTGTTACTGTATGTTAATATTTCTTTAAATTGTTGTTTGATTGAAACGTCCAATGATTGCTGACTTTCTTGTGCGCAACTGCGCATGACTTGAGACTAACGTTCGCGTAATAATTGTAATAAAATGACCTTTACACCACCTACTATATGGCCTTTTTACCATTACAGTGTACATGATTCCATGGTATATATGATTTACTGTTTGAGTATGGTGCCAGTTTTATTGTTACCACCAAATATTTTACATATTCTTGAAGATATCTTTAGGTCTGGTTTTTAGACCCAACCTTAG
Source organism: Leuciscus leuciscus (assembly GCF_965113295.1). Taxonomy (NCBI): domain Eukaryota; kingdom Metazoa; phylum Chordata; class Actinopteri; order Cypriniformes; family Leuciscidae; genus Leuciscus; species Leuciscus leuciscus. Next base: position 27,308,101 of record NC_138746.1, read on the forward strand.
GTTATCCAACCTCTCTGGTCTCGGTCTCGACTCGACTCGGACTCGACTCTCTCTGGTCTCGGTCTCGACTCAGACTCGACTCTCTTTGGTCTCGGTCTCGACTCGGACTCGACCCTCTCTGGTCTCGGTCTCGACTCGGAATCGAGTGAGCTGGTCTCGACTACAACACTGCTTACATCCCACAACAGAACACCTAAGTTACACTTCTTATGAGACATTAGACACCGGCTGTCGTTGAAACAATGGAGGATGCAGATCACCGAGGGCGGGGTCTATGCCAAAACCAGACTGTCAATCAAACCGTGTCGTTCTACGTCACAGTGAGGGAAATCTAGAACAGGGCGTTCTGAGACAGTGCTTGTGATTTATTGAGATAGTAAAAAAAACTACTGGGTGGATTTTTATCATTCTAGGGTGGTTTTGCTCACACACTGCCAACACACATTTATGTTCAAACACCATGTAAAAGTGAATTTTGCATAATAGGTGCCCTTTAAGGTGTCATTGTTACAGTGTAATTACATATTTAAGTACTGAGTAATATTAAGCAACTACATGTACTTACTATAGGGTTAGGGTAGGATTAAGATTTGATTGAGGGTTAGTTGCATGTAATTATGAATGAATGAATGAATGAATGAGGCATTTATATAGCGCTTTCATATGTACTACTGTACACCCAAAGCGCTTTACAATCATATCAGGGGATCTCTCCTCAACCACCACCAGCATAATTGCATACCACCACTATGCATAATTTACTGTTTTTAATATGGTGAGTACATCATGTAACGTATGTAACAAGGACACTGTAAAATAAAGTGTTTCCGATTTTTGTATAAAAATATCCAAAAACCACTTGCACAGTGTTATATATTTTGTTCAATTGTGTACTTATTCTAAATATATCCAAGAATTTGTAAATTCAGAGAAATTCACAATTTTAAATAGTGTCCGTCACTTGTCGCCTGTCGATGACGTAAAATCTGCGTGGTTTCTGCTTGTACTAGGGTGACCACCCGTCCCGCTTTGCGTTGTAATTTAATTTAAATGACATGTAAAATAAAGACATGTTATTTACATTGTGATGTAATTGTGTTTTCTGGAAGGGACTAAAGAACAAAGAATTTTAATCAGCTGAAAGGCAGAATACAAATGTTTTTATTAAGTTAGATAGACATTATATAACAGTTTCAGGTTATGTTTTGGTGTTGGTAACATGTCCCACATTGTCACACACAAACTTATAATCGTCCCACATTTGGTTTGTTTATGGAAGTAGAATAATGTCAAATGTTTTTGAAATAAAAAGCCTGTTGAATTGCACTACTTGAAAAAAAATAGGCATTGCATTAACCATGCTTGCATTTTAATGCATTGTATTTTTAGGGCTTGCATTTTTATGGGCTGAAATTCAACATGGTTGAATATTTAAGCTGTGAATATTTCAATTAAAAACATTTCAAACACCTTTTCATTATTAAAAATTCAATAATCCATATTCACCTTTCATATTTCACTTCCAAAATATTCAAACTGTTTAAAAATACAACCAATAATATTCAACAGGCAATTTTCGGTCCATTTTATTTCGCTTTGCAAATTCGCTTCCACAAATTCAGTGGTTCAAATTCGACAGTAAATTCATCATTGACGTCCAGGAACTGCAGGAAAAGCAGTAGATTGCCGAGCATACTCTCTATCTGCTGTTAGTCGACCTCACCATCAGATGGTGCAAAAGCGCGTGTTGAAGACCAGCAACAGTTAGAACAAGTCATTCATTCATAAAACTCATTTACAGCAATGTAAGTGTATTTGTGATTATTATGACGGCTGTTTTATGTTAAATTCAGTGTCTTCACGGTTACTTTTCCTGTGTAGCCTACATGCATCTTTCTCTACCGTGAACGAGATAAAAATGTTATTCCCCGATGCGGATATACAGATCCAATGTTACATTTTTGAGGTTGACATATATTTCTCTTTTAGTTGCTTTTAGTTGCTTTAGTTGGTTGTTTAGTTGCCTTAACTTTATATTGTGGCGATGTGCTGCATGCAGGCTATTAGGGTTTCCCTCAATACTTAAGGATTCCCCTGCTGGACATATACAACGCTTAACGTAGCTTAATGGACTACAGTGATGTAAAAGACCAAACTCGCAGGCAAGCAGATGGACTCAGAATAACGCGCAAAGCTTAATGCTGAGCGTTTCCCAGTGATAGATTGGCATACAGATGGCTTGATGTTGGACATTCGCACATTTAGGGACCGTCTCTAAAGTGTATACGACTTTGGTATACACGTTTCTAACTCCGATAGCATGTGAATAGAACGACTTACAGTCATAAAACCAACTGTAAAGTGTTAATTTAGTGTCAGGCATAATGCGCACCCTTTGGATGTTTGATATTTATTCAAATAAATTTAAGTTTGCTATTGAAGTTAGAAACGTGTATGCCAATAGTGTATGCAACTCTAGAGACGGTCCCTAAATGTGCTAATGTCCAATATCAAGCCAATTTTTACATTTAGTAATTTAGCAGACGCTTTTATCCAAAGCGATTTACAGTTAAACTATAACAATAGGAGGACAATATGCAAGTGCTGTGACAGTTTAAGCTAATGCAATACACGTATGCATACTATATATATATATGTATGTGTTGATTTTATGCCAGTATATCACGAAACGCTCAGCATGAAACTTTGCGCGTTAAGTTCATATTCTGAGTCCATCTTCTTGCCTGTAGCCTATATAATAGCCTACAGCCTACTTCCCTAATAAGGTGCAAGATTGGTCTTTCATATCACTATCAACGGAAGGGAAATCCTTGAGTATGAGGTATTGAGGGAAACCGATTATAATCCCGTTCATGGTAGAGAAAGCTGATGACATGTAGAATACACAGGGAAAGTAACAATGAAGTTATTGAATGAAACATAAACACAGCTTTTGTGTGTTTATCATCTTTTCCGCATATACTGACACAGATAATCATTTTCATTTTATGAATGAATGTCTTCGTCAGCAACAAGCGCTTTTGCACCATCTGATGGTGAGGTCGACTAACAGCAGATGGAGAGTATGCTCGGCAATCTACTGCTTTTCCTGCAGTTCCTGGACGTCAATGTTGAATTTACTGTCGAATTTGAACCACTGAATTTGTGGAAGCGAATTTGCAAAGCGAAATAAAATGGACCGAAAATTGCCTGTTGAATATTATTGGTTGTATTTTTAAACAGTTTGAATATTTTGGAAGTGAAATATGAAAGGTGAATATGGATTATTGAATTTTTAATAATGAAAAGGTGTTTGAAATGTTTTTAATTGAAATATTCACAGCTTAAATATTCAACCATGTTGAATTTCAGCCCATAAAAATGTAAGCACTAAAAATACAATGCATTAAAATGCAAGCATGGTTAATGCAATGCCTATTTTTTTTTTCAAGTAGTGCAATTCAACAGGCTTTTTATTTCAAAAACATTTGACATTATTCTACTTCCATATTTGTTTGATTGTGGTCACCCTAGCTTGTACCAAAGAGTATAGAAGCCCAAGAGGCGAAACTCTGTTGTGTTATGGGTAACAGTCTGTAGATGGCGCTGCGGAGGCGCGTCCGCCATTATGGACTGAAAGCTGCTGAAATCGTTAGCGCCAGTCAATGGCAAAATCAATGCCTCTTCTCTCACAAAAAAAAAAAAAAAAAAAAAAAAACTCTCATACACAAATGCACACACAATAGATTGTGGTGTCTGATTAATTACTGAGATCTTGGCACCACTTCCATTTTAGTACTGTTTATAGTTCATGTGTGCACTTGCTAGATTGCACATCTTTTTTGTAGCCTACCTTTCCGCCTGTAATAGGACATTCATAGATTGTTTTTATTTTTGCCATTGAAACGTTCACTGTGTGCACTTTCACTGAAGATGTTGAAAAAACAAGTTGTTAATATTTTTGTGATATTCTATGTAAAAGATTAACTGTCTTTAGAAATGTTCATTTATAATTGTATTTATTTATTTATTTTTCCAAATCATATGGTGATGTTCACTGATTTCAAAATCAACATTTGAATAAATATCTTATTACTGTGTGTCTGCCTATATATTATTTCATGAATTTCTGTTATTCATATAACAAGGAAAATGCATAATAGAACATAAATATTGATAGATTAAAGGTTTGCAGTAATTTTATAATTGTATCTTTGCAAACCGTAAGTGGTAGGCTAATGAAGCCGATTCGGTGGGGGACATACCCTTACGAAAAAGTACTATAGGAATCTTATAGTATTTTGGGAGAAAATATTATAGTAATCTTATAGGAATACGAGCCGCTATAGTATTTCTATAGTAGTCTTATAGTCCTTCTATAGTAATATTTTGTCCCAAAATACTATTTTCCTAAGGGTAATTAGGCCATGCATAACCAACACATAAACGTAACATTTTCTGTCATTTAACGTCGGTCATCCTCATTAATGTATTTTAAATTGTTTTCATATTTAGATATGACGGCCAGAAAAAATGTAGTTATGTTAAGTTTTTGTTATGTTAAGTTGGTTCAGTGCCATTGACTCCCATTATTTTTCGGCGTTTTCCTTCAGTTTTCAGTCCATAATGGCGGCCGCGCCGTGACGTCATGGGGGCAACTGTTGCTATGGAGCGTTCTATTGAGTTTCGCCTCTTGGGCTTCTATACTCTTTGCTTGTACTGCCATGGTAACCATGGCAACAGACATGGACAACTGCGTAACGTCTAGCGGTATGCTGTTGTTATTTTGCTCTAAAACATTACGGACCATGGCAAGCAGACTTTGGGACAAAAGGAGAAATAAAACGAGGATCAATATCGGTGTGCTGTTTTCGAGATGCAGAGAACTTAACAACAAACTTCGACTTGAGAGTCGAAGAGTGGCTCTTGCATGTGCTTTATTAGACAGGTGAACAAATGTACATAAAATGAATCAATGTTATAATAGCTCAACATGATGAAATGTTAGAATATGATCAGTATGATATTCTAATGTTACTGCTAGTATCCATAGCCAACAAACTAACAAATATAATAACATTATAACTTTCAACACACTCAAATGCAGTTTAGTATGATAGTGTAGACCAAGTGAAACAGCGCTGCGTTACCTCACAATTTTAATTAGTCAAATAAACTGACCTGAATGAGTAGTAATTCAGCAATTGCAGGTAGTTCAATAGCATGAACTGTTCTCATTCCTTTATATCCCCCGGGTTAATAAAGGCCTTCTGAAGCAAAGTGATGAGTTTGTGTAAGAAAAATATTAATATTTAAAACTTTATAAAGTAAAATAACTAGCTACCGACCAAACGAACACACGGATTCCACTAAAGTCTAAAGCACAACTTTAGAAGGCCTTTATTAACCCCCCGGAGCCGTGTGGAGTTCTTTTATAATGGATGGATGCACTTTTTTTAGCTTCAAACTGATGGTTGCAATCCACTGAAAAGCTGAAATGTCAGGGTGTTTATTAAAGGGGTACTTCAGGATTTAGCATTAAGCTTTGTATTAGTAGAAAACCTGTAGTATTTTCAAATTACCGTGCTTTCCACCCTCATATCCCCCTGAGACGAGAGATTTATGTATTTTTTTGTCTGGAAAAAATTGGATTTTGTCTGGATTTTTTGGCCAGAAGCTAAAGACTACAGCCAGTAGTAGGGGCTGTCCCGCATGTTTTCAACCCGCCCATAGAGGGTGGGATCTCACTCACAGAATGTACACACAGTGTCAGCCGTCTTTCTTTGGAAGCTAAGCTAGCAGGCTCTTATTCTGTGGAGAAAGCTGAGTAGTAGGAGAAAGCTGAGTAGTAGGGGTTACCATCCTCTTTTTCCCGGAGATTTCCCGTCGAGATCGTCCAAAATGTCCTGGATTCGGCTTTTGCTTTCTGCAGTCGCCATTCATTGTTTACATGCACACCTTTTGTTTCAATCTAACTGAATTCATTCCGATTGGTGAATCTGAATGTAGTGTTTACATGAACGCTAAACAAGTAATCGGTTGATGTGCGATTTTAACATTGCTAAGAAAATTCCCGCTCCTCCGTGAGAGATACGAGACCGGCTCATCAGTAATCACGCCACCGGCCTCTCACCGTTCTCCCGCGGCCCTCAGCCTCGTCCTGCTCGCCACAGTAAACATAATGAATGGCGTGACACGCCAGCACTATAAACCCCGTGTCTCTCACAGAGCCCACTCTCATAAAGCGGACAAAAGCCGCTCGAGTGTTAGATGTAGGTCACGTGTCGGGAGGGCAGCCTTTGAACGCCATCCAGAGGGCGGGCAAAGGTGCGCTGCAACCGCCTCTTCCACGGGGGGAATGGCATTATAATGGCGGCGCCGTCAACCTGTGAGAGCGTCGAGGAGGCATGGGAAGAGACTCTCGCGGAGAATGGTGCATTCCATGATTTAGAAAGCTCATTGTGGAGCTCTGGCAGGAAAGGTACAGTCCTGGATGCGGGTGTTCGGCGGCGGCGATGTAGAAAGCAGCCGTCGAGTCTGTTCGGCGCTGGCTCTTTCGGCGGTGAGCACTCGAGGCCAAGCTGGTCAACGGCCTTAGTGAGGAGGCGCAGAAGTTCTGCATCCTCGCCGGCTCGAGTGCGGCCGGATTCCTGGACTGACGAGGAGGCGGTGACCACTCCTCGCCGTCAGAGGCCAGGATAGAGCAGCTGTCAGCGGCGGCATCCTCATTCAGCTCATCTGCTTCATCCCCTGAAGCTGCGGCGTCGCGGGCGAGTGCCGGCGGCTGCATGGCCGGAAGGGGGGGCGGAGAGGGAGAGAGAGAAGCTCGAGGGAAGGGTTCCAGCGAGCTTTTATGCGCCACATCGGTCTCCGGTGGTCTCTGGGAGCGGTGCTTCTTTCTGCGCGGCCCAGCAGAGACAGGCGGAGTGACAGCTTCGTTGAAAGCCTCAAGTCGAGCCCGCAGGGTCGACATTGAGAGCTCTTCGCACTCGGGGCAGCCGCCCGTAGAGAGGCGGATGCGGTGCGGCATTCTGGCGGGCTGAGGCGCGTGGAGGGCGCAAAGCGCCCTCATTGGGCGTGACGTCACGCAGGGCTCACTGGTAGGCTGCTGCAGTTGCCGCAGGACAGCCATTGAGCAAGCTTATACAGCCTGCTATGGTCTGCTGGCTGCCGCACTGCGTTGACAATAAATACAAAATTAAGGATAATTTTTGGCTTCAGATCTCGAGAAAAGACAACTTTACCCGTAGCGTAAGCAACTTACGCAATACGAGAGAACCTCTCGTAAGAGAACAAACTCTATGAGGCATCAGTGATATTTTTTATTTTGCCTCTAGAGGCCGCTCTCCTAATGTATAATGACAGCAGACCCTTCCCAGCCACTCCAGCAACGGATGCAATCCAGAAAATGAAATCAGCCACATTTGTGCAAGCACTTGTTTGCACATGCTTGCTTGCAGTTTGTGTTTTTCCAAATTTATTTTGTAGTAAGTAAAAAATGTGCCTTGTGGAAATGTATGGTATTGTAATGTATTGAAGTAAAAGTATACATTTTATTTAGGAAATGTAGTGGAGTAAAAGTAAAAGTTGACAGTCAGAAATATAAAAACTCAAGTAAAGTACAGATTCTCTACTGTAACAAAGTATTATTACTTCGTTACATTACACCACAGCAAAATGATCATTGCTGCAGTCTATTTTAAATTGTATTTATTTGAATTAATAATTTAAAAAAAATTGATTGAATGAATGATTCAATGATTCACTCATATTGGGCCCTATTTTAACGATCTGAAACGCAAGTATCAAGCGCGAAACGCAAGTAACTTTGTGGGCGGGTCTTGGGCGCTGTTGCTATTATACCGGCGGGATAAATGACTCTTGCGCCCGACGCAAATCTAAAATGTGTTGGTCTGAAGTAGCTTCATTATTCATAGGTGTGGTTTGGGCGTAACGTAAAATAAACCAATCAGAGCGATATCTCTTTCATACTTGCTTTAAGAGCAGGCACGTTTGTTCCATGGCGAATTGCTATTATAACGGCGGATTTGCCAGGCGCGCGCCAGCAGCGGCTCACAGCCAAGGAGACCGACGTTCTCGTCAGGGCCGTAAAAGACAGAGAAGTGACATTGGGGATGGGAGAAACCCACCCAAATTAACTTTGGTTAAACAGGCGTATGATAATTTGGGTAAATGTGTAAGCTAGATGTATGCTTTTATAATAAACTATCTATCTATCTATCTATTGTAATAATACATGATTTGCAAAAATTGTGCACACGCTACATTGATTATGGCCAAGCATGCGCCCTTAAAATAGCATATGAATAAAATGCGCAACGCACCACTGACTTTAGACTAGGTTTTTCCTGGTCAGTGGCGGAATTGTTTTCTAAACCTGCAAAATAGCATCAGGGAACGTTTGCGCCGGAATACGCCTCCTCTTTGCGCTGAACTGCCCCGGGGAGCGAGTGTATTTCCTAGTTTACCGACGTGCGTCTGTGGAGGGAAAAGTCCGCTGTGCGCGGGTGCAAAATAGGAACGATACATGCGTCGGTGTACAAAGTCAATTGCGCTGGGTGCAAGATAGGGTGCGACATATGCTATGGGTTCAACATATGATGTTTTATAAACAAAGTTCGGGAGGAGCACGTTCAAATAATCAATCCAATCTACTCGTCATCAAACAATTATGTCTACCCTAATCAGCATGACAAGAAGTATATATATATCCACACTGTCAACTCACCTAATATTCCTTGACAGTTTTCCAGCATTTGGTCCCGCCCATTTGTCGTAATGTCAGAGATCGAAGTCGAACTCTTCCCGTCTGATGACGATGCCCTCGCTGCCCAGGATCCATCGCAGTTTCCCAGCACTGCAACGAGCTCCCAGGCTCAACAGGACACCGCAGCTGAACCTCCAGCTACACCGCGAGGCCGCCGGCCTAGCCGAGCTGCTTCCCGTACCCCGAGGCGCCGTGGCTTGCCCTCACCTCCACCATCAAGATTGCCACCACCTTCTCCAGCTTCTTCCTACACTTCAGCACAACCGACCATTCCGGCAATAGAAAAATGGACAGTATTGGGATTGAGACAAGCGCTAATCAGCGCTGATGTTCATTTTTCCAGGAGAATGAATAAAGCACAATTGTACAACCTGTATGTTTCACTCCAGTCTGCTTTCCCGTCTCCAAAATCCACTCCATCTGCAAAATCCGGAAAAAAGGCACGTTCCCAGAAAACTCCTACTCCCTCTCGCGCAGGGCCTAGTTTTCCGCGAGCGTCAGGCCGCAGCAGGCCTTCTGCTAGCCTGAGCCGCGCCCCAGATTCAGCCGCCGCTGCCAGGCCCCAGTCTCCTCTCCGCTCAGCCGAGCTACAGACCGCAGCTTTCTCCAGCACGCGCCCCCCGTCTCAACGCCATTTCCTAATGAGACAGGCGGCAGTGTGAGTATGCTTCCATCAATGGCGCAGGCTCAGCCACCATATAATTTTCCTGTCTCTTTTTCCAACCTGTTCCCCTGTCCGTGGCCTGCAGCCCCACCTCCAGACTCTAGCGCGAGGCTGCCTCAGCTAGAGTCGCAGGCCCAGACACCATTTCTACCTCCCCAGCTCCCTTCCTTTCCCACTTTTTCTGTTCCTCCACAAGCTCCAGGGGTCGACCCAAGTGTGAGGTTGCCTCCACAAACGGCCCCGGCCCCGGGGTTTTTTCCTCCTAACACTTTTCCTCAAAATCGTTCTCCTTTCACTTTGTTTTCCGCAACGCCGATGCCCATCCCGCCGAATGCTACCAGCTATGGAACCGCCCCCTGTTGCCAGTAACATCAGAGCTCAGATCCTCACAGGTGTGGACATCGATTTATCTTCCCTTCTCTCTTTACTTCCTCCCTCTGTGTCAAACCGTCAAATCGACTGCAGCGATTTTGAAGTCACCCTAAAAAACCCAGTTAATAATTCATCCCGCATTCTTTCGTTCTCTGAATTTGCTATTGCTTTCAGCCGTTATAGCGAAATAATTTGTGCCGCACTACCCCACAGGAGAAGAGAGTTAAACGATTATCTCGCGATAATCGCAGAACTCGCGCTATCATACGGAGGAACCCATTTTTACACTTACCATAAATTATTCTCTGCAAAGTGCGCCGTCCGAGTAGCCCAGTGGAACCAGTGCCCTTACTGGGGCGCTCTAGACACAGAGCTACACAATAGAGTGTTCCTAGGCTGCCGTAACATATCCTGCGCGGTTTGCAGATCCGTTTCTCACTCCACCACAGCTTGTCCCTTGATTAACCCTCCTGCCCGCCCAGATCCATCACCAGCTGAAAAATCAACCAGTTACGTCCCACGGCCAGCAAACATCAATTTCAACGACTCCAATTCCAAAAGAAGAAATTTCACATCCAACAGTCAAGTTTGCAATAACTTCAACTCAGGACGTTGCACACGTCAACGCTGCCGTTATTTGCATGTTTGCAGCTATTGTGGCGGCGCTCATGCCCGCACCATATGCCCTGTTAAAAGGTCCGTAAATAAAGATTCAAAAAAGTACTTGTCGACTCCTGTGAATATTTCTCGTCTGTCTTCTGAATTGTCTCACCACCCCAACACTGATTTTACCAACTATTTACTGTCTGGTCTCGAGCACGGTTTCAAACCCGGCGTTGAAAGCCTCCCCACTCAAAGTATCATATGTGATAATCTCCAGTCCGCGCTCGCTGAAATCGAGATCAGGCTTTATGATTGGTCCTTTCAACAATCCTCCTTTCGAGTGTTTCCGCATCAGCCCCATTGGGGTGGCTACCAGAAAATTTTCAGGCAAGAAACGCTTAATAATCGATCTCTCAGCCCCACACAACTCCCCATTTCCAAGCATAAACAGCCTTATTTCTCTGGAACAATTTTCTCTTAATTTTCACACCATTGACCAAGCCATAACCTTGATTAAAGACGCAGTTACGGCGCATGGCTTGCTAAAGTCGACATCACCTCTGCTTTCAAAGTGATGCCCATTCACCCAGATTCATGGCATTTGTTCGGCGTACGCAGGCAAGAAAAATTTTACTTCGCCGTCTGTTTAATTTTTGCCTGCAAAAGCAGCCCCAAGATTTTCGACATGCTATCAGAAGCAATTTGTTGGATTCTTTCCAATAACTACTCAATACCCTACTTAATTCATCTATTAGATGATTTCCTAATCATCTCACCGCCTGACCTTGTCCCAGCCGCGCATCTTCTCACAGTCCAAAAAGTCTTCGCTGAGCTCGGGATTCCAATCGCCCAAGATAAAACTCTGGGTCCAGCCACATCCATCGAATTTCTGGGCATTCATTTGGACTCAGTTAACTTCCAGGCCTCACTACCCAAGGAGAAAATCGACAGGATTATTCTGGTCGCATCCACCCTCCTAGAAAATCCACATTGTTCCAAACGAGAGCTACTTTCTCTACTCGGCCACCTAAACTTTGCGATGCGCATCATCCCGCAAGGCCGCCCTTTCATCTCACATCTCCTCTTCCTCGCATCATCAGTGCACGCACTAGAGGACCAAATCTCCCTAACTACTTCATGTTGCAATGAGCTCAGTTTATGGATAACTTTCCTTAAACAATGGAACGGCCTGTCTTTTTTCTATAATGATCTGATTTCTCTCCCTGAGGATATCCAACTGTTTACTGACGCAGCTCCCTCCATTGGTTTCGGAGGGTATTACCAAGGCCGTTGGTTCGCGTCTACATGGCCCGCCCAGCTGTTAGACTCACCGCAGTCACTAACATCCTCAGCGCTGTTCGAATTGTATCCTCTAGTGGTAGCAGCTTTCCTGTGGGGAAAAGAATGGTCAACTAACAGCATAATGGTGCACTGCGACAACGAAGCAACTGTGCATTGCATTAATAAATGCCTCTCCTAAGACGCCTCATTTGGATCGCAGCTTGCGATCAATTCATTTTAACTGCCAAACATGTTCCAGGTTCCAGAAATCAAATAGCTGACTCTCTCTCTCGTTTTGCTTTCCAGAAATTCAGGCTGCTGGCACCAGATGCGGACCCTTTTCCAACCCCAGTACCTCACTATTCAGAGCTGATATTCCCATAAACCACCCATTGAAACCACTTCTCGATGCCTCTCTTAATTCCATTCTTCAAGCCGTTTCAACCAGCACCCTCCACTCCTACTTAACCGCATGGAAGTGTTTTCAGTCTTTTCACTTCATTTACAAGCTGCCTTTTCCAAATTTTTCTCTGCTCACCATCACTTCATTCATAACCTATCTCGATAGCATCAAGAACCTCAAAGCCGGCTCTATCAAGGGTTATCTAAGCGGAATCAAATTCTTCCACAAACTCCTTTTTGGTTCACCCTCCACAGAGATAGCAAATTCTCAGACATCAATGCTCATCAAAGGTATCCAAAAAACCCAACCCACCCGCCCAGATGCCAGGAAACCTATAACGTTAGACATACTCACTAAATGCATCTCCACCCTCCGCAGAGGTTACCATTCCACCAACACAGCCCGCACACTGGACGCAATGTTCATTTTGGCTTTTTTCGGCTTTCTAAGATGCTCAGAACTCACCATCACTTCCAGCTTCAACCCAAAAATCCACCCCACAACAACAGATCTATCAGTGCTAGACAACGAAACCATCTCCTACTTCATTAAGCAAAGTAAGACAGATCAAACCAGGAAAGGCCATTTCATTTATATCTTCAATCTCCCATCACCAATCCAACCATACCAAACTCTCTCAGCCTACTTGCTTTTCAGGAATTCACAGTCCAAATCCCCTTCTGACCCACTTTTCGCAGACGACTCCAACCGCCCTGTTACACGTTTCTGGTTCCAAAAACACCTTCAATCCGTTTTGCTCCTTTCAGGCATCCCAGCAGACCACTTTTCCAGCCACTCTTTTCGCATAGGCGCAGCAACAACAGCTGCTCAAAAAGGCCTCTCTCAGCAGCAGATCCAATCACTTGGCCGTTGGTCATCGGAAGCCTTCAAAAGTTACATCCGCTCAAACCGCTTCCATATCAAAGAAGCCCAACGAACCCTCATCAGCTAAATTCTTTACAACTCCTCATTCACGTTGAAGCAAGTCTTTCCCAAACACCACAGCAGCATCATCTTCCTCCATTAGGAACCCATTTTTCCACCCAACTGGCTCTAGTTAGTTAAAAGCAAGTTAATCAAGTCTACCTCAGCTAATCTACTCCACTCCCGCAGAAGTTCTGTCACTCTGTCCAAACTTATTCCACTTCTGCAGCAGTGTCTTCTATTCCGCTCCCGCAGGAGCTCCATTACTCCATCTAAACTTGCTCCACTGCCGCAGCAGTGTCATCTACTCCGCTCCCACAGGAGCTCAGTTTCTATGTCCAAAATCGGTTTGGATATTTAAAAAGCAAGTCAAAGCAAGTTTGCTCCACTGCCGCAGCAGTGTCATCTTCTCCGCTCCCACAGGAGCTCCATTACTCCATCTAAACTTGCTCCACTGCCGCAGCAGTGTCATCTTCTCCGCTCCCGCAGGAGCTCCATTACTCCATCTAAACTTGCTCCACTGCCGCAGCAGTGTCATCTACTCCGCTCCCACAGGAGCTCCATTACTCCATCTAAACTTGCTCCACTGCCGCAGCAGTGTCATCTTCTCCGCTCCCGCAGGAGCTCCATTACTCCATCCAAACTTGCTCCACTGCCGCAGCAGTGTCATCTACTCCGCTCCCGCAGGAGCTCAGTTCTATGTCCAAATTGGTTCAGATATTTAAAAGCAAGTCGAAGCAAGTTTGGTCCACTGCCGCAGCAGTGTCATCCACTCCGCTCCCGCAGGAGCTCCATTTCTCCGTCCAAACTCGTCCACTGCCGCAGCAGTGTCATCTACTCTGCTCCCGCAGGAGCTTAGTTCCGTGTCCAAATAATTTGGATATTTTAAAGCTTTGAAAGCAAGTTTGGTCTACTGCAGCAGCAACATCTCCTCCTCTACCGCAGGAGTTCCGTTCCCCGTAGCAGTGTTTACTTTCCCGTCCTTTTGCTACCAGCTAGCTGGATAGCAAGCCAAAATAAATTTGATCCACTGCCGCAGCAGTGTCATTTCTAGAGCTAGTTCTCCATCAACTTGCTTTCACTGCAGTGGTTATTCCTTTTTACTCCACTTCCGCAGAAGTACATCACATATGACCATCCCTAGCCTACCACCTTAGAGGCACACCCTTCCGACGCCATGCTAGCTTTGCACTCTGCAAGTTTTGGGGGGGGGCACCAACATCATGGCGGCTGTCCGGCTTTTATTTGCAGCTTTTGGGGGGAGTACTCTGGGTTCGGGCCGAATACCGAGCCCGGAGCCCTCTCCTCGGACAGCACGCCAAATACGCATTTATTCTATCTAACTTATTTGTAAGTGTGAACTAGTGAAATGATGTTTTATAAACAAAGTTCGGGAGGAGCACGTTCAAATAATCAATCCAATCTACTCGTCATCAAACAATTATGTCTACCCTAATCAGCATGACAAGAAGTATATATATATCCACACTGTCAACTCACCTAATATTCCTTGACAGTTTTCCAGCATCCCTCCACCACCCCGACTCCTCACTCTTGGCTTAATCTTTTACAGCCAGGAATACGGGGGGGGAGTACTCTGGGTTCGGGCCGAATACCGAGCCCGGAGCCTTCTCCTCGGACAGCACGCCAAATACGCATTTATTCTATCTAACTTATTTGTAAGTGTGAACTAGTGAAATGCTATTATTAAAGTATTTGAATGTTAGATATGACTCATAGACTTCAATTGTTTCATTACTGGTCGAATGAGCATTTTTTAACGAATCTCTTGAATAAATAGTTAAATGAAAATAAATTTTTAACAGTCACTTGTTGCCACCTACTGGTGTAACAATGTAATTGTTACAATCTTCAGGCTATTTGAAGCATCTAGTTACTTTCAAAATGATTTAGGCCTACTTTATTTTGACCGCTACCGTTGACATCAGTGTTTATATCTGAAATATAAATGTAACGCAGTTCGTTGTTGTGGGAAGGAGGAGGCAGGAACCGGCGAACATTCAAATACTTTAATAATAAAATAAACAAATACAATACGGCCCCTCACGGACGACTGCTGTCACATATAACAAAACACAACATAAAATACAGGCCAGGGGCCCGTTCTTCGTACGTCGCTAACTCAGTTAGCTGGATTTGATTGTTGACGATTTGGCATGATCTTGGATTGTTTGGTTCTTCGACGCTCATCATGGACTTGCTGTCATAGCAACAGGTGCGCAAACTTGAACCTGCTCGCGAGCAGGCTTATTTAATGTAAACAGGATTAGACTGCGGCTTCATAAGCGGAGCTGATATGGGAAGTCCATGGGGAAGTCCAGCGCAGCGCGATAGTGCACTTTCTGAGATGTATATATTTTTTCGTGACTCGTGAGATTGTCGTTTAACACATTATAAAATTGTTGGAAACGCACATTTATTTTCGACTTGTCGGAGTCGGGCTTTAACTGCAGCACAAACTGTTTGCATTGCCCTAAGATTATTTGCGAGTGGCTCTTTCCTTTACACTATTGGAGATGCGGAGAACTTGATGGAAAGTGTTGTCTGTCGTGTCATTCGGAGTTTACCTGGCGCTTTTAGGTTTAAAAAACAGTTTTAGTTTTTTTTGTGGCATTTCCAAGCCACTTAAGACCCAATGTTGTAAAGCAGTGTTTTTTAAAGCAGTTTTTTTTTTTTAGGCTATCATAATTTTTTATGAAGATCATGCCATCATGACCATGCCGATTACAGTATGTGTCACTCAGGCTTCACTAACGTGATTGGTACCATAGACTATAGGCTACCATAGACTGCCATCAAGGCCTCAATGAAGGGGATTATGTGAACAGAAAGGGGGTTCACAATGTAAATGCGCAGCCCAGTTACTATTGTGATTCTTAATATTCCAGATTAATAATATTATATCAAATTTAAAAAAGGCAGTTGACTAAAATCTTCCATATCACAAATGTGAAAGCAAAATGGCCAGGATCTGTGCATGACTTAAGAATTTTCAGAGATTCACATTTATGCACATTATTTGAAAGTGGTAAGGACAGTTCCACAATTAAATATCAAGCTCACTGTATTACACTTATGCTGATCCTAACAGAACTGCATTTTTTCATAGGTGATTATGACATGTTCCTGCCTGCAGACAGGTGTTTTATGACCCCATTCCCTGACCCAAACCAGTTACAATGCAGCTCCAGCCAGGACAAGGCAACACAATGAAATGAACTTTGGCTAACTAAAGGGAAGATTTCAGTGTCTGATAAGTCTGAGGGTTGCACACCTGACAGGGCCTGTGACATTGTTGCATGTGCCATATTACACAACATAAAAAAAAATTAAAAAAAACACTTTTCATTAAATGTTTCATAAAAGACAAATATGCTTAGTTCCTTGAGTTTTATTTCAATTGTTCTTTGTAAAGAAAAGCCAGTGGTCAAGTGCCTGCAACAAGAGATATTAGACACATGCCTCATGCAACAAATAAAAAGGAAAAGTTGGCTATACACTGCCCACCTGTAGGCCTATGTCTCCTCTGTCTGTGCTGACTCTTCTGTAGGCCTTTCTGTAGATGTGGAATCCTGCAACTTATATTGCAGCCATAAAGCATACAAGTATAAATTAAGTAAAGTTATTTAAGCACTTGCAGGTAGGCTAGTTCCTCCATATGACAGTTATCTGAGAGGGTTTATTCACTGTCCAGTACAATGGAAACAAATGGACATTACAAAGTCTTATACTTTCTTTCCTTTGGAAAGTTAGAAAATGTCCACTTACTGCACATATTTCAGCCACCACTTTCTTGGGAACAGATACAAGTGTTGGTGTATTATGTAAAGGTGCACAAAAGAGGAAAACACAATGTCATTACAATGAACTACACTCGGGAAAAATGTGATCAATAACTCATGGCAAAATATTTTTACATTAACATAAGTTTATCAGTTTTCACTTTCACAAGTCAAAGCAATTCATCATTACTCAAGATTTAACAGTTGAAATGACTATACAACTAAGATCTTTTCTTTTTTTCCAGCCTTTTTCTTGGTTGCTTTTATAAACAGACAACCATTTATTTAACAGTTCCTTTTATAGAAGAGACTATAATAACTAAAAATTACCATTATGTAGAATATTTTTGTACTTCACTTTTATTTGTTTCCATGTTCTAGTGTGGTGACTCTGAATGAACAAAGTAATTATGCAATTATTAAAATACAAAAATATAGGCTAATAAGTGATAAAAACATCTAACATGGCCACTTCTAACGGATTTAAATTGTCTGCTACTTTTTGCCAGCCCTCTCTCCTGGCTTTTGCAGACTTTGAGGTGTTCCCTGGCGTTTTAATTAAACATTAAGATTCCGAATAAACTTCGACTATTAGTTCTTGCTCTGCTGCGGAGAAAAACTGTGCCCGCTCTTTGGCCACGCTGAGCAGCCAATAGCAGCGTTGCTGATCAATGTTTCTACTATCGATACATATCCCCTTTTCAACCAGCGCATGAACGCGCAATTATCTCAGATAACTCAATCCAGCGATACTAATCATAAACAACAGGTGTGTTCGAAGAACCGAGTTAGCCAGATCATGATTAGCACGATGATATCATCTTGGATGTGTCATTTGATCTCGGATGTAATAAGCAACGTACGAAGAACGAGCCCCCAGTGTGGCGTGCAGGTGTCGCTCATCATCAATCACGCCACTGGCCTCGCGCCATTCTCTCACAACCCTCGGCCTCGTCCTGTTCGCCACAATAAACTTTTATCCAATTATATTATATCCAATAATTAGAATGTTTGTTAGACAATGTTGAAAAGACTTTTTTTTTTTTTTTTTACACATTTTGCCTATAGGCTAAATACAAATAATAATAATAATAAACTATAATACTGCTATATTATTTAACTGGAATATTTAATTAGACATAAATAAGCTGGAAAAAAAAGACCTGAAATGCCATATGACTCAAATCGGTGAATCTGTTCCCTAAGAACCTTCCAAACGAAGTGTTTCACTAGGACCGTTTAGATGAACAGATTTGCTAGAATGAATCAGATTTTCCAAAGCTACACATGAGAGGAGGACCATTTTAGACGAACCGATTCAATAGAATAAATCGGATTTACCAGCGCTATACATGAGATAGAGCTGACAGTGTGGTTTACCTCCACTCGCTCGTCAGTATGCCTATACAAATGTGACATAAAAACAGAGATTGCCGCGCTGCACAGCTAATCGTTGGGAAAAAGTATCTCTTTACTGGAAAAGCTTGTTTTGAAAGCAGAGCTCTTCTCAAAGCTTTAAGTGTTTGGTGTGTCACCATCATAGTGGAGTGCGGGAAGGATGCACTGAAACTCGATTTAATTTCTAATCATCACTTCATTTTGTAGAAATTGTTTACTCACAGATGACTATGTTGTTGTTACCTTAGAATAAATAATCACTGTAAAAATTAAACAAAGCGGCACAGTATTATCAGCTCAAATTATCGACAGTATGACCGCTGCATAGCCGATGTTGTGACTCTGGAAAGCTCATCGAGCCGGCGCAAAATAAAAACATGATGTTATATGTATTTTTAATAATAGGCTACACTTTACAAATGACATATACACAACATATGATTATTTTGCAGTTTCGTTTTATTTCCAAACCATTGGTAGTATATTCTGGCACCTTTGATTGGATGGGCCAGCCATCAATTTGGGTGGGCCAGAGCCACCCTGGCCCTTATGTGGCCTCGCCACTGGTACATCTACTTGTGCTAACAATATACTTTTTTTCTGTTGCAGACACTGATGCCAACACAGATGTCTCTGAGCAGATCACATCCTCCCCCCTCTCCCCTCTCGCCCGACTGTACATTTACGCCCTACATGGGTGCCTCTGTGAGGTGGCATTCACAGCATCCTGGGATTGGTACTACACCCATGACCACAGACTAGCAGGCCACACAAGCCTTTGGGCGCTCCTTATATACAGCTCTGCCATCTTCTACATGGAAGGTCTAAGTGTGACACTGCAGAAGAAACACTGCCCACTACCAGTCAGGCTGACTGTCTACACTCTCTTCATCTATCTATGGGAGTTCAGCTGGGGGTATCTGCTTAGGCTTTTCGGAGCATGTCCTTGGGACTACTCAGAATTTAGGTATAACTTCATAGGCCTGGTGACACTTGAATATGCTGTTCCTTGGGCGTTGGCGGCACTTGTAGCTGAAAAGCACGTTATTAGGAACACTCTGAAGATGAGGCTATAAACTGACTGTATAAAAAAAAATAACCCACTGTACACATAAACTGTTGAACAGAAACCTTTTACAAATCTTTGATTTTGTTGAAGCGGTCAGTTCACATTATTTCAACTTATTTTTTAAATAATTTTTAACAGCAGAATTCTTTCTTCAAAGAAATCTCCACTAATCAGAGAACTGAAATAAGGTAATTGTAGCAAAAGATCTCTCTAGTGTCCACCCACTCACATAAAGCAGTGTGAAAGACACTATGTACACTCTGCTTAACCATTTGTATATGCATATTTTGCAATGCAATATGTTATTTATATATACACGATCAACATCTTTTAATTAATAGTTTTATATTTATGTTATTTTATATTTCATTATGTAATTTGCAATGCTTGGGATGCATGTAGATTTTACCCTCTTTTTAAAATATTTTTTGCTTCAAATCAAAGTTTGTAGTGCTATTTTGTGGCTGTTTGGTTTGGTTCATGGCTTTCTGGCTTTGGAATGAAACCAGCTCTAATACGTCAGCATTGTTACCTTAGGTAACAAATAAACAGCCTCACACAACCATTGACATAAAACTGTCAGGTCAACAGCTTCCCTTTTTTCACTTGGTTTGTTATGCTGTATTTTACTTATACAGTCCTGTTTTTCTGGCTTGAGGGCATTGAACTGCATCTTACATGATGCAGTATTATCCACCATTGGTGTTATCCACCATTTCTACCACAATGTGGCCAAGTGTGTTGGCTAACTGTTTAGCTAACTTAAACCTCACATTACCTAACCTTACCTACCTTTGCTTTTATGCTTTATGAAACACTGTGCTGAATAGCAGCACATTGTTGTCAGGTAGGCCTACCAACATTATATGGAACCGTGCCATTTAAGATTTCTGTTACCGCAGTTGTAGCGTCTGGACTGAATCACGATGAAACCTTGGTATCGAAATATTCCTCTCGTACCGCTCAAACGATGTATAGTATGTTACGATAAAATATGTTATACTATTTTTACCATCCTTTGGGAGTAAAAATGACCAATTCTGACATCATCATAAAACATGCAAATTAGGAAGTCAGAAGGAGACAAAAAAAAAAACTCTCTTCCGCTAAAAGTTACTAACTACTATTGGTCATTTCACCCAAAATAGGTGTGGACTGATATATCCTTAAAGGACGACGTCAATAGCTCATCTTCCCTAATTTCTTTCTTCCCTGCTCATTTCTTCCCTGCTGGCTCATTTTCTTTTCCTTCGGATGAGACAGCATCTTCCTGATTTTCGGGCAAAACTGACTCTTGAGTTTACCTCGTTCAAATCTTCCCGCAAACGCCCTCTGGAAGAACCCAAAGAATGCTTCGAGTTCACGAACAACGCACCGATGATCTACACACACACACACGTGCATTCTTGCTTAGAACCAAAGATCCATGCAAGTTTTTCTATTGATATTGAGATGTGTTTAAGATTGTTTGCCCTTCCTTAAAGGGCACCTATTATGCAAAATTCACTTTTACATGGTGTTTGAACATAAATGTGTGTTGGCAGTGTGTGAGCAAAACCACCCTAGAATGATAAAAATCCACCCAGTAGTTGTTTTACTATCTCAATAAATCACAAGCACTGTCTCAGAACGCCCTGTTCTAGATTTCCCTCACTGTGACGTAGAAATGCGCTAAGCCCCACCCCAATATTGATTGACAGTCTGGTTTTGGCATAGACCCCGCCCTCGGTGATCTGCATCCTCCATTGTTTCAACGACAGCCGGTGTGTAATGTCTCATAAGAAGTGTAACTTAGGTGTTCTGTTGTGGGATGTAAGAATGGACATAGTAGTCTTCACTGACATCAGAGCCACTGAAAACGCAGCGGATGGATTTTATTTATGAAGAAACGGCGCCACTTAAACTTCCTTCATTTTCTGACTGACTGTTTAGTGAACGAGGGTCAAAGTTAATCAAGTGTGGATCATTGCCTACAGTTCGCGATTCAACGTCACCTCCAGAAGTAAGTGTATTTTATGATTTTTGAGCAAATAGTCATTTCAATCGATGTCAGCCAGTTCAACAACAAATGCGTCTAAAGCTATTTATTGTCGTCGTCATAGATGTCTCAACAAACAACGTCAGACAGTTTACTTAGGTAAAGTTGGTTTTATATTCGCATATTCGCACATTCGCGGACTTCCGCGTTCAATAACTCGTGAACTAAACGTTGTTGCTACACAAAACACCTATCACATATAACTACAGATTAAACACCAGAAGCTACAACATAATTTTCCTCAAAACGATCTTTCCTTCGCACTGGACAAAATACATTCATCTCTATGCGCAGGCTGCTAAGAAGGGACCATCTGCAAAGTGCAAACCCGAAGGAAAGCTCGTTTTAAGAAGAAGATTTAAATATTAAAACAATGTTATTTGTGTAGTAACAATATTCAGCTCACGAGATATTGAACGCGGAACTCCGCGAATATGCGAATATAAAATCAACTTTACCCAAGTTGCAGACTTGATAATTTAGGACCTTCAGGACCACATACGTGGACAGCACCATGAACATAATCAAGTAAAAAAAAATAAAAATAAAGTTGCCAACCAGGATAGAAATAGTTTCAGGTTTGATATTTGCTGCATATTTGTACTTTTTTGTAGGCTACTGTACATACAGTACGTATGTGTAATACGTAGCAAATATGTTTTATGTAAAAGTTACAGTAATTCACCAAAGGGATTTTTTTCATGTTCCAAAGGTTGTAGTATGGTCCTACTGACCAGACTGACTTACTACATGTGAAATTTTGACAATACCTCCCTTACTGTACGTTCAGTATACAAATATTAATTTTAAAAAATTACAGCAATTCACCTAAAGTATTTTTTCCTGTTCCAAAGGCTGTAGTGCTTTCCTAGTGATCAGACTGACTTACTACAGGTGGAATTTTGACAATATCTCCTTTACTGTACATACAATAAACAAATAAGTTTAAGAAAAAATTACAGTAATTCCCCTAAAGTATTTTTTCATGTTCCAAAGGCATAGTGCTTCCCTAGTGATCAGACTGACTTACTACAGGTGGAATTTTGACAATAACTCCTTTACTGTACGTACAATAAACAAATATGTTTAAGAAAAAATTACAGTAATTCCCCTAAAGTATTTTTTCATGTTCCAAAGGCATAGTGCTTCCCTAGTGATCAGACTGACTTACTACAGGTGGAATTTTGACAATAACTCCTTTACTGTATGTACAATAAACAAATATGTTTAAGAAAAAATTACAGTAATTCCCCTAAAGTATTTTTTCCTGTTCCAAAGGCTGTAGTGCTTTCCTAGTGATCAGACTGACTTACTACAGGTGGAATTTTGACAATAACTCCTTTACTGTACGTACAATAAACAAATAAGTTTAAGAAAAAATTACAGTAATTCCCCTAAAGTATTTTTTCCTGTTCCAAAGGCTGTAGTGCTTTCCTAGTGACCACACTGACTTACTACATGTTAAATACTGCCAATACCTTACTGTAAGTATAGTACAAACATATTATTATTAAAAAGTTACTGTAATTTCTCCTTTTTTCATGTTCCAAAGGTTATAGTATGTTCCCAGTGATCACTCTACTCAATTAACTTTGATAAATGTATTAGGTAAAAGTATGTATTAGAACTGCTGTTCCTTGTACAACACAATTCTTTCATTGATTAAAAAAAGCAGATATTTTAGGTTAATAATATTTTCAATGTTATAAATAAGCAACACCCTTATTGTAATTATTCAAGTTAAGTTTTTGTTATGAAGTCCTGAAGAAGTGGATTCTGGAACACACTGCTGCTTCAATGTATATCTAATGAGTGATTATAATCAAGGTATTAATCAATAGTTTTCCTTCTATATATCAAATGAGTTGAATGAATTCTCTAGGCTTATGAGATTTTACTTTGTTAAAGAAATTATCAGTGTGATTATCGAAAATGTTATTTCATGTATCCTTTAAATGTCTGTATTTGATATCTGAGGTGTAACATAAGGGTCTGGCCCATGCCAGGAATGCAGTAACAGTGTTTGCTCATTTAGCCCGGCTTCCAGAGATGAAATATGGACTTCTTTAACAGGTGTCACTACATCCATCTGCTTTTCCAGGCTACCCTGATAGCAATGGTCTCAGGAGTCATTGAAACCTATAGTTGAGAGACCATTTCTTAGTTAAAGTCTTTACTTTACAGTTAGATTTAAAGTATCCACTCCTTGAGAGAAAGAACATGTTATCTTAATGTTTTGAGAAGACTCTCCTCCTCACCAAATCCAATCTTGAAGAAACTGTGTCTGTGTGTGTTAGTATTTTGGTTACATGTTAAGGAACAAGTGGAAATATAGCTGCAAGCAGCGATACGGGGCCAAGCTGAAGCAGCAGCAAGAGCAGGAATAGTAAAAACAGCAGAAATTGAAGAAAAAAGAGCTGGTTTAGAAGTATAGGTGAAAATAAACTCAAAATGAACAGAAGTTCAGATGAGAATGAACATATAATGAACAAGACATACATTAATCCAAGAGGAAGAAAGATTAGTACAACGTTGAATAATAAAGGAATCGACATGACACAACATTACACACAATTTTTTTTAAATCATCCCACACGGGGCTCAAACCCATTATCTCTGGGTCAGATACCTGTCACTCATATCATTGCGCCACTGGGAAGTTGCGTTTTTAGCAAGATGAAGAAGGTCCAGTAGTTCAAGTGAGAAGCAATTCAAAATGAATAATTTTTTGTATAAATTTGCTGCATGTTGTATTTATCGAGTTCGCTCACATATAGACACCATGTCTGGAACAGAAGCAACTTTTACACCACAATACCTCTTGCGGTCTGGGAATGTGCCACACAGGATTCAAACCCACAACCGGAATGGTTCAGGGCTCATGGCACGTGGTTTAGCAGCTTGCGCCACTCAGTTGACGCTGTCTTACCAAGCTGCCGAGGAGAGGCTTAAGTGTAAGAATGAGCACACAAAGGCATGTTAACCAGATTAGTTAAGTTAGCAAGTTAAGTTAGCTTAATGCTAATGTAGTTTATGGTTAGCCTTATAGCTGAAGAGCAACATTAGAAAGAATGGCATCAGGTTAGCATGCTAACCAATTAGCATGCTAAGCAAACTACCATAAGGCAACAAATACAGGTCAAATTTGGAGAAAAGTATATCAGGAACGATAGCAAAAATAAAAAAAAATCTGTTCAGTCACTTCTGTGTGGCTTGGTCCAAAGATCATCTGAGCCAATTTTTGAAAAAATTGAACAAAATTTGAATGAGGAGTAGCACAAAAAAAATTGAACACTGCCCATTACAGTAGTGGCCATTTTGAAAAGTACAGAGTCTTAATGTAAGATATTGATTGTGATCACCATAATGAGTGGAATCAGGTGTACTAAGTGTCATTTTACATCTATTTACATTCACATCTAGATCAAAGGGTTCAAAAGCTATAATCCTTTTAATGTTGAATTTTTGAACTGGTGGTGGCGCTATAGAGTTGGTCCTAGACTGGAGACTCAAAAATTGGTCCAATTACTATTCATTACAATCACTACAAGCGTGGAAGGTCACGACGTGCCTAAATTCAGGGTCCGAATGTCAGCCGCATAATTGATGGAGATATGCTTCAGTCTATCTATGTGTAGAAAATGTGTGATTATTTATTAGCCAATCAGAACCTACTTTTGATCACTGGTTCTGATTCTTGACTTCTGCCTGATAATAAACTGCAAACATTCTTCAGTAAAATTTCCTTTAATTTATTATAATTCTGACTCTTGTCTTAAATTGAGTGCACTTCTAACTCCTGGTCTTAATAAATCATATCTGGTCCATGGGTCTTTAACTGTAAGTCCCAAAATGCAGATATACAATGGTAATCCATATTGCAACAAGGACAATAAAGCAGAAGTTTCAGCAGATATTCTTTAATGATGTTCCACTGTTTAAGGTACACAGTGAGCACAACCATTGGGTATCTTTTTCAGGTAGCTTGTCTGGTGATAGTCCAATGCAGCTTACATTGGGTACCATCTTTGGCACTGTTCACGTTGGTAAACATGACAAGGATTAACTATGTAACAAACCACTAACAGTTATAGTTATGTGTGTTAACCAATTACATAATGCAATGAATAGATATTAAATAACATGTTCAATTGCTTAAATATTTTTGTTTACCCAAAGTAGTCCTGACTGAAAACATTTGAAAAAATTGTATTCAAACACACACATTTGTTTTACTTAAACTTTTACGTCACTTCACTAAAAGAAAATATAGTAAAGTAAAAAGTACTTGACAAAACAATCAGTTAAAGGGTTTATGATAATATAAGAACAACTTAAACCAAGAGAGGATCAACAACAGCAAAATTTTGAAGAAGTGAAATTGAAATATTACTCTAACCACGAGGAATTAATTATAATAACTTTTATGTATAATCCTAGTGGTATTCCATGAACAATTAGAAAGATAATAGAAATAAAACAGTGCACTGTACAGTATCTTGAATGCCTCCATGATCTTGTTGTTCATTATCTGTCAGATTTGCTGCACCAATCCGTACAGGTTCAGTCACTACTGTTAATAATAATGTAGCCCCTATTAATGTACTACAACCTTAAACAAACAAAACACCTTTTAGTGAATTACAGTTATTATATATATTATTATGTAAAACAGTATTATTAGGTATTGTCAAAATTTCACCTGGAGTAAGTCAGTGTGGTCACTAGGAAAGCACTACAATCTTTGGAATATATATATAAAAAAACACTATAGGTGAATTACAGTCTATTACATAAACATATGTAATAAACACATGTAATAATGTTTATTACATAAAAATATTTGATAATTGTACAGTAAAGGAGGTATTGTCAAAATTCCACCTGTAGTAAGTCAGTCAGGTCACTAGGAAAGCACTACACCCTTTGGAACATGAAAAAATACTTAGGGTGAATTACAGTATTTAAAAAAAAAAAACATATTTGTCAACTGTACGCACAGTAAGGGACTTTTTGTCCAAATTTCACCTGTAGTAAGTCAGTCTGGTCTGTAGGAAAACACTACAGCCTTTGGAACCCGAAAAAATACTTAGGGTGAATTACAGTAATTAAAAAAAAACGTATTTGTCAACTGTACGTACAGTAAGGGAGTTTTTGTCAAAATTTCACCTGTAATAAGTCAGTCCTTTCACTAGGAAAGTACTACAACCTTTGGGATATATATAAAAAAACACTATAGGTGATTTACAGTTTATTTCATAAACATATGTAATAAACATATGTAATAATATGCTCATTACATAAACATTTGATAATTGTACAGTAAGGGAGATATTGTCAAAATTTCACCTGTAGTAAGTCAGTCTGGTCACTAGGAAAGCACTACAACCTTTGGAACACGAAAAAATACTTGGGGAGAATTACAGTAATTAAAAAGAAAAACATGTCAACTGTACGTACAGTAAGGGAGATATTGTCAAAATTTCACCTGTAGTAAGTCAGTCTGGTCCTTAGGAAAGCACTACAGCCTTTGGAACACGAAAAAATACTTAGGGTGAATTACAGTAATTTTTTAAAAAACATATTTGTCAACTGTACGTACAGTAGGGGAGTTTTTGTCAAAATGTCACCTGTAGTAAGTCAGTCTGGTCCTTAGGAAAGCACTACAGCCTTTGGAACACGAAAAAATACTTAGGGTGAATTACAGTAATTTTTAAAAAAACGCATTTGTCAACTGTACGTACAGTAAGGGAGTTTTTGTCAAAATGTCACCTGTAGTAAGTCAGTCTGGTCCTTAGGAAAGCACTACAGCCTTTGGAACACGAAAAAATACTTAGGGTGAATTACAGTAATTTAAAAAAAAACTTATTTGTCAACTGTATGTACAGTAAGGGAGTTTTTGTCAAAATTTCACCTGTAGTAAGTCAGTCTGGTCCGTAGGAAAGCACTACAACCTTTGGAACATGCAAAAATGATTTAGATGAATTACAGTAATTTTTTCATAAACTTATTTGATAATTGTACGTACAGTAAGGGAGGTATTGTCAACATTTCACGTGTAGTAAGTCAGTCTGGTCACTAGGAAAACACTACAGCCTTTGGAACACGAAAAAATTATTTAGGTGAATTACAGTAATTTTTTTTAAAACGTATTTGTCAACTGTACGTACAGTAAGGGAGTTTTTGTCCAAATTTCACCTGTAGTAAGTCAGTCTGGTCACTAGGAAAGCACTACAGCCTTTGGAACACGAAAAAATACTTAGGGTGAATTACAGTAATTTTTTAAAAAACATATTTGTCAACTGTACGTACAGTAAGGGACTTTTTGTCAAAATATCACCTGTAGTAAGTCAGACTGGTCACTAGGAACATGCTACAACCTTCGGATAGTAAAAAATCCTTTTGGTGAATTAATGTAATTTTATTCTAAAATGATGTATGTACATTATGTATAGTGAGGCAGGTTTCCTAAATACAATCATTATAATTCACTTTTTATTGTTGCTAAAGTACAATCAATAGCATTAGAAGACATAATGTGAGAGATATTTGCTGGTACATCTGTACTTTGCAAAAATGTAGTTGTCTGTTTGCACACAATGAAAAAAAATAGAACTTTTTAGACGGTCCCTATCCTGTTTACCACACTACATTGGACATTCAGTGGACATTCGCAACTTTGTATGCCATTAAAACAATATTTGCCCATTGATCGATTGTGGAGAGTGTTGTAGCTCACCATCTTTGTCCTAAAGATCATGTAGCTGCTTTTGTTTTACAAAAATGTGCTTTATTGCGCTTGTTATTGAGACAGTTTTTAAGCAAAAAAGTGTGAATGTGCGAATATAAAACCAACTTTAGTAGACAGACTTATGTCACGTAGGCTATCATTTTTGCAGCAATTACAAATGTAAATAAATTAAGGTCTGCTCTATCTCCATAGACAGTATATAAACGTCTATCTCCCTCCCCTTAAAGGTATAGCGGAGGATGTTTTACTTCCTGGTGGGTAGTCTAAACTATTGGTCCTCCTAATTGTCAATCATTCTGGTGAATCAATCAAACTTTTCAAAAAGTGGAGAGGGCGGGTCTTATCTAAAATTTGGAAAGATCCTCCGCTATACCTTTAAGAAAAAAATAAATAAATCGTTTGTACTTAGCAAACGTTATCACAGTATTTGTGTGTGTGTGAGTGTGTGTGTGTGTGTGTGTGTGTGTGTGTGTGTAGTTTCAAAAAATTGCGCGAACGTTATCACGTTATCACAGTTCGTGTGTGCGTGTGTGTGTGTGTGTGTGTGTGTGTGTGTGTGTGTTGCACATCCATAATTGCAAAGGGGACGCGATTAAAACTTAGTAAACTTAGTAATAGAACGTTCCTTATTATAACCACTTCACAAATGCATTCTGGGGACACCCAAAATGGTTATTTGATACATTTATGTACTTGTACATAAATGTATCAAATAACCATTCCGAGACGTTTAGTCCATTCTCATTCGTGTCTCTTCATCATCTGGGTCCAGCAGCAGGGCGGGGATATGCAGCTAACATTTAAGGTGGTACACTCCAAAACAGCTCTTTTTAAAACAGGCCCCAAAAATGACATTTTCAAATGGTTATAATTAGGGTTGGGTACCGAAACCCGGTTCCAATAGAGAACCGGTTCCGACGTAAACGGTAGTATCGAGACCGAATAAGAACGCAACTTTCGGTGCCTGATTTCGGTGCCTGACTTTTTTCACCGCCCCCTATAAAACATCTCGCGGCATGAATGATCCAATAACAAAACATCTCCAGTTAACCAGCAGAGCATTCATTTAGTTCGTTTGTTAAATAAGAGACGATCTAGCGCTCTGATCTAGCGATCTGCGATCAGTGGCGCGGATTATTGTGGCTCGCGCACACCGCACTTTCTTCACGCGCGCTTCAATACGTTGGACGCGGACGCGCTTCAATACGTTGCAGAGATCGATCTATTTATGAGGCGTCGTCTAGTATGTGCGCGGAGAGTTTGTGTGTGCGTGCTCGCGTCTCAGATGAGTATGTGCGCGAGTGTGTGTGTGTGTGTGTGTGTGTGTGCTCGCGTCTCAGATGTATGTGCGTGAGTTTGTGTGTGTGTGAGCTCGCGTCTCGGATGAGTATGTGCGCGAGTTTGTGTGTGTGTGTGTGTGTGTGTACTCGCGTCTCAGATGAGTATGTGCGCGGAGAGTTCTGGTGAAATCAAAAAATATAGCCTAATGCACACAAAGTGTCCCTGCTTGATTTACAACCACTGATGAGCATAATCGGTTTAAAAAAACAACAACAACAAACAAAAAACTACGAATGCGGATTAGAACCCAAAACCTCTGACATTCTTGACTAAAGTTCAAGTTCAGCTGCAGTGTTCCTCTTCGGGTAAGTCTAGTATTTTAATGCCAACTGCAAATCTTGCATATCATCAAGTATGAAGTATATCAAGTATATTTATATGAGGCTATACTATGTGTGTTAAATATTTCTGCTCAGTGTCAGATATTTCTCTGTTTTGTAAAAGTCTATAATATATAATACGTAATATAATATATAATATATATAAATAATATGAGAAGAACATTTTTTGATCTTAACTTAAGTGTTTTCGGCTACATCAGTAGCCTTTTAAACGGCACAATTTTTTATTTAATCAGAAATCAGAAAATCTTTTTCAGAAAACACACACAGGTATTATTTTTTTGATAAAGTGTGTGCGGTTTCGTTTTCTTAAGTACCGGTTTAAGAACCGTTTAAGCACCGGAACCGTTTGAAAAATACCGAGTAAGTACTGGTATCGGATAAAACCCAACCGATACCCAACCCTAGTTATAATAAATTAACTGTGGGGTATTTTGTGCTGAAACTTCACAAATGCATTCTGGGGACACCCAAGACCAATATTACATCTTGTAAAAAGGGGCATAATAGGTGCCCTTTAAGGTGATTTGATTCTTTGCTGGCTCTTAAGGGTCAACTGTTTGTAATATTTTCCATTCTTTGATCTTCTCTCTCTTTCTTTCTTTACTTTTCATTATTCTGTATATATGTATTCTTTGTTTAAGTGTATTTGTATGTATTCTTAGCTTCATTTATTAAAAACCATTATATGCTTGATTGTCTCTATTGCTGCTCACCGATCATAGTCACTTAAATGTTTTGATCTTTAGCTACAAGCTTTTATACTGTTGAGTACTTTAGTTAGTAATCTAATAGAACAGGAACGTTATTCTCCATGGCCAGAAGAATAACCTTTCTTGAGGGTTGATAAGAAGAATAATCTTTCTTGAGAGTTGATAAGAAGATTGTACTGTTGGTTCGGTGGACAACAGATCAGTCAATTTGAAGTTAATTCTGTTAAAAGGTATTCCGGAAGCTGATCTAGCCAATCTATATGTTCATAATTAATTATAATCCGTTGTGTGTATTGTGGTGGATTTTTAATAGATAAAATAGTAAACTGTATATCAAACTAATATTAACTCTAACATCTAACCTTATTTCTCTTTTTAGACCTAACATGATAACACTTTGAAACACAATGTACTAAAACGTTCTGTCCTGTGTTTTTGAATGCTGTATGTTGTGTTGCCATATCCCTTTTACTTTGGTTGTGTGAGTGTAAAAATAAGAAATATGGAAAATGAAACTAGACAGATGACTAAATTTGAACCTTGTGATTAACAATGAAGTAATCATTAAAACAAAGTTTGCTTTACCTAGTGACAGAAGGGTTTGCATATGAAGAACCAATCAAATTCATATAATTTTGCCATACCTCCCTATTCTATAAAAACTGTTGTATTCTTTTAGCTGGTGGGATTCTCAGTGGAATTTGTCAGAGATCCTCCGGCCTTGCTTCTTCTTGGGGGAGATTCTCTGAGAACTGCTCGAGAGATCCTCCGGCCGTGATTAAAGCATTTAGAGGACATTTGCTGAAGTCTGTTTGTCGATTATTCCTGCACAGGAAGTAAGCTAGTAAATATTATATAAATATTATGTAGTTAGATAAAAAAAATATATATATATATATATATATATATATATATTCATTTCATGAATGTAAGAATTTGATAAGACTGATTGGCTGCAATGTAATTAGGTTGAGCTGTGTCCTGTATAGCAAAATAGCCCAAAAGGGAAATATATACCTAATATACCTAATTACATTGCAGCCAATCAGTCTTATCAAATGCTTACATTCATGAAATTAATATTGGATTGATAGAATAGGAAATATTACGCAGTTGGTATTTTTAGGTACATAGGTGTTGGAAAAATTAAATAAAATGAAAGAATAATACGGATTATGATGGAGACTTAATTACAAAAATTATATTCAAGAAACTTTTTGAGAGTTTATTATCGACTTGCACCTTTGCACGTATAGAGTGTTTAAATTTATTAGAAGATTTGAGAGATGTTTCTTAAGATTTTTATTATTATTTAAGGCTTAATACAAGGAATGTATGGTTATTTGTCTAATGTCTGAATATGATGACTATTGTGAATATGATACTGTGGTGGATACATAAGTGTTTACAATAAAAGCTGTACATTGGAAAGAATATGAAGTTTTAAAGGTCATACATTTTGCCATAAACAAGTGATCTAACTTCTTTATGTGTCTCAGAAAGGTCTCTTCCTGTCTGGGTCTTGGGAAACATACAAAGCAACACAATCCTGTGACCGTTTCCACTGATACCTAAAGAAGCCCACACACAAACACAGTGGTGTTAACCAAACAGTTGTATCATTCACACTGACATAAATACTTGTTGATTTGGTTTCTTTTCACTGAAATTTCCCATCCCTTGCAAACAATTCTTTCACTTAAAGGGGTCATGAAATGGAGAATCTTGATATTTACACATATTTACAAAAATGTCTCAGGTTACGACTGTGCCTGAGAAGGGAACGATACGCTGCGTCGATGACGCTTTGGGCACGCCTCCGCGTGATTGCGTCTGAAGTATGAATGTCAACTAGTCCAGTGGCGTCACGGGTGGGTGATCTCATGACCAGGAAAGAATAAAAGCACATCCGGAATGACCGGCGTTAGCCTATATTAGCCGAAGCAAGTCGATCACAGGGATGAAGGAAGTATGGCAGGGCGACGTAGCCTTCTCAGGGAACTAGGGTTACAGTCGTAACCTGAGACGTTCCCTTTCGAGGGAACTCACGCTGCGTCGATGACGCTTTGGGAACGATAATACCCAAACGCCGTACTTACAAGTGCCTGTCTGTAGCTACGTTTACATGGACACCTTTAGGTTCAATCGGAATGAAATCAATACGATTGATGAATCCGAACACGGTGTTTACATGAACGATAAATAAAGTAATCGGGTTGATGTGCGCGTTTATATGTCACAAGTTTCAAATCGGAATAGATTTTTTGACATGCGCACACTGCACAAATACAGAGTTTCCCGCTGTTCGCGCATAACTATTCTCCTCTATTGGTTCTTTACTTGTTTTAAACAGCAGACGTAATTTTAATCCGTCTCTGGTCATGATTTGGAGACAATGAGCATATTAACCGTTTTGCCGTGCTGCTTATATTTATCACGCAGTAAAAAATGCCCCTCCCCGCGGCCAATACAGGCCTTGGTCGTCTGTGGATGAGAATCCAAAACAAGGACTGGTGGGACGTTGTCCTGCTTCACTTCACAGACGCTGAGTGAAATGAGAATTTTAGAATTACGAATATAACTTATTTATATGACACTTTATTCAACAGGAAGAACAGCTCGTTCCGCGCATTAAACGTCATTACGCTATTTAACGTCATCGCACATGCGCAGTCCTTTCAGTTTCGGTTTTCAATCCGATCAAGTGTTTACATGTTCTTTCGATCGGATTACAAAAGGAATAAACCACCCCTTTCAATCCGATCGAAATTTCATTCAGATCGAGCTCAATCGGATCGATTAAGGTGTTTACATGAAGGTTTTTTAGTCCGATTGAGCCGTCAATCCGATTATAAGTGTCCATGTAAACGCAGCTTGTGTGAAACTGTGGCACAACTAAGACATAAGGACCTGAGTACCTCGGGCAGTGTCCAGGTCCAGGCTATTCATAAAACCTCATGAATGTGATCGGGGAAGACCAACACGCCACATCACAAACCTCTTGAAGGGATACACCCGAAATGAAGGCCTTGGAGGCCGCCATACTCCTGGTTGAATGAGCTCTGACAGCCAAAGGTGAAGGCTGACCAGAGACCCCGTAAGTAAGAGAGATAGCCTCGACTATCCACTTGCTGACTGTCTGTTTAAAAGCAGGAATGCTTTTCTTAGGGGATCCAAAACAGACAAACAGCTGATCCGATATCCTCCACAGGGAAGCTCTGTGGACATATGTATCCAGCGCTCTTCCTGGACAGAGGAGGTTCAGCTTTTCCGGGTCCTGATCTCTGAAAGGCTTGCAAAACCATAGGCCGCAATGCGAACTCAGGGCATGTGGCGGATACCGATAAGTCCTGAAGATCTCCTACTCATTTTAAGAGAAGAAATAGCTAGATGGAAGACTGCTTTTTACGTCAGAAACTTTTCTGAAACAGTTTTAAAGGGCTCGAAGGTCAGCCAGGTCCCAAGCAGGAACCCTGGTTCGAATTGCAGGCCTCAGCCTCAAAGTACCACGAAGGAAACAAGTTATTAGAGGGTTCCTCCCCAAAGATGCCTTATCCACAGGGCCATGGTAAGCCGCTATGGCAGCCACATAAACCTTAAAGGTAGAAGGGGATAGCCCTGCCGAAAAGCGATCTTGTAGAAACTCAAGCACTGAACCAACCTCAGCCCCTGACTCGACAGGATGTCTGGTCCAATGTTTTGGTCCCCTGGGATGTATACTGCTCTCAGGGACAGAATCTTCCCTAGGGACCACAGGAGGATCCGGTGGGCCAGTTTGCATAGTGGACGTGAATGCAGACCCTCTGGTGATTTATATAAGAGACCACCGACGTGTTGTCTGAATGGACCTCCACATAATGGTCTCTTAGGTTTGGGAGGAAGTGCCCCAATGCCACAAAGACAGTCATCATCTCCAGGCAGTTTATGTGGCTCTAAAGATGATGACTCCTCCATAAACCCTGAGCTATGCGGCCTTCCATTACCGCTCCCAAGCCTGTGAGAGAGGCGTCTGTCATGAGAGTGACTTGATAATGAACTCCTAACACAGGACCCTGGAACAGGAACCACGGTTTCCTCCATATAACCAAGGCGTGGAGACATGCCGTGTGATCTTCCTCAGGGAAAACCCTTTGGTCCTGAGCCACTACTGCACGTGTCTCATGTAGAGCAGGCCAAAAGGAATCACGTTTGACACAGCTGCCATCAGACCCAACAGTCTCTGAAACTGCGCGCCCACGACGTTCCCTCTCGCCATCGGACTAGTTGACATACGTGCTTCAGACGCAATCGCGTAGAGGTATTCCCAAAGCGTCATCGAAGCAATGCGAGTTCCCTCGAAAGGGAACTCACTGCAAGTTGACATAATAATAAATAACTATAAACAAATAAATGTACAATGAAATGTAAAAAAAAAAAACAAGTATTTATACTTATAATTATTTATATATGAGTATTTATACTTTTATTTCCTTATTTATGTATATTTGTATTTTTTTTTCCACTTATTAATTTTTTTCATTGATTTATTTCCACACTTATTTATGTATATTTGTATTTATGTCTACATTTATTTATTTCCACATTTATTTATTTTTACATTTGTGTCCTTATGGTAATGATGGGCCGTGTTTTACCTCAGACATAGCAATCGAGCTTAGAGTGGCAGTGCTGAAGCTTTGAGGCCACAGTGACACCTTGTGGTGTGACCAAACGAAACGCAAGCCTTTGCAAGTCACACAGGGAATGAATGACTATGGGCAATATGGCCAGGTTTAAGTCATTTAATATCAACCTAATTGTATGTATATTGGGGGACCATACATACTCTTTATCCTGGACATGGCCTTAAAACATCATCCGGTTGGTATTTCTAAAATGTTTTGGCACACATGAACAGAAACCTTCAATCTTCAACAGATCTGATAACAGATACTTCGACACGGAAGCACATACACGTGAAATTATCCACTATTAATCGCATTTAATGTAAATGGGCTGGATAGGCTGATAGGAGCTTGCGTTTATTGTCAATGAGACTCCCACACCAGCTCAGAACGCAGAGAGAAACCAGCGTACATTTTACCAGAGCTGCCAACTCTCACGCATTCACTGTGAGACTCACGCGATTGACACTTTTCACACGCTCTCACGCCACACATCCATTTTCTCACGCACAGAAAAATCGCGAAGCAAAGAGGACACGGAGACCGACAGACTAGACAGAGCAGGTTACTTATGATATAAAAAAAATCTCAGCTCTCAGATTCTGTCAATTTTATTACGAAATTCAAACGAAATACCGTTTGGTCGCTTGTAAATGTGACGTGACAGATCCCTAGCGGCACGTGAACCGATCATCTCTACTAGCTTAATAGTAAATAAACACGAATGAACACTGTTGAAAGATACAGTACAACTTACCGAAATGTAGGCTTCCTCATACATAATATCGATCAATCAGTGTTTTTCATCTGCGGAAAGGGGTCAATAAAACAGCTGGAGAACAATTATGTCACATAACATTTACCTCAAGAAAGCCATTTAATTATGGGGGACCAAATCTGCAGAAATTAAAAATGAATAAATACATAAATAAATATGCAAAGAAATGTAAAAATAAATAAATAAATGACTATACTTTTATTTCCCTATTTATGTATAATTATATATTTTTCCACATTTATTTATTTTCTCATTTATTTATTTTTGCATTTATTTATTTCCACTTTAATTTTTCACATTTATGTATATATGTATTTATGTCTACATTTATTTATTTATACATTTATTTATTCATTTATTGCTCTGTATGCTAATGAGGGGGGCGTGTTTTACCTCAGACATAGCAATCGAGCTCAGAGTGGCAGTGCTGAAGCTTTGAGGCCACAGTGACACCTTGTGGTGTGACCAAACAATACGCAAGAGGTTTGTGGACGTGACTTTACAGGTCACGCAGGAAATAAATGACTTAGAGATGGACAATATGGCCAAAATCTTATATCACGGTTTATGTCCTTAAATGAATACATACATTTATAAATAAATAAATGTATAAATAAATAAATGTAGACATACATACATATATACATAAATAAATGTGAAAATAAATGAAAGTGGAAATAAATAAATGCATAAATAAATAAATGTGGAAAAATATATAATTATACATAAATAGGGAAATAAAAGTATAAATAGTCATTTATTTTAGTTTTTTTACATTTCTTTGCATATTTATTTATTTATGTATTTATTTATTTTAAATTTCTGCAGGTTTGGACCTCCATATTTAATGACCATAATATATGCTATAGCAGGTTAGTTGGTTAGAAAAAAAGAGCTATAGAGAGTATTTTGCTAAATATGTGTACTATATTACATATTTATTATATTTTTTACTTATATCATTAAATAAAGTTATTATAATAAAAAAAAACTCATTACATTTCATTTAAGTAATTTTTTACTTAAATAATACTACCAGCTGATAGGGCTCTGCAAAACGTGACTGCAAATTCAGTTTACATTTGCATTTCCTAATTTTGCATGACAACATGTGACAGTTCAAATGCTTGAAAATATAACACATTTTAAAGATGCTGCTCTTAAGATACTGATTAATTGCAACACCAATTGTACAACATCAATTGAAATTATTCAGGATAAAATCAAACAAAAGGTGCTCATGTAAACGTAGTTAGTGAAACACGCATCTCATGCCATACATTGTACGTACACAGAAGCATCATGCCCATTCAAACAGTACCTGTCGTGCCCCCCCAGATTTTTGAGCCAACTGCATTTTTAAAGTAACTTCCAAAAACAACATTGACAGCGACAGAAACAAACTTTTCCATTACGGGATATATTTCCCTCTTTAAATTGATTTCCAGGGGCATAAAAAAAAAAAAAAAAATCATCATCATGTGTCAAATTCTTAATATTGCTATTTTTATTTCATTATTATTTTATTTCTTATATTGTTATTTCATTTTGTATGAAATGTGCTATATAAAAAAACTTGCCTTGTCTTAATCAAAAAATGTAATTAGAATAATAAGGCACCATAGGGCTGTTACCAATAAAATAAAATCAGTATCAACAAAAGCAGTCTTTGCACTGCAGATGGGGAATGTACAGAAGCTGACTCTGAAGTGGCTTAAAGATGAGGTATAGCCTATTTACACAGACTTATTTTAGATTTCATTGTAAAGTGCGCTGGTTCCTTTCTGCGTTCTGAGCTGGTGTGCGAGCCTCATCGACAATAAACGCAAGCTCTTATCAGTTACATCCAGCGCATTTACATTAAATGTGATCAAAAGTGAGTGGATCATTTCAGGCACATCCTAGTCTTACATGGAGATGTGTTATCAGATCTTTTGAAGATGTGGTTTCTGTTCATGTGTACCAAGACATTTTAGAAATCCCGACCGAACAATTTTTTATGGCCATGTCCAGGATAAAGAGCATGTATGGTCACCCAATATACAGTGGTGGTCAGAATTAATGGCACCCCTGGTAAATATGATAAAAAATGGCTGTAAAAAATAAATCTGCATTGTTTATCATTCTGATCCTTCATTAAAAAAAAATGCAAAAATCTAACCTTTCATTGAAGTAAAAGAATTGAAAATGGGGAGGAAATCACATTATGAAATAAATGTGAAATGTGAAATAGATGTTTTTTCTCCAAAACACGTTTGCCACAATTATTGGCACCCCTAGAATTTTTTTACAAGTAAAATATCTCTGAAGTACATTCCCATTAATATTTACCTTTATTTAGCACACCAGGGACTAGGAATATGAAATTGTCTTCACTTCTTGTTTCACAGGAGTTTAAATATGAGGAAACACAAAGGCCAAATTCCCTTAATCATCCATCACAATGAGTAAAACCAAAGAATATAGTTCTGATGTGCATCAAAAGATTGTTGAGCATCACAAAGTAGAGAGTGGCTGTAAGAAAATAGCTACAGAATTGAAAATCCCCATTTTGGCCATCAGGGCAATAATTAAGAATTTCCAATAAACTAAAGATGTTACGGATCTGCCAGGAAGAGGACGTGTGTCTGTATTGTCTTAATGCACGGCGAGAAGGAAAGTTTGAGTGGCTAAAGACTCTCCAAGGATCACAGATGGAGAATTGCAGAGATTACTTGAGTCTTGGGGGGTCAGAAAGCCTAAATTTATCAAACAACCCCTACACAACCACATGTTGTTTGGGAGGGTTTCAAGAAAAATCCTCCTTGATCCTCCAAAAATAAACTCCAGCATATTCAGTTGTCAAACATTACTGGAACTTCAAAAGGGACCGGATTGAAACAAAAAAAGGGGCTTTTTGGCAGCAAACCCACCAGATGTGTTTGGTGGAAACAGGGATAAAAAGTACCCCATGCCTATGGTTAAATATACTGCTGGATCTTATATGTTGTGGACCTATTTTTTTTGCTGGAGGTCCTGGACATCTTGTTCAGATACATGGTATTATGGATTCTAGCAAAAACCAACAGATAAAAAAATCAAACCTGACTGCCTCTGCTAGAAATCTTATAATGGGCCGTGGTTGGATCTTCCATCAGGACAACGGTCCAAAACAAACATCAAAATCAACACAAAAATGGGTAACTGAGCACAAAATGAAGCTTCTGCCATGGCCGTCCCAGTCCCCTAAACTGAATCCTATAGAAAATGAGTGGGGTGAACTGAACAGAAGAAGCACCAACATGAACTTGTGAATCTGAAGGATAGATTCTGTATGGAGGAATGGTCTCTGATTTCTTGTCAGTTATTCTCCAAACTCATCAGGCATTTTAGAAGAAAACTCAGATCTGTTATCTTGGCAAAAGGAGGTTGCAAAAAGTATTTAATAACAGAGAGCCAATAATTATGGCCAGTGTCTTTTGGAGAAAAGCATTTATTTTATAATGTGATTTACCCCCCACTTTCAATACTTTTACTTCAATGAAAGGTTCGATTTTTGCGAATCTTTTTTTATGAAAGATCAAAAGAACAAACAATGCAGATTTATTTTTTACAGCCATTTTTTATCATATTTACCAGGGGTGCCATTAATTCTGACCACAACTGTACATACAGTTAGGGTGATATTAAATGACTTAAACCGTGATATAAGATTTTGGCCATATTGCCCATCTCAAAGTCATTCATTCCCTGTGTGACTTGCAAAGGCTTACGTTTAGTTTGGTCACACCACAAGGTGTCACTGTGGCCTCAAAGCTTCCGCACTGCCACACTGAGCTCAATTGCTATGTCTGAGGTAAAACACGCCCCACTCATTACCATACAGACAAAGAAATGTATAAATAAATAAATGTAGACAAATGCAAAGACACATAAATAAAAGTGGAAATAAATAAATGGAAAAAAATAAATACAATTATACATAAATAAGGAAATAAAAGTTTAAATACTCATTTATTTATTTATACATTTCTTCATACATTTATTTATGCATTTATTTATTATTAGATCAACTTTGGAGTAAGACCATCAAGCTCAGTTATTGTTCAGTCAGCTTGGAGTACGTCAGAAATAGAACGAGGCATCAGTTTACTGTCGAGTGCATCCAGTGTTGACAGCATCACAGATTATAATGGGTTCTATTGTCTTTTGCCATGGATATGATGCAATCACAGCAGTGGGCATTTACTTTCGTTTCTGCTGAGGTAACGCCCCTTTCCCAGAGAGTGTAAATAAGGATGGACATTTTTTTTTACAAATAATGGACCGCTTTTGGTGCAAAATCTGGAACTGCATTTCATGACCTCTTTTACACACACCAGTAACACAAATGCTCATCACACTTACTCTGTCTCTCCAAAAATAAGAAGACAATACCCTGCAGACAGGATGTACTCCTTGCCATTCATGAAGACATTGGAGGACCCCTCCTAAATAAAACACAATCCAAAGTAGGAAAAGAGAAGGAAAGTATAAAGCTAAAATAAATATAAAACAGAGGGAACATAAATATTAAACAAAAAACGTAATGAAGAAATTATGTAACAATATAAAGAATAGATGTTACCAGCTGCCAAATCCAGCCATCAGTTCGTCTTCTAGAGGATTCAGATATCCCAGGACCAAAGAGTAGCGTCTAACAGAGAGAAAATCTAAGTCAGCATATGCATCACTGCCATAGCTTGATTCTTGACCAAACCTTTATATTGTTATTTTCACGTTGCATCTTAAAGACTCTCTCAATGAAGGAGTGCAGAACCGAGGAAAAACTTTTATTTTAAATTCAAAACCAAGAAACTCAGGAAAACCCAGGCAGACCAGCATCAAACAGACTATACAGCATTTAACCTAGACTAATAAGAGAACCAATAACTAACTCAGGGGCTGTTTACATGACACCGTTTTCAACTAAAAACATAAGAAATGTTATGCGTTTTGGCCGTTCATTTACATGACAATGGCGTTTTGGGTGCCTGAAAAGTACAAGTACACTTTCAAAGTGCAAGTTTTTGAAAACGGTCTCCGTGTAAACAGCAAAAACGTGAATCTCTGAAGACGAAGACGTCAATCGCCATCTATTGGCCTGGCAGCAGAATACAGCATTTTTAGTAGTTTTCGTGGATCCGTGTGAATTGGTTTGACAATGGTGTCATCTGTACACTGACAACTCAAAGGAAATACTTCTCCATTTTAAGCATATCATTGTAAACGTACCCTAAAACTGAGGGCTTATATACACAGCAAACAAAGGGTAACTAAAACGAGGAACACCTGAACTGAATACTCAAATCAATCCGTAACTATGGTGACAAACAGACAGGGAACGGAGGATGACTGAAACAAACTAGAAAACGCCTCGGTTACGACTGTAACCTCGGTTCCCTGAAGAGGGAACGAGCGTTGCGTCGAAATGACGCTATGGGAACGCTTTGCGTGATGACGTCTTGAAGCACATGTAAAATCAGTCCAATGGTGTGGCGGAACGTCAGAGGCGGGTGACGTCACGTACCAGGAAGCTATAAAAGCCGGCCCGAAACAGAAAACGAAAGCTTCGTAAAGTCTGAAGTCGCGCTGACAGGCATGAAGGAGATATGGCAAGGCGACGCAACGCTCGTTCCCTCTTCAGGGAACCGAGGTTACAGTCGTAACCGAGGCGTTCCCTTTCAAGGGAACTCGCGTTGCGTCGAAATGACGCTATGGGAACGTCTATACCAACGCCTCCATAGCTACAAATGTCTGTCCTGTGTGTAATCATGTGAGCAGCACTAAGAAGACAAAACATGAGACCCTGGAGCAGAGTCTAAATCCAGAGAGTAGAACCTGACAAAGGTGTGCGGTGAGGACCAGCCTGCCGCACCACAGACGTCCTGTAACGATACTCCTGATATAAGGGCCTTAGAGGCCGCCATACTCCTAGTAGAGAGCGACCGGACAGCCAAAGGAGAAGGGTGTCCAGCCGCCTCATAAGCAAGTGAGATAGTCTCAACCACCCACTTGCTCATCCTTTGCTTAGACACTGGACCTCCCTTGTTAGGGGAGCAAAAGTCACTTTTACGCCACAGGGCAGCTCTGTGGACATACGCGTCTAACGCCCGAACAGGGCAAAGCAAATTATTCGCCTCCTGGTCGATTTCGAAAGGGAGGAGGACCTCCAAGTGCCACGAGGGAAACGAGATACCAAAGGAGTCTTTCCCCACAGACATTCCACCCAAAGGACTGTGGTAAGCACCTACGGCCGCCACATAAACCTTTAAAGTGGACGGGGTCAGACCTGCAGTGAACCGGTCCTGCAGGAACTCCAGAACTGTACCAATTGGGCAGTTGACTGGATCCAACCGACGGTCACTACACAAAGAGGTGAATACTCTCCAGTTCAGGGCATAAAGTTTCCTCGTGGAGGGAGCTTGGACTGTAGAATGGTCTCAACAACCTCAGTTGAGAGACCTGACTCTATGAGCTGGGCCCCCTCAGAGGCCAAGCCCACAGGTTCCACAGTTCTGGTCGGGGGTGAAAAATCGAGCCCCCTGCTTGGGACAGAAGGTCCCTCCTGACGGGTAGCTCCAGAGGAGGCCCGTCGAGGAGGGACACAAGATCGGGAAACCATACTCTGCCCGGCCAGCGCGGGGCTAAGAAGCAGGCAAACCCGGTCCCTGCGAACTCTTTCCAGAACTCCCGGGAGCAGAGCAACTGGGGGAAAGGCGTACAGACGTAGCCTCGGCCACGTCTGTACCATAGCATCCAGTCCCAGAGGAGCTGGATGCGTGAAGGAGAACCAAAGTGGACAGTGAGACGTCTCTCGAGACGCAAACAGATCCACTTAATTTCCATATCAGCTCCACCACCTCGGGGGTGGAGCCACCATTCCCCGGGCCTCGGCCCCTGCCTCGACAGAGTGTCTGCTCCTATATTCTGGACCCCGGGGATGTAGGCTGCCTGAGTGACAGCAACTTCCCCTGGGACCACAAGAGGATATGGCGTGCCAGCGCAAACCCCCTTGATATAGGCGACTACCGACGTGTTGTCCGTATGTACTACACATGGTGTCCCCTGAGACCTGTGATAAAGCTCCTCAGAGCCCGGAAGACAGCTAACATCTCTAGGCTATAGAATGCCAGGAACGATGATGGTCTTCCCACAGACCTTGAGATGAGCGACCCTCAGGATCGCTCCCCAACCCGTGAGGGAAGCATCCGTCGTTAGCAGTTTGCGACGACAAGGAGCTCCCAGCACTGGGCCCTGGGACAGGAACCAAGGTTTCTTCCACATAACCAAGGCACGTAGGCATCACCGCGTGACCTTGATTGTGCGAAATGGGTTGCCCCTCAGGGAAAAACCCTCTGGTCCTGAGCCACCACTGCAGGGGCCTTATGTGCAGCAGTCCAAAAGTATCCCGTTGGAAGCTGCTGCCATGAGACCCAACAGTCTCTGGAACTGTTTCACAGTGAGTAGCTGGCCTAGCTTTACACTTCTCACAGCTGCCAGGATGGAATCGAAGCGTGGCGATGACAGGCGCGCCTGCATCGACACTGAATCCCAAACCACGCCTAAAAAAGTGGTCCTCTAAAAATGGAGAAAGCACACTCTTCTTGGCGTTCAGCCGTAACCCCAACTCTTTCATATGGGCGAGAACAACATCTCGATGTTGAACCGCCAACTAATGCGACTGAGCTAAAATCAACCAATCGTCGATGTAGTTCGTGATGCGAATACCCCGGAGGCGCAGAGGCGCCAGAGCTGCATCCACGCATTTGGTGAAAGTGCGGGGTGATAAAGCCAGGCCGAATGGAAGAACTCGATATTGGTATGCTTTGCCCCCGAAAGCAAACCTCAGGAACTTCCAATGACACAGACGGATGGAAATATGCGTCCTTGCGGTCTATCGTGACAAACCAGTCCTCGGACCTGATCTGTGGCACGATTTGTCTCAAGGTTAACATTTTGAACTTGAGCTGCATGGCTGACTCGCACAGAACTCGAAGATCTAAAATGGGACGCAATCCCCCGTCCTTTTTTGGAACTATGAAGTACCGGCTGTAAAACCCGGTTTCCCTGTTGGAGGGGGGTACATATTCTATGGCCCCTTTCTCTAACAGAGTGTTTACTTCCTGTTCCATAACCAGAACCTGCTCGGGGCCCACCACTGTGGGCAGGACCCCCATAAACCGCGGTGGGCGTTAATAGAATTGTATCTAATACCCTTTTTCCACGGTCTGCAGGACCCAACGAGAAACATTTGACAGTAGCTTCCACGCTGTCAAAGATTCTACTAGAGGTACCAGTCTCTCGAGACTGGTTTCTGGATTTTGTTGCTGTTTGTGGTGCATACACTCTGTATGAAACCGGTTTTCCCCACGATTTCGACACCTCGGTGTGGAGATCGGGGAAAAACGGAAGGCTTCTTCGCTGAGGCTGTGTACGAGATGGCAGGAAGCGTTCGTCGGGATTGAACCGAGCCAAGCGGGATCGGCGCGTACGCAATGGAAGCGCCTCGCAATGCACACAGTCACCACCCTCGAGTGCTGACTGGGCATGCTCCTCACCCAAACAAACAACACAAAGAGTGTGAGTATCACCTCCCGTTAAATAACGCGCGTGCTTCCACACCCTGATGAGAGGC
Organism: Leuciscus leuciscus; assembly: GCF_965113295.1. Taxonomy (NCBI): domain Eukaryota; kingdom Metazoa; phylum Chordata; class Actinopteri; order Cypriniformes; family Leuciscidae; genus Leuciscus; species Leuciscus leuciscus. The sequence continues at coordinate 27,352,688 of NC_138746.1, forward strand.
ACTGGATCTATCAGAAGGATGTTGAGATAAGGCAGAGCCCGTCTCAACATCCACTGATAAATCCATTTGTGAACCCCAGGTCTGAGATCGACGCCGTGCCTCGGCAGCGGCGGGACCCAAGCCCTGGGGAACGTGGTCGGGATTGAACCGAGCCAAGCGGGATCGGAGCGTACGCAATGGAAGCGCCTCGCAATGCACACAGTCACCACCCTCGAGTGCTGACTGGGCATGCTCCTCACCCAAACAAACAACACAAAGAGTGTGAGTATCACCTCCCGTTAAATAACGCGGGCAGGGATGGACACACACTCTAAACTGCTGCTTGCTCGCCATACTGAATATATATATATATAATAAAGACAGACAACACCAAATAACAAGGACAGATTCAACACAGAGCGCAACTGAAGACTCAGAAAGCTTTCGTTTTCTGTTTCGGGCCGGCTTTTATAGCTTCCTGGTACGTGACGTCACCCGCCTCTGACGTTCCGCCACACCATTGGACTGATTTTACATGTGCTTCAAGACGTCATCACGCAAAGCGTTCCCATAGCGTCATTTCGACGCAACGCGAGTTCCCTTGAAAGGGAACTAATTTAGGGGCTGTTTACACGACACTGTTTTCAACTATGTCTGTTTTCAACAATTTTAAGCATATCGTTGTCGTGTAAACGTACCCTAAGAAACACAGACATGAACAGAACAGAAAAACAGATCAAAAACAAACTCAAAACGTGACAGCTATACGTTACTATAATAGAGATAGTAAATGGTAGAGTCATCCTGTAACGAATGAAACTGTGTATTTACATGCATCACATTATTGTGCGGTGTGCCCTTTAAGAGACTGATCACGTCATTCATGACGTGTGCTGTGCGTGATGACGTTATTGAGTTCTGAGTGTGAGATGAGAACCACAGTAGATGATAAGCGTGCTCTACCTTCTTGTTGTACTTTTGTTTATTAGGGATTAGATTATTAGATTATTATTAATCTGACATCGCTAGCTTTTATCTTAATCGTTATCGCTAGCACAAGTCAAGTCAAGTCAAGTCATCTTCATTTATATAGCGCTTTTAACTATGTAGATTGTTTCAAAGTAGCTTTACAGAGATAAACGTATAATTTAACAACACGCTAGTATATTGCTAGCCTGTTAACCTGCCATCCGTGCTTGCCGTCTCGTGTGCACTCGCGCCTTTTACAAGTCCATCAAACAACTGTGGTGAGTAGGATCAGTCAACAAACACAGTGAATAATGTCTTCTCCTGTTATTGTCACTTGCACTTCGTGTCACATGTATAGCATAGCCTTCTCTGTCAGCACAGAGGGCTGTGCTTCTCTGTCAGCACAGAGGGCTATTTCATGTGATAAATGCAGGGAGATAGTCAGGCTGATGGAGAAGATAGATAGTCAGGCTGATGGAGAAGATTTCGGAACTAGAGACACACATCCAAACTTTAATCGAGGATAGTAAGAATGCAAGGGCATTGGATACCTTTGGATGCGACTAGCTTAGTGAACTCTGTACATTGTTCGGTTACGGCTGTACAGCCTGTGCAGCAAGGCAACTGGGTGACCGTGAGACGCTGTAGTCGCGGGACAAAACACTACTCTTCCGTTCCGATTACAATAACAAATAGATTCTCCCCACTCATTGAAACACCCACTGAGAATCCTGCTGAAAGTGCCCTAGTTATTGGCGATTCTATTACACTGAACGTGAAAATAGAGACACCAGCCACCATAGTCACGTTTGCCGGGAGCCAGAGCGCCTGACATCAAAGCAAATTTAAAAGTACTGGCTAATGCTAATCGTAAATTCTCTAAGATTATTATTCACGTCGGCAATAATGACGTTCGAGTTCGCCAGGCAGAGATCACTAAAATTAACATTAAAGAGGTGTGTGAACTCGCAAGTATGATGTCAGGCACTGTAATATGCTCTGGCCCCCTTCCTGTTCGCCAGAGTGATGAGATACTTAGTAGACTGCGCTCACTCAATGGCTGGCTGTAAGTGGTGTCAAAATAATATAGGGTTCATAGACTATTGGAAAAGTTTTTGGGGCAGACCTGACCTGTTGAAAAGAGATGGTATTCATCCCTCCTGGGATGGTGCTGCTCTTCTCTCTAGTAATATGGCACATAGTCTTAGAGCTCAAACATGAATTGGGGCTCAGGTCAGGAAGCAGACAGACTGGCTAAACCGACCATCTGTTACCTGTCTCACGTCACTGAGGTCAGATAAATCCCATCATATAGAGACTATTTCACCTAGATATCATCATATAGAGACTGTGTCTGTTCCCCCAAACCCATTTAAGGGTAAAAATTGAATCGATGTTCAACAAATAAAAAATAAATATAACACAGATGAACAAATGATAAAGCTTGGGTTGCTGAATATTCAATCCTTTACTTCAAAAGCACTAAAAGCACTAATTGTTGGTGATTTTAAAATACATATAGATAACGTAAAAGACGCATTGGGATGGCATTTAGAGACATTCTGAACTCTATTGGAGTTAGACAAAACGTGTCAGCAGGGCTGGACTGGCCATCGGGCATACCGGGCATTTGCCCGGTGGGCCGACGTGCTTTTTGGGCCGATACATCTCATACTCATACATCATTTTTTTATTTTTTTTTATTTTTTTTTAACGGCCCATAAAATGTGTACATCGGCGGCCCATTCGTTTTGTTTTGTTTTGCTTAATTGGCGCCGCTGGGTTTGTGCCGGTGTAATGCAGTGGTCAAAAAAAGTCAGTGTTAGTTGTTTTTTTTCTGACAGACCAGCCCATGAAACACGTAGATCAGCGGCCCATTGGTTCTTTTCTTGATTGACACTGGGCTGGCCCAATCACAACTTTAAACGAGTGAGCGAGCGTGCAGCAGTGTCCGTTGTATCTGTCAAAATAGTCTGCGAGATGGAGAAGAAACGCAAGGATTGTGCAGAGAAATAGCGTGAAAAAATAGAACCAGGCCCTTAAAGCAGACACTGTAAAATGTGTCAAAATATATGTTTTCTGCCCTTCATCAGCTCCAGTGATGATGATGATAGTGAGGAGGATCAGGAGAGAGATGAGAAAGTGTAGAGCCTGCGGTAAGCAGAACTACTTTCAAAACACTTAAGCTATGTCATGATCGAGTGTAGGAACCCATAACCCAGTTACAGATTATTTCCACATTGCATAGTTGACGATTACATAGACAGTATATAAAGGCGATTACCGCAATTCACTAGAAATTTAATGAGAGGCGTTTGTAAACCATGTTTTCCGCCAAAATAAAAGCTTGATGCAGTTTGCGTCAAAATAAAAGATCATGTGCTTATCTCTTTCAAGTATAGAAATTGGTACAAAACTAATTATGAAAGTTTCCTTTATTTTTTTGTGCATTTGTTTTACAAAATTTGGCTATTACTGTCATTGGATTAATATTATAACTATTATTATGTAGTAGGTGTAATGTAAATAGACACTGTAACTAAAAGAGGTTTGAATTTTTTGTTTAATTTGCACACTGAATATGGGTTGGAGCTTTTAATTTTGAACTCTCAAAGTGCACCAGATTGATGAATTTAACATTAAAATGAAGGAGAAGGACCCCTAGAAGGACCGAGGTCCACCCACCACAGTTTTACCAAAAATCCTGTGAGAAACACTGGTATTGCTATGCCATTGCAGCTTATAGCTTGTTTTAGGATTCATCACTGTGGAGTATAGTTCAACTGTATTAATTAATAAATGTCAAATTTTCACTCGTTCCTATACTCACTCATTACATGGCATTAGTGGTTTTAAGGAATAGGAGTTGGTATGCATATAATTAAGGGCGTGCAAAGATGGGTGGTGTTTATGATCATATAGTGGGCCAGTCTGGGCCGATTTTTTGTCCCAGTCCAGCCCTGCGCGTCAGGACCCACTCATTGTCATAATCATACTTTAGATCTAATATTGTCACATGGAAATTGTTAATGCCATTGAAATTCTGCAGCAAAGCGATGACATCTCAGATCATTATTTAGTCTCGTGTATACTCCATTTAGCCAAGGTTAAAAAGCCGACTTGGCTATAATATTCCTGATCAGTTTCATCTCCTCAGCATCCCAGATAGCTAAGAAGAACTCGATATTGCGACTTTTGACTCTCTCTTTTCCAGCACTTTAGACACAGTTGCGCCTTTGCGCTTAAAGAAGATTAAAGAAAATAGTCCAATGCCGTGGTACAACGAGCACACTCGGGCCCTTAAGAGAGCAGCCAGAAAAATGGAGCACATCTGGAAGAAAACAAAACTAGACATTTTTCCGAATTTCGTGGAGAGAGAGCACGATTGCGTACAGAAAAGCCTTAAAAACTGCTAGATCTGCTTATTTTTCGGCCTTCTTAGAAGAATACAAACACAACCCTAGGTATTTATTTGACACAGTGGCTAAATTAAAAAGAAATAAAGCTCCTACTTCTGAAGTTTCCAAAGAGCATAGCAGAAATGACTTTATGAACTTATTTACTTACAAGATTGATAATATTAGAGAGAAAATTATAACTATGCAACCATCTACTACATTATCACATCAGGCAATGCCTGAGGCACTGTGTTTCCTCAGGTAGTGTCCCTGAGGAAAAAATCCATTCATTCGTTGCAATAGGAGAGGAAGAATTGTCTAAACTCATTAAATCATCTAAATCATCAACATGTATGTTAGACCCTATACTGACTAAGCTACTGAAAGAAATGCTTCCAGAGGTCATAGATCATCTTCTTAATATCATTAATTCATTTTTGTCACTAGGATATGTACCAAATACTTTTAAGCTGGCTATTATTAAACCTTTTATTAAAAAAACCTAACTTGATCGTACATACAGTAATTAGTTAATTACAGGCCGATCTCAAATCTACCCTTTTTGTCAAAGATACTAGAAAAAGCAGAATCCTCACAACAATGTTCCTTTTTAGAAAGAAATGGTATCTGCGAGGATTTCCAGTCAGGATTTGGACCGTACCATAGTACTCAGATTGCTCTCATAGAGTTACAAATAATTTGCTCTTATCATCCGATCGTGGTTGTATCTCTCTATTAGTGTTACTTGCTCTTAGTGCTGCATTTGATACCATTGACTACAACATTCTTTTAAATAGACTCAAAAATGATGTTGGTATTAGTGAAATTGCATTAGCATGGTTTGAATCATATCTGACCGTTATCAGTTTGTAGCAGTAAGTAGCAGTGAGTACCACAAGTCTCAGAACTAGGACCGTTGCTGTTCACTCTGTACATGCTACCCTTGGGAGATATCATTGGGAAGCATGTGATTAGTTTTCACTGTTATGCCGATGATACTCAGCTGTATATCTCTTCGCACCCCGACGAAACTTGACAATTCAAGAAATTAAAGGAATGCATAGCTGATGTAAAAATTTGGATGACTAGGGATGACAAAGGGTAGATTTGAGATCGGCCTGTCATTAACTAATTACTTTTAATAAAAGGTTTAATAATAGCCAGCTTAAAAGTTTTTGGTACATATCCTAGTGACAAAAATGAATTAATGATATTAAGAAGATGATCTATGACCTCTGGAAGCATTTCTTTCAGTAGCTTAGTCAGTATAGGGTCTAACATACATGTTGATGATATTGATGATGCACGTCATCCAAATCGTTTCGCTAGATAAGACCCTATTCCTCAGCTAGGATCGTGCAGAGCCCTTTGAAGCACTTCAGAGCCCTTTGAAACTGCATTTATTTGGACTTCAACAATTTGGTTACCGTTGAAGTCCATTGTGTGGAGAAAAATCCTGAAATGTTTTCCTCAAAAAACTTACTTTCTTTTTCACGGAAGAAAGAAAGACATGAACATCTTGGATGGCATTGGGGTGAGTAAATTATCAGGAAATTTTCATTTTGAGGTGAACTAATCCTTTAAATTTAACATTTAATTTAATATTCAACAATAATATTGATCTTCCTGCATTGACACTATTATACAAGAACTGAACTGAGCTGGACGATGATATCACGGTTTACTTCAAAGTGGCTATATATATATATATATATAAATGAACTAAATTAATAACTTTTTTTAAACAAAAATGAAACATCACTGAACTTACTTAAGCTGGACTGTGATGCAATTTTCTTCTGGAAACAAACTTTTTTTGCATTATTTTCCTGTTATCTCTGTAAAGCTGCTTTGAAACAATCTGTATTGTAAAAAGTGCTATATAAATAAATGTGAATTGACTTGACTTGACTCTACCTTATGCTTATGTCGATACCTTTCTGATGAGAAATTGCTCATAGTCAGACCTCTGATTGGATCTCATCTGACTGACTCTTGCAGGAAGTAGGACTGATTGGTTTAGCTAGCCGCCTTCTCCTCACCTCAGTCTCAAACTTTGCTCCAAACATATTAACCGGCTGACCATAGGCCAAGGCAGGCTTCTGCTTTTCCACCCACTCACTGAAGCAGAACGGTGTCATCACATCCATAGTGTTAAGTGGGTATGGGGCTGGCTGGATGGGTTCAGCTGCAAAAATTAAACAGTTACTGGATAAACCAAATTATTAAGTACAAGAAATAAGTTACCACAGTGTATAACGGCTACTTGATATTAACAACAATTTTTTTTTTTTTTTTTTTGTCTGTCTGTCTGATCTTGTTTGAGGTACCATGTGAGTCAGGCCTGGCACCGACATCACTTAAAGTGTTAGATCACCCCCAAAAATAAAATTGTCATTAAAGGAGAACTCCGGTGAATTTTTAAGTTAATCTTGATCGTTAGACCTTTGTGAGTACTGTCTATAGAAAAAAAAAATGAACCGGATCGGTGCTTGCAACGCGGAGCTGTTACAGTTAATGCCCAGAGCTCCCATTCAGCTAAAACGGCAGTTCTGGGGGCATAAACCTTTCTTAACCTTTCAGTTCTGTCTTTGTGCCTCTTAACAGACACAAAATGCAATTAAAATGTCTGTCCAACATGAACAGGGCCCTTACATGACAACGAGATGCGTTTAGCAACTTAGCCATTGTTTAAACTCACCTAAATAGCGTTTTAGACAGCTGGCTGTAGTCTCGCGCTGAAGTCCCGTGGGAACTCAGTTGTAGCCGGAAAAAGTGCACGTGATTTAAAAAAAAAAAATTTTTTAACCACTTCAGGGGAAATCCCGCCCTGCAGCTGATTCTAAGGTTTTCATTGGTCATGTCAATCGTCACTGTAACCTAAACCAATTAAATCAGCTGCAGGGCGGGATTTCCGCTGAAGTGGTTTGGGGAAAAAAATCGCGCGTGGGAGGAGCGTCGTGTTCCGGCTACAACTGAGTTCCCACGAGACTTCAGCGCGAGACTACAGCTAGCCGTCTAAAACACTATTTAGGTGAGTTTAAACAATGGCTAAGTTGCTAAACGCATCTTGTTGTCATGTAAGGGCCCTGTTCATGTTGGACAGACATTTTAATTGCATTTTGTGTCTGTTAAGAGGCACAAAGACAATCTTTAGGTTTATGCCCCCAGAACTGCCGTTTTAGCTGAATGGGAGCTCTGGGCATTAACTGTAACAGCTCCGCGTTGCAAGCACCAATCCGGTTCGTTTTTTTTTTCTATAGACAATACTCACAAAGGTCTAACGATCAAGATTAACTTAAAAATTCACCGGAGTTCTCCTTTAATACACTGAATAGTTCACCCACATGTCGTTCCAAACCCGTGAGACCTTCGTTCATCTTCGGAACACAAATGAAGATATTTTGATTAAATCCGAGAGCTTTCTGATCCCCACCGCATAGACTGCACCACTTTCAAGGACCAGAAAGGTAGTAAAGACATCCATGTCGTTAAAATAGTCCATGCAACTACAGTGGTTCAACCTTAATTTTATGAAGCGACAAGAATACTTTCTGTGCGCAAAAACAAACAAAAATAACAACTTTATTCAACAATTTCTTCTCTTCCAAGTGAGTCTCTGACACTGTTCATGTCAGCACCACAACGAATGTCAATACTGAGCCGGCGTTCTGACGTAGAACCCGGAAGTGCTGCACTGTGTTTGCAATGAGAACAGCGTCAGAGACTGACACGGAAGAGAAGAAAGATGAATGAAGGTCTTACAGGTTTGGAATGACATAAGGCTGAGTAATTGACAGAACTTTCATTTTTGGGTGAACTAACCCTTTAATATTACACAAAACCTTCAGAAATAGAGAAGAACAAGTCATCAGGAGACCCCTGAACAATAGCACTATAAAAATAATGGCATGTTAAATGTAAAGGTATTTCACATTGTTTCATCGTGCATGACACACAACAAACAGTAAAGGGAACTACTCTATTTACCTGGATCAGGTTTTCCTGTTTTATGCTGTTTGGAATCCATAAACCTGATATATACAAAAGCAAGTCATTATTTGTGCTTACATGCATATGCACATGAAAAAACTGAGAGGACTACTGAGAGACCCCAATGACTTTATTTTTATTTTTGTATTCTTTATATTATTCATTAGAATTTATTTTGTTTTTAAGTAATTATAAGGTATTTGGCACATCCCTATATGCAAGGTATATTTGCTATATGTGTGTATATTTGCTGTAACTAAGGAACAGAATATTGAAGTTTCACATGCTTTTATTACATACTACTACGAAGAATGAAAACAGAACTTCTGGTCCAGCAACCAGTGCTCTTCTGGCTTCAAGCTCCCCTGCCCCATGTATGCTGAGCTGTTGGAGGTAACGGAGCACGCTACCGCCAGGCACGAGTTGCGGGATGGAAGAGACCGCTCGGGGAAGGCTGGACGAGCCGTTTCTTTCTGGCCACAATCCACCAGCTCCTGTGAGCCTTCCCGATCTGCATTCCGAGATTGAGAAGGTATGGAAGAACCCGTACTCTGCCCACATCCATCGATATCAGCATGCAAACTATGCAAATATCGAGGGAATGTGCGAGCATGGGTGTAAGTCAATGCCTCCCATTGAAGAGATGTTTGCAAGCTATCTCTCGCTGGGTGAGACATCAATGCAGAAAGCTCCAGCCTTGCCATCTAAGCCACTTAAGACTACATCACGCATAAATGGCAGGGCATGTGTGGCAGCGGGTCAGGCTGGTGCTGCACTGCACACAATAGCAATGTATATCAAGCTGACCTGCTGAGAGACTTGGACCAGGGTCCGGGTCTTTCCCCTGACACGGTCGCTGAGTTGCGCCGCACCACAGACCTGGCTCTCCGGGCCACCAAGCAGACTACCGGTGTGGTCGGGAGATCGATGGCGGCTATGGTGGCCACGGAGAGACACCTGTGGGTGAACTTGGCGAGCATCGGGGAGAAAGAGAAGGCCTTTCTTCTCGATGCCCCAGTTTCACCCTTAGAATTGTTTGGCATATCCGTCGAGGCAGTGGTCTGGAAATTCAGAGAGGCGAAAGCGTGTTCAGTTACCTTTAGATCTTGTATACCATGCCGGTCCCAGTCAGGGGGCCCTGGCCCATCTCGGTCTGAGGACCGAAGGTGGGGCCAGAGAGACAGTGCTGTGCTTGTGCGCCTCCTCATGCAACGAGAAGCAGGACCTCAGGGAAGTGATCCAGTTCAGATGCGACCAGCGTCCTGGAACCAGCAGAGGCAAATAACATCGCCTCCTTCCCCCTCCTCACGCAACATCAGGCCCTTGAAAGGGCTGGAATGATGTCTGACGGACCAGCTCGGGCTTTTTGTTAGCAAGCACGCCTTTCAACATAATAACAGAATGTCTGCGGCTTCCGCTCTCCAAATAACAGGTGTGAGCTTTGTTAGATCTCCTCCCAGTAGTGAGAATCGTTTTACAGAGATCTCAGTTCCCTGTAGCTCCATAGTTTTATTGTGGAAGAGTTGTTGGCATTCTTTAGCCTCCTCCAGCTAGCCTTTAGGAGGTAGAACATAGTTACAGTCAGGTCCATAAATATTGGGACATCGACATAATTCTAATCTTTTTGGCTCTATACACCACCACAATGGATTTGAAATGAAACTAACAAGATGTGACCCTGGATCACAAAACCAGTCTTAAGTCGCACTGGTATATTTGTGGCAATAGCCAACAAAACATTGTATGGGTCAAAATTATCAATTTTTCTTTTATGCCAAAAATCATCAGGATATTAAGTAAAGATCATGATCCATGAAGATATTTTGTAAATTTCCCACCTTAAATATATATAAAAAAATTATTTTTGTGAGTGGATGCAGCACAATCGCCTATAGAAATGGACAACTTTAAAGGCGATTTTCTCAATATTTCTGCACCCTCAGTTTCCAGATTTTCAAATAGTTGTATCTAGGCCAAATATTGTCATATCATAACAAACCTAATATCAATGGAAAGATTATGTATTCAGCTTTCAGATTATGTATAAATCTCAATTAAAAAAAAATTACACATAAGACTGATTTTGTTCTCCAGGGTCACAGATGTGCTTTAACTGCAGACTTTCAGCTTTAATTTGAGGGTATTTACATCCAAATCAGGTGAAGTGGGTCAGGCTTTACAAAAGTTTGTATATGTGCCTCCCACTTTTTAAGGGACCAAAAGTAATGGGACAGATTAACAATCCTAAATCAAACTTTCACCTTTTAATACTTGGTTGCAAGTCCTTTGCAGTCAATTACTGGTAATGGGACAGATTAACAATCATAAATCAAACTTTCACCTTTTAATACTTGGTTGCAAATCCTTTGCAGTCAATTACAGCCTGAAGTCTGGAAAGCATAGACATCACCAGACGCTGGGTTTCATCCCTGGTGATGCTCTGCCAGGCCTCTACTGCAACTGTCTTCAGTTCCTGCTTGTTCTTGGGGCATTTTCCCTTCAGTTTTGTCTTCAGCAAGTGAAATGCATGCTGAATCGGATTCAGGTCAGGTGATTGACTTGGCCATTGCATAACATTCCACTTCTTTCCCTTAAAAAACTCTTTGGTTGCTTTCGCAGTATGCTTCGGGTCATTGTCCATGTGCACTGTGACGCGCCGTCCAATGAGTTCTGAAGCATTTTGCTGTATAATCGCAGATAATAAACACTTCAGAATTCATCCTGCTGCTTTTTTCAGCAGTCACATCATCAATAAATACAAGAGAACCAGTTCCATTGGCAGCCATACATGCCCACGCCATGACACTACCACCACCATGCTTCACTGATGAGGTGGTATGCTTTGGATCATGAGCAGTTCCTTTCCTTCTCCATACTCTTCTCTTCCCATCACTCTGGTACAAGTTGATCTTTGTTCCAGAACTGTGAACGCTTTTTTAGATGTTGTTTGGCAAACTCTAATCTGGCCTTCCTGTTTTTGAGGCTCACCAATGGTTTACATCTTGTGGTGAACCCTCTGTATTCACTGGTGAAGTCTTCTCTTGATTGTTGACTTTGACACACATACACCTACCTCCTGGAGAGTGTTCTTGATCTGGCCAACTGTTGTGAAGGGTGTTTTCTTCACCAGGGAAAGAATTCTTCGGTCATCCACCACAGTTGTTTTCCGCGGTCTTCCGGGTCTTTTGGTGTTGCTGAGCTCACCGGTGCGTTCTTTCTTTTTAAGAATGTTCCAAACAGTTGATTTGGCCACACCTAATGTTTTTGCTATCTCTCTGATGGGTTTGTTTTGTTTTTTCAGCCTAATGATGGCTTGCTTCACTGATAGTGACAGCTCTTTGGACCTCATATTGAGAGTTGACAGCAACAGATTCCAAATGCAAATAGCACACTTGAAATGAACTCTGGACCTTTTACCTGATCCTTGTAAATGGGATAATGAGGGAATAACACACACATGGCCATGGAACAGCTGAGCAGCCAATTGTCCCATTACTTTTGGTCCTTTAAAAAGTGGGAGGCACATATACAAACTGTTGTAATTCCTACACCGTTCACCTGATTTGGATGTAAATACCCTCAAATTAAAGCTGAAAGTTTGCAGTTAAAGCACATCTTGTTCGTTTCATTTCAAATCCATTGTGGTGGTGTATAGAGCCAAAAAGATTAGAATTGTGTCGATGTCCCAATATTTATGGACCTGACTGTAGGCCAATTCCTTTAAAAAAATAATTTAAAAAAGGGCTAGTCGGCCTCCGTTCCCTCAAGCCCCTATATTACTTGCGAAGCTGTTACAGGGCCTCTGTTGCTACTTTGTCCTAGTTATATACAATAGCACATCTAGCTTAGCGGTAGCTGGAGACGTGGGCCTTTCTGGTTCAAGCCCCCTCTGCTAGATTAAAATAGGAAGTATATTATTCTTGGCTTCCTCTCAATTTGAGAGTCATTCTGTGCTTTACAGTGCTTCCGTCATCAGTCACGCTGAGGCGTTCCCCAATAGTGTCTCAGGACGCAGTGTCTCGTTCCCTGCTCTCAGGGAACCAGCGTTACAGTCGTAATCCGAGACGTTTTCCATATCATTTAAACAAATAATTTTGCCATTTCAGTAGATGCAGATACTGTTATAAATGTAAGTTTATATATATAAATATATAGTTAAATATAAGTTATATCTTTTTATTTATTTTTTATTTTTATTATATAAAAAGAGAGAGAAACACTGGTGACTTACTCTTTGATGATGGGAACTAGTTGGGTTCCAAGGTTCTCACAGTAGAACCAACGTTCAAACAAGACATCTGTACTATTAACCACAAAGTACCTAGAGTAAAGTAAAAGGAAACCAAATATCACACACATATTTTATCTTTTATTCCCTGATCTAGCATCAATTAGTATCATGATTCAGATAAGGTCACAGGAGAATGGAAGACGTAATATAGAATGGATGTGACTGGGAGTAGTATCCCATGGTACCTGAGGCCATCTGTCTCTGAACGAAGCCTCCTCCTCTCCACCACCAGCCCTACTGTGTTTGCCTGTCTCTGAGGGGAGTGGGGAATACGTGCTGGAAGCAGGAACATCTGAATACAGCAGCAATAAGCAGGCTTTTGAGCATATAAAATGTCTTTATAGACTAAATTGGCTTTTGTTACATGAATTCAGCCTGTCAGACAATAACAATAGCAGAGCCATTTAAGAAGCAGACAAATCTGGATTATTCTCACCTCTCCTTCTCGAATATGTACTTCTTTATGCTTGCCGTTCTCTATCACTTTCAAAACCATGTCACCCCTCACCTGGTAAAAGAGCTGAGACACAAAGACAAGTGAAACAGGAATATTAGTGTTCTGAACTGTGGATAACAAATCTTTTAGCCTCGTATGCCTTTATTTGAAATAAAGGGGTAAAGTCCACTCTTATCATGTCTGTAATATCTAGAGAAAATACAGCCATGGCTCGGATAGTTTGCGCCGACCTCTGGTGATCAAAATGAAAACATTAACTAAAGAACAGAGTTCTGACTTGCTCACTAAACTACGTAATTTTTTGAAAGGGACTCAGCAAGAGACAGTTCTATTAAATTCCTGCTATCGTTTGATTTGAAAGCTGGCCACTGTAAAGGTGCTGTAAAAAAAATGCCATTGAGGAAATTTCTCTACTTCCTGAAAGATACTAAGGAATTAGGTGTCATTTACACATTTAAATCTTTTCACTTAGCAGATGCTTTTATCCAAAGTGACTTACAAATGAGAAATCCATTAGATATTTATCCTACGAAACATAAGAAATGCTGCAATTTAAAGTTTCAAAATTGCTCAGAGAAGTAGACCAGAGCAGAGATAAAAGATGAAAGGAAGGTTTAAGACATTAGTGAAAGAATGAGTTACATTTTTCTATAGAAGACTGAGATTGAGATAGGATTGTCTTGAGATTTGTCAAAAAAATAAAAAAATAAATCAATAATAATAATATACAAGTCAGGTGATTTTTGTAACCTGTTTGTTTGTCCAATCAGAAATGTTTGTAAATCATTTTGTGTGTTAGGAAATGCTGACATAAGGTTGGCTAACATGTCTTTGAAGGGCAGGGAGGTGATGAGTGGGTGAAGATAGAAAAATAGTTAAAGATTAAATCTTATAAATTATCATTTATAATTGCTACTGGAAAATTCCTATAATCGTTCACAGCACCAACATAATATTACACATAGTGATTTAATATTGCACTTTCAGTGCCTTAATGTTATTATTAAGCTGGTTGTTATATACTTTACTTTATAGTGGCGTTACCTAAAACTTATAAATAAATAAAAATTATAGTTCAGGGTGTTGTAGCCAAAAATGGTAAAATCAAGAAAGACAATAAAGTGTGAGTGACACTAAAATATATTAGGTACAAACATGCTCTTAAAAGCAGGTAATTGCATCTTCACATAGACTCTGTCCCCATTAAAAAAAATGTAAAGTGTACTTGGAAAACTATTCCAGTCTGGAATAGTATTAGTAGAATGCAATGTAGTGCACGTTTGTGCTGTAAATCCTGACTAGCAACAATTAACGTGGAGAGCAATCAAGCTTCAAAGCAATTGTAGAAATTCTGCAAAAATAGCACTATCAATATTCAGATCATCTTTAGTAATGAGTTTTGCCCCCTTGTCCATTTTCTCTTCTGAGTCTCAAGCACTAACCTTTTGTAAATCTCATGGCTAATTCTGTTCTTATCAACTGTTAGCATTCTCGGTGCAGTCTGCTTCCCAAAATGCAATCAGTTAATCAAGAGAAAATCAAGTCAGCTAGTCTTGTCATGTCATGTAAATTTGTAATTTAATTGGTAGTACATGTAGCACCTTACCTCTTCCCCTTCCTCAATGTGATAATCCTTTCTCTCGTTTGGACCACCAACATACATAATATTCAACTGATGAAAAAACCTAGAGAACCATGTAAAGATAGGGGTTATTGTTTGTAAATGTGATTTAAAAACAGATTTTTTTGTTTGTTGATCAAAGATCATTTCAACTTACATTAGTTTGTTGCAAACAGGTGGTGAAAATGAACTTTCATTCTCAGCAATCCACTTGTCAATGTTTACATGAAGAGATTGGTTGGTCATTTTTCTCTCTAATTTGGGAATACAGCGAGATGCTTGAATTAATCTGTCCGGTTAGGCAGCAACTGAGCAGTGGATCACTACATCAGAGAATTTATGACAAACCTTTGAGTTAATGAGTAATGGGGTGGTGTTCATGTATGCAGTATGTGACTGTGAGGTTGAAATCCATGTTTACACAGCAGTAACCTTTCAGTGCGGACACCACAGCATAAACCTGGATTTCAATATAGAGACCATTGTTTTACAGGTTTTTATGTGATATCAATTATTTACATTTGCATTTAAATGACTCACCATTAGACATTGAAGACCTGACATATGTGAATAAATAAAGTTTTGATTTTGGGCCAAAGATAAGCCTACCCACTACTAAAAATCAATAAACCAAATAGCGCTGTCAATAAATAAATAAAAATGTAATCGCGATTAATCGCACACTTATCGTGAAACTAAGCATACACCATTTATCTTGATTAAAACATTCATTTTGTCATCATTGCTATATCCAACAAAGTAAACCATCAGATTGAAGGGTGATTCTCACAAAATTGTATTTTGCAAGTTTTTTCAAGGTACATTTTTGAAACGGACTGATATATAGGCCTCATTGATCTGAGTTTATAGTCCAATTATCCAGTAAGCAAATGCATTCAAACAATCAGTCCAAAACACCTCTAATGAAAAGAAAGCCCTCCGCTGTATGGACAGATTATACGCAAACCACGTTTCTTGGCTGGATAAAGCAAACCAGCTTCTTGCTGTAAAGTTTTGGTGAGTGTGAATTGTAATCAAGGTAAAGAGTCGTACAGTAAGCACATGTTACTCCGTTATTATTGCTGCATTATTTTTGTGCTGTCATTTGATGAATCGATTCTACTGATTTTTTTTCTACTCGATTAATAAAAAAAAATTTGTGATTAATCGTGATTAATCGCAATTAATTTATCTTACTATTTATCTTTATATAATATAGGTTCACTGTAAATGATTTCTGTTGTTTTCACAGTAATATTACTGTATTCTCAACAATTCCCTACTAGAATCTGAATACAGTATGTTGTAGATTTTGTCATTTTCACAGCATTATTACTGTCTGCATGACGTTTTCTTCTAGGATTTCCTGATACTTCAGTGAATCCATCTTGCCTTCCATATGGCGCAGGTTTCCAGTGCCAGAGGATGCAAAGCAGCCCCAGAGCATCACCGAGCCACCACCATGCTTAACTGTATGCAGACTGTTCTTTTCGGCATATGCTTCATTCTTCTTCCTCCAGACATAACCGTTGATCCATAGCGCCGGAAAGTTCTAGTTTTGTTTCATCGCTGCAGAATCCCAAAACTTCTGTGGCTTATTTATATGATTTTGAGGGACTTTTCTTGTGCTTTTTGGTCAGTAGTGGTGTATGCCTTGGAGTTCTGGCATGGAAACCTCCTGAAGTAAAGCGAAGTGTTCGTGTAAGAAAAATATCCATATTTAAAACTTTATTGACTAAAATAACTAGCTTCCGGCAGACGGCCGTACACATCGTTTTACGCCAAAAGAGTAACACTTGACCTGACGCACTACGTACTGATGAACACAGTTGCCCAGCCATGTTTGTTTGAACCGCGAGAGGCGTCAATTGCCGTCATTATGTTATGCGTCAAGTTCAAGGGTTACTCTTTTGGCGTAAATTGATGCGTACGGCTGTCTGCCGGAACCTAGTTATTTTAGTCCATAAAGTTTTAAATATGGATATTTTTCTTACATGAACGCATCCCTTCACTTCAGAAGGCCTTTATTAACCCCCAGAGACGCGTGGAGCACTTTATTCATGAATAGATGTGCTTTGATGGACCTCCAAAAACATATAGCCATTCACTGGCATTATAAAGCTTGGAAGAGCCAGGACATTTTTTTATATAACTCCGATTGTTTTCGTCTGAAAGAAGAATGTCATATACACCTAGGATGACTTCAGGGTGAGTAAATCATGGGCTAATTAAAATTTTTGGGTGAACTATCCCTTTAACTTTGAACTTGCGGACTATGCTTCCAACGGTGTCTCTAGGAACATTTAGTGCCTTCGCTATCTTTTTGTATCCTGTTCCTTGTTTGAGAAGGCCGATGATATCTTCTCTTAACTTTTTGGTCGACCATTCTTTTGACTTAGTCATATTTCTAACATGCTGTCAAACATGTCATACTCAACAAACCTAGCCTGTTCAGATATTCCATGCGTTCTAGCTCAGGCACACCTGATGCAACTAAACAAGGGCATGTGACAACATCTGTTTTGCAGATTTGTGCTGTTGTGAGGGATTCTATTCAGGTGGTTGAATAATTTTGAGACTGCAGAAGTCATTAAAAGTTGCATTTTCAGTTGAATTTGGGGAAACCACTTGAAGTGTTGAGCTATTTTAATTACTTTTGTTTGATTTGTTCATTGCAAATAGCTTAAAGTCTGTACATTTTCCCAATAAACCTGATTTGCAATGGGGGTTGAATAATTTCAATTACATCTGTATACTGTATATGTACATATACAGTAGCTCCAAGAAGAACATCAGGTGTTGTCATCTTGAAATTATAGTAATTACAACATGCGTGCATGCAACTCCAACCCTAATCAACCACACCTGAACCAACAAGTGATTTTAAAGGTTATATGTCCAATCAAAAAAACTAATTTTGGTGCAAATTCATATTGTCACATGTAGTGATGTTAACCGATGACCGTTTGACCGATGGTTGACCGTATCAACGTTAACCGATCAAAGTTGTCGGTACAGTTAGCCATCTCATTCCAAGATCTTTTTGTGTGAAGTGAACAAATCCCTCACACTAAATTTTTCATAACTCGCCTGTTTGTAAATTTTTGTTTCTTAATAAACCAATAAAAACATTTGCCGCAAGGTCACAGCGATTGGGTTCGCGCGCTCACAAGGTTTGCGAAAAGTAAAGGCTACAGGCTAAAACACTCGAGGTTAGAGCCAGGGCAGACGACAGGATGAAGTGTGCAAAGAAAAGTAGTGTGTGGGACCATTTCACCAAAAAGAATGACACAGATGTAAGTTGCAACTTGTGTGATACAGTGCTTAAATACAGTAGTAGCACATCATCTATGATGTATCACCTGAAAAGGGGATGCTGTCCGTTATTAGAAGGCACACAGTGAGTTAGACCTGCCTTGGCCGGTGCGTCTTTTACGCATTCTGAAGGTGCCTGTTTTATCCAATGGTTTTATCGTGTTGCAGTCTATTAGGCAACATTCTGCATAAGATGGGCTTAGATTTGGAAATACATTACATCTACATTTCAGTGGTAACAGATAAGGTGATGATGATCATCATCTTTCTTTATTATTGTTAGCACTACCTCAAACTAAAGCGGCGTCTCTTCGGAGCTGTCATTTTCTTAAATGAGCCGCGGCAATGTTTCAAATGAGCTTCTAATGCTAGACAACGCCTTTATTTTCAACGCGATCACCTTGTACCCAAACCATTTCGAAACCAAGGAGCCATTTGTCCTCCGATTACATACAAGCTCCTCAGCGCCACGTTTGCCGGACTCATGTTTCGCGCTGTAGGAGATTTAAAAAAAGTGACGTGAGTGGAAGGGCGGCGCCGGCCCGGGGCAGTGTGTGTGTGAGCGGGAGGCAGAGCAGCAGAAAGATGCGACAGAGATGCAAAATTGCAGGTGCTGCTCGAAATGGCTGTTATTTCAAATAGCGTAGCATATTTTAAACTAATCGGTTAACCGGTTTCAACCGGCTAATGAGGCTCAGTGGTCGGTCAAGAAATTTTTTCGTTTTCGCCATCCCTAGTCACATGGCAAAAGCTAGCTAAATGAGTGCTGGATGCAAAACCATGAACAAAACGCCTCGGTTACGACTGCAACCTCGGTTCCCTGAAGAGGGAACGAGAGTTGTGTCGAAATTGACGCTATGGGAACGCATTGCGTGATTGCATCATGAAGCACTTGTAAAATCAGTCCAATGGCGTATAGGGCGGGTGACGTCATGGCAGGAAGCTATAAAGCGCACCCAGACCAAACATTGTCAACTTCTGATAGGTCGAAGCAAGTCGATCACAGGCACGCCGGAAGTATGGCAAGGTGACGCAACGCTCGTTCCCTCTTCAGGGAACCGAGGTTACAGTCGTAACCGAGGCGTTCCCTTTCAAGGGAACTCGCGTTGCATCGAAATTGACGCTATGGGAACGTCTATACCAACGCCACCATAGTGACCAGTGCCTGTCTTGTGTGAAATCAGGCGAGCACAACAAAGACAGAATAACCTGGGACCCAGGAGTGAAGCCCAGAAATAGGTTTTAAACCCGATGAGTGTGTGCGGAAAGGAACCGCCCGCCGCATCTAGCACCTCTTGTAGGGATACCCCTAATACAAGGCTACAAAGCCGCCATACTGCTCCTGCTTCAACGCACCATGGAGGAAACCGGTTTGTTTCCTGTGCAGGGAGCTCTAGAGAGATCATGGCCTCAACAACCTCAGTTGAGAGACCCGAGTCTATGAGTTGGGCCCCCTCAGGGGCCAAACCCATACTCCCATAACTCTGTTCTCCAGATCTCCCGGAAGTAGAACAATGAGGGAAACCATGTACAGATGCTGAACTGCCACGTCTGCAAGTCCATATGAGCTCCACCACCTCGGGGTGGAGTCTCCCTCCCCTGGGCCTCAGCCCCTGCCTCGACAGGATGTCTGCTTCCTGAATCTGGTGCCCAGGGATGAAGAGCCTGAGCCATCATCACCAGGTGATTAAGTGCCAGGTGAGATGGTGACCCGTCCACGGGCACCGAGCGACCATCCATGATCGCACCCCAGCCCGTGAGGGAAGCATCCGTCGTAAGCGTTAAGCGACGACAATGAGCTCCCAGCACAGGATCCTGGGGACAAGAACCAAGGCTTCTTCCACATAACTAGGGCACGTAAGCATTGCCGCGTGACCCTGATCATGTGAAAGGGGTTGCCCCTCGGGGAAACTCTTTGGTCCTGAGCCACCACTGCAGGGGTCTCATGTACAACAGGCCAAAAGGTATCACGTTGGACACTGCTGCCATCAGACCCCACAGTCTCTGAAACTGTTTCACAGTGAGTGACTGGCCTAGCTTTATTCTTTTCACAGCTGACAGGATGTACTCTATGCGTGCAGGTGAGAGGTATGCCTGCATCAACATTAAGTCCCAACCACGCCTAGAAAAAGTGGTCCTCTGTAGTGGAGAAAGCACACTATTTTTGGCGTTTAGCCGTAACCGCAACTCTTTCCTGTGTGCGAGATCGACATCTCGATGCCGAACTGCCAACTGATGACACTGATCGTGAAAGTTTGGGGTGATAGTGCTAGGCCGAACGAAGAACTCGATATTGGTATGCTTTGCCCCCAAAAGCAAACCTCAGGAACTTCCTTTGATATGGAAGGATGGAAATGTGGAAGTATGCGTCCTTGAGATCTATCGTGACAAACCAGTCCTCGGATCTGATCTGTGGCATGATTTGTCTCAGTGTTAACATTTTGAACTTTAGCTGAATGACTGACTCGTTCAGAACACTCAGATCCAAAATGGGACGCAACCCCCCATCCTTCTTTGGAACGATGAAATACCAACTGTAAAAACTGGTGTCCCTGCTGGAGGGAGGTACATGTTCTATGGCCCCTTTCTCCAACAGGGTTTTCACTTCTTGTTCCATTACCAGAACCTGCTTGGGGCCCACCACGGCGGATAGGACCCCCATAAACCTGGGCGGGCGAGACCCGATGATAACCCTTTTCTATGTTCTGCAGGACCCAACAAGAAATATTTGGAGGCATCTTCCACGCTGTCAAAAATTCTAGCAGAGGTACCAGCCTCTCGAGACCGGCTTCTGGATTTAGTTGTTGTTGAACAGTCAGTCCGTCGTCCTGTAACGCGAACCGGCAGGGAACGACTGAACTGACTGCTCTGGGACCCTCCTCGGAGGGGGCAAGCATCCCAGGACCACTACGTTTCCGGGTGGACTCTGAGATATGTGCTCACCGGAGACCACTGCGCCCCGAAACACACAAGGTGGCGGGGTTAGCATAATGGTCCCCTGAGGGCACCGAAGGGCAGCGGGCACCGTATAATGAGGTGTTAACCGCTTTACTTCGGGGGAGACTGCCCTCGTTGGCCTGACCCCTCAGGCGTCAGGACATTTTCCCCACAGCCTTCTTCGAAATAATGATGGTCCTCAGATCTGTCTTACTCCTTAAAGGCTGTGGTTGAGAGTGCCAGCCCGAACCCCAGTCCTTTAGTGGGGGCTCGGGAGCAGATGCTCTGCTACTGTTGAGATATGTTTGGCAGAAGTTCCCACGCTGCCAAAAAATCTACTAAGAGAACCAGTCTCTCAAGACTGGTGTAGGTGTTATTCGAGCGACCAATTCGGTGCCCTGTACGGCGAACCGGCAAGGAACGATCGAACTGACTGCTCTGGAACCCTCCTTGGAGGGGGCGGGCATCCCAGGACCACTACGTTTCCGGGTGGACCCTGAGATATGTGCTCGCTGGAGACCGCTGCGCCCCGAAACACACAAGGTGGCGGGGTTAGCATAATTGTCCCCTGAGGGCACCGAAGGGCAGCGGGCACCGTATAACGAGGTGTTAACCGCTTCCCTTCAGAGGAGATTGCCCTCATTGGCCTGACCCCTCGAGCATCAGGACCTTTTCTCCACAGCCTTCTTGGAAATAATAACGGTCCTCAGATCCGCCTTACCCCTTGAAGGCTGCAGTTGAGAGTGCCAACCCAACCCCAGTCTTTTATTGGGGGATCAGGAGCAAACACTCTGTTTCTGTTGAGATATGTTTGGCAGAAGTTCCCACACTGCCAACAAATCTACTAAGAGAACCAGGCTCTCCAGACTGTTCTAGGTGTTACTCAAGCGACCAATTCGGTGCCCTGTACGGCGAACCGGCAGGGAACAACCGAACTGACTGCTCTGAGACCCTCATCAGAGGGGGCAAACATCCCAGTGCCGCTACGTTTCCGGGCAGACACGGAGATGTAGGCTCGTCAGAGACCGTTGCGCCCCGACGCACACGAGGTGGCGGGGTTGGCAGAACGGCCCCCCAAAGACATCGAAGGGAAATGGGCTCCATATAGTGAGGTGTTAACCACTTCCCACCAGAAATTAAGAGAACCAGCCTCTCGAGACTGGTCTCTGGTATTACTCAAGCGACCAATTCGTTGCCCTGAAGCGGCGCACCGGCAGGGAACAGCGAAAATGATTGCTCTGAGACCCTCCTCGGAGGGGGCAAGAATCCCAGTGCCGCTACGTTTCCGGGCGGACAGTGAGATAAAGGCTCGTCTGAGACTAGAATTCACTGGAGACCGCTGCGCCCCGAAGCACACGAGATGATGGGGTTGGCAGAACGGCCCCTGAGAGCACCGAAGGGAGACGGGCACCGTATAATGAGGTGTTATTAATTTCCCCCCAGGAATTTCACCATTTATTTCCTCAGAATTAAATGCAGCCAAAGATCAACCAGACAAGTCAACACGGTCTGGATGAAAGGCTGAATAGTATATTAATACCGAAATCTACCTCCTCAGAGGTCAGATAAGTACATATTTAATTTTCTCAAAAATTAAATGCAGCCAAATGTCAACCAGACAAGTAGAAACGGTCTGGATGAAAGGCTGAATACTATATTAATATAGACATAACTCCTCAGAGATCAGAAGAGTACATATTTAATTCTCTCAAAAATTAAATGCAGCCAATATCAACCAGACAAGTAAACACGGTCTGGATGAAAGGCTGAATACTACATTAATATAGACATCTAACTCCTCAGAGATCAGATATAGAACTTGGTCTGGATGAAAAATAGAATATATTATTTTCATACATCATCTTTCAAAGCCAGACAAATATTTAATTTCTCCGAATTAAATTCATATTATATTCTCAAACAAAAAGAACCACAATAATAGTCTACAAACACATGATTAGTTTGCAAACAATCATAATAGAGAAAGAGAGAAAAGGAAATTCCCGTCTGCTCAGTTCCCTGTGTGTATAAATATATCAGACCTATTAATCTACGCGCTGCCTCGGCAAACGCGCGATCTGAGCCACTAGATTCTTTTTGCAGAGATGCAGACTCATAATCTACGCGCTGCCTCGGCAAACGCGCGATCTGAGCCATTAGATTCTTATTGCAGCCCCGTAATCTACGCGCTGCCTCAGCACACGCGAGATCCGAGATCGAGTCACAGAATCTTTATTGCAGACCCGTAGCCTTAATCTACGCGCTGCCTCGGCAAACGCGAGATCCAAGCCAAAGAATCTTTCTCGACTTTCTTCCCTCGAGAAGAAAGCCAACAGGAGCAGAGCTAAAACTCTCGAAGTGCATATGTTACACGTCAGGAATTATGAATGAACACTGTCAGCCCCATTTTACTAGAGCTGACCGTGCGTGCTCTTCTCCCAAACAAACAACACATAAATCGCGTGTATCCCCACTCGTAATGAAGCGAGGGCGGGGAGGAACACACGATCCAAAATGCTGTTTGCTCGCCATTATATTCCTGTCTAGATATATAATATGCTTGAGGACAAACAACAATAAATAGACAGAGACAGATTTCACAGAGAGCGCTTGCTGAAGACACAGAAGCTGACAATGTTTGGTCTGGGTGCGCTTTATAGCTTCCTGCCATGACGTCACCCGCCTATACGCCATTGGACTGATTTTACAAGTGCTTCATGATGCAATCACGCAATGCGTTCCCATAGCGTCAATTTCGACGCAACGCGAGTTCCCTTGAAAGGGAACTACAAAAGGAAACAAAGAAGAAAACAAACAATTATTTTTTTATTTTTTTTATTTTTTTTGCAATTTGCACTTTTTGTTTGGACCATCAGACAAAAAAACAAACTTAACGAGCTGTTTAAAAATGTCCTTGCCATTAGAATGTAATAAAAATAAAATAAAATGGCTCATGAACCATATATAAAAAGGTGGAAGTGAAACCGGGTGTCTTCCTCATTAACATTACATAACCTCTTGTTTCCTCATAGAAGCTATGTTGTATTGTCCAGCCAACTGTATTTGAATTAATGAAACAAAACAAAAATGACATGTGGTAGCATTTATGTATACCATACCACATTATTAATGCATCATTCAAAGTCGAAAATATAAAATCTGTTTCTGTGTTAGGTGTTCATGAAAAGGATTGTGAAATGAAAAGGAAAGCATGATCTATTTCCTACAGTAGTTATATAATTTCCACTGAAACCCTTATTTCATTCAATAAGCAAACCTTATAAACATTGAAATGTGTTTTTCAAACATTGAAATTGTGACTACAGTACAGGAGTGTCAGAATTATCTGTTTGAATTATGAAAAATAAAAAAAAAACTTACCAAACTGAAGGTGAAGTGTTAGCTTTGCATACAAAAAGGAAGTGATATGACCTTAGTTCTGTCTGATGCATGAATTCCTCATTTGCAGGGAATGCATTAGAGATCACGTTGTCAGTCATCTTTTATATCAAATCCTTTCTAAGGCAATAACTTAAAACCAGAAATGAAGGGCTTTGAAGAGCCAAGTCAAAGTACAGATTTTATATAAGCTGTGAGGAGACTTTCAACTGAAAAGTGATATTAAAACACAAGAAGAGATTTCTGCCAAGAGCAACACAATCAACAAAAAATTCATAGCAGAATCTTTTTTTGTTTTTTGTTTAGTTTTTTTTAATTAGTGTAAACTTTGAACAAATATTGGGTCACGTTTTAACTATGTACTTACTACTAAGAATAATATTTGTTAGGTACAATGTACTCATTGTGTTCATATTGTATTGCAAAACACTTTTGTGGTATATGGTTAGGTGTAAGGGATGGTTAAAGGGATACTCCACCGTTTTTTCTAGGGCTGTACTGTCCCAGTCGATTAGTCGATTAATTGGTCGATACGTTCTGGTTCGACCAAAATTCAATTTGGTCGATTTTTTGCCGCGTTCATTTCATCAGTTTTGCCGTGTTTATTTCATCAGTTTTGCCGCGCTGAGGCGCGCTCATTTCATCAGGTGGAAAGCACTAACTGCTAATGGGGGTGTTTTCAGAGTACCCTTGTTTCACTGTAACAGTCTGTCTTCAGAACACCCCCCTTGTTTTCACCTTTTTTGGATTAGCCAAGAGAGAGCGATAACTATAGAAGGTTTGATGCTGAATATTATTTATTTAATTGTGAGAGCGTTTTAGTCAGTCCTCTTCTAACATGTCAACAACAAAGAAATCGACAGTGTGGCAGCATTTTGTTAAAATTGATAACAGGAAAAAGGTCGAATGCAAAGTTTGCAAGCAACAGTTTTCCACAGCTCGACGACAAACATGACATATCATCTAAAAGTGGTAAGCTCACTTGTCTGCGTTAGCTTGCCCTGTCTGTTTTGAGTAGGCTATATGAACATATCAGAATTTGCATATTTCAATGTTTTAGTGTGATAACCTAACTTTTTATTTTTTTATTTGGAGCCTAATGCGCAATTGCGCTGTGCTGTTGGTTGTGTTAGCTTTGAGCCTAGGATGCTTTATTTTTCAGTTATGCACTTTATTTCGTTTCTGCTCTTGATCTGGTTTGTTTAATAAATATTCTTTTTTTATTAAAGTGGACGAGCCTTTTGTGTTTATTAAGAGTAAAAGCTTTAAGTTAATAGTCTATTCGTGTCTCAGCTGCGAAGCTGAGCTCATGTTCAGCCTCGGTGCGAGGACATGCACGGTGAAATGATAGTGTCTGACAGTTATAACTTATTATTATAACGTATGACAAAAATAATTGTCTAAATTATGTTGCATATTCCTCAACAGTTCTTGTGATGATATCACTAGTTGACAACATAGTACTATTTTCGGAAATCATAAGCTATATTGCGCAGGTGCACGCGATGCAACGCTGTCAGAACCGACAGACTCGAGTGTCAGACTCATTTCAGTGCAAAATAATTAGGTCAAAAACGATTTAATATACTGCAAATAGCCTACTAGTTTTTTATGTTTATTTATAATTCATTTAGGCGGACAACAAAGCTACCAAGTACTGCGCAAAGTGTGCATTTCATTAATTTAACGTTTTTTTTTCTACCATCATTTTTAGTCGATTTTGGTCGATTTTTAGTCGAAAATTTCAGGACTTCAGTCGACCAAGATTTTCTTTGGTTGAGTACAGCCCTAGTTTTTTCATATTAAACTATGTTATTCCCTTAACTAAGACGAGTTGATACATACCTCTCTCATCTCAGTGCGTGCACTTAATCGCTCTGGTGCGCGGTGACACTCTGATAGTACTTGGCTTAGCCCAGTATATTCAATGGTATCTAACAGCAATGAATTTAGAAGTGACCAAACACATCAACGTTTTCCCTATTTAAAAACAGTTACACGAGTAGTTATACGACCAAGTATGGTGACACAAAATAAAACGTGGCGCTTTTCTAAGCGGGTTAAAAAGGATAACTTTAATGTATGGCAAAAATAGCACTTTTGGGATCCAATTATTTTACTAGCCAAATTTATAATCTTTAAGAGTCTGTTTTTACTCTTAAAGCTCCAGTCCATAACTCTTTTGGGTTAAAAATTATCCAAAATAAATTTTTGAGCAAGTATACATAAACCAGCCAGTGTTCAAAACTATCTGCTTGCCTTAGCTCGATTCAAAACGGTAAGCTTGTAATAATGTTTTTAATTCAAGTGGTACTGGTGGATTTCCGTGGGAAATTCGAGCATGTCTTTGCGTCATTACGTCACATCTGTGCACATAAAGAAGGTGTCTCGGCTAGTAGGCTATATTGCTTGTGAGGATGTTGGAGGTGGAGATTTATAGCCTTTTCTCACAGCACTTGATATAATTAAACTTATTTGATGGCGGATCCAGAAAGGTTCAAACGACAATCACCAGTGACAACTGGTTTACCCGTTGTAAAATGCAAAAGACTTTGGACTTTGGAGTGGCTACAGAAAAAAAGAGACTGCAAGGGCATTAAATGTAGTCACACAATGCTGATGTTGTTAACATTAACAATTTGAGAACAAAGTATAATTTGCACGGTTTGACGTGATATGATAAGCGATCGTTAGATTTAATCAGCACGATTTACTGCAATGCTTTTTTCCCCTTAGTTGGTCAGAACAAAAGTGGATGTTACTTACTTGTTCAGATGAAATTTTTCGGTGAAAATTCTTATGTCGGTCATACTTCCAAAAAGTAGAATCTGTGATTCTGAATGACAATATCCACACCGGCGCGGTGACTGACAGTCGCACATTCTCCTCAAAACACTGGATTCATCTGCGCAGTGCCGTGTAAAGTTGATAATTTCGCGAATAACTGCAATTGCAGATTTAGAACAGAGATGGCGACAAAGAGGAAAAACTATGGACTGCAGCTTTAACAGAGAGAGAGTTGAACCAGGATATAATAGGTGTAGATTATATATAATAGGTGTAGAACACAGATTCAACTAGTGATTTATATACTACTATTAGAATGTCCTTTTCAATATCAAATCTCCTGTTTCCTTAATAAGCCTAGACGTTGGTAAGCCTTCTTAAAAACACTATCTGCATGCTTATCAAATGTAAACTTGTGATCAATTTCTGTACCTAGATATTTAAAAGATCCTACTTGCTAAACTTCCTTTCCATTAATTGACAAAGGCTCAAAAAATATACTTGCATTATTGGGCCCACAGCACATTTCTTTAGTTTTACTAGTATTACAGTTTTTCTCATTTGCTTAAACACTATAACCACGCTTTTGAACTAAAATTTCAAAACCATAACGCCATTTATAAAAAAGCACACCCATTTCCCTAAACTATAAACACTATTCCCTGTTTTGACACATGAGTCAGATTTGTTGAACTGTCACTGCAAAACTCTACACACAAAACCCTTCATTCCTCATTGCCTACACCATGTTGTCATCAAGTCAGCACAGCTTCAGCTCAGTTAGAGACAATTACCCAAGTGGAAACACTAAGGCTACGTTCACACTGCAGGCTGAAACGACCCAATTCCGATTTTTTTGCCCCTATGCGACCTGTATCTGATCTTTTCATGACAGTCTGAACGACACAGATCCGATCTTTTCAAATGCGACCCAGGCCACTTGGGTATGTGGTCCCAAATCCGATACATATCCGATCTTTTGAAATGCGACTTCAGTCTGAACGGCCAGGTCGCATGTATCCGACCCGCACGTCATTGATACGCGAAAAACATCATAATTCTGCGTTGAAGTAGTCGTCGGTTTGAAAACGGACTGCATATTCGTCGAGCTGAGGTAAATCTGCCGAACGGGTCGACCTCGACGAGCCCGTTAATTTAAAAAAATTAATAAAAAAAGCCCACGGCCATTATATATACGTTATGTTAACTTATTTGTGCTGAATCTGATATTAGATAGGTCAGCGGCTGCTGTCTGGCTCTTGTGTAACGGTCGCTGCGCGCGCTCGTGTGTGGGTGTGTGTGTGTGTGTGTGTGTGAGAGTTACAGTTAAAGTTTAGCTACTTCCGCAAACAACAAGTGACGTCGTTGACCGTTGAGTACTCTCCTGCGCATGCGGGTCACTTCTGGGTCATTTCACGTTCACACAGGAGATCACAAAAGGTCGCATTTAATTGGAAATGTGAACGGCCTTGCAAAAAAATTGAATTTTTTCTAAAAATCGGAATTGAGCATTAAGCCATGCAGTGTGAACGTAGCCTAAGAGTCAAAATTGAACACACAGCAATCAGATCCTTCAATAGATAGATAAAAGGGCCAGAGTCAGTTCATTGAGTTTTGGAACAATGGAGGAAGGAGGAGGAGGAAGGGCAAGAAGACAAGCAGTCTCAGATGAAATTCAAGCCACTCTAGTTTCCCATGTCTTTATCAGTGGTATGACTTTGAGGGAGGCTGGGCTACGAGTAAGGCCAAATTTGAGTCGCTTTACCGTCGCCTCGAGAACCTTCAGGGAGGTGTGGATGCAAACAAAATTCTATCACTGAATAAGAGACAAACATTTCCAATAGTCTTTGATGAGGTTTATTTTCTTACAAGAAAAGGCCAGCAGTCGTACAGTCACACAGAGTGACACAGAGTGTGACAGTGAAGGGAGGGCATCATTTCTCCTTTATAGTCTTGACTCCCAGAATGTTATCTTTCTAGGCCAATGATGGTATTTCAACCATATGTGGAACATTCTTAGACGTGTTCATCATATTGTCTCCTTGAGTGGAGGCCCTCCTGTCACGACTAACACTCTTTACCATTCCAATACACTTTCATATTAGAATAAGGTTTGTGTGTGCTTGCTCTTTTACTGTCATATGATGGTCACACACATCTTACAGTTTTTACCAACTGCTTACACAAAATCTTTTCATGTCACACGATTTTTGAAACCTCTCACTCAAAGTGCAAAACTACATACCAAATCTCCAAAACCATAAGCTATTTCTCAGCCTTTGACTCAGTTTTCAATTGCATTAAACACTTTTTTCAAAACACTACACACAATTCTCTACCTAAAACACAAAAATCTAACAGGAAGTGACTTGCTTTCCTTTTCCAAACACAACCAATCAAAATGCTACACTTATTACATTTTGAAGGAGATGTGAGGCATTTTGCATTTTGTGTGTGCAGTTTGGGGAATTGTGTGTAGAGTTTTGAAAAAAGGAGACATAGTTTTGAAAACGTGTGTAAGCAGTTGGAAAAAACTGTAAGTAAATATGAAAAAAATATTTAGAGGAGAGAGTTAAAAAAAAAGAAGAAGAGTAAAACAGGAACACATTTTTTGTGTGTGTGTGTGTGTGTGTGTGTGTGTGTGTGTGTGTGTGTGTGTGTGTGTGTGTGTGTGTGTGTGTTGTACTGTGTAGTACATGAATGAATAAAAATGTGCCAATGTATCCATTGGTTGTGTCTTTTGTGTTCATCATGTGAAAAGGTTTGTGAGGGGGTGAACCACAAGCAACATAACTTACCAGTTTTGGAAATGTTGTTTTGAATTTATTGCACCAGTGTGTTAGACTATGTTGTATTGTGTGTGATTTTGAGGGCTTGTGTGTCTTGTCTGAGGGCAAAGTTTGGTTTTTCAGCAAGAGTGAATGGTTTTGAGTGTAGAGCTCTATTTTGACCTGAAAATAGGATGTTTGGGGAACTGGGTGAGACGTTATGGATTTGTGTTTACAGTTTTGAGAATACGAGGCATAGTTTCAAGAAACGTGTTTAAGCAATCGAGAAAAACTGTAAGCTGCAAAGAACTCTCCTCCGTCCAGGTTGTAAAGAAATTTAAATAATTATCCAATGATTGAGTATCCTTCATACATCTCACCAATGCCATGTCGTCTGCGTTTTTTATAAGCATCAAA
This sequence comes from Leuciscus leuciscus, assembly GCF_965113295.1. Classification (NCBI taxonomy): domain Eukaryota; kingdom Metazoa; phylum Chordata; class Actinopteri; order Cypriniformes; family Leuciscidae; genus Leuciscus; species Leuciscus leuciscus. The sequence continues at coordinate 27,383,019 of NC_138746.1, forward strand.
TTGTCCTTATTACACGTCATCCCATTTGTATAAACAGAAAAAATTATTGGGGATAAAACACATCCCTGTGGGAGACCAGTATTTAAAGGGCACCTATTATGCCCCTTTTTACAAGATGTAATATTGGTCTTGGGTGTCCCCAGAATGCATTTGTGAAGTTTCAGCACAAAATACCCCACAGTTAATTTATTATAACCATTTGAAAATGTCATTTTTGGGGCCTGTTTTAAAAAGAGCTTTTTTGGAGTGTACCACCTTAAATGTTAATGAGCTGCATATCCCCGCCCTGCTGCTGGACCCAGATGATGAAGAGACACGAATGAGAATGGACGTCTCGGAATGGTTATTTGATACATTTATGTACTTACAAAGTTTTAATCGCGTCCCCTTTGCAATTATGGATGTGCAACACACACACACACACACGAACTGTGATAACGTTCGCGCAATTTTTTGAAACTACACACACACACACACACAAATACTGTGATAACGTTTGCTAAGTACAAACGATTTATTAATTTTTTTCTTAAGGGGAGGGAGATAGACGTTTATATACTGTCTATGGAGATAGAGCAGACCTTAATTTATTTACATTTGTAATTGCTGCAAAAATGATAGCCTACGTGACATAAAACTGTCTGACGTTGTTTGTTGAGACATCTATGACGACGACAATAAATAGCTTTAGACGCATTTGTTGTTGAACTGGCTGACCTCGATTGAAATGACTATTTGCTCAAAAATCATAAAATACACTTACTTCTGGAGGTGACGTTGAATCGCGAACTGTAGGCAATGATCCACACTTGATTAACTTTGACCCTCGTTCACTAAACAGTCAGTCAGAAAATGAAGGAAGTTTAAGTGGCGCCGTTTCTTCATAAATAAAATCCATCCGCTGCGTTTTCAGTGGCTCTGATGTCAGTGAAGACTACTATGTCAATTCTTACATCCCACAACAGAACACCTAAGTTACACTTCTTATGAGACATTACACACCGGCTGTCGTTGAAACAATGGAGGATGCAGATCACAGAGGGCGGGGTCTATGCCAAAACCAGACTGTCAATCAAACCGCGTCTGTGGGGCTTAGCGCATTTCTACGTCACAGTGAGGGAAATCTAGAACAGGGCGTTCTGAGACAGTGCTTGTGATTTATTGAGATAGTAAAACAACTACTGGGTGGATTTTTATCATTCTAGGGTGGTTTTGCTCACACACTGCCAACAGACATTTATGTTCAAACACCATGTAAAAGTGAATTTTGCATAATAGGTGCCCTTTAAAGGTGCAGTGTGTGATTTTTAGCGGCATCTAGTGGTGAGGTTACAAATTGCAACTATCAAAAGTTACAGTGCCCGACAGGAAAAGATGTCATCATCTGAGACAGCGAGTAGCCCATGGGCGTCGGAAGAAAAAAAAAAGTGGGTGGGTCCTCCCCCAGAAAAATGTTACTGGAGTAAATACCATTTCATGTATTCTGGTGCCTTTTAATTAAACAAGTAAACTAAACTCCACTTCACGTCGGGCAGTTCTTTGCCTCCACGTTGTGCATTAAATGCACAGCTCTCCGTGGATTATCCCGCTAATACCATGGTAATTTGCCAGCAATGACAATTTAAAGCTGTTATTGATTTTTGCAACGCAATATTTGACTGGAAGGGTACAACGGGCGGTTACTTTCGTCAGTTGCGGCTCGTTGAGAAATATAATATAGCGATTCAGCGGAAATGGAGTTTAATTTATAAGGGAATTCCTCAAGTGGAATGGATTTGACTGACGGCGCTCTGAAAAGCGAACAGACAAATGCGCTGAATTAGAGATGGTAAAAGTGAGTGGGTATAATATCACTGGTCTTAAAAAGTGGGTGGGTCTTGTCCCACCCATATACAATGGTTCCGACGCCCATGGAGTAGCCAGTTAAGCAATGAGGTTTCTTTACGAAGAGGTTTCCCTCAACGTAAAGTTTGTTGCCCATCTGTTATTCACAGCCATACAAAGCCCCCCACCAACATTTTTCATCGTTTTAAGAGCATCTCGATCAAATCGGATCAATGTAAAACCATCCAGATGAACATCCGTTATTTCCTGGGTGAACCACGTCTCAGTGAAACAAAAGAGGCTTGTGTGACGATAATCCCCCCATATCTGATCAACGCAGACAGCTCATCAATTTTAATTCCTTAGCGTTCTAACATTTGATAAAATGATGGCAGGTAAAGGCAATATAATACCTTTTCTCCGTAGACTTTTGAGAAATCCTCCTCTCAAACCTCTTTTCCTCCGTTTCGCGTTGATCTTTTTCCGACTGAAGCCAACCAAGAGACACCTCGGAACATTTTTCAAAAGTGTTGAATCGGTAGTTGGCATAACAACAAACGGGCGTAAATCCAGCAGTAGTCCCCGCGAATAAACCAAGCTTTTCGCAGTTAATGTGCATGCTCCAATCGGCCTTGTCCAAATAGCCAAGACTGGTTACAAAATGGACACCCAAAGGGCCAGAATTGGCCAAAAGTTAACCATCTCAACAGGTATGTGAATACATTTAAAACTACGAAAATAGTTATTACAAAACAGAACAAAACAAACAAATATAGAGCTTGTGTCACAATTCGCACGAGCAGCGTTCCAAAGTATCCAAAGGAAGTGTCATATTAAGTGGCTTTAAGTACTATGTACTTACATTGAAATTAATAATTTGAAACAATGGACTTATTGTGTACACAGCCTACATGTTTTTACATTGTACTTATATTTTGAAAATACCTGCATGTAATTACAGCTGTAATTAATGCATGTAATTACATTTGTAATACACTGACCCTTCCCTTACACCTTAATCCACCCTTAAACCTACCAATACCACCACACCTGTCCCTAACCTTACCGGTATCACACCTCAAAAGCAGCAAAAGTGTTTTACAATACAACATGAACACAATAAGTACATTGTAAGTATTAGTATACAATAAGTTTTTTTTTTACTTATTTTACTTAAATCCACTTAATATAAAGTGGGACCCAGGTTTTTTTTATATATATATTTTTTATATAAGTACAATGTAAAAACGTGTATGGTCACAACAAGTGCATTATATTAAATGATTAATTTAAATGTAATATAGTATATTCGTTATGCCACTTGGTAGACAAAGATACAAAGACACAGATATGATGATGAAGGCTCACAAGGCTTTAATATAAACCTTAGGCAATCCAAACACAAGGGTAACATCCATGTATGTACTGACGAGAGCAGACAAACTGAACTGAATATTGTAATGGGAGATTTTTGATTTTCATTACTTACTTTGATTTTCATTAACATACACAGGATTGACTTCTATGTGTGCTGCTGACCATGTGATATAATGATTGATGTGGAACTTCTGTGAGACAGGAGAAGAGGGGAAGACGCCGAGGCCCTGACCCCTAAGGTCAAAGGGTGTCCAGTTTAGGACTTGCAGACTGTAAGTTAAGCTAAACTAAAGTTCAGTGTATAATAGGATCACTGGTGGAGTGTCTTATCCATCTATGGTGTGTTTAAAGAACCTTGAAGATAACAGTATAAAGACTGGCCTGCCTCTCTCTCCTGGTCGCACTTGTTCCACAGACTGTACTTGTGACTTCTGTGTGGCAACTGGGCCTTCTTGCAAGAATAAATTACTTTTTAATGATCATTTGATTCCAGACTGTCTCTTACGCCAAAGATGATTGTTTAGTGAATTAAACTGCCACAACAGGTTTTAAAGATGACCATCTGTAAGCATGACTAGCCCTATATATGAAAACACTTTACAATAAGATTCCATTTGTAACATCAACTAAGGTTAATAAAAGTATTGTTCATTGTTAATTTCAACATTTTCTAGTTCACAGTGCATTAACTAATGTTAACAAACAACTTCTGATTTTAATCATGTTGCTTTAAAAAAAGTATTATTCATTCATGTTAACAAATGAAACCTTATTGTATGTTTTTTTTTTTTTTACTACCTTAAACATTTTGACAGTTTTTTATTAATTTAAAGAAAACAAAATGGAAGAAACAGAGTTAAAACTGAAACTTTCTTGAAGCTCAAAGACTTTACTGATGTCTTTTTTTTTTTTTTTTTTTTTTTTTTTTTTGGCTCCTTGAATATTTTGCATTTACTTGTAATTTTACTTTCAATACTTGTTTAATATATTTAAAAAATACTTTTCATACTTAGGTACAATAAAAATCATATACTTTAAAACTTTTACTCAAGTAATATTCTAAACATTGACTTGAACTTCTAATAAAGTAATTTTCAAATAATCTCACCTAATGCTGTAAACATAGAGGGCCCAATCTGCTGGTATTATTAAAGGTTAAAAATAACAAATGAAATTAAATATAATGCAATTTTTGTTGTAATAACTATTATTTAATGACATAAGTAAAAATATAATAAATATGTAATATAGTGCTCAGCAAAATCTCCTCTCTAGCTATTTTTTCTATTCAATTAACATGCTATGGTCATTAAATGGCTTTCCTGAGGTAAATGTAACGTTATGTGACATAATTGTTCTCCTGCTATTATATATTGACCTCTTTCCGTGGTTGAAAAACACAAATTGGTCGATATTATGTATACTTTCGGTAAGTTGTACTGCATCTTTAAATAAAAAAGTAACAGATGATCGGTTCACGTGCACTTGAACTGAGGCGCTCAGCGATCTGTCACGTCACATTTACAAGCGCCAAACGTACTTTTGTCTGAATTTCGTAATAAAATTGACGGAATCTAAGAGCTGATAATTAGTTTAATATTAAAAGTACCTCTTTGCTCCGCAAGTTTTCTGTGCGTGAGAAAATGGATGTGTGGCGTGAGGGCGTGTGAAAAGTGTCAATTGCGTGAGTCTCACGCTCAATGCGTGAGAGTTGGCAGCCCTGCTAGGCTGCTGAGCATGAGTTATATGAATATCATCTCTCTAGCTCATTCCTGACTGGAGAAATATGTTATGTTGCAACCATACCTGCTCTCCCCTATTCAAGGTGTAAACATATTAGGCCATATTAAAATATTAGGCAGGGATGTGACCTGATGCATGTGTTTTGATTAAATGCTTTATAATTTATGTATAGGCCTAAGGGTGACCCTGGGTTAAAACTGTTTGTCATTTTCTACTGATAGGCCTTCGTCATATATTTTTATAACATATACCAATACAATATTGTTAATACATTAATTATAACATTATTATTGCTTTTAGAATCATTACTACTTTTCAACTAATTAGATAGGCTACAGCACAGTAAACACTGGCGAGAAACAATTCACAGGAAGAAAGTGACCTATAGAGGGAGTCATATATTGTAATCATTACAATTGTTCTGCCTGTGCATAAGTGGCAAGTCTACTGAACACAACACAGACAACAGGTCACCATTCACCAACAGTTTTGCAGAACTGTAATATAAGTCTTGGTAAGTGAGGACATTGTATTTCTAACTCTGCTGGGACCGTAACAGAGCAACTCATTCACTGTTGTTTGGTAGTACGTTGGTAACAGACAGATTTGATCACTGAAGCAGAAGCATTGTCTATTACAAATTGTGAAATTGAAGAAATGCAGCTTGATGTAGGCCTATATTTTAATAGTGCTTTCTTATAATAATGTTATCTCATCGTGCTTCGAAAAGGCTACTGCTGTTAGCTGTTTTGCTATAGCATCTGCAACAGTCAAAATGCTGCTGTTAGTCTCTGACTGATAATATCAAGATACTAGCAAGCATTCAACAGAAATAATTTAATTATTCACAAAACGTTCACAAAATCGATGACATTTTTAACTGCCGTTTACAATACTAAATCCATATAGCCTACACATCTACACACTTCAGTATGCTGTTTCTAACTTTCACAGCAAGTTAAAACACATGAAAAACAACGCTCAGTGGCTCCATCGTAATATAATTATTGCATAAACATGTCGCAAAGAAATAAGTATTATGTATGAATGGCACATATGTTTGTCCTGATATATCTGATTGCAGCCAATGTGAGCGACGCTCCAGTGGCGCAATCGGTTAGCGCGCGGTACTTATACAGCAGTACGTTGCAGAGCAATGCCGAGGTTGTGAGTTCGAGCCTCACCTGGAGCAGTAATTTTGCTAATATTAACTTTATGTTCAGCAGTCTAGCAGTAATTATAGGCAGAATAATAGCCCGTTTTGGAAAAAATAAAACGTAGTTTGTTATGGGGAGTTAACAGTTTTACAATTTAAACTGCTTAAGTTAATTATTTGCATGTGTATTTATTTGCCGTTTACATTTTTTTAATATAATATAAATAAATGATTCCAATGTTTTTCTGTGTAATTTGATATTTTAATTTGTGAAATATGTTTATACATTTTATACATTGTATTTTGATTTCAGGATTTCAATTGAATTGGTAGTAGTACCTCAGTCTAACAGCAGATCGCAGTATAAGATAATCTAAAAGGCCTTTTACTTCTCGTTAACATGAAGCACTTACACGGGCCTGTCAGCTGGTGGCAGTGTAGTTCATTTCCCTCTTATTTACTTTTTCTTGGATGTTGAAATCATATTTCATTTTACAGATCCACTGTCCACACATTATACTAAATGTGGATTGTTTTAAACTTTATATTTCAGAAATAAAAAGAAAATTACAAATTTATTTTCAACTTTTATTAACATTTTATTTTATTCTGTTCTGTTTTATTGTATTTACGTTTGAAGCACAGATCACTTTGACCTGTCATTTTGAAAATGAAACGTTTTGAAAAGTTTGAAAATTAAGAACTTTAACTCATTTCAACCCTAGTGAAAAAAGTATACTTTATTGTATTTGAAATAAATTCCCTTTTTCAATAGTACATTGCAAATATTCTAACAAAAATAATTGTACTCTATAAATATATTAAAAGTATATTAGTATCATGCTTTTACCTGTTTTCACAATACAACTTTTAACACACTTTAAAATAATTGTACTTTAGTATATTTTCTAAAAAATATATTTTCTAAAAATATACTTGAAGTGAAAATTCAGTTTTTAGTTTTTTTTAGTTTTTAGGTGTATTTATTTGCACTTTATTAAAATATATATTTTAGGTATATTTTAACTGTGTGCTGGAAATGATCATTGTAACAATGCATTGAAAGTATACTTTCAAAATACATTATAGCTACAATAGTATTTTGTACAAAGTATAGCTAAGTTTTATTTGTCTAATAAATGTACATTTGTTATTGAAGACAAAGTGCACTTTGTAGTATTTGGAATAAGCCAAAAGTATTAATAAGCCTATACTTTTTACTCAAATATATCACACCGCGATAGCCTGGGCAAGTGTGCCGACGTGTGCTTTTGGAGACCCGAGTTTGAGTCCCGGCTTGTGGATCTTTCCTGATCCTGTCCCTCCTCTCACTTCCTGTCTAGCTACTGTCCTATCAAAAGGTGAAAATGCCAAAAATATATATATTTTTTTAATTAAAAATAAATAAATATATAAATACACTTATGGTATATTGCTTGTATGTTTCGAAGACAGTCGTAATGAATTTGTAATGTACTTATAACACAAATAAATTACACTTTAATATCACTAATCAAGCAAGTAATTAGCCCCTACACAGGCATATACTTAAAGTATACTAAGTATAGCCTACTTGAAGTTGGTCCAATTTAGTACACAAAAGTACCCTAAATACACTTAAAGTTATGCTTTACTACAATTTAATTACAACTAAAATATACTTAGTACAAAATTAGTTGTTTCAAAATAGCACACTTCAAGTTAACTAATCATTAACACACTTGTCAAGTCAACTCAAGTCATCTTTATTTATATAGCGCTTCTAACAATGTAGATTGTTCCAAAGCGGCTTTACATTGATAATAGGAAAATAAAGTAACAGAGATTGTTTTGGCTTTATAGCAGCTCTAGAATAAAGTTATTGTCCAGCTAAAGTTAGTTTTGATTGATTCACTTCCGTCGCAACGATCATTAGTTATTAACTCAGGGGCCGCTCACACGACACCGTTTTAACAGAAAACTCTTAAGTTCTTTCCGTGCAAACTTTCAAAAACGCGAACCCGTGAGAACGCTGATGGCGTGCACATGTGTATTACGAGTTCAGCTATAGTGATGTTACATTCGTAACCTTTTAGGTGAATGAATCGTTCTCATTCACGTAATCCATTGACTCATATTTCTCGGTCACTGAAATCCCTCCCTCCATAGCAGCGCGGCGCTATTGGCAGCCCATGCACAGCTCAGTGAACCGGGTAGCTCTATTGACTTTTTCAAATCTTCAAAGAATGACTAAACCTCGAGCCAATAGCCTTCGAGTATGAGATGTGACAAAGCATGTGATTTGTTTAATGTAGTGAACGAATACGCCCTTCACTGACCGTGACCGAGTTGCTTTTTGAGTCTGAACGAGAGAGAGAGGAGCTCTTCTCGTTCGTGAACGAGTTGAATGAACTGGGACATGTCGTTCGTGAACGAAAATAACCAGTTGTTTGAACGATAATGATGGCAAACAGATAGAGCTAGGCTTGTGTAATTGGCATATTTGCATCAAAGAAAGAAATTTACAATTTACCATTGTAATGAAAACAGTTTAATGTGTGTAACACAGTGTAAACACATTTGCAGCAGCAAAAAAAAAAAAAAGAAAGAAGCTAAACTGAAATGAGATCAGGTGATGATGGCTACCTGTTGATGGTTTTGAAATCATTAATTTACTGGTGTCATTTAAATCTAACAATTCATTATGTTGTTTCATTAATACATTCACAGTATAAACCCTGTGTTACTACAGCAATCAGTTCAACAATTTTAACAAACAAAGGGCACAAAAAGTTGTCCGAGTTTGATATACACAGATATCAACAACCTGAACAACATGAATCTCAACAATGGTGACAATATTCAGATAATCAGATCAACTCTGAGCATCACATAAAAGCTACTAAATGTCACAACAAAAACAACAGAAAAAAATAAAAGCAAATATTTAGAATTAAACAAAATAATAGAACAATTCAGATGCATAATTTATTCACGCTGCAATGCATACTGGGAGAAAAAAGGTACTTTTGATTGTCACCATTGTTGAGATTCATGTGCTGATTGTTGATATCTGTGTCATCATAGATTATCTTTCTGTGGTCATGTTTGTTAAAATCTTCTTACTGATTTTTATAATACTGCTGGATCTCATTCTGCAGTAACACGGGGATGTAATGTAAACATATTAATGGCACAACATAATTGCTAGATTTGATTAGATTTAAATTACATCATCAGATTATTTCATGATGATTTTAAAATGATCAAAAGTTATAAACATCATCACCTGATCTCAAGAGCCCAATTAATGGAAACACTGTTAATTCTTAATACATTTTGTAGACTTATGAAATAAAGTCAATCTGGTTAGTAATAAGTGAAGCTGGTAATGTTGTTTGTGGAGTTGTTTAATCCTCCTCTGCTGAGATCTTCAGAGATTTATTGTCTTCTTTTATCTTCAGTTGATTTCATCTAACGCCGTGTCAGAAGTCAGTTGTAGTTAATGTGTTTCGTGGTTTGGTATTTGACTAACCAATTATTTATTTATATTACACTTAATATATTAAAATATTTATAAAATATAAAATTTGAGAATGGAGAATTAAACTGATCTGTTTCAAGAATCAAAAATATTACTTAATTCAAATCAATATTATTAATATATTTAACACACTTAGTAAGTTTACTCAATTAAAACAATGCACCCCACCCTCTGACGTGATGACAACTCAACGGTTGAGTGAGCGCGGGCTGTTTGAATTCTCTCCAGTCCAGGGCCGGGTTTCCCGATAACGATGTATCTTAGCTCTTAAGAGCGCTTTCTACGTGCAAGGTTACGAACGCTCGCAGCAATTCCACGAGCGTTTCCCAAAAATGCACTTAACATGAACTAGGTGCTACTTAAGAGTCGCTGTCCATTCGCGAAGTGCTGAAATATTACCTTATATGGAATCGCATTCTGAATGTTTAACCTAATAATTGTCATCTGTTGTGGATTAGCAATCACTGTAAAAATAAAAGGTGACTGGAGGAACCTTTTGGGGTTCTTCACTTTGCCACACCGGCGGAACCGTCTGTAGATTCTCTAGGCACCCTTTAAAAAGGGGTGGTTCTCTGAAGAACCTGTCACGGGAGAGTGAGCGAGAGACTAGGATTCAAGTGCAGAGGAGATTTAATTAACAAACACAGACAAAAATACAGAAAACTCAGAACTCAGATAATCAACAGACAGGAACATCAAAGACAGGTAACTCGGACAACGAACCAGCACAAGACTACAAACACAAGGAGGCTAAATAGGGGAACAACAAAGGAGGGTAACGAGACAGACAGGTGGGACAAATTAACCAATAATCAGATAACAAGATGGGAGGGGCTAGACAATAGACAGGAGAGCACATGGCACAAAACAACAAACACCCATGTGCAGCACAAGACAGAACAGACACGTGACATTACCCCCTCCTTAAGGAGCGGCTACCAGACGCTCCACTAGGGACGGGAGGGACAGACCAGGGCGGGACGGGAGGGACGGGAGGGACGGGGGGCCAGGTCCAAGAAGGGAAACAGAAACAGGGGGTAACAGACTCAAAGGGGCCAGGGTGACACAGACAGTACATCGGGGGAACAGGGCGAAGCAAACAGTCCATCTGGTGGCCGGGGCGAAACAAGCAGTACATCGGGTGGCCGGGGCGAAGCGAACAGACCGTCGGGCGGCCGGGGCAAAGCGAACAGTCCATCGGGCGGCCAGGGCGGAGACTTTCCCTCGGGCGGCCAGGGCGGAGACTTTCCCTCGGGCGGCCAGGGCGGAGACTTTCCCTCGGGCGGCCAGGGCGGAGACTTTCCCTCGGGCGGCCAGGGCGGAGACTTTCCCTCGGGCGGCCAGGGCGGAGACTTTCCCTCGGGCGGCCAGGGCGGAGACTTTCCCTCGGGCGGCCAGGGCGGAGACTTTCCCTCGGGCGGCCAGGGCGGAGACTTTCCCTCGGGCGGCCAGGGCGGAGACTTTCCCTCGGGCGGCCAGGGCGGAGACTTTCCCTCGGGCGGCCAGGGCGGAGACTTTCCCTCGGGCGGCCAGGGCGGAGACTTTCCCTCGGGCGGCCAGGGCGGAGACTTTCCCTCGGGCGGCCAGGGCGGAGACTTTCCCTCGGGCGGCCAGGGCGGAGACTTTCCCTCGGGCGGCCAGGGCGGAGACTTTCCCTCGGGCGGCCAGGGCGGAGACTTTCCCTCGGGCGGCCAGGGCGGAGACCTTCCCTCGGGCGGCCAGGGCGGAGACCTTCCCTCGGGCGGCCAGGGCGGAGACCTTCCCTCGGGCGGCCAGGGCGGAGACCTTCCCTCGGGCGGCCAGGGCGGAGACCTTCCCTCGGGCGGCCAGGGCGGAGACCTTCCCTCGGGCGGCCAGGGCGGAGACCTTCCCTCGGGCGGCCAGGGCGGAGACCTTCCCTCGGGCGGCCAGGGCGGAGACCTTCCCTCGGGCGGCCACGGCGCAGGAACTGGAACAGACGCCAACGGCTCAGGAACTGGAACCACCGGCTCAGGCACTGGAACTGGCACCACCGGCTCAGGCACTGGAACTGGCACCACCGGCTCAGGCACTGGAACTGGCACCACCGGCTCAGGCACTGGAACTGGCACCACCGGCTCAGGCACTGGAACAGACAAAGACACAGACAAAGACACAGACAAAGACACAGACAAAGACACAGACAAAGACACAGACAAAGACACAGACACAGACAAAGACACAGACAAAGACACAGACAAAGACACTGGCTCCGGCTCAGGAACAGACACTGGCTCAGGCTCAGGAACAGGAACAGACACCACCGGCTCAGGAACAGGAACAGACACCACCGGCTCAGGAACAGGAACAGACACCACCGGCTCAGGAACAGGAACAGACACCACCGGCTCAGGAACAGGAACAGACACCACCGGCTCCGGAACAGGAACAGACACCACCGGCTCCGGCTCAGGAACAGACACCACCGGCTCAGGCTCAGGAACAGACACCACCGGCTCAGGCTCAGGAACAGACACCACCGGCTCAGGCTCAGGAACAGACACCACCGGCTCAGGCTCAGGAACAGACACAGGCTCGACGGCGGCCATCTTGACAGAGGACACAGGCTCGACAGGTGTGACGTGGACACTCTCGGCGGCGGCCATCTTGTCCGAAGACACAGGCCCGGCAGACGTGACGTGAACAGACTCGGCGGCGGCCATCTTGTCCGAAGACACAGGCCCGGCAGACGTGACGTAAACAGACTCGGCGGCGGCCATCTTGTCCGAAGACACAGGCCCGGCAGACGTGACGTGAACAGACTCGGCGGCGGCCATCTTGTCCGAAGACACAGGCTCGGCAGGCACCACCGGAACTGGGACCACCGGAACAATTATGGAGGGAACCCTTCTCCTCCTCCTGTGTCTTGAGACCACCGGAATTGGGACCACCGGACTCGGGACCACCGGAACTGAGACCACCGGAATAGTCACAGAGGAGGTCTTCCTTCTCCTCCTCCGTCTCCGGACCACCAGACCACCTCCTCCGATCTGATCACCGTCTGACATGGTGCTCTCCTCCTCCAAAGTCCTCTGAACACATCTGGAGAAATATTCAAATAGGGAAATGGAATTTCCCTTCTCCTCCTCTGAAGAAAAAATCTCGCTCCGCTGAATCCACATTTTGGCTGGTTCGTTCTGTCACGGGAGAGTGAGCGAGAGACTAGGATTCAAGTGCAGAGGAGATTTAATTAACAAACACAGACAAAAATACAGAAAACTCAGAACTCAGATAATCAACAGACAGGAACATCAAAGACAGGTAACTCAGACAACGAACCAGCACAAGACTACAAACACAAGGAGGCTAAATAGGGGAACAACAAAGGAGGGTAACGAGACAGACAGGTGGGACAAATTAACCAATAATCAGATAACAAGATGGGAGGGGCTAGACAATAGACAGGAGAGCACATGGCACAAAACAACAAACACCCATGTGCAGCACAAGACAGAACAGACACGTGACAGAACCACACAGGTTTCCTGAGGAACTCTTATATTAGGCACTGTGTGGAACCACTTTGGGTGCCTCCGGGAACCAAATTTCATTTTTTTTATATTTAATTTCATGTTGTTACTATGGTTACCTTTGACTTCTATTATAATAAACAAATTGAAGCAAATACAAAATAAGAATTGTTTATTACATATTTTATATTCATTTTTATACATACACTTCCATGCACATGGGGAAAAAAAGCTAACTACAGATTAATATCAATGAATACACCAAAAAAATTGTATAATACATAAGAAACATGAACAATCAACCATGTCTATACAATAGGCTATACAAGAAAATACATTTCAACAAAATGCATGGAAACACATGTTCCACCCAAAAAAAAAAAAAAAGTAAAAAAAAAATTTTTGGACTAATTAAAAATGTCCATCTTCACTTAACTTTAAAACATTTGTGTTTCAGTCCGATGGTAAGTCTGACATCACTGTTTCCAAGTCCAAAAGCTCTATCAGATGCCAAAAACAAACAAACAAACAGTACTAATATGCACTCATTGTGCTGTAATATTCCTGAAAATTATGATCCTAACCTATCTCTATACCGAAATCTCTGATGGTTAGTTATTCAGCTATTTTGAATCATACAATGTTGAAGTCTGGGATGCCGTTAGACTGGAGACTGTAATGTACACTATGGCTTTCAAAAAGCTTAAATGTGTGACTTGAATCAACAGTGTTCATAAATGGTTGTTGAGTATTCTCATTAAACAAGATAGAGGAAGTAGAAGTAGAGGCTTCGACCCGGAAAACAGTATTCCTTATGGTCACAACAAGCAGAAAACATTTTCCATTTTAACAGAGTTAAGGTGCAGTAAAATTAGCTGTTGTTCTGTGAATGTTCACTGGTGAATTCCAGTCATTTCAATAAGAATCCACACGGATCAGCAATTTCGTGTGTGGTCAAAAATGTAACTATGGGACCAAGGTGGTCACTGGAATTCGCTGGATTTGACCAACAGAAAGCTGCTTGAAAGTGACTCATGTGTGAGCTGTGCTTCTTACATTACGTCACTACACTGCTGACAATGGTCAATGGACTTTTTTGCCTGTGTAATTTCACGAAATTCAAAAATGTGACCGCACCTTTACTCGCTGCAACATAAAATGCAATCAATAATAAAATCTTCACAAGGGACATGTGAGGTACTTCTTTAGTTAGAAAAGTGAAAAGGTACAGCAGATTCGTTTTCCGTTTGTTTTTCCTCTTTTCTGGTGGATGGTCCAGGCACTTCAGTGATCTGCGCGGCGCGCGCTTTCAACCAATACTGCAGCGGGCGCATGCGAAGCAGACCCAGCTGAAGCACTGAGGATGCTGAAGCCATGAGACCCAGCATCCTTTGAAGCTTTTTGAGCGGGACTAAATAAGCGCCGTGGCGAAAAATCTCTGTCATGCGCTGAATACTTAGTCTGCGCTGCGGCGACAGCTGTGCTGTCATAGACAGCAAGTCCAGATCTGTGCCCAGAAAAGATATTTTCTGACTGGGAGACAGTGAACTCTTTGCCCAATTGACTGTGAGACCTAAATTCTCAAGGTGATCAAGTAATATGGTCCTGTGTTCTATGAGCTCCGACTGTGATCGAGCTAGAACCAGCCAATCGTCCAAATAATTCAGCACTCGTATGCCTCGGAGCCTAAGGGGTGCGAGCGCTGCATCCATGCACATCGTGAATACGCGAGGTGCCAGGGATAGGCCAAATGGCAGGACTGTGTACTGATATGCCTGGCCCTCGAAGGCGAATCTCAAAAATCGCCTGTGACGTGACGCTATTTGTATTTGAAAATAAGAGTCTTTCAGATCTTTGCGTCTTCTCAAATTTGCGAGAGGATTTTCTTGGTCGTGAGCATTCTGAACCGTCGTTTCAGAAGTGCTTTGTTTAGTCGTCTTAGATCTAAAATGGGTCTGAGACCCCCGTCTTTTTTGGGTACCAGAAAATATCTGCTGTACATGCCCCCTTCGCTCTGAGCTTGTGATAGGGGTTCTATAGCCCCTTTGCTCAGTAACTTCGCTATTTCGGCCCGAAGTAGGTGTGCTACTTCCTTTTTCACCGTAGTATCGATTCGCGCCGCTTTGCGTTGCAGGCGTCGACCGAACTGTAGCGAATAGCCTCTTTCTATAATGTCTAGCACCCACTTCGAAACCCCGGGTAGCCTTGCCCATGCGTTTGCACGAATGGCTAGGGGTTGAATGCGAAGCGCGCACTGGTCGCTCAGCGACAGAGGGGCTTCAGTGTGCTGCAACATGCGCCGCTTATGACATTTGAGGCAGGGGGCGCGCTGATAACAGCGGGCAGATTGCCCGCGCTCGACTCCTCTGCGGTGGTCAACCGAGAGGGGGAGGGCTGGGCGAGTCCCGTAAGACCTGTCATGTCTATGTGTGAATGTGGGCGTGGGATAGCGGGCACATTTACAACACTGAGAGCATTGTCTGCCTGAGCAGAGCGAATGCATGTTGGTTTCGTTTTACAGAAACCTTGAGACATGCAGAACGTAGTGTTTGTGGGCACTGGGCAGTGGGCACATTTACCACATTTAATGCGCAATCAATCTGGGTCGATTTCATGTGCGCGAGCCCTGTGCGACGGGCTGTGTTTCGGTGTAGGAATGAGCACTGGGCAGTGGGCATTTTGTCTACACTCATAACACCATCGGCCGTGGCCGGAACACCAGAAAATACACTCTATGGGATTTATCTGGGTAGCCGTAAAGCGGCGTTTGTGTTTACTGCAGAATACACTGGAACAGTCGCATTTACTGGAACTGAACGAGCGAGAAGTTGCCATAGAAACAGGGAGCGTCAACATGCTGGCGTTTGTTTGCAGGTGTGCGTGTATTACAATAGGCTCGTCCACTGCAATATTGACATTTCCAGAGAAATGTGTGAGAATGGAGGTAGTGACGCACGGAAACCATAGAAACGGTGCTTGGGTGCAGGCGAGCGGGTTGTACAACGCGCTCGTTGGCTGCAAAAATACACATCTGCAGTCGCCTTTTCAGGGAACTGACAGAGCGAGCATTGACGGCATAATTAATCTGCCGTTAGACCGAGATTCGAACACCGGTCTCTCGTGTGAAAAACCAAAGATTCCGCCACTGAGCCACAGGGGGGAACACAAAGGCTTTCAGATGCACGAGCATATAAGAGCGTCAACATGTTTTCTTCGGCGTTTGCTTGCCGGCGCTGCAGTATTTATATTTCCAGTCGCCTGATCAGGGAACTGAGAAATGTGTGAGAAAATTCAGGTCAGTCCAGCCTCGGCGGGACTAAAACAGTATTTTCTCCTTTCGCTGGTGATTGACGCGTGAATGGGGTGCAGAGGCAGGGTAGCTTTCTTGTACGTAAAGAAAAACTAACCCCGACCGTCCGCTTCCAGCCTCCCCTGTGAACGGCGCATTTTGCGCGGCTCGCACAGAGGGAGAGAGAAAGCTAGCCCCGTGACCGTCCGCTCCTGACATCCCCTGTGAACGGCGCGGTTTGCCCGGCTCGAACAGAGGGAGAGCAGGTATCATCCTCCAAGCAGGCAAGGCAAGCGGGCGCACCGGCGAGCTTTGCGGGTTGGGGGGGAAAGGGGCGTCTTGAAAAAGACGCCTGGCTCTTTTAGTGCAATGAGAGTGTGTGTCGCGGCGGCGACCACACACACATACACAAAACACAGTAGCAGAGAAAAGGATATGTACGCCGGAAAGCGTCAGCAGGAACGGCGACTGAAGGCGGCGAGTTGTCGACCGGCAGCTTCAGACGCAGATAAATCCCGCTGGGTGCTTGAGTCAGACGGCGCGGCTTCCTCTCAGGATCCAGCGATGCGTAGCTCGCTGAAGAGATAAAAAACTGACGTAGGAGACATCTTCCTGCTCAGCTACTGTTCGGACGCTCTTGCTTACTGCTCCGCGCTTTGCTCTATCGCTTTTATATTTTATCTTCTATACTTTTATAATTTGAGTCTTTTATCACCTAATTTTAACTTTGGATTACTACAAAAACGCAGAATTCTTCTACCCGACCAGCTTACATTCCGGGGAAAGGAAAACACAACTGCCTACAAGGATAAGAGAGAAAATGCCTCTTCTGGAATCTACTTGCTGCACTAACTGCCACAGACTTTTACAAAGGATTGCAGTTCTTGAAACAAAGTTATTTACGGGACCACCAAACCAGACGGAACACACAACAGAGCTTCGTCATGGACGCCCTCAGCATATAGCCGGTGAGTCCCATGAAACTAGTGCTCCTCGACAGGTAGAGAAACAAGCCGATCGACTTACAAACCGATGGCACAAACAGGGAGCGAGACCCAAAGGCACTCGAGACATCAGATTGTCACGAGCCTCACATATTACCGCAGTAGCATCCTCTACCCCAGATACAGCTCTGACAAAGATTGCAAACACTGGTCTCCCACCAACACCTATACATCTTGAGAACAGATTTGAAGTACTAATGAATGTAAATGAGGAATCCCCAAACGTGATGAATGTGATCGAACACAGACTGTATCAGCCAGTAGCTAACACTGATGCTAACTGGCGCTCAAGGTCGAGCAGACAGCGGCACTCAGCTCAGAGCGCAGCCGAGCCCAGGACTCTGATAGTGGGGGACTCCATAATCAGAAACATTAGCTGCAGGGATACAACTACGTGCTGCCTTCCACAAGCAACAACTTCTGATATAAACAGGGAACTTCAGAACATTCTAATGAAACATAAGACTGCAAATCGACTCATCATTCATGTGGGGAAGAATGACATTCATAAAGAGCAGTCAGAACTCCTTAAGAAGGATTTCAATGAACTTTTTGAAACACTTAAAAAACTGAAAGTTCAGACATTCATCAGTGGACCACTCCCAGCAAGAGGAACAAACAGGTTTTCACGGTTGCTTGGGATTAATACATGGCTGCAAAAAACCTGCAATATAAAAGGAGTAAACTTCATTGACAACTTCATTCTCTTCTGGAGTCAGAGACAACTATTTCATCGGGATGGCCATCACCCAAACAAACTTGGTTCAAGAGTGTTAAAGGACAACATCTACTTCTCCCTCAATCATCCTTCTGCAGTGTGGCCAATCCACTCAATCAGAACGGCACACACACACCTGGATACAGTATGAATGACCACAGGACTTCACTTCATGATGTTGACATATCACACAAGGACAATGATAACACCACTGAGCCACAACAACCTCTGCTCACGGACACAATCTCAGCTGAGCCATGCCCACAGAGCTCACCACAGACAGACACATCAGAACTGCTCCAAGATTCAGCACCCAAGGACGACTTCCTGGAAAACAGCCAGGGAAGCCAGGACAGCATATCACAGCCTCCTATAACACCAGAGCAACAGCCCGTTTCACCAGACATGTTCTCCCTCTCGCCAGCAACTCCACTTCTGTGCTTCTCACAGAAAATGGAAGAACTGGTGCATGCTGGAACCAGACTATCACACTCTTTTGCTGCAAGCCCCCAGATATCAACCAAAAAACGTCGGGCACCGCTACCACCAAAGCCTGCAGGCCCAGCTCGCCCTCCCCCTGCCTCTGTGAGAGCTCTTCGGCCTCTGCCACAACGCCAGGGCCCACACCCTCCTCCATCTGCTCGAGGTGAACCAAAAACAACTGATACCAGCTCTCAGTGATGTATGTCGGGTCCCCGCTTTGATAACAGTAACTTTCTCAAATGTTTACAGAACAAGCGGGAACCCAGTGTGCCTGTATCTTTCTCTATTGCTGTTCTATTACAAGATAGAAAGTCTAAGGCCTTCAATAGCCGTACAGCAAACTCAACTAATCTGGTGCCTATTGCACGTCTAACTAAGATTGGTGTAGGGAAAAAAAGTAAGACTGTTAAGTTAGCAATTTTAAACATCCGCTCACTTAAAAATAAATCACTTCTAGTCAATGACTTAATAACCACAAACAACCTGGATTTTATGCTTCTAAATGAAACCTGGCTAGAAGACAGCTGCAGTGCAACAATCCTCAATGAAACAGCCCCTCCTAACTTTACTTTTATGAGTGACTGCAGAGCTGTTAAAAGAGGTGGGGGTCTAGCTGCTCTTTTTAAAGATATCTATCAATGTAAGCAAATATCATTTGGGAACTAGGCCTACACGTCTTTCGAATATCTGGGTATTGTATTAAAAGGTGCTCCACGCATTTTACTCATCATTATTTACAGGCCTCCAAAATACTCTCCAGCCTTTGCTGAGGAATTTACAGAACTGTTATCAACAATTACCTCAGAGTTTGACTGTTTTGCCATTGCTGGAGATTTTAACATTCACATAGATAATGCAGAAAACAATATGGCAAAAGAAATCAAAACTGTTTTAAAAACTTTTGATCTGACTCAGCATGTACATGGACCCACACACAATCATGGACACACTCTAGATTTACTTATCAGTAAGGGTCTAAACATCTCATCGATTGTTATTAAGGATGTAGCACTGTCTGATCATTTCTGTATTTTCTTTGATATATTGATCTCTCCTGCCACTGAAGCTAGATCTGAGTCTGTCAAGAAGAGATGCTTAAATGAGAACACTAGTGTACTATTTATGAAGGCTATATCCTTAACACCAAGCATATCTGCTGACTCTGTTGATTTTCTCCTTGATTCTTTTAACTCAAAAGTTAAAAGTGCAATTGATGATATTGCTCCTGTGAAAGTCAGGAAGAAGAGTGGCAGACAAAAAGCACCTTGGAGAAAATCAACAGCAGTGCAAAATATGAAAAGACAATGCAGAAAAGCAGAGCGCATGTGGCGGAAGACAAAGCTTGTAGTCCATTATAACATCTACAAAGACAGCCTTCATGTTTTCAATATGGAACTAGGCAAAGCTAGACAGACTTTCTTCTCAAATATTATAAACTGCAATTTAAACAACACACGCACTCTTTTTGCTACTGTAGAGAGACTGACAAACCCCCCCAAGCCAGATTCCCAGTGAAATGCTCTCAAACAGCAAGTGCAGTGAGTTTGCTTCTTTCTTCTCTGACAAAATCAATAATATCAGAAAGGTGATCAGCACATCCTTGAGTTGTGCTGGGGTCAGACAGATCAGACCACCTGAAAAAGTAGTAACTTTGTCTGATTTCAAAAAAAATTATGGCAAAATTTTGGTAGAAACCGTACAGCACCTTAAAACATCAACATGCGCTCTTGACACACTTCCCACATCTTTTTTCAAAAGTGTGTTAAACAGTTTAGAAGCAGATCTTCAAGAAGTGGTAAATGCCTCACTTCTCTCTGGGAGTTTTCCAAACTCCCTGAAAACTGCAGTTGTCAAGCCCCTCCTGAAAAAGAACAATCTGGATAAGACCATATTAAGCAACTATAGACCGATCTCAAATCTTCCTTTCATAGGCAAGATCATTGAAAAAGTTATCTTCAGTCAGCTGAACAAATTCTTAAGCTCGAATGGATACTTTGATAATTTTCAATCTGGTTTCCGACCGCATCACAGCACAGAGACAGCGCTCATAAAGATAATAAACGATATTCGCTTAAATACTGATTCAGGCAAATTATCAGTGCTGGTACTACTCGACCTCAGTGCTGCATTTGACACTGTCGATCATAACATACTTCTTGACAGGCTGGAAAACTGGGTGGGGCTTTCTGGGATAGTCCTAAAATGGTTCAGGTCATACTTAGATGGGAGAGGTTATTATGTGAGTATAGGAGACCATAAGTCTGAGTGGACATCCATGACATGCGGAGTCCCTCAAGGCTCAATTCTTGCGCCACTCCTGTTCAACCTGTATATGCTCCCAATGAGCCAAATAATGAGAAACAACCAAATTGCTTACCACAGCTATGCAGACGACACACAGCTGTACTTAGCCCTATCGCCTAACGATTACAGCCCCATTGACTCCCTGTGCCAATGCATTGATGAGGTCAACAGTTGGATGTGTCAAAACTTTCTTCAATTAAACAAAGACAAAACTGAAGTTATTGCGTTTGGAAACAAAGATGAGGTTCTCAAGGTGAACGCATACCTTCTCTCTAGGGGTCAAACAACTAAAAATCAAGTCAGGAATCTTGGTGTGACACTAGAGTCAGACCTTAGTTTCAGTAGTCATGTCAAAGCAATAACTAAATCAGCATACTATCATCTGAAAAATATTGCAAGAATTAGATGCTTTGTTTCCAGACAAGACTTAGAGAAACTTGTGCATGCTTTCATCACCAGCAGGGTGGATTATTGTAATGGACTCCTCACTGGCCTTCCCAAAAAGACCATAAGACAGTTGCAGCTCATACAGAACGCTGCCGCCAGGATTCTGAGCAGAACCAGAAAATATGAACATATCACACCAGTCCTCAGGTCTTTACACTGGCTCCCAGTTAGATTTAGGATTGATTTCAAAGTATTATTACTGGTATATAAATCATTCAATGGCCTAGGACCTCAATACATATGCTCACTGAATATAAACCCAACAGATCACTCAGATCATTAGGATCATATCAGCTAGAAATACCAAGGGTTCACTCTAAGCATGGTGAGTCTGCTTTTAGCTATTATGCCAGCCGCAGCTGGAACCAGCTTCCAGAAGAGATCAGATGTGCTCCTACAGTGGTCACATTCAAATCCAGACTCAAAACACTTTGTTTAGCTATGCATTTACTGAATGAGCACTGTGCCGCTGTTCGTCCGACTGTACTGTATTGTATTTCATTTTATTTTTCTAAACTTTTTTAATTATTCTTGTTTCTTTTTATTATTTTAATTTCTTCTATGTAAAGCACTTTGAATTGCCATTGTGTATGAAATGTGCTATATAAATAAACTTGCCTTGCCTTGCCTTGGGCCGTATTTATAGCCCTAGCCCCACCCGCTTTCGGCGGGACATGACGTATTGGGCGCGAAGCACCCTCATTGGTTCTGACGTCATGAGGGGCCTCTATCGATAGGCTGGTGCAGTTGCCGCAGAGCAGCCTATGGGCGCGCGAGCTGTCTCGCCCATGTCTGCATGCTGCTGCAATGCGTTTTACATTATTGCAAAATTAAGGATAATTTTTGGCTTCAATATCTCGAGGAAAAGAGGTTTTCCCCTAGCGTAAGATATCTTACGCAAGTACGAGAGAACCTCTCGTAAGAGAACGTAGTAATGTATAATAAATTTAGTTTATATATATGTGTGTGTTTGAATATATAGTGAGTAACGTTAGACTCTGACTGTTTTTATATTTATTTGGCGAGTTTACAAACCTTGTAACGGAGAGCCGAACAAACGGCGGAAGCTTTGATGAGAGGAGCCGTTACTTCAAATCCGATGACGTCGATCAGCTGAGCTTTGATGCGCGCGAGCATCACTGAAGCGTCGACAGCAGAGGAATAGCAGCAGTTTCGTGACAGAATAAAACTTCTCTCCTCCTGGTTCTTCTTCTTCATATTATTAATATTATTATTATTTAGAGTTGTTGTTTAAGGTTTAAATTAATCAATAAAATAGGCCTAAATAAATGTAAGCTACCCAGGTGAAAAAGACGTAGTCTACTGTTAAATGTATTAAAAATGCATTAAAAGTATATTTGTATTGTAGGTCTACTAAAAACACACTCAAGTAAATTTTTAATACATTTAATAGTACGTCTTTTTCACCTGGGTATGTATACTGAATCAAACTTAAGTAGCCTATAATAATAATAATAGGATAATAATAATCTTATTCTGGCCTTACTGAACCATTGGGTTCCTCTAGATGCTGGCTTTAACATAAGAGATCTTCCAGGAACCACTTAAATGTTAAAAGATCTTCCATCAACCCTTTTATCACATTCAAGTTCCTCTATTTCCCCCCAAAGCACTTCGAGGTCTCATGGTAATGAAATGGTGACTCCAGAACCTCTGAACTAAATACAAAGTCCTTAAAGGATCCCATAAGTTCCAGCAAGAACCTAAAAAATTGTCAATGCTCCTCCAGTAACCCTACTATAGGAGAAAGAGCTTTGAGGCACTTAAATTACATTTTGAAGTTCCTTGAGTATCCGACAGGATATTTGAGGCTCCTTTAGTTTTTACAGTGTATATAAAGCACCTACAGGCGGAGGCACTGACAAATGGCTGAAAAAAAAAAGAAGAAAATATACCTTTCAAAAAGATGAAATGAATGTCCATTTAGAGGCGATAGAGCGAAACAAAGATGTAATTTTTAACAGATTTAAAGGATCTCTTTTATTTATTTTTTGTTCATTCATTTAATTTTGATTAAAATTATTAGATTAAATTATTTCTATTTTTTTGTTTTGTTTTCTGACCTTTTTAATTATTTAATTTATACATTAATTTAACCAACAACAAAAAAAGAGTAATAAAGTGTACAATAAAGTACAATCAAAACCTTATATTATAATCACATTGCATTTGAATAAAGTTAAAGGTGTAATCTGCCGGTTGTCCTGCAGGTGTCCTCATAAATCTGTCTTCTTACGATGCACTTGGGGATGTACGATTACTCCAGAGCACTCGTAAGATTTTCAAGTGCTACTTAAGCTACGATGCTTTTGGGAAACAGACCATAATATTAAGATCAGTCGTACGATCGTTTTTACGATCAATTTAGGCTTACGATGCTTTTGGGAAACGCAGCCCAGGGCCGGGTTTCCCGATAACGATGTATCTTAGCTCTTAAAGGGATACTCCACTTTTTTTGGAAATAGGCTCATTTTACAACTCCCCCAGAGTTAAACAGTTGAGTTTTACCGTTTTCGAATCCATTCAGCCGATCTCCGGGTCTGGGGGTCCCACTTTTAGCATAGCTTAGCATAATGAATTGAACACTGATATGGCTAGGAACTATACTCTCATTCCTGCGTAATAATCAAGAAACTTTGCTGCAGTACCATGGGTGAAGCAGGCGTAATGATATGACGCAGCGCCTGAAAATAGTCCCCAGCTCAGTAGCCTATTATCAGGCAGCATGCGCTGCATCATATCATTACGCCTGCTGGACTCATGGTACTGCAGCAAAGTTTCTTGATTATTACGCAGGAATGAGAGTATAGTTCCTAGCCATATCAGCCTAGAAAATCGCAACTTTTCATTTTCCGTCGGTCTTAGTACACGGTTTAACTACAGAAGAGTCAAGTTTTAAATAGGAAAAATATTGAAACTCTTTGTTCATTTTTTTGAGAGAGATGCTAACGGTCTTGTCCGGTTCAATTCATTATGCTAAGCTATGCTAAAAGTGGGACCCCCAGACCCGGAGATCGGCTGAATGGATTCGAAAATGGTAAAACTCAACTGTTTAACTCTGGGGGAGTTGTAAAATGAGCCTATTTCCAAAAAAAGTGTAGTATCCCTTTAAGAGCGCTCTCTACGTGCAAGGTTACGAACGGCAGGTGTCCTCATAAATCTGTCTTCTTACGATGAACTTGGTGATGTACGATTACTCCAGAGCACTCGTAGATCTACGAAGATTTTCAAGTGCTACTTAAGCTACGATGCTTTTGGGAAACAGACCGTAATATTAAGATCAGTCGTACGATCGTTTTTACGATCAACTTAGGCTTACGATGCTTTTGGGAAACGCAGCCCTGAACAGTTCTCTCTTCTCAGCGGCGCAGAATTCGTGCATTTCCTCTGTGAAATTCAGGTTTGTGTATGTTTTATTTTATCTATAAAATCATTACTGTGCTTTAAATAATTGTATTTAATGCAAAACAACATAGAGGCGTAATGTGACACCTAAACGAGAGTCGCACCAGTCTTTTCGCGTGATTGAAATGCCTTGCATAAAAGGCTTTATTCCTAATGATAATGAATATAATTAATTTGGATGATAAAATGTCCTCAGAACTGTGCACTGTTTGTTTATTGGCAGGTTATGGAGTCAGTCACTCTCAGTATCTTTCGGCTATGAGTGAAACGCAGGACGGCGGTCTAAAGTTAGAAGTTCACCCGCAGAGCGCGTCTGCTCTGACATCTCCGGCGCGAGAGCCAGCGCTGATCCGGTGGAAATTGGACAACAGACAGGGCTGCGTTTCCCAAAAGCATCGAAAAGATGCGAAAGTTCGTCGAGACAAACTTTAAGTTGGCTTGAGAAAGTTTGGACCAGAAAGTTTGAAGAAGTTTAAGTAGTCTGAAGTTTAAATTAGTTTAAAGTTTAAATTTATTTGAAGTTTAATTTAGTTTAAAGTTTATTTTAGTTTGAAGTTTAAATTAGTTTAAAGTAGTTTGAAGTTTAAATTAGTTTAAAGTTTAAATTAGTTTAAAGTTTAAATTCATTTGAAGTTTAAATTAGTTTAAAGTTTAAATTAGTTTGAAGTTTAAATTAGTTTAAAGTAGTTTAATCAAATTTAATTTTAATTTCAAATTTATTGTGAAATTAACTTAATAATTATACATTATACATATTAACAATTATACATTTTATATCTTCCAGCTTACCTCTAATAATCTGCTGTGTAGGAGCTGCGTCTGCTCCGCAATGAAGTGGGTTGTGGCTGTGAGCAGCTTTTAAGGGATTCAGGTTCCGCGCATCTCGTGGTCAATTTGCCCGTTTTGATAAATATTTGTAACTTGTAGGCTAATTTTGTTTATTTATTGTAATGAATATTTTAAACGTGTGATTCATTTTATTTATTGTAATTAATATTTTTAGCTTGTAATTAATTTTATTTTAAATGAAAGGCTGTCCGCAGCTTTTAACGGACTCATCTCTCCTGCGCTGTTATGGGTAGGCCTAATGCCTAAACATTCCCTTTTGATGAATAGTTTTAACTTGTAAGGATTTAAATTTAAAATAAATCCCTATTAAAACGTATTTGCCTTTGCTATTCATTGTTTTATTAAATTAATTACAGATCAAAAACGATCTGACGAAACCATGTTGTCCCAAATCGACACAGATTTTTTTTTTTTTTTTACTGACTTCTGACAAGTAGGCTAGTTGTTGCCTAATGTACCCTATTAATTAAACCTTTCTGGGTTTTTTTTTTTTTTATTAAATTAATTACGGACTAATTAATTAAGTGGACTGTGGCTGTGCCAGCTTTTAACGGACGCGCATCTCCTGCGCGGTCTGTGAGTGCGCGGGCGCGTTTTTATTTTTATTTATTGTAATAAATATTTTAAATTTGTAATTAATTGTATGTATTGTAATGAATATTTGTAACTTGAAATTCATTTTATTTAAAATAAAAGGCTTTGTACAGCTTTTAACGGACTCTGGCGGCGCGCATCTCATGCTTTCTCTGTGTGTGTGTGCACCGGCTACAATGTACTTACTGTACAAATGTACTTAATGTACAAATTTAAATCCCTATTAAATCTATTTTGCCTGCAATTTTTGTATTAAAGTAATTACGGATGTTTAAAACCGATCCACACGGATTTCCTATTACCCTTTTTGCTGACTTCGAACTTGTCTAATTGTTGCCTAATTAAACCTTTCCGATTTTTATTACGGACGAGCCACCATTTGTTATGCCCAGTGGCTTTAAAGGGTTGCAAAACATTCTGTGTCGTTTTGATGAATTTTGAATTTTATTTAAAATAAAAGGCTGTGCGAGGCTTTTAACGGACTCTGGCTGCTCGCATCTCCTGTTCTGTGAGCACGCGCGTTTTTATAAATATTTTTAACTCCTAATTAATTTTATTTATTCTAGTATTTTATATTTAAAATAAATCCCTATTAAATGTATTTTTACTAATTAAACTTGGGTATTAGGTTTTAGTATTTAAACGAATGTAACGGCTGGCCAATTAGACTGTTGAATGCTGCATAACTAATGAGCGATCATTCTGGAATTTTCCAGGCCTGCTGTTTGCGTTGGGTGAGTAAGAAAAGATGTCTTAAGTAATTAAAATGTGTGTGGGTCAACGATTTGAATGCAGTTAAACGTATTGGATTATAAATGTTTATAACTGCTGAAACACGAATAATAGTTTATTTCCATTAAGCATTGCGATATTATGTCTCTCGTCTTGAGGAGGATTGTGTAACGATTTCTGTCTTCCGTCTAATTTGTTCGTTATGTTAAAAACATTCACTTATATCCCTAGTATTCGTTATTTTGATATTAGATTGAACTTTTTGTTCCTGTTTAATGCGGACGCCGTCAGATACGCTTTTGGTAAACGTAACGTTAATATCGGTTTCATTCATACTCGACGCCGGGGGGCGCTGAAAGTCCACAAGTTAGACTAAAGTCAGTCATAAAACACATGAATCAGTCACGAATCGTTCCAGGGCACAAAAACGAGCCGCACCTGCGGCTGATCTGATTGCTCGATAAGCAATCACACCAGAACAGTAGACACAGAATGAACAGGCGAACCTGCGAACCGTGACACACTTATTTTCCACAATGTTCTGTACACAGATGTAAAGTACAGTAGGCTACAATGTACTTACTGTACAAATGTACTTATGTACAAATTTGTACATTAAGTACAAATATTCCTCTCATAAATTACACTTTATGTCAAATAGTATACAGAAAACTGACACTTTCAAGTGCATTAAGGCACACCACATTGTGCACATTTTTAAAAAGTGCACTTACATATGTTTAGAAATATTGTCATTAAAGTGTACTTGCTTTAACTAAAACTTAAGTGAGGTTTATTACAAAGTGCATTTTCTAAAAGTGCACTTACATGTGTTTAGAAATATTGTCATTAAAGTGTACTAGTTTTAAAACTTAAGTAAGCTTTATTACAAAGTGCAATATCTAAAAGTGCACTCAAGCATGTTTAGAAATATTGTCATTAATGTATCCTTGCTTTAAGTAAAAATTAAATACCCAGGTGAAAAAGACGTAGTATTAAATGTATTGAAATACAAATAGTATGTTTATAATACATTTGTATTACCAACATGCTTATTTGAAGTGCATTAAAAATACATTGAATTGCATTTTAATATATTTATAAAAAGTATACTAGAAGTACATTGGCAATAAATATATGCTTAATTATATTTTAAATAAATATGCTAAACACAAGCATAATTTTAATATATTTCTAACAAATGCACTAGAAGTACATTGGTAATAAATATATGCTTAATTATACTTTTAAGAAATATGCTAAACACAAGCATAATTTCTAGGTAAGATTTGTATTACATTTACGTTTACTTTGCCAGTCGTATTTTTGAATATAATTTAAATATATTTCTAACAAATGCACTAGAAGTACATTGGTAATAAATATATGCTTAATTATACTTTTAAGAAATATGCTAAACACAAGCATACTTTTAATATCTATATTTATCTATATTTAAAAATTTTTTTTATCTAACGTTAATAGAAAACTTAACGTTAACTGTTAGTGTTGTTTTTATTTTTTCCCCATCTTCAAGTTTGCATGACGTGTGACATTTGGAACCTCATTATGTTTCTAGGTAAGATTTGTATTACATTTACGTTTACTTTGCCAGTCGTATTTTTGAATATAATTTTAATATATTTCTAACAAATGCACTAGAAGTACATTGGTTATAAATATATGCTTAATTATACTTTTAAGAAATATGCTAAACACAAGCATACTTTTAATATATTTCTAACAAATGCACTAGAGGTACATTGGTAATAAATATATGCTTAATTATACTTTTAAGAAGTATGCTAAACACAAGCATACTTTTAATATATTTCTAAAAAGTGCACAATAAGTAGGCTACATTGGTAATAAATATATGCTTAGTTAAATTTATAAGAAATATGCTGAACACAATCATACCATTTGTGTGAAGTTTTAGTGTATTTTAAGAAAACATACTTATGTTGCTCTTACTTAAAGTACATTTGTGTAACTTGTGTAAGAACATAGCAAAATGATTAAGCTTTTAGTGTGTTTAAAGTACTTTAAACACTTAGGACTAGTGCAATATATTTGTAATATTTATGATTTTAATATTTTAGATTTTTGTATAATGTACCAACTTCTAATGTATTATAAACATTTGTCAACTATTATTAAGCATTGTAATAAGCACTTAAAATTAATGTTGTTCACTTTTACTTGTTTGTAGGCTATACTTGTAAAAGGGTGTTGTCCATTACATGATATGTTTTTACTACTACTGAAATTCCCACAAGGATATCAACATCATATTATTTTAAATGCATCATATGGCGCTTTTCCATTACCAGTACTGACTCGACTCGACTCGACTCAGCTCGGCTCGGCTCGCTTTTCGCTCCGTTTTCCATTGCAGATAGTACCTCCACAATAGTACCTGGTCGTCATAGCGACGCCGCAGGAAACTGCCGTGACTTAATCTTTTACGCGAGACGCGCGAGATACACCCGCTACCCACACACACAGGACAATGGAGGAAATCGAGTGTATTTTTATTCAGGATACTCCAGCTGTGTCCCAAAGTGAAGGCTGCATCCTCCGAAGGCCGTATTTGAAGGCCGGATGGCCGTATTTGAAGGCCGATTGCGTCACCGCGGCGCGACGAAGGACGTCCCAATTCAAAGGCTGCATCCTTGGAAGGTCGCATTTGAAGGCCGATTGCGTCACGCGGCTCGATGAAGGCTGTCCCAATTCAGTTCTGCATCCTCCGAAGTCCGTATTTGAAGGCCGGTTGCGTCATCGCGCCGCGACGAAGGCTTCCCTGATTCAAAAGCGACGCCAAATGCACCCTTCGTTTCCCCGTGAAAAGAAGGATACATAAATGGACACTTAGCGGCCTATTCTACCCTATTCTACCCCATAAGTCATTGCGCGCCGTTGACGACAGCATTTATTTACTTATTTTTAAAGGCGGCCGAGACTAGAGATCGGTGGTGGACAGCAAATTCACATTTAAATGTAAGTATTATGTTTTAATTTACTCAAATAGCTAGCGAAACCAGAGTTAAATTTCTTATAAACTTCTTCTTAACTCCTTCGTCACCATTGCGTGGCTACATTTATCATGTAGTTTTAGGCAAAACTTGTGGTAATAACGTTATTAGTTTAACGACCTATTTGTAATATTTGCACTTGTGTATTATAAGAAATATCACTCACCCAATAAAGCCCAAAATAATAAGAAAAGCAGTAGATAAGGCAATGGGGTTTCACTTTTATGTGTTTTTGTAGTGCTGTCATGCTATTTGGTTTTAACCAAATTTTAGTATACAGAAATATGATTTCTTAAGTATTTTGTATGCATGTCTTGATGTGTCATATTTTGCAGTGTTAACAATGCACTTAAGATTGCTCCTCTGTGTTAAGTACCCTTTTCTGCTTTTTTTAGAACAATTCAGGAAAAAATGGGTTTATATATATATATATATATAAGAAAAGTAATACACACATCTTTGCTGAAATGTATTGTCCTGTTGTTGTTAACAAGCCATGGTTCATTTGCTCTGCCTTTAGGATTGCAAGTGTCCTGGGACAGGAGAGGGTGTGAGTGGGAAACCCACTGCTGAAACTTGGCCCTGGTTTGTCCTCATGGATGAGGTGTTGGGACAGAGGCATTGCACCAACCCCCCTGTCCTCATCGCCTCAATCCCTGAGGACAGACCAGGGCCGAGTTCAGTAGTGGGTGCCCACGGTGAGGAGGAGCCAGGGGCAGCAGCACCAGCACCACCAGTAGCACCAGCAGGAGCACCAGCACGAAGGCGGCGAGACAGGACGGGTTTTTGAACTTGATCAGAGAAGAAATGCAACTACAGAGGGAGGCAGAGGCGAGGAGTGCACAGGAAAGAAGGGAGAGGATGGACAGGCTGTTTTCTCTTCTTGAGAGAATGATTGAAAAATGTTCTACATATTCTTGTTTAACTTTTTTCACTTTTATTTTTTAAAATAAAAATTATGTACATTTATTTTTATGCTACTTTAATTGTGTAAATAAAAGAGAATGAATTGTTCTGGACATTGTTTATTTTTGTAATGACAGTAATACTTTCTGCATGAAACAAATTCTATACCTTTTTATTTTTTCAAATAAAATTGGTAAATGAAAATCATTTGTTCTATAGGCTACATTAAAGCACTTTTTCCAACTATTTACAAAATACGTTAAACATATCAAAATCAACATAAACATTTAATTTTACAATACATAAAATAAGAAAAAAATTATGTAGACTCTATTGAGCTGAGCTGCTGGACCGGGATGGGCTGCCCCTAAGGCCTCCTGCTGGTGGGACATCATCTGGGATTGTCTCCAGAGCGTTTGAGTGCATATTTCCACTATCCACTAAGTTGTCTACCAACAGGTTTGCAGGGCTGATTCAATCGACGGCTTTCTGAAAAAAGTACTTTTAATAACTACTGCATTTATATTAGGCTACTACTGCATTACTGCGTATATGTTGCATTTTACTTCTGTATATTTTCAATATACAGTAATATCTGGTTGTTACATTATATAGCTACTTTTGTGTAGTTTAATGTAATCATATTGTGATGTGAGGAAAAAAGTACTTCAGTAGGTTACTTCACATTTGTAAGTGAATACTTAACGAAATATGCAGTTCCGAAAATTAAAGTAACAAAATTAGTCACAATATTAACAAATTGTTGCTGCAGCGTCCCATATCAAAGGGCGCATCTGACGCGCTCGGACCGGTCTAGCCTACGAAGGATTGTTCTTGTCGCCTGGCAACTGTGACAGCTGCCAATGACGAGCGCGAGAAATACTGGACTTTTTATATTCAATTGGGTTTTGTATTCAAACAGGGCTAAACCGAAAATACATGACCTGGCAGTGCCGGGGCTAAAACATCCTCACCATGTCCTCAAGTAAAATATAAAACATAAAAATGACAATAGCCAATTCTGGCTCCATAGCTGTTTACTGTATCAAAATGAATGATCAGGATAGTAGCTGTCCTCTCGCACTGTTGCTTGGCGCCAGGAGCGGTGATCGGGAACACCTGGCTGCGCAATTAGGAAATCCAAGGAAGGCTACATGGAGCGTCCTTCAGAGGACGCATAGGCTGCATCCTTGAAGTCTGCGTCCTTCGAAGGATGCAGCCTTCAACATTGGGACACAGCTTCCGTCTGGTGCGTGCAATGATGACGCAGTGAATAGTGACGATTCTCTCTGACCAATCAGCAGTCTGCTGTGTTTTCACGTCACATTTTAGTATCGCCTCAGCTCGCTCAGAACCGCGCCGGAGGTGGTACGAAAAAAAGTACCTGGAAGCAGGTACAGGTACAACTTTTACACAGTGGAAAACCAAACAGAGCCGAGTCGAGTCGAGCCGAGCCAAGCCGAGGCGAGCTGGTACTGTGTAGTGGAAAAGCGCCAATAGATACATTTTCCAAAGACGTTTAAATGTTGTCCAAAAATATGTTGTACTTGTTTAAATTTGAAAAATACGAATAACACACGTGACTAATCCTGATTGGTTCCAGAGCCGTTGAACGGCTGTGATTGGTTCTTGTGATAATGAGCTCACACCTCACTCTGAGCTTGCTGTGCGTTCCTTGAATGTGATTAGATTTCTAATAATTTAAACTGGAGCGATCGTGTTTCTTTAGAGGACTGGGAGGAAACCACGTTTTTTGCGATTAACTTTTTCAAACGTGAACAGTTTTGGTGAATCATCAGAGGGATATAAGTTAAATCTCTCAGGTTTCATTAGCCTACGATATTTAAGTTTTTCTTTCGAAGATTAACGGAATTCTTAAATGTTTTGCAACTACTTAATCATGAGTGATCATGACAGCATTTAGATTTTTAAAAAAAAATGTATCTAACGTTAATAGAAAACGTAACGTTAACTGTTAGTGTTGTTTTTATTTTTTCCCCATCTTCAAGTTTGCATGACGTGTGACATTTGGAACCTCATTATGTTTCTAGGTAAGATTTGTATTACATTTACGTTTACTTTGCCAGTCGTATTTTTGACTCGGTGTAACAGCATGTCTTTTTCAGTTCAGCTACATTCAATTTGACCAATCAGAGCCAAGCTTTTCAAGTCGAAGTCGAATCAGACTCGAAGAGATGAAGATACTGCTATCAGAAGTTACTGGTAAGTTTTAGTTGCTGTTTGCATAAATAAATAGCTCACTGTGTAGGTTTTTTCAACATTTTTTTCCCCAACATTTTTTCCTAGTTTCCTAGTCTAATTTGTGTAATTCATGTAAAAATCTTTTTATTTAATTGTTTTTTGGGACAGCAGCAAGTCACTTGTCCTGGCTTAAAATATTTAGCACTACTTCTAATTTCCTTAAATCTTTTTTAACAGAGGTGAAGAGTGTGTATGTGTTTCTGTACATCACTTTCTTTTCTTTTTTTTGCTCTCAAAGTCAAAGGGGGCTGACTAAAACATTAATGCTAAAAATAAAGATTAGCATTTGTTGTACATTATAATTATTATTCTTGTTGGCTCTTTTTCAGTTAAACAGTTAAATTGCCCTTTTTTGCTGTGATACAGTGACATACCATGTAGACTTCACAGTTGTTCAAGAGATATTTTATTAACTCCTTTTCTGAATTACATTAACATTTTATATTGTCTTAAAATATATGAACTAAGCATTACATGCCATGTTAAAGAATTCCATTTTTACCAGGTGAAAAAGACTTACTATTAAATGTATTAAATATGTACTTAAAGGAGCTGTATGTAAGATTGTGGCCAAAACTGGTACTGCAATCACTTTCAAATTACTGTAGAGCGGTGTATCCCCTCCTCCTCCCCCCTGACTCGAGGTTGCCAGATAGGCTGCAGGATCCAGCAGGAACGTAGGCTGCTATGTAGCTGTGCTAACTAGAGCAGAGCTGGCAACCCCGACGCCGAAACACTACTGACTTCGTGATTGGTAGATAGGTGGAGGGTGGCACTTCAGGCCAAAACACAAGATGACAACATCAACATCAGTTGAGGGCTGCAACTTCACTTTTTAAATGACAATATCCTGGCCGGACTACTGTTGTAAGTGATATAAGTATTTGAAATGAACATGATTTCTTAATATATCAGGGCCATTTTATGATTAATTGAAATACATTTCTTACATACAGCTCCTTTAAGTATGTTTTTAGTACAAAACAAATGTACTTTAATGCATTTATAATACATTTAACAGTACGTCTTTTTCAACTTGTATGTACAACATAGGGAAATGTCAAAACATCATACTGTGTTGTAATAAAAAACGTCTAGGTTACGACCTCTGTTCCCTGAGAACAGGGAATGAGACACTGCATCGATGACGCTATGGGGAACACCCTCCATGTGAACCGGTGTTTGAAAAGCTGTACAATCACGGCAATAGAATTTGACTGGCGACAGCCTATGACACTACTAGTGCGACTCAGAAGTATTAAAGAGGCGCCTAGAGAACATCGTTCCCCAATAGCATCATCGAAGCAGTGCAAGTTCCCTTTTGAAAGGGAACAGTTACTTTTTTAACAGAGGTTCATTTTGCTTTAATATAAAAATAAACTCATCTTTTTCCCCTTTCACAGACACTGTGATCAAACAATTTCCAACATGTCTGAGGTGCGACCACTGATTCGAAGGAAATGCAACAATGAGGCAAACTCAAAGACCAATCACTCCAATTCACTTGAAGGATGAAGATGGTTTGAGTTGTAACAGTACTGTAACTGTTTGCAGCTATTAATGACTGCACTTTATTGACTGTAGTTAGGTTTATTTATATTTATGTTAATGTATTTTTTTTTTTACAGTTTACATATGCTGCTGTACTGATGTACACTGGGTGTAGTACATTAAAGTTTACTAGCTTTCAAAGTGTGTGTGTGTTTTATACAAATATTTTTTACTGTGTGTTTTATTGAATGATAATTTTCCACTGTATTTGTAATACAATAAAATATATTATTTTCATAATTTTAGCATAAATGAGGCAGAAAATGCTACTGATAACACAGTAATAGTGTACTTGACTACTTTTAAAATGCACCATTAACATATTTAATTATGTTTTATAAAGGTACTGTTAACATAGTTAAAATATATTTGAAATAAATTTACTATATAAAAAATATGTGAGCAATACATAAATATGATTTGTTATATATTCTTTTATTTTAAATAATTTGTGTATTTAAAAATGCATTAAAGATGGGTTCAATTGTACTAAAAGGGTAACAAAATAAAAAATAAATAAAGCTGAAATAGTATGTTAAAAGCATATTTTAGTTCATCTTCAGTGTGTCTAACAATAGCACAGTTGAGTACACTAAAATCTTAAGTTTATCTTAAGAAGTACTAAAGAAAAACTTTTAGTATATTAAGTACAAAATTAGTGTGCGAAAATGGAGCACTTTAAGTACATTATGGAAGTGTACTTTAATCAAATGTATTTTAGTGCACTTTTTTTAACCTATTAATACATTATAAGTATAATTTGTATATATTTATTATATATTATTATTATATTTTAAATAATTTATTATTGTATTTAAAATGCATTAAAGATGGTTTCAGTTTTACTAAAAGTGGTAACAAAATACTTTTTTTTTAAAAGCTGAAATAGTATATTAAAAATACACTTTAGTTCATCTTCAGTGTGTCTCAAATAGCACACTAAGATGATCTTAAGTTTATCTTAAGAAGTACCAAAGATAAGCTTTTAGTATATTAAGTACAAAATAAGTGCGCGAAAATAGAGCACTTTAAGTACATTATGGAAGTACATTATGGAAGTGTACTAAGTGCACTTAAATAAAATGTATTTTAGTTAACTTTTTTTTCACCTGGGACTTCTGCATTCGCTTTGCGGCCCTATGTCTGCTATAACCGCACTATGCAAGTTTGCCAGATCGAATAGCGTTTCTGTAGTTCGAATGAGACATAGAAAACTACAAATTTGACTTGCTTTACGGCAAGCGTAACAATAGTCATTATTTAGTTTTTCTTTGTTTCTGATGTCACAATACTTTCATCAAATCATGCAACATACTCTACCTTGTCTGTGGACATCTTTCATTCCAAAGCCAGTGCTGCTGGATAAACAGCGAGAGTGCGTGCGACAGTAGGCTGCAGTAGGCTACATTATTTACGACAGCGCTAATGTTCAATTCCGTTTCCAACCTGTAGGGCGACCGAAGAGTAAAAGTTCTTTAGTGTTACTTTAAATGCACTTTTCAAAAGGCAGTTTGAAATAATGTGCAATAAAGTTTTACTTAAAACAAGTACACTTTAATGACAGTATTTCTAAACACACTTAAGTGCACTTTTAGAAAATGCATTTTGTAATGAAGCTTACCCAGGTGAAAAAAAAGTTCACTAAAATACATTTTAAGTGCACTTAGTACACTTCCAAAATGTACTTCCATAATGTACTTAAAGTGCTCTATTTTCGCGCACTTATTTTGTACTTAATATACTAAAAGCTTATCTTTAGTACTTCTTAAGATAAACTTAAGATCATCTTAGTGTACTCAACTGTGCTATTTTGAGACACACTGAATATGAACTAAAGTGTATTTTTAATATACTATTTCAGCTTTAAAAAAAAAAGTATTTTGTTACCACTTTTAGTAAAACTGAAACCATCTTAAATGCATTTTAAATACAATAATAAATTATTTAAAATATAATAATAATATATAATAAATATATACAAATTATACTTATAATGTATTAATAGGTTAAAAAAGTGCACTAAAATACATTTTATTAAAGTACACTTCCATAATGTACTTAAAGTGCTCCATTTTCGCACACTAATTTTGTA
Source organism: Leuciscus leuciscus (assembly GCF_965113295.1). NCBI lineage: Eukaryota > Metazoa > Chordata > Actinopteri > Cypriniformes > Leuciscidae > Leuciscus > Leuciscus leuciscus. Next base: position 27,419,822 of record NC_138746.1, read on the forward strand.
CTTAATATACTAAAAGTTTTTCTTTAGTACTTCTTAAGATAAACTTAAGATTTTAGTGTACTCAACTGTGCTATTGTTAGACACACTGAAGATGAACTAAAATATGCTTTTAACATACTATTTCAGCTTTATTTATTTTTTATTTTGTTACCCTTTTAGTACAATTGAACCCATCTTTAATGCATTTTTAAATACACAAATTATTTAAAATAAAAGAATATATAACAAATCATATTTATGTATTGCTCACATATTTTTTATATAGTAAATTTATTTCAAATATATTTTAACTATGTTAACAGTACCTTTATAAAACATAATTAAATATGTTAATGGTGCATTTTAAAAGTAGTCAAGTACACTATTACTGTGTTATCAGTAGCATTTTCTGCCTCATTTATGCTAAAATTATGAAAATAATATATTTTATTGTATTACAAATACAGTGGAAAATTATCATTCAATAAAACACACAGTAAAAAATATTTGTATAAAACACACACACACTTTGAAAGCTAGTAAACTTTAATGTACTACACCCAGTGTACATCAGTACAGCAGCATATGTAAACTGTAAAAAAAAAATACATTAACATAAATATAAATAAACCTAACTACAGTCAATAAAGTGCAGTCATTAATAGCTGCAAACAGTTACAGTACTGTTACAACTCAAACCATCTTCATCCTTCAATTGAATTGGAGTGATTGGTCTTTGAGTTTGCCTCATTGTTGCATTTCCTTCGAATCAGTGGTCGCACCTCAGACATGTTGGAAATTGTTTGATCACAGTGTCTGTGAAAGGGGAAAAAGATGAGTTTATTTTTATATTAAAGCAAAATGAACCTCTGTTAAAAAAGTAACTGTTCCCTTTCAAAAGGGAACTTGCACTGCTTCGATGATGCTATTGGGGAACGATGTTCTCTAGGCGCCTCTTTAATACTTCTGAGTCGCACTAGTAGTGTCATAGGCTGTCGCCAGTCAAATTCTATTGCCGTGATTGTACAGCTTTTCACAGCAACACCGGTTCACATGGAGGGTGTTCCCCATAGCGTCATCGATGCAGTGTCTCATTCCCTGTTCTCAGGGAACAGAGGTCGTAACCTAGACGTTTTTTATTACAACACAGTATGATGTTTTGACATTTCCCTATGTTGTACATAAGGTGAAAAAGACGTACTGTTAAATGTATTATAAATGCATTAAAGTACATTTGTTTTGTACTAAAAACATACTTAAGTACATATTTAATACATTTAATAGTAAGTCTTTTTCACCTGGTAAAAATGGAATTCTTTAACATGGCATGTTATGCTTAGTTCAAATATTTTAACAGTAGACATTCAATATAAAATGTTAATGTAATTCAGAAAAGGAGTTAATAAAATATCTCTTGAACAACTGTGAAGTCTACATGGTATGCCACTGTATCACAGCAAAAAAGGGCAATTTAACTGTTTAACTGAAAAAGTATACCCAGCCAACAAGAATAATAATTATAATGTACAACAAATGCTAATCTTTGTTTTTAGCATTAATGTTTTAGTCAGCCCCCTTTGACTTTGAGAGCAAAAAAAAAGAAAGAAAGTGATGTACAGAAACACATACACTCTTCACCTCTGTTAAAAAAGATTTAAGGAAATTAGAAGTAGTGCAAAATATTTTAAGCCAGGACAAGTGACTTGCTGCTGTCCCAAAAAAACAATTAAATAAAAAGATTTTTACATGAATTACACAAATTAGACTAGGAAACTAGGAAAAAATGTTGGGAATAAAAAAAATAAAAAAAAAACTAAACAGTGAGCTATTTATTTATGCAAACAGCAACTAAAACTTACCAGTAACTTCTGATAGCAGTATCTCCATCTCTTCGAGTCTGATTCGACTTCGACTTGAAAAGCTTGGCTCTGATTGGTCAAATTGAATGTAGCTGAACTGAAAAAGACGTGCTGTTACACCGAGTCAAAAATACGACTGGCAAAGTAAACGTAAATGTAATACAAATCTTACCTAGAAACATAATGAGGTTCCAAATGTCACACGTCATGCAAACTTGAAGATGGGGAAAAAATAAAAACAACACTTAACAGTTAACGTTACGTTTTCTATTAACGTTAGATAAAAATAAAAAAAAATAAAAAAAAATCTAAATGCTGTCATGATCACTCCTTAAAGGGTTAGTTCACCCAAAAATGAAAATTCTGTCAGTAATTACTCACCCTCATGTTGTTCCAACCATGTAAGTCTTTCGTTCATCTTCGGATCACAAATTAAGATATTTTTGATGAAATCTGACAGCTTTCTCACTCCTCCATAGGCTATCAGAGGGACCCAAACTCGCCGGTGTTACAATATATTCGGTTTCTGAAATATTTGGTTCCAGTGGGTGGAGCTATCATGAATATTCATGAGATCAAATCGCGGGCGGGGCGACCAACAGGCGAGTAGCTACAGGCGAGTGGAACAGAAATTATTAGCAAGCGCCTCAGATCGCGTTTTGCCCTAAACTACTCCTATAACTGGTCAGTGGTCACATTTTGTAAATAATGAATCGATTTTGTAGCATGTGTTTACCTTAACTACAGACCTGATCACTAGGACGCGTTGGAAGACTACAATAAAATGCATATTTCTCAATTTCTCCCAGATTAGTTGTTGTTGACATTTTATGACATCAGAACTGCACGTTTCTCAAGAATGACTTAAAAAAAACCTTTTTAAATGTGTATGATTGCATCTTTAAATAAATATATAAAAATATATTCTTGTGTTTTTATTCTGTCATACTAAATTGTCTGCATATTCAAATAGTCTTTATTGAAATTATAGGCTGATTGCTCAAGACAACACAAGAACTTGGAGTTGCATGTTTTGAATGTTGCTTTACACTCAACTGAAAATCATTTTGATCTACAACCCTCGTACTTCGAAGGCTATCATAAATGTTCAATTTAAGTTGCATGAACAGTTGTTTTCTCTTGCAGTGTTTTAGAATGTTGGTCAAATTAAGTGATAATTATTTGCATTTTCTACTGTAGTAATATTTCCCTTTTCTGACCCCATTATGTAATAACAGCCAAGTTTGGTGACCAAATAATTACTACATCTCATTATGGGTTAGGATTTGCTCCATGAATGTAGCTCTAAATTGAAACTGAGCTATAAGCATTTTCACATATATAGGAACTTGTGGTTAAATGTTTTCCAGGAGTCTGTGAGATGTTTCTTGAAGGCATGCTCTGTGTGCATTGAACAGTACTCTGGAAAAGAAACAAGTAAGAGGCCACTTTTATGTTTTAAGGCATAATTCAAAACAATGTAACAATCCAAAAGTAAGTGCACTTAACTGTAATAAAACAGACAAAACGCTAGAAAATTGATTCATTTGTTTTTCGTTTTTTATTTGGCACAGTCAAATTTCTGACGGTCGTTGAAATCATGCTGTGAATGGGAGTACCAAATTAAGGGCTTTGGCACGCAGGGCAAAGAAAAACCCGTTTCTTGTTTGGCCGATTCACACATATCCAATGGTACCAGCCATTGCAACTGTCACATTCAATCTGAAAGAGACAGTGACATTATGAAAAATTAAATGAGCAAAGTTGGAAAAAAAAAAGAACAGATTAAAATACCCAAGAGTCAATGTTGTCCTGTGTGTGAGGATATTTGTCCCCACATGACAAGCATAGGTCAGACAGGTCTTCTGTGGAAACAAAAGCATCAAGGTATTTGTGTAATGATGCATATCACTAAGCAATATCATGTATAACTTGGGTTTAAAAAAAACCCCACCAGTTGGCTGTAGCAAACACAGGCCTATGTTTTGCCGCATCAGAGCAACATCTGCGTCAGTGCATGGAAACTCCAAACTGCCCCCATTTAGAACTGCTTCAGCAAACTACAAAGAGCATTGACAAAGCAAAATCAACATTTTTATTATTTATATATATATATATATATATATATATATATATATATATATATATATATATATATATATATAATTCTGTACCTTGCAGACAAATACACCACATGAATTCCCATCCCTTTGGATGCTGTGTGGTAATGTTTGACATTGCCACTTTGTGGTTGGAGTGCCTTTGCTGGCCATAAATTCACTTTGGTAGAAGAAAAGAAGATTAATAAAAATAACAGACCAACATTTTGAGTATCTTCATACATTTGTCCTTACCTTACAACCTTTCTGCAGTGAAGCAGTGTGCCTCGGCTTTCACCAAAGGAGTTTAAATACAAAATTCTTCTTTCTTTGGGATATATCATCTGTCAAGATGGGGTCATGAATTAATGACTCACATTTAAGCCTTTGTAGTTTACAGAGAAGGATAAAAAATAAACAAATAAATAAAAAAAAAGAACAAACCAGGAGTGTCCAGTGGTTAGTCTCGTTAACTGACCCCACCAGCACATCATATGCCTCTAGATCCATCTACAGCATACAGGTATAAATGTGGCATTCCAATAACAGATTACCAAATTATCTGAGAACATGATAGTTACTTGTATGGCATCAGGATTTTTAGTTTTTTTACCCTTTTCATCAAACTGGCCTTCCTCTTCCAAATATTTGTGGCTTGAAAGGAATCCAGGACAAATGCCCTACCTGAATAATTCCTCACAAGGCAGGTCAGGTACGCATTAATGACCTGTGGTCAAAAAGAAGGATGACAGACTTGCAAGGTATAACTGTATGACTACAGAATATGGTCTATTCTAAAAGCAAAATGAAAGTGAACTACAGTAAATTGTATCAATCATGTTAACTGCAGCACAAACCTCACTTTCAAGTTTCGCCCCAGGTTTGAGGCGTTCCAAATCCCAGGTAAAGACCTTGTACGGGCCAACTTTACTGCAAAGTTTCCCACCCATTTTCCTTGCCCATATGTCTTGCAACACTACAGAGATAGTGATAGTTATAGTTATTTACATGTAGGATATATAAATTATGAAGGAAAACACGTACAACACATACCTGAAGAACAAGATATTTGGGGGGAATGCTGTACGACCGACTGGGTGACAGGACTGAAGGTAGGATGAGGTGCAAGGCCAGGTAAAGGTGGAGACTGGGTGGCAGGACTGGAGGTAGGCTGGGGGTGAAGGCCAGGTAAAGGTGGAGACTGGGTGGCAGGACTGGAGGTAGGCTGGGGGGGAAGGCCAGGTAAAGGTGGAGACTGGGTAGCAGGACTGGAGGTAGGCTGGGGGTGAAGGCCAGGTAAAGGTGGAGACTGGGTGGCAGGACTGGAGGTAGGCTGGGGGTCAAGGCCAGGTAAAGGTGGAGACTGGGTGGCAGGACTGGAGGTAGGCTGGGGGGGAAGGCCAGGTAAAGGTGGAGACTGGGTGGCAGGACTGGAGGTAGGCTGGGGGTCAAGGCCAGGTAAAGGTGGAGACTGGGTGGCAGGACTGGAGGTAAGCTGGGGGGGAAGGCCAGGTAAAGGTGGAGACTGGGTGGCAGGACTGGAGGTAGGCTGGGGGTCAAGGCAGGCAGCAGAAACGGATTTTGAAGATGGTGGGCCAGCAGGTGTTGGATTAAAAAGAACAGAACACTGTGTTCCAGGATGCATCACGACATGAGGGAGGGGCATGGGAAAAAGCACATTGAGAGGTAGTGGTACATGCTGCAGGAAAAGGTGTGTATAAGGCAGGGTAACAGGGTGGAGGAAAGGCATGAATTTGAGAGGTGCTTGTAGAACAGGGGACTGGGGAGTAGAATAGAATAGAATCAGGCATTTATATAGCACTTTCATATGTACTACTGTACACCCAAAGCGCTTTACAATCATATCAGGGGATCTCTCCTCAACCACCACCAGTGTGCAGCATCCACTTGGATGATGCGACGGCAGCCACAGTACAACGGCGCCAGTGCGCACACCACACACCAGATATAGGTGGAGAGAGGAGAGAGAGTGATAGAGCCAATTCAATGTAAGTGTAAGAGTAACGTGAGGGACTGAAGGCACAGTAGCAGGAGGGCAAAACTTCGTAACTTTTGGAGGAGGATCCTCCAAAAAATGAATTAAATGGTCAATATTGATTTTGGGAATTTGTTTCCCTTCATCATCCACCACATCAATGGATTTGCCCTCCACGTTTATAACGGTGTATGGACCCAAATAATCTGGGTCCAGCTTGCCCCCCTTTCTCTGCTTGCTTCTGATGTTCTGCCGCAGGGCCCTGTCTCCAACCTGAATGTCAATGGCCATTCCTTTCTCCAATTTCCTTTTTTTAACTTTACCTTGCACATTTGTAATGTTGTCCTGCACAGTTTTAAAAATTCTGTCCTGCCTTCTAATGCATTCTGTAATACATTCCTCTGCCACAATGTCCTCCACACTTCCGTTGATCTATATAAAGAAATTGGATTTGATTGGCAATAACAAAAATATTGTTTTTAAAAAAAAAATTTATTTAGATGCTTACCTCATAATTGTCTGGCACCTCACAAGGATACCTTGCCTCACGGCCAAACATTAAAAAGTAGGGCGAGAATTTGGTGGTTATTTGTTTTTTAGTTCGGAGACCGAACATTGCAGCCTCCAAATAATCTGCCCATGTGTCTGGACGTTTTCCCACAAGCTTGCTCAAAGACCTGAAAAACAAGTCTTACAGTTAATCACCTATAGTGAGTGTGAGACTTATGTGTTTCAATTAAATGTAACTGATAAATGAGTAAATATACAATGAACAGACAAGAGCAGATACATTCTTCATCTGCCATTCATGTATTTGTAACGTAAATGCCTCTGGGTTAATGCGAATTAGCTCAAGAATATAGGGAATTTTGGCAATATTAATATTTATAACGCATGGTCATAATTCATAAATCGCATATGCATTTACTTTATCAATTATAGGAAATGCCTCGTTCTGTACTGTCTGATCATTACAGTTAAGAAGAAGTATTCCTGTTTACAAAACTCCAAGAAAGTTTGTCTTCTGGCCACGAAGACAAAACCTCTTTGGGTTTATAAATTAAAACTACTCAAAGTAGTTTTATAATATAGAGCCTGTAGCTTTATAGATCTTTTGTTTCATTGACTTTATAAAAAAAAGTGGGTTTTCAAACACAGAGACAGTTAAAAGTATAAATGGGTTTATTAATAAAATGGCACACGCTAGAGATTATAAGCTACAAATATAAACGTACGTAAAATGCAAACGATAAAACAGACAAACATTTAACCGAACAAAAACATAAAACATAGCATGACGTGATCGGAATGAATGACATGAAAGAAAGAAAGAAATAGAGGGAAGATAGAGGGTAACTTAAATCACAGACCTAAGACCTAGACACCTGGAACAGCTTTTATAGGAATCAATATACTTGCGAGATGTGGTACTCTTTCAGTGTGATGCTGAAAAGGGGACGCGCGTGCGCGTGTCCGGCTGGTTTGCGTCTAGCTTCTTCTTCTGGGTCGTTTCGAAAAACGATGTAAAGGCTCACTTGAATTTAACGTTACCGGAAAAGTTCAGATTCGTCTCCCGGGATGGGAGAGGCTGGAAATCTTAGTTGCAAAGACCGGCTGTTACGACTCGAACATGGGTTCGTTCGATGGAGAAGGCCAGGGCCTCCTTCAGATGTTCCTTGGAGAAGCGCTGCGCCGGGGAGAAGAAGGTCCGAAGAGAGGAAGTTGAGTTGGAAGCGATAAGAGCGGAGGAAGAGAAGAGAGCGAGATGAGGGGGCTTCTGTGTTTTATCAGACATCTGTTTACGCCCCCTTCCCGAGGCTCAGCGAATCAGATTGTCTTTTTTATCTGAGGCGGGAAGAATTCTGTGTGTTAATGCAGCCCGACCCCACGTGTGGAATCACGAGGGGGCAAAATATGGTATTATGCTCGGGGAATTAAAAACGCATGGAACAATAACGTTTATCACAGTCCCTTATCAAAAATCTCCTTCGTCTTGCGACGGGGATTAAAACAACACCAAAAACGAATAGTGACAAAGATAGCAACACAGAGATACGTTCATATGCATCATTACACACAAATAAAGTTTGATTAAACACACAATAAAGTTGTCAGTGTTTCCGTTATGGCAAGTGACGACACTTTGAGAAACATAGGAATACGTATCAAACATTTAGTGGCTTGTTATGTGGAAGAATATCTGTTTCCAAAGTTCCAGAGTGTGTGTGTGTGTGTGTGTGTGTGTGTGTGTGTGTGTGTGTGTGTGTGTGTGTGTGTGTGTGTGTGTGTGTGTGTGTGTGTGTGTGTGTGTGTGTGTGTGTGTGTGTGTGTGTGTGTGTGTGTGTGTTCTGGAATGCCTTTGAGGCTTGGGTCGTAAAGTTTTATGGTCTGAGTTAGGGTTACAACAAGACACGACTGAGGAATTCCCTTCAATGAACATTTAGAATTCAAAACTATACTCTAGCAAACCAAACCTCTATCACACGTGCATATAGGAAGGTACACACATTATAAAGGAAAATAACAGATATTTCTCTTATTCTCAGTTATACACAAAAGGGTGTTTGTGTGTGTGTGCGGAATGCCATGAGGCCGTAAAGTTGGGGGATACGAGTCACATGGGCGCTGGTAAATGGGTCCTCGTGGGGCAATTATTAACCAGCAAGGACAAAGACGATGTGTTTTGCCATCACATGATCCACTTAATGCGAAAAGCAGATGCCATTGTTGTTACATATTGTTTTATCAGTTGAATGGTCACTTTCATACCTCTGAATTGTGCCATTTAATCTTTCAACCAGTCCATTGGTCTGCGGGTGGTAGGGGGCACATAAATTTCTTTTAATGCCAAGTACTTGGCAGACACCCATATTGATCTATACAAACCAACACAAGACTTTAATTATTAATATTTTTCCAATTATTCAAATTTTAAAGGCGTAATTCTCTAACCTTGTTCACAAATTCTTTGCCTTGATCAGTCAAAAGCCTTTTTGGGGCCCCAAATCTGTCAAATAGCTTGACAATGCAGGCTGTTACCTCGTCAGCACTCTTAGTCTTTAGTGGGAAAGCCTCACACCACTTTGTGAAATAGTCTACCATTACACAAATGTACTGGTAGCCCTCTTTAGTTGGTGTGAGCTTTCCCACTAAATCCATGCCAACAATGTCCCATGGCTCAGCCACCTGACAACAAAAAAAAAAAAAAAAAAAAAAAAAAAAAACACACCTTTCTTTTTTAAAGTGAGAATATTCTTCATTAAACAAACACACAACTTACCTCAATAGGGGTATATTCAGCTTTGTCCTTAATTTCAGCTTGCTTTTTCTGGCATGCTGCACAGTGCATAACCTAAAACATTTGTTTAATTTCATTTTGATACAACAGCTAGGAAAGTATTAAGACATGAATGTCAGTTAATTGCACTCACCCAGGTTTTAATATCAATGGTCATGGCAGGCCAATAAAACCTTTTACTAATGGCATCAGTTGTCTTCTGAACACCACAGTGTGCACCAATTGGACTGCTGTGGAACTCATCAAATACCCGTTTGGCCTCCTCTGTTGAGTCCAAAACTTTGGCCAGTACACCCTCTCCTCTTTTCCGTATATAGTATAAAACCTCATCTGAAAGTAGTTGAAAGTTTTGGTAATGGAGAGACTGTCAGAGAAATCACTAAGTGTGACTTCACTCACCCTTGATTGTGAAGTTCTGTGCCCTTCTAAGAAGGACATATTTTTCATTTTTAGAAATGCCATGGGGAACCTTTCCAGATTTGTTTAACTCATACAAGGTTTGAAACATTTGCTTATCCATATTGACAGCCAAAATGACAAATCCAATAAAGATGGGTAGGCTTATTTATATGAATTGTGATTGATACTCGTTATTCTTTTAACACATCTCCATAGATAATTGGATGTTGAATGCTTCACTAACTATAATGAATGTAATTTTTTTATTGGCCAGAGCTGTGTTCATTAAAGAATTGAACAGAAATTCAAGTCACAAAAGAACTTTCTCAGGTGTGGTTGATCATGGGCATATAATTAAAAAAGTAATTTAAAGAAGAGCATATACCATGCTAATAATATAATACAATATACATAAAGTAAACTAAATATCCTAAACACTATCTATACTGTTTAAATTTGATAAACAAAAAGTATCTCCCTCAACATATTTCTGTGTAAAATGTTTTTATTTTTTATTCTTGCGTTCATTAACTGAAAATTACTTTTAGATAGTGTCTTAAAAGTGTATATATTTTTTTTATTCTTCTTTTATTCAAATATGCATTTATAACTATACATTTCCTTCTTTTTTGGTATACCCGATTCTTCTACACCAATGTGTTTTTGTGTTCACTTATTTACAAAAAGATGACATAAGAATGATAACATTACTAAACTGATAAGATGTATGCCTATTTTTTTATGTTTAATGGTTAGTCATTATTATTGCTTAATTTGATAAACATTCTAAAACATTGCTAGAGAAAACAACTGTTAATGCAACTGAAGCTTAACATTCATGATAACTTTTATTAAAGTATGAGGTTTGTGTTTTAAAATGATTTTCAGATGAGTGTAAAGCAAAATTTAAAGCATGCAACTCCAAGTTCTTGTGTTGTTTTGAGCTATATGCCTAGAATTTAAAGGCTATTTTAATAATATGCAGACAACTTTGGGAGACAGAATAAAAACACAAGAATATATTTGTAAATATTTTTTTAAAGATGCAATCATACACATAAAAATTAAATCATGAGAAACGTAGCCTACAGTTCTACTATCAGAAAATGTCAACAACTAATCTGGGAGAAATATGCATTTTTTTGTAGGTGTGTTGTCTTCCAACGCTTAGTGATCAGGTCTGTAATAGTTAAGGTAAACACATGCTACAAAACCGATTCATTACTTACAAAATGTGACCAGGCAGTTATAGGAGTATTTTAGCAAAACGCGATCTGAGGCGCTCTAATAATTTCTGTTCCACTCGCCTGTAGTATTGGTTGCCCCGCCCGCGATTTGATCTCATGAATATTCATGATAGCTCCACCCACTGGAACCAAATATTTCAGAAACCGAATATATTGTAACACCGGCCCAGAATAGTTATTAAAAACATCGTTAAAATAGTCCAAGTGACTACAGTGGCTCTACATTAAGTTTATCATGCGACGACAATACTTTTTGTGCGGAAAAACAACAAAAATAACGACTTTATCCAACTATTAGTGTTCTTCAATGTGGGCCTCTGACGAGAGTTCACGGGAGCGCCAGGACGCATGCGCGAGAACTGAGATTACTGCGTTCTTCTTCTACTACTACTTGTTACTGGCTGCTCACTCCTTGGGAGTATTACTGCCATCTACTGTACAAGATGACGTCCCGACATCATCGAGACCTAAATCACAATAAGTGTCGAATTCAATAGCTTACATACAGCGGGTCTTCCTCGAGAAGGGTCTGACTGCAGAGCCGCAGAGCCACAGTTTCACCCCAGCAGTTTCACCCCGCGCATGCGCAGTTTTGGTTTATATTAATATGTAAATATATTTAAAAAGACCTATATTTTTGTGAATTGGTGAATATTCCGGTGAATATTGTTTCGTGGCCACGAATTAATAATACCTCAGCAGGTTATACTAATTTGTTCCCTCGTTTTACTATATTGTGGCGACGTTGTACTCAAATTTGTAAAACGTGCTGAGGTATTATTAATTCGTGACCACGAAACAATTCACCTGAATATTCACCAATTCACAAAAAAAAGGAATAAAAAGCTGTACGAGAATAGTCGGCCTTCACTGAAGAGCTATCTTCACAGGTAAGAAAAACAGTTTAATAATTATTATTTATTCATGGCCACGAAATAATTCACCTGAATATTCACCAATTCACAAAAATAGGTCTTTAGCATTCTTTTTGGCCACGTTGTAATTCGTTAAAACAAAATGAGGGAGGGAATTAGTTCAACGTGTCGTCGTAACAACTAATTATTTAGATCAGTGGACAGAGCACATAAGAACAAACAGAGAGAGAGAGCCCCGGCCGCGCGCGCACACTCTCACCGCCTTCAAACAACACGAGCGCTGTATTGCTCTCTCTCCCTCGCGCATATCAACACAATAGTAAAAGGTCGGAAGACCGATTGTGTTTTATAGAATAGTAGTTTGTTCATATAAAGTGTTTGATTAGCAAGTACATGTTAAGGAAATGCATAATACAAATTGTATGGGTTAATGTAACGGTAAACGAACTCTGCGGGTAAAACTGTTGTGATGAAACTGGGCATGCGCGGGGTAAAATTGCTGGGGTAAAACTGGCTCTGCGGCTCTTCCTCTGCTTATAAACAGACCGTTTTGCGCTTCAGGTGTGATGAAGTATCCGGTCACTCTGAAGTGATGGGTCCGGGCTGAGGACCCAATTAGTATGCCAGTAGTATGCCTGATCTAAATCTGTTCTCGCGATAACTTGTAGCTAACGTGAGCTGTTTTAGTGTTATTATGTGGTAGCTTTATGTAGAATGCTAAATCCCGCTGCTATATGCAAGGTAAGATTAAATTAAATTGTATATGTAAATTGTGTATATTCTATAGCTAATATTTAAAATCTCAAGTTGCGTCAATAGCAGGAGAAAGACCGCGAAATTTAAAAATACTACTGTTAATGTGTCACGAAATGTAGTTTTAAGAGTTTTTTAGTAGATAATGTAGTTGTTTCAATATCAAATATGTTGTTTGTTTATACAGATAGCGCCTATTTAAAAAATTGATCTGATGTTTTCGGAGATGTGAGATCCAAGGGATCACCGGGTGCTCAGCGATCATGTATCTCGCCTGGAACAGCCTTACCTCGGCTAGTTCTGCTGCAGTCTGCCGCTGGCTTATGTCTCTAGTCTAGTGGTTAAACATGAGATATAATTCGTCTTGTGTAGGCTATATCTAACGGACGATCTTTGATATCATTAATCTATAATTTGCTCCCTGGCAAATCGTTTTGGCTGAGGGCAAAGTTTTAGTTTCATAACTTTATATAACGTTAAATTATTTAGGCTATTTAGGGGTTCAAGCATGAAATGCTGAAACCCTATTGTAATTGTAAGGATTCGTAAAACGCATCGTGCAGGCCAAACCGTAAGGCCTAGAGACGTGAAACCTGGCCAGATGGTAGGCCTCAATTTGGGGACAACCTATCAGAGTATGACCCCAATTGGCCCATAGGCCATACAGCAACCAAAAGTACTAAATCGCTCATAACTCTTAGACCGTTTGTCCCAGGATCAAGTGTCTTATATCGTTGGAATCCTTGGCTCAACGCGGACAAAATGGCTATCTCCGATTTGGATGTAGGCAGGGAAAATTTTCTGCTATGTCGAATTTTGTCCAAAACCTACTTTTGCGAACTAGTCCCTGGTTTTTGGCCCGATCGGAACCAAACCAGTCTAGGACAATTCTCTGGACTCTCTAGATCAATAATTATCGAAAAAAAGTTTAACTTTGGCATTTGGGTGGCTGTAACAGGGTCATTTAGAAAAGGGGCGTGGCAAAATACACTAAAAAGCCTATAAATCCCAAATGAAAACTCGGAACTTCACAAAAATTGATGAGCATATGTGTCATAACATGGTGAAGAAGCATGCCGAGTTTCATGCAGATCGGACCATAGGTGGCGCTATAAATGGCAAAAAGCTTCCATTCTTATTAGGGGTTCAAGCATGAAATGCTGAAACCCTATTGTAATTGTAAGGATTCGTAAAACGCATCGTGCAGGACAAACCGTAAGGCCTAGAGACGTGAAACCTGGCCAGATGGTAGGCCTCAATTTGGGGACAACCTATCAGAGTATGACCCCGATTGGCCCATAGGTGGCGCTACAGCAACCAAAAGTTCAAAATTGCTCATAACTCTTAGACCGTTTGTCCCAGGATCAAGTGTCTTATATCGTTGGAATCCTTGGCTCAAGGCGGACAAAATGGCTATCTCCGATTTGCTCGCCCGTCAGCGCCAATTTCGAGTAAATTGCATTTTTTTGAAAAACCTATTTTTGCGAACTTCTCCTAGGTTTTTGGCCCGATCGGAATCAAACCACTGCAGGAATATTCTCTGGAGTCTGACAATCAATAATCATCCAGACAATTCAAAATTTCAATTAACGGTCGATAAGGGGAACCAAAATATTTGATGGCACCAGGGCCACTTTTACTAAAACGGTTATAAATTGTGAACGGAAAGATATTTTTTTGCTAAACTTGGGGTACATCTTCCTGAGCTCAATCTGAGATCACTTGAAAAAAATCGCAACAATTGGCCACTTGGTGGCACTATAAAACGGTTATAACTTGTGAACGGAAAGAGATATTTTCGCAAAACTTGGGACACATGTTCATGAGCTCATTCTGAGGTCATGTGAAAAAAAATCATGACAATTGTCCACTTGGTGGCACTATAAAATGGTTATAACTTGTGAGCAGAAAGAGATATTTTCGCTAAACTTGGGTCACATGTTCATAAGCTCAATCTGAGTTGACATGAAAAAAATCGTGACAATTGGCCAATTGTTGGCGCTATAACAGTGAAAAAAATCATGAAAATAGCTATAAGCGCACCCAACTGTTAGTCTACTGAAAATTGGCACGCAGTGTCTTTGTCCAGGGTGCCATGATAGTCTATGAGAACATTGGTGTATCTCAAAAAACTCAGTATACGTCATTGACACAATGCCAGTGTTTTTTCACAGGAGTGACCTCCTAAGACTCCTGAATCCTTGCCGAGTCCAACAATACCAAGCATGCCAGGTTTCGCCTTATGGTTTTTATAAGTGTCATTTAGAGCTTTAAAAAATTGTGTTTATCTTCAAAGACGTTAGTCCGATCGAGACAACAACAAAAAAACAAAGGAAATTTGAAAACATAGGTAAATAGCTAAACAATAACGCCAAAATGTTAAAATTATGATAGGAACTGACAAAAAAATGAATTAAATCCAATCAATTTCACCCATGGATCATTTTGATGCTCTCACATGTTTGAAACGAACAATGATGGATTGTGATGAAATTTGTTTTGAATTGGGACTGGCGAATCCCCGTCCATACTGTCAATGACCGGTCGCAAAGACCCGCCCACTTTAGTTACTGTTGCTATGTCTGACAAGCGACGCCACTCTCACACCACACCAAGTTCTCACGCAGTGAAAAATACATTGCGGATCAGAAAAAAGACTGCGCGGTGACAGACAAGTACTTTTGATATGAAACAAAGTCTCACCTTTCAAATGTAGTCATTTTTTAGAGACATTTAACAATAAATACCGTTTTGTGACTCTTTAATGTGTCTGACAGATCGCTGTAGACTCGAGGCTCAGTTAAAGCTGCTTGTGAACCGATCATCTCTTCCTTCTAGTTAATTTATAGCATTAAAATAAACATGAATGAACATAAAAGGAATGTTGTTTTAAAGTGCTAAGACGTCAGTACACTTTGTTTTTCAACTTTAAATCCTCCTATGTTAATCTACTAACTCTCCTGACTGCTTTGTTGGACAAAATGGCGGATTATGATTAGTCAGATCGCCTGTCAATCAAACTCCCTGCGAAGGGTCAATTGAGAATGCCTGTGCGCACAATCCTGATCTAATCGACAACTTTGCAGTTGCACATAGGAAAGCCCGGAAAATCCCGCTATAATGTAAGAGAGCATCTTTTTCATGTATTTGGACTTAGGCCTAACAATGTTTTATAGTGCGCTGTCCCCATTGTTTTTTTTGTTGTTTTTTTGTTTTGTTTTTGGTGAGCGTAGGCTACTCCTGATTTTGTTAGTCATCTCATCTCTTATATGCTGTGTATGATCATATCCTGCCCTATTCATGGTAGCCTACTCACGGACATTGCGTCATCAATGTCATCAATTGCGTCATCAAGGGGCCCGCCTTGATAATCCTACTTAAGGGCCCGGTGGTGGCTCGTTACGCCACTGAATATAATTGTCTAAACTCCTTATCAAAATTAAATATTTACAACAAATCTGACACATATATATGGGCACACTTTGAGTACTACTAATAAAAGTGGTGGAGATCAGGCAAGACTATAAGAAGACTAGGCAAAAGGTGCTATAACTGTAAAATCGCTTTAAAACCATATATTTCCTATGGTAAACTGCCTGTATTGGCTGTAAATTGACTTTTTCATCTCTGATGGCAGTTGTTAAATGCTTGCTAAATAAAACTTAATGTCTTTTGATGCTTGTGTGACCAGACCATAAAACTTTACGACCCAGGAAAGCAGGCATTCCAGCATTACACACACACACACTCTGGACTTTGAAACAGATATTCCCCCACATAACAAGCCACTGAATGTTGATATGTATTCCTATGTTTCTCAAAGTGTCGTCACTTGCCATAACGGAAACACTGACAACTTTATTGTGTGTTTAATCAAACTTTATTTGTGTGTAATTATGCATATAAGTGTAACGTTATGTTTCCCCAATCTTTACCCGTCATAATTGATATCTCTGTAATCCTCTCCAGCTGGCGGAGTTGAATTCCGATAGCAGAATTCAGTGATGCGCATTGTTTTATAAGTTCATATGTCTGGAGAAAATCCTCTCAAGTTAAAGTCAATCATGACTCATTCGAGTGGGCGTGTCTAACCGGACAAAGGAATCTTCCCGCTCGAAAAATCTCGACAGCTGATTCGTCCTACACGAAGGAGGGGACGGCACATTAGACACTGATAAAAGTCCAGACCTTCAGTTAACTCGCTCTCTTATCGCTTCCAACTCAACTTCCTCTCTTCGGACCTTCTTCTCCCCGGCGCAGCGCTTCTCCAAGGAACATCTGAAGGAGGCCCTGGCCTTCTCCATCGAACGAACCCATGTTCGAGTCGTAACAGCCGGTCTTTGCAACTAAGATTTCCAGCCTCTCCCATCCCGGGAGACGAATCTGAACTTTCTCGGTAACGTTAAATTCAAGTGAGCCTTTACATCGTTTTGCGAAACGACCCAGAAGACAAAGCTAGACGCAAACCAGCCGGACACGCGCACGCGCGCGTCCCCTTTTCAGCATCACACTGAAAGAGTACCACATCTCGCAAGTATCTTTCTCTCTAACAGCTGATTCCTGGTGTTTAGCTTGTAGGTCTGTGAATTAAGTTACCCTCTATCTCTTAACTCTTTATTTCTTTCTTTCTTTCTTTCTTTCTTTCTTTCATGTCATTCATTCCGATCACGTCATGTTTGTTTAAATGTTTGTTTGTTTTATTGTTTGCATTTTACGTACGTTTATATTTGTAGCTTATAATCTCTAGCGTGTGCCATTTTATTAATAAACCCATTTATACTTTTAACTGTCTCTGTGTTTGAAAACCCACTTTTTTTTATAAAGTCAATGAAACAAAAGATCTATAAAGCTACAGGCTCTATATTATAAAACTACTTTGAGTAGTTTTAATTTATAAACCCAAAGAGGTTTTGTCTTCGTGGCCAGAAGATAAACTTTCTTGGAGTTTTGTAAACAGGAATACTTCTTCTTAACTGTGATAGTCTTACACTTATTCGCGGGACGAATAACGGATGACGAAACCAGTTACAGAACGAGGCATTTCCTATAATTGATAAAGTAAATGCATATGCGATTTATGAATTATGACCATGAGTCATAAATATTAATATTGCCAAAATTCCCTATATTCTTGAGCTAATTCGCATTAACCCAGAGGCATTTACGCTACAAGGCCTTAACTGCTTGAACCCCGATAAATGCTGCTTGCAGCTTTAATTATCTTTAACGTTGTAGCCTGCTGACTTATGTTTGACTGAATCGTTTTACTTACTTTATTTCTTGACTTGTATAGCTTCTTATACCTTTTAGGCTGCTTTTATAATGGCTATTATTGATCAATAAAACTGAAATTTAACAAAAAGAGACAGGGTTGTGTCATTTTATTGTATATAGCCTATGTAAGAATATTTTAATATATATGAAATATGATATCACCAACACGGCATGTATTTATTTTAATTTTTTTCATGTATGGGATGGGAAGTATTTCAGGTGTCTTGAAAGAAAGAAATCAAGTATCACTGACAAAGGCTCAAAAGAGACCATGACTTTCTAAAAGATCTTTTAAAAACAGATTGTTTGTGTTTTTTGTTTTACTTTTAGGACTGGAGAACATCTGTCAATGGGATGTCACGACTTCTTTTCTGTTTGTTAAATGCTCAGTTAGGTTTGGAATCTCTGCAAAGGAGTACCTTCTCACAACATAGCGACACTTTATAGTTAACTTAATGAATTACTAACGTAATGATAGTAGTAGCAAAATGAAAAAATATCATTGCCTTTTAATGTGTTATGTATTCTAGAGGTGGGAATCTTTAGTCACCTCACGATCCGATCCGATTCCGATTCTGGAGGTCACGATCCGATTCCAGATCGATTCTTTATCTACTTTTCCCCCCTTATTAATTCATTAGTTTACATAAGTAATTAAGTACTTTTTTAAAAATAATTACAAATTAAAAAAAATAATTAAAACAGTTGTATTTTAAGAATTTTAAACTTATATAACTTCAAAACATACAAGCAAGTAGCAAATAATAAAGAGGAGCATAGAAACATGACAAACAACAAACAAAGAGTGCTTTCAGTATTTAAGATTATCTGAACATTTTCCATTCAAGAACTGTGAGTGATTTTTCTTCATCGTACTTTTGTATTTTACTATGACATAGACTGCGGGAGATCTATTAAGCTGCATTCACGCTCGGATCTCTTTTGAAATATAAGAAGTAATGTGGTTTGTCCTGTCCGTTTAATCCCTTAAGACATAACTGGCTGTGTTTACGTTCATTTTGCACAAGTATATTAAACCACTTACATGGAGTCGCACAGCCGCTTGCGCGAGCAGTCTCGTACACAAACAAAGCGCGCGTCAGCATTTAAAATTGAAAGCAGCCTTCTGTTAGTGAGATTCATATTTTAAATATATAAGTCCACTGCATTCCAAACCACATAAATGATGACTTCGTAGAGCATTTGTAAGGAAAATACAGACGGGTGAGACAGCACACTTTAAGTGTAACATCAAAACAAGCGTGCGTCTCTCACAGCGCATCCTGTGCAACGAAGCCTGTGAATGTCCTTGTAATTCGCTTCAACCTTTCCGAACTTTATGAAAGATTATTTTACGGAAGGTTCGAGTTGTGTACGTGTGTGAGGAATTGTTAGCAAGCAGAAGACGGGTGTTCCTAAAGCAAACTCAGCGTCATCGCACATCTGGTAAAAAACTAAGCTCAGAATCGATTCTGAAATTCTCAGAATCGATCCAGAATCGTTGGAGAGAGAATCGCGATGCATCGATGGATCGATTTTTTCTCCCACCACTAATGTATTCTGTGATTTACAGTATCCGCTACGTTTGCTTATGATAAAACAACTAAATTTACATCATATTTTCTTCAATAAATAACATGATTTAAATACTGTGTGTTGCGTTCCCTCACATTACCTCTTTATGTCTCTAATACAGGTGGACATCTTTATTATAAAACTGCAGACGGATCAAACCGTCTAGTTGTCATGGATGAGAAACAGAAGGAACGAGTCCTTCGGGACTGCCATGACAACTCAGCTACAGGTGGGCATCAGGGGAGAACAAGGACATGCAATAAGATTGCAAGCCCATACTATTGGCAAGGCATCTTTTGGACGTCACGAAGTGGGTAAGATAATTGTAGACTCAAATTCCCGAACCACAAGATGGTTTCATACAGCCCCTCAAGTGTAAATAATTAACTCATGGGTACGTTATGTAGAGGCCACGACATATTATATTGAGGCCACAAGATCATATTATATTAAATACTTAATGGTGTTAAGTCGTGTCACAAAGTATACACCATTCTTTTTGATGTTTCACCAGCACCCAAACACGCCAGAGGTTCTAAACACAAAGGTAGTATCTGAGACAGATTGCTTTGTAGCAGAGGATCCGAATATTGTAATGCCAACACGGATAGTAGAGGTGACAGCAGTACAGGCAAAGGTAATTGTCTCTAGTATGAACTATAATTAAGTAATAATTCACATTATTCAAGGTATTCAATTAAGTCTGTTTATTATACATTATTTTCATAAGGTGCGGGATCACATTGAAAAAGCACAGGGGAAGCAAAAGGCAGAGTACGAGTCCCGGAAAAGAAAAAATGTGAAATCATTTCACATCCACGAAGGAGAGGAGGTACTCAAAGCAAACAAAAGAAAAGAGGGACGCAAAGGTGGACGTTTAGAGGGGAACTGGACAGGCCCTTTTGTAGTCGAAGACATTACCGGAAAAGGGGTTGCTACACTTGCA
Source organism: Leuciscus leuciscus (assembly GCF_965113295.1). Classification (NCBI taxonomy): domain Eukaryota; kingdom Metazoa; phylum Chordata; class Actinopteri; order Cypriniformes; family Leuciscidae; genus Leuciscus; species Leuciscus leuciscus. The sequence goes on from NC_138746.1 coordinate 27,440,122, forward strand.
GACAAATCAGGCAACATTCTCCGCCAGAAAACCAATGTGTCCCAACTCAAACCATTCCTGCGGCGTGACATTAACCTGAATGGTGAGAAAGGCAGTACATTACAGTAGATGGTCCACTTTTTGAAGTAAATGTTTTTAGATCCTGTTCAGCCAGCAACAGTCTGACGCAGGCGCAGCGCGCAATGTTGTTGTTTTTTATTCAAGAAAGAATTGCGGAAGGCATTGACCGTGCTCGGGACATAGACAGTATAAGATTTTTCTTAGATCGGGAGATTTTTCAGCCTTTTAAGAGAACCAATTCTGAGGTGTGGTCATATTTTGGCTTTAACAAAAGTCCTGAGGGAAACGTAATCGAGGATGGTCACCCTGTCAGCAGAACATGCACAAGAAAAAGTCGCTTCAATAGGGATCTGCCAAGTCTTGTGTGACCATTACCCACTGTTGTATAGCGAACGCAAGGTTAACTTTGACCTCAATACCAAAACTACGTCTGGGAAATGATTGGGCATAAAATGTTGTTTTAAGTTGAACTATTTTATATCAATCACTTGAAATAAATGTGAAGCTTCCGCAAAGAAAAGTTTGCAGCAAGTAGCTTTGAGCCAAAGACGAACGAACAAGTTCAAACAAGACTATTAAGAGTGACATTTAAGGGATAATCATTTATAACGTTATTCATTATACACTTATTACACAGATTTTTTTTTACCACATATTACGGGGACATTGAATTGAGATTAAGGTTTTAAATCTTACCCGTTTATAAATCCATTATGTACAGCTTACAAAACAATCGTTCAGACAAGATGATCACAACAATATTATCAAACTCTGTAAACAATAAATCAACTCTGATTTAATTTTCAATAGCAGTACAATTAAGCAGTACACGCCGAGACGGGCGTGGCTTAGGTCTATAAATACCGCTCGCAGGCATTATTTCTCGGGTTTTTCATAGTCGAAGCAACCAGAGCGCGTGCAGGCACGGCAGGATACGCAGTACTCGTTCCTCTCTCTAGAGAGAACCGAGGTTACGTTAGTAACCGAGTACGTTCTCTTACGAGAGATACTCTCGTACTGCGTAGAATTCGCTAGGGGAACCTACTGTAAAACGCTGTGCGTGCTGGGATCTGATACCATAGACTCAAGGGCGACAGCCCGGAGTTCATACAGTACATAATCACCCAGGGGACTCACAGGGAATCCTGGAAGAGAGGGGGGTTAGCCACTATCTTCCTTATAGCAGCATAGAGCAAGGATTGCAATACTCAATAGCTGCATAACTGACAGCGCCAGTTATGAGATTTTGGCCATACTAGACCGACAGTAGTCTGGCCTGTAGTGCGGGAACCTCTAGGTTGTAAAACCTTATAAATGTAGACGGAGAGGCCCAGCCTGCCGCCATACAAATATCTTGCAAGGCAATCCCACTTGACCATGCCCACGATGAAGCCATGCTTCTCGTGGAGTGCGCTTTGACACCCAGCGGGCACTGCATGCCCTTGGTTGTGTAAGCTAGCGCTATTGCGTCCACTACCCATCTGGATAGGGTCTGTTTCGAAGCGGCTAGTCCCTTAGAACGCCCGCTGAACGAAACAAAGAGCTGCTCCGTCTGTCTGAAAACAGACGAGCGAGACACATAAGCTCTTAACGCCCTGACTGGGCAAAGGGAGCTTTCGTCCATATTTCCTTCAGTGACCGGCAGGGCAGACAGGGAAATGACCTGTGCTCTGAACGGTGTATTGAGGGATTTAGGAACATAACCGTGTTTAAGATCAATCTCCTGCAAGGGCTCAAATGGATGACCTTTCATGGCTTCCAGTACCGTAGAAAGGTCCCATATAGGGACTGTGGGAGGTCTGGGAGGATTCAGTCTCTTAGCTCCTCGAAGGAAGCGAATGACTAAATCGTTCCTTCCAATAGACTGGCCGAGCGTGGTCGAAGAGAACACTGCTATGGCCGCTACATAGACTTTGAGCGTGGAAGGGGACCTGCCCTTATCCAACAGCTCCTGTAGGAAGGAGAGAACCTCCGTCACACCGCAATGCAGGGGTGACACACCACGAGCTGTGCACCAGCTAGAGAACACTGACCATTTTGAGGCATAGAGACGTCGCGTAGACGGAGCTCTGGCCTGTGTGATAGTGTTTAACACTCCCTGTGGGAGGTCAGCGGGTACCCGTTGATGGCCCACACATGGAGGGACCACAGCTCTGGGTGAGGATGCCAAATCGAGCCGTTGGCTTGAGAGAGGAGATCCCTCCTCAGAGGCACTGGCCACGGGGCGGTGCTCGCTAACTGCATCACAATTGGGAACCAAGGTTGGCTCATCCAAAGTGGGGCTACAAGCAGCACTGAGCATCCTTCTTCCCTGACCCGTTCTACCACCTGAGTCAGGAGGGAGACGGGGGGAAAAGCGTAGAGAGGACGGCGAGGCCACTCGTGGGTCAGCGCGTCCTTGCTCTTCGAGAAAAATTCTGGACAGTGAGCGTTTTCTTGAGACGCGTACAGGTCTACTTCCGCTCTGCCGAATTTCTTCCACAGCAGCTGGACTGTCTGTGGGTGCAAAGACCATTCTCCTGTCGGAACCTGGTTCCTGGACAGTCTGTCTGGTCCTATATTTAGGAGCCCTGGCACGTGCGCTGCTCTCAGCGAGAGCAGGTTGCTGCGGGCCCATATCAGGAGGCGCCTGGTTAGCCTGTACAGAGTCAGGGACCTGAGGCCGCCCTGGCGATTTATGTAGGACACCACTGAGACGTTGTCTGAACGTATTAGCACGTGGTGTCCCTTTATGAGGGGACAAAAGCGCGTGAGCGCTTTGCTCACTGCCAACATTTCGAGGCAGTTGATATGTAAGAGCTTCTCCTGCTTTGACCATTGGCCAAAAAGCGGTCTGCCCTCGAGCAGCGCTCCCCATCCCGAGGTGGATGCGTCCGTGGACACCACCATCACTCTCGAGGAAGTCCCCAGGCTTACACCTGATTGGTACCAGTCTTTTGCCTCCCAAGGTTTCAAAGCTGCAATGCATGCTTGATTGACCTTGACGCGAAGCCGACCGGAGGCCCACGCTGTGCGTGGTACTCTCTTTCTGAGCCAGAACTGCAGTGGGCGCATGCGCAGAAGGCCCAACTGGAGAACTGAAGATGCTGAGGCCATCAGACCGAGCATCCTTTGAAAGGCTTTGAGAGGGACTATCGCGCCGCAGCGGAACGAGCCGGCTGCGCGCCGAATGTCCAGTGTGCGCTGAGATGACAGGCGTGCTGTCATTAGCAGCGAGTTCAGCTCTATTCCCAGAAAAGATATAATCTGTCTGGGGAAAAGCGAGCTCTTTTCCCAGTTCACTGCGAGACCGAGATTCTCGAGGTGATCGAGTAAAATGGTCCTGTGCTCTACGAGCTCTGAGTGAGATTGGGCTAGAATCAGCCAGTCGTCCAGATAGTTCAGCACTCGTATGCCCCGTGATCTGAGGGGTGCGAGCGCTGCGTCCATGCACTTCGTAAATGTACGGGGTGCCAGGGACAAGCCGAAAGGCAGGACTGTGTACTGATATGCCTGGCCCTCGAAGGCGAATCTCAAAAATCGCCTGTGACGTGACGCTATCTGTATTTGAAAATACGCGTCCTTTAGATCTATTGACACAAACCAGTCCCCCTGGCGGACGTGCGCGAGGATTTTTCTGGTTGTGAGCATCCTGAACTGGCGCTTCATAAGCGCTCTGTTCAGCTGCCGCAGATCTAGTATGGGTCTGAGACCCCCGTCTTTCTTGGGCACCAGGAAGTATCTGCTGTAAAGCCCCCCTTCGCTTTGAGCTTGAGATAGGGGTTCTATAGCCCCTTTGCTCAACAGTTTCAAAATCTCGGCTCGAAGTAGATGAGCTACTTTCGATTCTACCGTGGTCTCGACGCGCGCCATGAAGCGGCGAGGGCGTCGGCGAAACTGCAGCGAATAGCCTTCTTTTATGATGTTCAGCACCCATCTCGAAACCCCGGGAAGCTTTTCCCACGCAGGTGCGCGAGTAGCTAGGGGCTGGATGCGAAGCACGCTCTGATCAGCTCGCGATACAGCGGCTTTTGTGTGCTGTGACATAAGCGTCGCGCTCATGACATCTGAGGCAGGGGGCACGCTGATAACAGCGGGCAGAATGCCCGCGCTCGACTCCTCCGCAGTGTTTAGCTGAGAGGAGGAGGGCTGGGCTAGTTTCATGTCTGTGTGTGGGCGTGGGCGCAGAGCAGCGGGCACATACACCACCTTTACAGCATTGCTCGCGTGAGCAGAGCATATGCATACTGGTCCTGTATTTACAGGGACCGTGAGACATGTGGGAAGTAGCGTTTGTGGGCACTGGGTAGTGGGCACTTTTGCTACATTTGAAGCGCAATCGATCTGAGTCGATTTTATGTGCGCGGGCCCTGTGTGAAGGGCTGTGCTTGTGTGTAGGAATGGGCACTGAGTAGTGGGCATTTTTTCTACACATGAAACACCGTCGGCCGTGGCCGGGACACCAGAAAATACACTCTTTAAGGGATTTATCTGGGTAGCCGTAAAAACGGCTTTTGTGTGCAGGCAAGCGGGTAATGGAACCGGCTTGTTGGCTGCTAAATACGCTGGACCAGTCACATTTCCTGGAACTGGACGAGCGGCAAGCTTTGGTGGAAGTCCGGCCGCAGCGGGACTTGGACACCGTCGCTTTCCTAGGCGTGCTAGGACGATTTCGGGGCCTCTGGCTTCAACGCAATCTTCTGCCGCGGGCCACGCGGGGCGGGGCGGCGGCCGGATGAGCGAGAGCGCGGTCTCGAGCTCTGGGTTTGGCGGCGTTGAGAAGAGGAGGCGGCGGGCGGAGGCTTAGGCTGTGAGCTCTGAGCAGACGGTTTCGCACGGCCTGCTGCAGAAACGGAGCGCTTCGGGAGGAAGTGCTTCATGGCCTGGGTCGCTTTCTGCACCTCAGCGAACCTATCGGCGAAATCTTTGACCGAGGTTCCGAAGAGGCCGGCAGGGGAAAGCGGCGCGTCGAGGAACGCGGTGCGTTCTGACTCAGTCATGTCAGAGAGCGTAAGCCACAGATGTCTCTCAGACACGGTGAGCGAGGCCATGCTCCGTCCAATGGCCTGTGCTGCTGACTTGGTGGCGCGAAGAGCGAAGTCTGTAGCGCTCCTCAAGTCCGGCACGCAGATTGCGTCAGGTCCTCTCTCGTCCAGCTGGCGGAGGAGATCGGCCTGGTATATCTGGAGCGTGGCCATGGTGTGCAACGCTGACGCGGCCTGCCCGGCGGCGGAGAAAGCGCGGCGGAGCAGGGCTGACGTCGTGCGGCAGGCTTTTGAGGGCAGCGCCATCTTAGCACGCCGTCCAGCAGAGGGCGGGCATAAGTGCGCTGCAATAGCCTCTTTGACCGGCGGTAGGGAGTGGTAGCCTCTGTTCTTTGCGTCGTCGACAGCGGAGAACGCCAAAGAGACAGAGGATCGTGTCCTGGCCGAAAAAGGGGAGCCCCAAGACTTAGCGACTTCTTCATGAAGCTCAGGAAGAAAAGGCGCTGGCTTGGATGCAGGTGAAACGCGCTCCCCAGGCAGGAAGTAGCCGTCCAGCCGGTTGTGAGCAGGCTGCTCAGGCGTAATCCACTCGAGGCCGAGGCTCGCCGTGGCCTGAGTGAGCACGCGCATGAGCTCCGCCTCAATGCTCGCTCTCTTTCCCGTAGAAGCACGGGCAGGGGGGGCGGGATCCTCAGAGCTCGCCCAATCCTCACTGCCTGATGCTATGAGAGAGCAGGAATCCCCCTCTCGTAGCAGCGCGTCGATCTCATCAGCGTCATCGACAGAAGCGGCGGCAGACCGCGGCCGCTGTCCGTCCGGAAGTGAAGCTGATGAAACCGGAGAAGCAGGCGGGCGCACCGGCGAGCTTTGACGGCTGAGAGAGAGCTCCGGGATTCGCTGAGCGTGGCGCTTTTTACGGCGCGGCACAACAGCAGGTGTGGGCGCAGTCTCGTTGAACAGTGCCAAGCGAGTCCTCAGAGTCGCTAATGGCAACAGCTCGCAGTGATGGCAGCCGCCATCAGCGAGCGCGAGAGCTGCATGTTCTTGACCCAGGCAGGAAGCGCAGATGACATGGCGGTCCCCGTCGCTGAGTGTGGCTTTGCACGAGCCACAAGCAGGCATCTTGAAAAAGACGCAGCTCTTTTAGACAGTGTGAGTCGCGCCGGCGAACACACACACACAGTGCAATAAAGGATATGGGCGCTGGATAGCGCAGCAGGAAGGCGATGAAGGCGGCGCGGCCAGCAGCTTCGTCGACTCGTCCCGCTGAGGTGCTTCTTCAACAGCGCGGCTTCTTCTCGGATCCAGCGATGTGAGTTGCTTCGCTGAAGGATGAAAAATCAGAGAAATAATGCCTGCGAGCGGTATTTATAGACCTAAGCCACGCCCGTCTCGGCGGGACGTGACGCAGAGGGCGCGAAGCGCCCTCATTGGGTCTGACGTCACTCTAGGTCTCGCTCGATAGGCTTAAGCAGTTGCCAGCAGACCAGCCAATAGGCGCGCGAGCTGCCTCGCCTATGTCTGTATGCTGCCGCAACGCGTTTTACATTAATACAAAATTAAAGGATAATTTTTTTGGCTTCAGTATTCTCGTGGAAAAGGATTTTCCCCTAGCGTATTCTACGCAGTACGAGAGTATCTCTCGTAAGAGAACTAGTAGTTCCACGAGACTTTTATATATGTTTTCTCTCAGTTAAGCACACTCTTCACATACATGTCGAAGAGCGAATGTTAAAAGGGAAAAGAAAACACTCTAAAACACTCTACAAATCAAAGTGGAAGTAAACACATTATAATAAAACAACGGTCAGCAGTAGAGCGGTCATCTTCCTCTTTGCGCGAGCAATCTCACTCTCACTGTGCGTGCGCGCTCACATAAAAACAGCATGCATACAATAACGTACGCCATAGAAGAAGTTATCTTAAAGGCACATCAACATTCATGTCATGAACACTACTTAACACTAGGTGGCCGTTACAATGGATGTGCGCGGTGTTATACTGCGTTGCTATTGACGACCGTCATTATAAGGAAGGAAATGCCACAGAATAGAATCTTGCTTTAAAAAGTGCATAGAGCTGCTTGTTTTATTTGTTGTTTGTTGATTTTCAAATATAAAACTTGTTGAAATGTCTTCAGTGTGAGCATCAACTCTTTTTGAACACTTTCATCTCGTTTTAACAAAACCGTGATAATATTGATAATCGCGATAATTTTGGTCACTATAATCGTGATATTACATTTTCATACCCTCCCATCCCTATTCAGGAGTTGTTTCAAGGAATTGTAAAAGGCTCACTGAAACCCACATGGAACAAATGGAGGCAAATGAAGACTGGAAAAATGGCAAGAGCTTTCATCGTGCCTTGTCAGCACATGTTGAGGAACTTCTAGGACACATCGACAACATTGTGTTTGAGCAAAAGAAGGGCAAAAAACTTGAACATTTCGACCTTTTAATGTGTGAATTGATTCCTGAGGTAAGCATTTTATGGGATCGTGTTGGTACAAATAAGTACTTGAATTTTTTATATCACCAAAAAAACACATCATTTTCTCACCCTGGTATCATTTGATAATATGTTGGGAGAAACTGATGGCTGATTTTTATATGTTTTGGTGAACTAACTCATTAAACTAACTCATTAAGTAATTACTTTTTTTAATCTTTTGTACAGATCAGCCTGAGACGAACGGAAGGTTTCAGTCACTTTTGGGCTGATATATCTTATCTTGTGGAGTGTGTCATTAAAATAGCCTTTTAATGTCACAACACCCCAGGTTCAACGAGCTAACTAAGTTCTGCTGCGTTGCACCTTTGGGCTTGCATATCAAAGTAAAAACAGTGAGTGATGTTCCATAGCACTATAAAGACTGTGCAAATGTACAGTTGAACATGATGTGTTGCAGCATGTTTGTGTGTTTTTACAGAGTTCCCTCAAGCCAGTCCATGACACCTAGTCCAGCCTCCTCGCCTACAGGTCACGACCCCACCATCTAAAGGGGAAATTGACTGACTGCATCATCTAGGCCTTAGGATGGTTCCACAAAGAATTGACTGCATATACAACATGAATTTACTTCAAACTAAAGATTTGACTTTTCATACAGCAAAAGACACTGCATCCATTTGTGTCTCATTAGTTCTCAAAAAACTTTAACCTTACAGTTCATTAAAAATTTAAACACAGCTAACTCAACATTAATTGTTTTTAAATCTTCACAATGTATAGCCAGAGAACTATTACAAAAGTATTTAGGAAAGTAACGACATACAAAAGTATGTCTGTTTAAAGCTGCTTTGTATTGTTGTGTATTTTTAAAAGCTCTATAAATGTCCTAAAACGATGTGCATTTTGCTTGTAGTTTTGTGTTAATAAAAATGTAATATATTACATCTCATAATTCAGTTGAATTCATTATGTATTGTATTGTGTAATTTAATTAAATTTTTATACAAGTTTTGGTTCACTAATTTTATTACATTAAATGTTATTGTGTTGTATGATGTTCTGTATTAAGAAATAATTATGCCATAAATCATATGCATTAGTACACAAATGACATGCTTGTAATAATAAAAAAAAGCATATTATGCCCTATTGCCCATATTATGCCCTATACTTAAAAATGGTATTTCTTTAAAATAAAAGATTATTATATGAATTAAGTAGTTGGATTACATTAAGATTTGTGATTCTATCATTTTATTATACTGTTCTTTAGTCAAGGCTTGACAACCAATTAATATATATACCCACAAAACATAGCTAGCATTCTGTAATTTATTTAAATGTAAACTGTTAATAAGAAAAACAGTAATATACACAAATAAACATTATGTTATGGCTCTTTTAATAAATAAAATTGTACTTGTAACATATTGCGCTGATTATTGCGATAAAAAACAATGACATAATTATAGTTGCACTACGAATTGCTGTGAATACGGTAAGGCAGTATAAGCTCAGGTAAAGCTCATAGCACGATCATCAGATAGCGTTAGCTGTATGCTATGCTACTATCTAAGCTAACTAAAAAACACACTAACAACGAGAAATGTTTAATTTCACAATCTATAGCTTCGGTTAAATACTAGTATATGAAACGTATAATTTAAAATACATTAATGACTCGTTATAACGTAGTACAAACGTCTTATATAATAAAGTGATTTTGTATGATTTGTAAGCAGGCACTAAAGCGATTACCCATAAAACGTGCTTTGAACCAATCGGATTGCTTGGGTCCTCAGCCCGGACCCATCACTTCAGAGTGACCGGATACTTCACCTCACCGGCAATGTCGGGTAGTCATCTTGTACAGTAGATGGCGGTAATACTCCCAAGGAGTGAGCAGCCAGTAACAAGTAGTAGTAGAAGAAGAATTTAGTCTGCTAAATGACTAAATGTAAATGTAAATGTAAGAACGCAGTAATCTCAGTTCTCGCGCATGCGTCCTGGCGCTCCCGTGAACTCTCATCAGAGGCCCACATTGAAGAACACTAATAGTTGGATAAAGTCGTTATTTTTGTTGTTTTTCTGCTCAAAAAGTATTGTCGTCGCATGATAAACTTAATGTAGAGCCACTGTAGTCACTTGGACTATTTTAACGATGTTTTTAATAACTATTCTGGGCCGGCGAGTTTGGGTCCCTCTGAAAGCCTATGGAGGAGTGAGAAAGCTGTCAGATTTCATCAAAAATATCTTAATTTGTGATCCGAAGATGAACGAAAGACTTACATGGTTGGAACAACATGAGGGTGAGTAATTACTGACAGAATTTTCATTTTTGGGTGAACTAACCCTTTAAGTAGTTGCAAAACATTTAAGAATTCCGTTAATCTTCGGAAAAAAAAACTGAAATATCGTAGGCTAATGAAACCTGAGAGATTTAACTTGTATCCCTCTGATGATTCACCAAAACTGTTCACGTTTGAAAAAGTTAATCGCAAAAAACATCACCTAATCCATTTGAATCGCTTGGTTTCCTCCCAGTCCTCTAAAGAAACACGATCGCTCCAGTTTAAATTATTAGTAATCTAATCATCACATTCAAGGAACGCGCACAGCAAGCTCAGAGTGAGGTGTGAGCTCATTATTATCACAAGAACCAATCACAGCCGTTCAACGGCTCTGGAACCAATCAGGATTAGTCACGTGTGTTATTTGTATTTTTCAAATTTAAACAAGTACAACATATTTTTGGACAACATTTAAACGTCTTTGGAAAATGTATCTATGATGAATTTAAAATAATATGATGTTGATATCCTTGTGGGAATTTCTGTAGTAGTAAAAACATATCATGTAATGGACAACAGCCTAGCCTTTTACAGGTATAGGTACAGGTATAACAAACAAGTAAAAGTGAACAACATTAATTTTAAGTGCTTATTACAATGCTTAATAATAGTTGACAAATGTTTATAATACATTAGAAGTTGGTACATTATATAAAAATCAAAAATATTAAAATCATAAATATTACAAATATATTGCACTAGTCCTAAGTGTTTAAAGTACTTTAAACACACTAAAAGCTTAATCATTTTGCTATGTTCTTACACAAGTTAAACAAATGTACTTTAAGAAAGAGCAGCATAAGTATGTTTTCTTAAAATACACTAAAACTTCACACAAATGGTATGATTGTGTTCAGCATATTTCTTATAAATTTAACTTAGTGCATTTGTTAGAAATATATTACAATTATGCTTGTTTAGCATATTTCTTAAAAGTATAATTAAGCATATATTTATTACCAATGTACTTCTAGTGCATTTGTTAGAAATATATTAAAATTATGCTTGTGTTTAGCATATTTATTTAAAATATAATTAAGTATATATTTATTACCAATGTACTTCTAGTATACTTTTTATAAATATATTAAAATGCAATTCAATGTATTTTTAATGCACTTCAAATAAGCATGTTGGTAATACAAATGTATTATAAACATACTATTTGTATTTCAAGTATATTTTTAATACATTTAATACTACGTCTTTTTCACCTGGGGTGCCTTTCACCCTGTTACGACTTGACTAACCACTGAAACGATTTTGGAAACATTATTTTAAGGTAAAAAAAAGTTATTTAGTGTTGCTTTAAGTGTGTTTATAAGTATTGTCTTTGAAGTGTACTTGCTTTAAGTAAAACTTGAGTAGACATTACCAAAGTGCATTTTTAAAAAGAGTACGTAAGTGTGTTTAGAAATATTGTCATTACAGTGTACTTGCTTTAAGTAAAACTTAAGTAGACATTATTACAAATTGCATTTTTAAAAAGTGCTCTTAAGTGTGTTTAGAAATATTGTCAATAAAGTGTACTTGCTTTAAGTAAAACTTAATTAGACATTAATAAAAAGAGTGCACTTAAGTGTTAATAAATATCCTCATTAAAGTGTATTCTCTGTAAGTACACTTAAGTTGCCTTTAATTTGAATTATATTACATTATCTGTAAGTGCACTTTCAGTAGATGTGCACTTACATGTAAAAAGTATACTTTTAAGATTTGAAGTGCACAAAAAGTACACTTTTAATATAATTAAGCACACTTCTTTTTCACAAGGGAGTAAATGAAGACTTCTATGTTCATTCTTACATCTTATAACAAAACACCTCAATCGCTTTAGGAGACCTTCTTGTCTACAGCTGCTCCGGTGTGGAAACAATGGCGGACTGTGTGTTTAGCTCACTCAGGGCGGGTCTACGCTAAAACTGCAGTGTCAGTCAACAGTCATGGGAAGGGATTGTGCAAAAGTACGTCACATTGCCCAGAATCTGATAACGGCTTGTTCTGAGACAGTGTTGTGATTTATGGGGATTTAAAAAAAAAAAGCACTGGGTGGATTTTTATCATTATAGGGTGGTTGTGCACACACACTGCCAACACACATTTATGTTCAAACGCCATGTAAAAGTGAATTTTGCATAATAGGTGCCCTTTAAGACTTTTGTTCATCTTCGAAACAAAAACGGAGATATTTTAATGAAATCTGAGATATTTCTGTCCCTCCGATGAAAGTTGATTCACCAAAACTGTTCACGGTTCAAAAAGTTAATTGCAAAAAAAAACAGAAAAACATTGCCAATGTAATCCTTACAAATTGACTGGTTTCCTCCAGGTCCTCTGAAGAGATCACTCTGTATAACTTAACAGTTTAGATGTACACTTTTTCACATTTATCAACGCACAACAGAACTGAAGCTCTCAGACGTGACGTGCTAGCTCATAATCTAAGAACCAACCAAACTAATCAGGTTTAGTCATGTGTGTTGCTCATGTTGTTTGAATTTAAACACAAGTAAATAGAGATTTAAGCATATTTTTGGGGCAAATTGATTTATGATCCACTTCAAATTATTGTTGAAATGCTTGTGGGAATTTCAATAGTAGCCTATTGCAATTAACGTATCATGTTATGGACAACAGCTAGCCTGTTCTTTTACAAGTACAAACAATTAAAACTAAACAACATACTGTATTAATTTTAGTATGCCTATCCTTAATCATAGTTGACAAAAAATGTCTAGCCTATAATAGTGTTCAACATTATAAGTTGGTACATTGTAAGAATGCACTTGCATATAACTATAATGTATGTACTGTATATTAAAAAGTAAACATTTTATTTCACAATATCTTACTTCTGAAAAGCAGGCTGAAGCTCATCTTCATTACATAAATATTTAAAATATATTGACCAAAGCCTACACATGGTTATAAAGTTTGTATACTTTAAATCCACTATAAAAGCTGAATAATTTTGCTATGTTCTTACACAAAGTACACATAAAATATACTTTAAGTAAGAGTAAAATAAGTATGTTTTCTGTAAATACACAAATATTTCACTTAGTATGCTTGTTTTTCAGCATATTTCTTAAAAACGTACTATTTATTACACATGTACTTCTGGTATACTTTTTAGAAATATATTAAAATGCAATACAATATATATTTTAATGCATTTCAAATAAGCATGTTGGGAATCCAAATGTAAACATATTTGAATTTCAAGTATATTTTTAATACATTTAATAGTATATCTTTTTCACCTGGGCTGGCCCAGTAGAAGAACATAAGCAATTTGTCATTATTATTCATCAATATTATTATGCCCAACCCAGTTGGGTGGCTCAAACAGATACCAAGTTCCATGTTGCAATTTCTTCATCAACTTTGACAGTGTTATGTAGTTGCTATTTTTTTTCCGTTGTCGGACAGCACAGTCCCATTCATTTTCACTGAATGGAAAAGAGCACCTTTGACATCCTGCAAAATATTTCCTTTTGTATTTATGTCTTCCATAAGCCTTCTCTCATAGGAACTATTGTTTTTAGAGAACCATTAGATTCCCTCTGTGGATTGAGCTCTTCAATGTTTTCCAGCTGTACATATTTTGAGAGTGCGTGTGTGACTGTATTTAGATTTGCTACATTCTCACACTACTCTACTACGCTGTTGCCCTCAACTACTCTTGATTCATCAAAACATCCTATGCCAGGTATGTGTGTGAGAATGTGTGTTCATGAATGTGAGTATGAGCAAACTTTAAACTCATAAATCCACCCTTATAAAGGAAATAGAGGAATTATTAAGCACATACACAAACATGTACACACATAAACACATCAACCCCTGGAGTAACCTGTAATTCCCATAAATGAGGGTGTGGGTTCAAAGGTCTCCAAGTTTAGATTCAGGCACCACTAGAGCCAAGCTGCCTGACTCATCTAATCTAAAGCTGTAAGGATTGCTCAGAGTCGGTAAGATCCATTTGCAGCTTTTATTTGATTTAAGCAGACAATAGTAGAAGGGGCTAGGCTAAGAGTACTCAAATACACAGGCGTAGAAGTCCAGGCCAGGCAGAGATACGTCAAACACGTTAAACAGTCCAGGATCGAGGGAGCCAGAGTATAATCGTAAGCCGGGAGACAGTCCAAGGTCAAGGTAGCCAGAGAGTGATCGGGATATCCACAAACAGTCCGAGATCTAAACCAGCAAGAGAAAACACGTAGATAATGCTCAGTAAGAACGCCAGGGCAATTACAATACTTCGCACTGAATGAGGGTAGAGAGCTGGTTATATACAAGAGCAAATGGGATACAGGTGTGAGGGCAATCAGTGGTTAACAGGTGAGTGTGTTTAATCCAGAAAGGCTGCATGATGGGAATTGTAGTTGTTAATACTCAGGAGACGGTTCCCTGCGTGGATGTAATGGAGGTGATGTAGGAAACTCCTGCGTTACAGAGCCCCCTCCCTGCGAGCGACTCCTGGCGCGAGGAGGTAATCGGCGACGGGGTCTTCCACGAGGTCGGGGAGCAGGTTTGCTGGGGTGTGCTTGGTGGAATTCCTCGGTAAGTGTGGGGTCCAAGATGTCCTTAGCCCTGATCCAGCACTGCTCCTCTGGACCGAACCCCTCCCAGTCGACTAGGTACTGTAGGACGCTACCTCTGCGCCTGGAATCAAGCAGTTCCTTTACCCGATACGCCTCCTCGCCGTCTACCAGGACTGGAGGAGGGTTTTGTGTTGTGGGTTCATCTCTTGTCTCTCTCTCGGGATGGACAGCAGGTTTCAGCAGGGAAACATGGAATGTGGAAGCGATGCGATAGTTAGCAGGAAGTTTCAGGCGAAACGAAACTGGAGTAACCTGTTTCAGGATCTGGAATGGACCGACATATCTGGGGCTGAGCTTGCGGCAGGGGAGCCGAAGCTTGAGATCCTTTGTGGACAACCATACCCATTGGCCTGGACGGTACTGAGGGGCTGGTCGACGATGCCGGTTGGCGTGGCGTTCCTGACGCCGAACCGCATGTAACAGGTGGGTATGTGCCTGATCCCAGACCTCTTCACTCCTTTGGAGCCATTCGGTAACGGCAGGGAGTTCAGTGGGTTCCCCAGACCAAGGGAAAAGCGGTGGCTGGAAGCCCAGAATGCACCGAAATGGAGTTAAACCAGTGGCGGGTTTCACCAGGGAGTTCTGCGCATACTCTGCCCAGAACAGATATCGACTCCACTCGGTTTGTTGTCGCTGGCAGTATGTGCGTAGAAACCGAATGATATCCTGGTTCAGACGTTCTGTCTGCCCATTGGATTGAGGATGATATCCGGAGGACAGGCTGACGTTTACATTGAGGTGTTTGAAGAAAGCTCCCCAAACTCTAGAGGTGAATTGCGGCCCTCGGTCTGACACGATGTCATCAGGCAGACCGTAGAATCGGAATACCTGGTTGCACAGGATCTCGGCCGTGGCGAGTGCTGTGGGCAGTTTGGGTAGTGCCACCAATCTGCATGCCTTGGAGAAGCGATCGACGATGGTCAGTATGGTGGTGTTACCCTGGGATTCCGGGAGGTCGGTGATGAAATCTATGGCGATATGGGACCATGGTCGTTGGGGAATGGGCAATGGAGTCAGGAGGCCAGCGGGTAGTTGACGAGGTGTCTTGGAAGTGTTGCAACTGATACAGCTTTGGATATGGTTGGTGGTGTCTGCGAGTAAAGTGGGCCACCAGAACCGGTTGCGGAGCAGGTGAACGGTGGCGGTGATACCAGGATGACCGGAACTGGGCGCCGTGTGAACCTGGTCTATGAGGCGAGTGCGTAGGGAAGCAGGCACGAACAGGCGATTCGGGGGGCAATTTGTAGGTGAAGGTTCCTGCTGATTAAATAGTTCGATTTCTGTGGTGATGTCCCATTGCACCGGGGCGATTAATAGACTCTCGGGAAGGATGTTCTCGGTACTCGTTGTTTGGGTCGTCTCCTCGGTCTGTCGAGAGAGAGCGTCGGCCTTAGTGTTCTTGGAACCCGGTCGATATGTGATGGTGAACTGGAACCTGGTAAAGAATAGAGCCCACCGAGCCTGACGAGGATTCAAGCGTTTGGCCGAACGGAGGAACTCGAGGTTTCTATGGTCTGTGAGGATGATGAATGGCTCCTGCGCTCCCTCTAGCCAGTGCCGCCACTCCTCTAAAGCTAATTTCATGGCCAATAACTCACGGTTCCCCACATCATAGTTGCGCTCCGCGGAGGTGAGCTTACGGGAGAAAAAGGCACAAGGATACATTTTCTCAGGCATGCCCTGGCGCTGGGACAGAACTGCTCCTACTCCAGTGTTGGAAGCATCCACTTCGACGATGAACTGGCGCGTGGGGTCAGGGTGCCGCAGGATGGGAGCAGAAGTGAAGCGAGCTCGGAGATCATCAAAGGCTTTGGAGGACTCGGGTGACCAGCTCAGGCGATGGTTGTGGCGTTTCGTCATGGCTGTCAATGGAGAGGCAACTGTACTGTAATTCCTGATAAATCGACGATAGAAGTTTGCAAATCCCAGGAACCGCTGCAATTGCTTGACAGTTTGAGGAACTGGCCAATTCAGGACTGCCTGAACCTTCTTCTCGTCCATTGCCACACCCTCTGAACTGATGACGTATCCCAGGAAAGACGTGCTTGTGCGATGGAATTCGCATTTTTCGGCTTTGGCAAAGAGCTGGTAGCGGAGAAGTCGTTGGAGAACGGATCTGACGTGCTTTACGTGCTCCTCCATGGTTGAGGAATAGATCAAAATGTCGTCGATGTAGACGATCACCCACTTCTCCAGCATATCCCGAAAGACGTCGTTCATGAACGCTTGGAAGACCGAAGGACTGTTGGACAACCCGAACGGCATGACGAGATACTCATAGTGGCCACTTGTGGTGGAGAAGGCCGTCTTCCACTCGTCTCCTTTGCGTATTCGAACCAGGTTGTAGGCATTACGGAGATCCAACTTGGTATAATACTTGGCCTGACGAAGCTGTTCGAGGGCGGCTGGTACCAACGGCAGTGGATACCTGAACTTGACTGTAACTTCATTTAACCCACGGTAGTCGATGCATGGACGCAGAGTGCCATCCTTTTTCTTAACAAAGAAGAATCCGGCAGAGGCTGGTGAAGTCGAAGGTCGAATGAACCCCTTGGCTAATTCCTCCTCGATGTACTTCCTCATGGCTTCAGACTCAGGCTGTGACAGGGGAAAGACTCTGCCCTTAGGCGGTGTGGCACCGGGTAACAGCTCGATGGCACAATCACTTGAACGGTGCTCCGGAAGCTGTGCAGCCCTGTGTTTGCTGAAGGCGTCGGCCAGATCGGAGTATTCGGCAGGCAGATTAGGATCGCTGAACCCGAGCGTGGAAACCTGGAGGGTGTGGTTAAGAGTGCGGTTGACCTTGGTCAGGCATGTTCTGTGACATGAAAGATCCCATTGGACAATCTGATTCTCGCGCCAGGAGATTTGAGGATTGTGTGTGCGCAGCCATGTAAGACCCAGGACTATGTGGTGTTTGGAGCCCTGGATAACATAAAACCTGATAGACTCGGAGTGAAGTGTTCCGATGTGTAGAATTACCTCTTCTGTGAGACGGTGAATCCTCCCCTCTCCTAAGGGCCGACCGTCTAGCGCCTCCACTGTGAGGGGAAAGTCACAAGGATTAGTTCGGAGTTTGTGCTGAACAATGAATTCATGAGACATAAAATTTCCTGCAGCTCCTGAATCTAGCAATGCTGTAGTGTCAATCTCTCTGCCACGAAGGGAGAGACGAACAGGTAGAATGAAACCGGGCCACTGATGGTTTGAAATACCCGATGCACTCACCGGTTGAACCTGAGAAGGCGGACGAACTGGGCAGGTGAGTCTACGATGACCAGACTGACCACAGTAGAGACAAAGGTGCTGCTGCATGCGTCGCTCACGTTCCTCGGGAGTGAGGCTAGTGAATCCCAGCTGCATGGGCTCTGGTCCGAGCGTGTCGTCGGAACGTGCACGGTAGGAGGCTCGAGGAGTGCGTCGAGAGCGAATCAGGTTGTCGATTTCGATGGCCAGGTTGATGTATTCGTTCAACGACCTCCCCTCGTCGCGACATGCCAGCTCAGATTGTAGTTCATTGGTAAGGCCCTTCCTGAACAGAGTCTTTAGAGTGTCCTCAACCCAATTGGTCTGTGCAGCAAGGGTACGAAACGTGAGGGCGTAATCAGCGGTGGTTCTTCTCCCCTGTGTGTGACTGAGGAGACGTTCCCCGGGATCACCCTGTTCTGTGGGGTGTTCAAAAACGCTGCGGAATTCCCGGGTGAATGACGCAAACGTGGTAAAGGGGAATCCCTCCGTCCTCCAGATGGCAGTCACCCATTCCAGTGCCTTCCCGGTGAGGAGCGAACACACAAACGCTATTTTCCCGGAGTCTGTGGGATGTAGTGTTGGTTGTTGATCAAAGTAGAGACGGCATTGGAGTAGGAAACCCTTACATCTCGCCGACGCACCGTCAAACTTCTCTGGAAGAGCGAGACGAGGATTGACAGTGGCGCTCGCAGTTGACGGGGAAACCCCTGAGGGCTGATCGGTGGTGGCGCTGCTCGCTGATGCTTGCAGACCTCGTATGGCGTGCACGAGCTCATCGGTGAGCGTTGTAAGGTGCTCCAACTGACGCTTGTGCTGTACTAGCGCGGCAGCCTGCGCAGTTACTTCAGTGGTCAGCTGTGAGACGGCTGCTGGACCTGGGTCTGGCGAAGTATTCTGTAAGGATTGCTCAGAGTCGGTAAGATCCATTTGCAGCTTTTATTTGATTTAAGCAGACAATAGTAGAAGGGGCTAGGCTAAGAGTACTCAAATACACAGGCGTAGAAGTCCAGGCCAGGCAGAGATACGTCAAACACGTTAAACAGTCCAGGATCGAGGGAGCCAGAGTATAATCGTAAGCCGGGAGACAGTCCAAGGTCAAGGTAGCCAGAGAGTGATCGGGATATCCACAAACAGTCCGAGATCTAAACCAGCAAGAGAAAACACGTAGATAATGCTCAGTAAGAACGCCAGGGCAATTACAATACTTCGCACTGAATGAGGGTAGAGAGCTGGTTATATACAAGAGCAAATGGGATACAGGTGTGAGGGCAATCAGTGGTTAACAGGTGAGTGTGTTTAATCCAGAAAGGCTGCATGATGGGAATTGTAGTTGTTAATACTCAGGAGACGGTTCCCTGCGTGGATGTAATGGAGGTGATGTAGGAAACTCCTGCGTTACAAAAGCCTTTTCTCTGTAAATCACATAATAATTATTTTAAGTGTCCTCTTTGGCTCTTCTATAAACAACACATTATAATATTTCAAACACAGCTGTAACATTTTATTCCAGCTGCAATCTATTGCTGCATCCACTGAAAGATTTCCTGAGGATGTATATACAGCACACATTAAAAATGAAATGCAACATCTGCACGCCAAAATTACAATCCAGATTTCATGTTGAAATGTGTAACGTAATACAAACGGTAACACTTTATAATAACGTTCAGTTGTAAGTAATTTATAAGTGGTTAGTTAATGATTAACTAATCATTTACAAAACATTCATAAATGATTAGCAAGTGATATACTAACATTTTATGTATATTTTGTAAATTACGTTACAAGTCATTTACAAAGTGATTAGTAAATGATTAACTAATCATTTACAAAACATGAATATGCATTTCATAAATGTTTAATAAATTGTTACATGTTTTTGTATGTTTTGCTCACATCAGATGCACAGTGATTAAAGACTCCATGTGTTTCAGAGAAGACATCTGTCTATACCCTCACCAGTCAGCACTTACACTGCAGTACACACTACAGTGTTCAACACCTGTTACAGATGTGTAAACGCATGAATAAATCATTTACAACACTTTCTGCATCCCCTAATCTAAAGTATAAACTATTCATCACTTGTAAATGTGTTACACATCATTCGTAGATAAGATTCGTTGATATTTTGCCTTATTGATTCTTGAAGTGGTAATCTACGAATGATGTGTACCACATTTACAAGTGATGAATAGTTTACACTTTAGATTAGGGGATGCAGAAAGTGTTGTAAATGATTTATTCATTAATTTACACATCGTGTTGAACACTGTTACTTACCTGTTACAAATTATCTGTACGTGTATACAAGGCTGTGACGGCCCGAGCGGTGGCCGCACAAGAGCGGTAATGTGGATGTATCCAAACACGCATACACGACACACGCACACACATATGCACACATTTACACAAAGGACATTCATTTCAGAATAAGCTTAAGTTATACTTTTATTCATTTTCATTTGTTTCGGTATGATAGCATAGTAACCACATGAAACACAACATCATATTCATTCATTCATCATTTATTGTTAGGTTTGCATAAGTTTACATTTACAATACATTGTTACTGATTTGAAGTGCACACAAATTAGTTACGTTGTATCTGTTATTTATATTTGTTTCTATTTTGAGTTTAAGTTTACCGGTGATCAACTTCAGACATGGTCCGCTGCAGCCGCATCCTGGTGTGACGAAAAACTAGAGTCCAGCAGGAACACCGTATTTGAGCTTATTGGTTCCGCCCGGACGTACCATTCACTGGGAGTTGCCCGGGGGGAGGAAGGAACGTTGATGTATTTATTAATTGATTTATTTAGTTGTACATTTATGATATTTGATTACATTTTGCTTTATTTATCTTTATTTACAATGTATCTCTGTTTGATTTGATTTTGATTTATGTAAGGTTATATGTTGTATGTAAAGTTAAATTGTTTCCCCTCTTAATTTGTAATGGGCCCATCCTTTCCTTTATAAGCTGTTGCTTTGTTCATTTGAGCAGGTCAGTTTTAGTTTGTTTGGTTGGTTTTTGTCTAACTGTCTTGATCTCATTTTCTGTTTGTTTATTTTTGTTGTAAGTGTGTAAAGTTATTTTTTTCTTGGGTTCAAATAAAGACCCATTTTTTTGTGCAAAGCTTGTGTTCCTTGTTCTTGGCTTCTCGGTCCCTCACATA
This sequence comes from Leuciscus leuciscus, assembly GCF_965113295.1. NCBI lineage: Eukaryota > Metazoa > Chordata > Actinopteri > Cypriniformes > Leuciscidae > Leuciscus > Leuciscus leuciscus. The sequence continues at coordinate 27,460,986 of NC_138746.1, forward strand.
TGGTGGCAGCGGTGGGATATTTCAGTCAGTCAAGGACACAAAGCTGTGTTTTGTTCTTTTCTGCCCCTCGAGGCTGTGTTTTTTTTCTCCCCTGTTGATATGAGTCGTACCTTAAAGAAAGGTGGGCCTAAGGCTCCTCCCTTGCAGCAAGAGGAAGAAAGGGGTGAGGAGGACCAGGACATGGTAGAAGGAGCTGAAGGAGGTGAAGCAATGGGAGACAGAGAGGTTTCGGTGACTGAGTTGGCAAATCTGCTTCGAACCCATATGGCCAGGACGGAAGGCCGGGAGACTGTGAGACAGCAGGAGCAGGTGGATCAGGGGCGACGGTTTAAGGCTCTCCAGCACCAGTTCGGGCTTTTGCAAATAGAAGTCCAAGCACGCACCTCTCCTAATCTTCACTTATCTGATGTTGACCGGGAGTCCCGGGAAAGGCCTAATGCGGATCCTTTAGATTCTGATGGAAACTCCGTGGCTTCAGCTCATCAGCAGAGTTTTAATCAGGTTGGGAACAATATAGGCCCACCATTATCTCAGATACCTCGGTTGGAGAAGCTGAGTGACACGGATGATGTAGAACACTTCCTTGTGACTTTTGAAAGGATTTCTGTTGCTTGTAGGTGGACTAAAACTGATTGGGTCTGGCATTTAATCCCTTTGCTGACTGGTAAAGCAAGAGCAGCTTATGTCCATATGGATGTGAACGAGTCTACTGACTATGATAAAGTGAAAGATGCTATATTAAAGAAATATGATGTCAATGCTGAGACTTATCGACAAAAGTTCCGTTCCTTATCCGTAGATCCATCGGAGAGTCCCATAGAGCTTTATAACCGGCTCAAAGAACTCTTTGGAAAGTGGATCCAGCCTAAGAGGAAACAAGTGGAGGAGGTGAGTGAAATCATCATTCTGGAGAAATATCTTAGAATGCTGTCCCCTGAACTCCAGGTGTGGATTCGAGAGAGAGATCCTAGAACCGCAGCGGAAGCAGCATCTTTGGCGGACGTGTTTGTTGCAGCCAGAGGAAAGAGTAAGCCGTGGGCTTGGAAACCTGTCAATGACCGCCGTTCTCTCAACATGCCTCACTTTCAGCAAAGGAAGTGGGAGGGGTCTGGTAAGCCCTACGTGAGGAATCCTACTTCAGCCAAATTAAATTTTGCTCCTAAATGACCTCCCATATGTTACCTGTGTGGTCAAGAAGGGCACACTAAACCAAATTGTCCGAAGATCTCAGCTCAGCTTACACAGCTATGTTTCGTGCCAAGGAGTGATGTAACCAAATCCCCAAGCTCTTTGAGAACTACAAATGTGGAGATAAATGGTGAGAAATTGACTGCTTTGATTGACACCGGTAGTGATCAGACTCTGGTAAGAAGAAAGCAAAGGCCAACCAGTCAGAGGGGATTGAGCACCAACTAAGTACTTTACCTTTCTTCAATGCAGAGATTGAGACCGGGGTGTCGAAGAGGAGAAAGACTAGAAGAGAAAAAAGACAAGAAAAGGTAAAATATGCTGCTCATACAGTGTCTGAAAATATGGCCTGTGACTTACCTGTGAACTTCCAGGTGCCCACCAACATCGTTCAGATGGAGCAGGAAGATGCTACTCTCACAGAGTGCTTTGCTAGAGCTGCAGAGGTAAGAGAGAAGCCTCTAGATGACAGTACAGCCAGATACGTGATAACGAAGGGAATACTCTACCGAGAGATCGGGGTCCAGAAACAACTTGTGGTTCCACAGTGTGTTCGAGAGATGGTGTTACATCTAAGTCACTCGATTCCTTGGGCTGGCCACCTGGGGAAAAACAAGACTACTGCAAGAATCAAAAAGTGTTTTTTCTGGCCCGGTTTGAAAGTAGATGTGGCCCAATTTTGTAAAAGCTGTCCTGTTTGCCAGAAGGTTTCCCTCAGACGTCCGTCAAGAGCACCACTACAACCACTTCCTATTATTGGTACTCCGTTTGAGAGGCTTGGAATTGATGTCGTTGGTCCAGTGGAGAGGAGTCGCTCAGGGAACCGTTTCATGCTGGTAATAACGGATTACTCCACCAGATACCCCGAGGTATTTCCGTTAAGATCTGTGAAGGCGAAACCTGTAGCTACTTCCTTGGTCCAGTTATTTTCCAGGGTCGTATTTCCTGCAGAAATTCTAACCGACCAGGGCACTAATTTCATGTCTACCTTGTTGAAGCAGGTTTACCAGCTCTTAGGAATTAAGAGTCTGCGTACTACTCCTTATCATCCCCAAACGGATGGGTTGACTGAGCGATTTAACCAGACTTTGAAGCAGATGTTAAGGAAGTTTGTCAGTGAGACTGGTCAAGACTGGGATCAATGGTTGCCCTATCTTCTATTCGCTTATCGGGAAGTCCCTCAAGCTTCCACAGGCTTTTCTCCTTTCGAGCTGTTGTATGGCCGTGATGTCAGGGGCCCATTGGCTCTGCTCCAGGAGATGTGGGAAGGGAGTCCTGAAAAGAAAGAGCCCACCAGTGTTGTCTCCTATGTTCTGCAGATGAGGGAACGGTTGCAGAAGATGACCAGTTTGGCTCAGAATCACTTGGCGGAAGCCAGCGGAAAGCAGAAGACCTGGTATGACCCTCTGGCTCGAGAAAGAGATCTGGAGGTTGGTAAAAAGGTACTTGTCATGTTGCCTAGTCGAGAGAGTAAACTGCTAGCAAAATGGCAGGGTCCTTACGAGATCAAGAAACGCCAGAGCTATAGGATATCTGAAAGATTGCAGGGGACCTTGCAGGAAGAGGTAGACCTTATGCTCCGCTTGGGTATTATTGAGCCTTCGAACAGTGAGTGGTGTCACCCCATAGTTCTTGTGCCAAAAAAAGACGGGAGTATAAGGTTCTGTATTGATTTCCGATATCTCAACTCAGTATCACAGTTTGATTCCTACCCTACTCCTCGCATAAGTGACCTAATTGATCGTTTGGGCCAATCCAAATATCTCACAACAATGGACCTTTCCAAAGGCTATTGGCAAATTCCACTGACTCCATCCTCGCGGCCCTTGACTGCATTCAGAACACCAAGGGGCCTTTTCCATTTTAAGGTGTTACCTTTCGGCCTTCACGGGGCCGTGGCGACGTTTCAGAGGTTAATAGATCAAGTATTACGTGGTTTACCTTTTGCTGCTGCATATCTTGACGATATTGTCATTTACAGTAACACCTGGGAGGAACATGTGCAGCATCTCCGAGAAGTCTTGCAGCGTCTTCAGAAGGCCGGCCTAACTGTCAACCCCACCAAGTGTGCTATAGCTAAACAAGAGACTGAATACCTGGGATATGTCATTGGCCAGGGTGTTGTGCGACCGCAGGTGAAGAAAGTTCAAGCTTTGGAGAAGTGTGCAGTACCCCAGACACGTAAGGACCTGCGATCATTTTTGGGGATGGCTGGATTTTACCATCGCTTTGTCCCTAACTTTTCCAGCAGGGCTACTCCATTAACGGACATGGTGGGGGCACGTTGCTCGAACCAAATGCAGTGGACTGAGGAGAGATTGAAAGCCTTCCGAGACATCCAGGGAGCTTTGACAACCAGCGCTGTGCTACACAATCCTGATTTTAGTCGTCCTTTCGTTGTACAGACTGATGCCTCTGAGAGGGGACTAGGAGCCGTTCTTTTGCAAGGACCGCCACAGAGTCGACAGCCAGTGGCTTACATTAGTCGTAAACTGTTTCCGAGAGAAGTACGTTATTCAACGGTGGAAAAAGAGTGTTTGGCCATAAAGTGGGCGTTGGATTCCCTACGATACTATCTACTAGGCCGTGAGTTTACCCTAGAGACTGATCATAAAGCATTGCAGTGGTTGGAGAAAATGAAGGATTCTAATGGAAGGATTACAAGATGGTATCTCGCCATGCAGCCCTTAAGATTCAAGATACAACACGTTTCTGGTAAAGTCAACGTTACTGCTGACTATCTCTCCCGCTCTACTGGCGAGATTCCTGAAGGGGGGGGAAATGTGACGGCCCGAGTGGTGGCCGCACAAGAGCGGTAATGTGGATGTATCCAAACACGCATACACGACACACGCACACACATATGCACACATTTACACAAAGGACATTCATTTCAGAATAAGCTTAAGTTATACTTTTATTCATTTTCATTTGTTTCGGTATGATAGCATAGTAACCACATGAAACACAACATCATATTCATTCATTCATCATTTATTGTTAGGTTTGCATAAGTTTACATTTACAATACATTGTTACTGATTTGAAGTGCACACAAATTAGTTACGTTGTATCTGTTATTTATATTTGTTTCTATTTTGAGTTTAAGTTTACCGGTGATCAACTTCAGACATGGTCCGCTGCAGCCGCATCCTGGTGTGACGAAAAACTAGAGTCCAGCAGGAACACCGTATTTGAGCTTATTGGTTCCGCCCGGACGTACCATTCACTGGGAGTTGCCCGGGGGGAGGAAGGAACGTTGATGTATTTATTAATTGATTTATTTAGTTGTACATTTATGATATTTGATTACATTTTGCTTTATTTATCTTTATTTACAATGTATCTCTGTTTGATTTGATTTTGATTTATGTAAGGTTATATGTTGTATGTAAAGTTAAATTGTTTCCCCTCTTAATTTGTAATGGGCCCATCCTTTCCTTTATAAGCTGTTGCTTTGTTCATTTGAGCAGGTCAGTTTTAGTTTGTTTGGTGGGTTTTTGTCTAACTGTCTTGATCTCATTCAAGTTTGTTTATTTTTGTTGTAAGTGTGCAAAGTTATTTTTTTCTTGGGTTCAAATAAAGACCCATTTTTTTGTGCAAAGCTTGTGTTCCTTGTTCTTGGCTTCTCGGTCCCTCACAAAGGCATTTACAACACTTTCTGCACCCTCTAATTGCTACATACATACAAAAAAATAACATAATTGATTAAACATTAATGAAACGCATATTCATGTTTTGTAAATGATTAGTTAATCATTAATAAATTGTAAATGACTTATAACGGAATCTACAAAACATAATACAATAATTAACATATACCTTATTAAAGGCAGGGTCGGAAGAATCACAATTATGGCAGAGAAAGAGCAGTCAAAATTCCCAGTACCTGCATATTCAGTCAGCGAAGGCAAACAAGGCAAAAAAAGGAACTAGTAAGGTAGAAAGGTAGGCTACTTGTCTCCGGAGTGTAACGTTAGTCCTCATCAAAGCCAACAGTGCTTTCATCGTGGAAGCTCTTACATGCAAAACACCGTATATGTTATGAATCTTACACGAAATTCACCTACATCACAGTGTAACTGATGGTAATGGGAAAACGTGTATCAATGCAACCTGTTTTTAGCTCGTTACCGAATCAAACTCAATATATTTTCAACTTTACCAGTATCGATATTCTAGCTTGATAGTGAGTACTAACAGCCATGTTAGTTGTTTATTTTCATAATGATAAAGTTAGGTATTTTATTACATGTGATTCTGACATGATGTCACTACATGCACTGCGCTCCTCTCCGCTCTGCGCTGGTAAACGCGTCCTCCAGCTGGCAGCTGAGCGGTCGGCATTGCGTGTTCATGTGTTTTGGGGGCATGGCTTTGGAAGGAGCCCAGAAGGGAGGGGGTGGGAGTGAATGGAATAAGTAGCTGTCTTTATTGCAGCCCTGAGAGGACTAGAGACACTCGATTTTTATACTCTCTTTTTCAGAGTACTTACATTTTAATTATGTATTGGTATATAAATAAAGTTGTAAAAAAAATTGAATTTTTTTTTTTTTTTTTTTACTGCCGACCCTGCCTTTAATCATTTATGAACGCATAGTCATGTTTCGTAAATAATTAGATAATCATTTACTTAAATGTTAATCATTAGTTAATCATTTGTAAATGACTTGTAACGGAATTTACAAAACATACATAAAATGTTAGTAATCAACTGTAACTTGCTAATCATTTATGAATGTTTTGTAAATGATTAGTTAATCATTAACTAACCACTTATAAATTACTTACAACTGAACGTTATTATAAAGTGTTACCAAGTGTTATACATCATTTGATCCTGTTAAGTGTCTATTTTTTTGTGTACTCACAATAAAAACAAAGTGTTGTGCCAAATAAAGAAAAAAAAAACATGATGCGAGTTCTGCCTTCTCTCTGTCAGTGAAGTCCATTCTGAAACGCATCCGAAAATGAACTGTAACTCGGCGAATACTCAGTCAAACAGGCATAGTGCTTTGTTCTAATCGCAATATGCAATAGTGTCTAGACTGTTTAAATATGAATCGCGTTTCTGTGTGTGAATGAATGAATGGTAGGCTACAGATGCGCGTTGTGTGCTGTTGTGTAGCTACTACAGCTTGCAAAAAGACTGTTTAAATATGAATCGCGTTTCTGTGTCGAATGAATGAACAGCTTTTACTAAACTATATTGCTATACTGAGATGAGTAAAAATCTACTGAAATATGTTGAAATAAAATGTCTTTGTATAAGCAACGTATTAAACTGCAAATTAACATTTAAATGCCCTAATATATCTTAATAAATTATATTATATATATTAATATATATATTCAAACTAATGAATCCTTAACTTTGAAATACGTATGATAAAATGTGGGCCTATACTTAATTTTTTACAAAGAAAGAGTACACTTGAAACATTGTTGTAATTGTAATTGTTGTTGTAATTGTAACATTTTTAATAAAATAGCAAAACATATATTTACAAGGTAGATGTAAACACAATCTTAAAAGGTCAATATAAGCCTTCTCTTTAAATTATTTTTATTGTGTTTTATTAGTGACACATTTTGGAAGAGAATATATTCCAAAACTTTCTGAAAATACAGTATGAGAATTAACTGCACAATTACTAGAAATACTTACCTTGGATATAATACAATTTGCAAGCATGGCTTGCAGGCTCATTATGCAGCTCATTATGCGGGTCATTGTCTTCTCAGGTGTGAATCATGCCCCCACGCATATTGCCTTTCCAAACAAAAAGTGTCTTACAAAATTTAAATCAATGTATTGTTTTATGTGAATGATTAGGCAGGATGATTTTCAGATCATTTTGAAGAAAAAACTCTAGGCAACAACATCCATTAGCCAAAAGTCTTGTGGACACATATTTAGTATGTGTTTTGTGGCCTTATTTCAGAAACTTTAATTTTTTAATTGTATAGCATAGCCTTCTCTGTTAGTACTGAGGGCTTTACATGTGATAAATGCAGGAAGATTTCAGAACTAAAGGCACGCATTCAAACTTTAATTGAGGATAGTAAGAGTGCAAGGGTTTTAGATACTGCTTTGGATGCGACTAGCTTAGTGAACTCTGTACATTGTCCGGTTCCGGCTGTAGAGCCCGCAGGGGAACTGGGTGACCGTGAGACGCTGTAGTCGTAGGACAAAACACCGCTCTTCCGTTCTGATTTCCATAACAAATAGATTCTCCCCACTCAGTGAAACACCCACTGAGAATCCTGTTGAAAGTGCCCTAGTTATTGGCGATTCTATATCGCCAATATATATAGAGACGAATATATATATAGAGACGAAAATAGAGACACCAGCCACCATAGTCACATGTTTGCCGGGAGTCAGAGCGCCTGACATTAAAGCAAATTTAAAAGTGCTGGCTAATGCTAATCGTAAATTCTCTAAAATGATTATTTACGTCGCCACTATTGATGTTTGACTTCGCCAGTAGGAGATCACTAAAATTAACGTTAAAGAGGTGTGTGAACTCGCAAGTACGATGTCAGGCACTGTAATTTGCTCTAGCCCCCTTCCTGTTCACCGGAGTGATGAGATACTTAGCTGACTATCCTCACTCAATGGCTGACTGTCTAAGTTGTGTCCGCAAAATAATATAGAATTCATAGACAATTGGAAACGTTTTTGGGGCAGACCCAGGGCAGACTCATGAGTCATGACTGAGTGATGGGAAGTTCGGATCATTTTACTGACTCTCTTGTTCGATCTCATTCATCAAAATGAACGAATCTTTATTTGAGTCATTTCGTTAATTTAAGTGGCTTTAAATGTTATACTTTTAACAGCCAAATTCCCCGATCACATCCACCTACGCAATGTTGATCATATTCTGAATTAAGAAATCATTATAATGCAGTCAAAAATAATTTACAGGGAACATAAATAATTACTTTACCTTCCAAGTCTTTCATTCATTTGTCATGTGACATACGCAATGAATCACCCAGGGACTACGCAGGATGTCTAAACGACCAAAATTATCTGATTGCGAATATAAAAAGAGGAGACTTTGGAAGGAGAAAGCACACCAACAAGTTTGACATTGCATCCATCAAGGAAAAAAACGCTACTGACGTTCTCCAAGAATGTACAGCGCTGGAAAAAGCACTGACACACGGCGACTCCAGAGATGTTGATGGACAAGAGCTTTTTGCGGAGTTGACTGCTTTGAGTAGACGTCTACCAGCTGGAACTAAACCCCTAGACGCACTCAAGTTCACATGTGATAACAGGATGTAATCATTTTTTTCCAATGCTTTTGTAGCATTACGAGTGCTTCTCACCCTTCCTGTTACAGTGGCTTCAGGAGAACGCAGTTTCTCAAAGTTGAAACTAATAAAAAACTACTTTCGCAGTACAATGAAACAAGACAGACTTAATGGACTGGCAACAATCTCCATAGAACATGAACTGGCACAGAGAATCGAAATAGAGGATGCAGTTAAGACCTTTGCTGCGATGAAGGCCCGCCGTGCTTCTGAAAGGTAAGTTAAGCTTTATTTGCTCTTTAGTCGTTGTTTAAGAGGCTGAACCTGCTGATGATATAATGTGCTTTCGGGCATTTCATTTGTGTGTGTTTTACGCACATAAGAACGTGGTGTAAAGAGATTTGCAACGGTAATTTGAGGAGCTGAAATGTGATTATTTGGAAAAGTGCTGTCATGACTGCTTAAAGAAAAATGCCAGCAGGCATTGCCTCCTGCATAAACTTTAATATTGTTGACATTTTGGGCCCACTCGCTATAACGCACTATTTGCGTTATATGTAGGCCTATGGCTTATTGGTCTTTGTGTGTTGTTGCTGGTTTTGCGTTATATGTATGGCATAGGCTATTGGTCTTTGTTGTTGCTGGTTTTGCGTTATATGTATGGCATATTGGTCTTTGTGTGTTGTTGCTGGTATACGTTGCAAATAGAGGGGCGGCACAATTGTTTTTCGCCTAGAGTGGCAGAAGTGCACTCGCCGGTCCTGGGCAGACCTGACCTGTTGAAAAGAGATGGTTTCATCCCTCCTGGGATGGTGCTGCTCTCATCTCTATAGTAATATGGCACATAGTCTTAGAGCTCATACATGAATTGGGGCTCAGGTCAGGAAGCAGACAGACTGGCTAAACCGACCGTCTGCTAGCTGTCTCACGTCACAGAGGTCAGATAAATCCCATCACATAGAGACTCTGTCACCTAGATATCATCATATAGAGACTGTGTCTGTTCCCCGAATTAGGAAATGCAAAAAAATCCCAAACTCATATAAAGGTAAAAATGTAATTGATGTTCAACAAATAAAAAACAGATATAATACAAATGAACAAATGATAAAGCTCGGGTTGCTGAATATTCAATCCCTTTCTTCAAAAGCACTTATTCTTAATGATAATGATCACGGATTATAACCTAGATGTGCTGTGTTTGACAGAAACCTGGCTAAAACCAGACGATTACATTACTTTAAATGAGTCCACCTCCCAAGTTTATTGTTATAAACATGAGCCTCGCCTGAAAGGCAAAGGGGGAGGTGTTGCTGTTATTTATAGTGATATCTAAAGAATTACTGAGAAGTCTTGTTTCAAATATAATTATTTTAAGGCGTTAGCCAACATTTGTATGTGGGACCCATATGGGTATGAAATGGGCTGAAAAATGGGCCCCATGTAGGATTGTCCGCGGGTTCCATAATGGCCCCATGTTAACTGCCCAGATGGATTTCATGTAGGATTGCACTTGGTACTAGGCGGGACCCAAGTGGGCAAAATGCACAAGACCCATCTCGGTCCCAGCTTAACCCCGCCAACATTTGTATATGGGGCCCATGTGGGTTTGAAATGGGCTGAAAAATGGGCTCTGTATGGGATTGTCCGCGGGTTCCATAATGGCCCAATGTTAATTGCCCAGATGGATTTCATGTAGGATTGCACTTGGTACTAGGCGGGACCCAAGTGGGCAAAATGCACAAGACCCATCTCGGTCCCAGCTTAACCCCGCCAACATTTGTATATGGGGCCCATGTGGGTTTGAAATGGGCTGAAAAATGGGCTCTGTATGGGATTGTCCGCGGGTTCCATAATGGCCCAATGTTAATTGCCCAGATGGATTTCATGTAGGATTGCACTTGGTACTAGGTGGGACCTAAGTGGGCAACATGCACAAGACCCATCTCGGTCCCAGCTTAAACCCACCAACATTTGTATATGGGGCCCATGTGGGTTTGAAATGGGCTTAAAAATGGGCTCTGTATGGGATTGTCCGCGGGTTCCATAATGGCCCCATACCAACTGCCCACATGGATTTCATATAGGATGGTACTTATAAACAGGTGGGCCCCAACTGGGCTACATGCACAAGACCCATCTTGGTCCCAGATTTAGTTTTTTAGTGGGTACTACAAGGTTACTATATGGGCAGAAATACGGGCTGTAAGTGGGTTTGTCCATGGGTTCCATGTTGGCCCCAGCAATTTACTCATTTATGTTTTATGCAGGATTTCACAGGGCTTTAGGTGGGGCCACTAGGAATCAAATGCATGTGGCCCAACTAGGGATCATCTGGGTTCCATCTAAATGAGTAGCAACACCACACAAACAAGTTTTAAAGCATTAGAGCACACAGTGAGATTGAAATCTTTTCAAATTTAAATTTTTTTGAAATTACCCATCATATTATGCTATATTCTGAAATTCCAGAGACAATATTTAAAGAAGCAGATTTATGTCAGATTAAAGAGTATCTCTTTAAAGTTATATAATTGTTAAAATACATACTTTTAACCTGTATTTGACCCAGTCTTTACTGAAAGCTTTGAACATTTGAACAGGAAAGAAATTGGGGACAGTTAGACGAAGCAGCAATTATACATTTATCAGTAGGCCTACAGCTTACTGCAGACAGTCATGTGTGCATTCTGGACACTGTCCTCCTCCATCTCTTATCCCAGACTATTTTGAGAGTTCCCTCTCAGTTTCTTTCCAGTTGATCTGTGCAGTCTTATTAAGAGCCTCTGCAAAACAAATTAGTTTTTTTAGACATTATGATTTTAGAGAAGTCATGTTACTTACACATGTCACAATACCTTATGAAAGAATAACAACTTTTACTCAGGATTAAAAACAAAAACAGCATTAAACTTAATGGTCATGGAATTGGAATGTCACTGGAAGGGCATTTGGGAAAATCAGAGAATTACTGTTTATTTATTCAGAATATTCTGATTTAATTTTGTATTAATAAAACCAGTTTATAAAGTATGAATATGTGATGTGTTTGAAAGCATCAATTCATTCATTGATACAAGTTAACCATTAAAAAAAATATAAACAAAAATAATAAGAATACATTATTTGTCTCAAGTCATTTTAATATTAGGTAGTTTCTCACAATCAGATTTTCAGTCCATGATAGAATGGGCCGACAAAATGATGCATAATTAAAGTATTTAAAAAAATTTTTTATTGCTAATGATTTATGATTGCTTTTAAAGTAAAAATATAAAAATATTATTCTTTGTGTCTTTGGAAAATAATTGAGGTGATCACAGGTGTGGATGATTATCACATTTCCAGGATGGCTCCACTTAAGAGTCACAGTTTTAATAAGTCAGAATTAAGTTAAAATGAGAACGCCTCGGTTACGACTGTAACCTTGGTTCCCTGAAGAGGGAACGAGCGTTGCGTCGAGAAATGACGCTATGGGGAACGCTTTGCGTGATGACGTCTTGAAGCACATGTAAAATCAGTCCAATGGTGTGGCGGAACGTCAGAGGCGGGTGACGTCACGTACCAGGAAACTATAAAAGCCGGCCCAAAACAGAAAACAAAAGCTTCGTAAAATTCTGAAGTCGAGCTGACAGGCATGAAGGAGATATGGCAGGGCGACGCAACGCTCGTTCCCTCTTCAGGGAACCGAGGTTACAGTCATAACCGAGGCGTTCCCTTTCAAGGGAACTCCCGTTGCGTCGAGAAATGACGCTATGGGGAACGTCTATACCAACGCTTCCATAGCTACAAATGTCTGTCCTGTGTGAAATCCGTAGAGCAGCACTAGGAAGACAAAACATGAGACCCTGGAGCAGAGTCTAGATCCAGAGAGTAAAACCTGACGAAAGTGTGCGGTGAGGACCAGCCTGCCGCATCACAGACGTCCTGTAATGAAACTCCTGAAATAAGGGCCTTAGAGGCCGCCATACTCCTCGTCGAGTGCGACCGGACAGCCAAAGGAGAAGGCTGCCCAGCCGCCTCATAAGCAAGTGAGATAGCCTCGACCACCCACTTGCTCATCCTTTGCTTAGACACCGGGCCCCCTTTGTTAGGGGACCCAAAGCACACAAATAATTGATCACTTTTACGCCACAGGGCAGCTCTGTGGACGTAAGCGTCTAACGCCCGCACAAGGCAAAGAAAATTATTAGCCTCCTGGTCAGCATTTTGAAAGGGAGGAGGACAGAAGGCCTGCAGAACAACAGGTCTGACCACATTAGTGGGGACCTTGGGGATATAACCCGGTCTCGGATGAAGGAACGCTTTAACCATACCCGGAGCAAACTCTAAGCATGACGGAGCAACCGACAATGCTTGAAGATCCCCTATTCTCTTGAGAGAAGAAATAGCCAGAAGGAAAAGAGCTTTCAGAGTAAGAAACTTCTCAGGAACCTCCTCAATGGGCTCAAAGGGGGCCTGGGATAAGCCTTGTAGCACAAAGGACAAATCCCAAGGTGGCACCCTAGAGCGAACTGCAGGCCTCAGCCTCCAAGTGCCACGAAGGAAACGAGATACCAAGGGGTCTTTCCCCACAGACATTCCACCCAAAGGAATGTGGTAAGCACCTATGGCCGCCACATAGACCTTTAAAGTGGACGGGGTCAGACCTGCAGTGAACCGTTCCTGCAGGAACTCCAGCACTGTACCAATTGGGCAGTGGACTGGGTCCAACCGACGGTCACTACACCAAGAAGTGAATACTCTCCACTTCAGGGCATAAAGTTTCCTCGTGGAGGGAGCTCTGGACTGTAGAATGGTCTCAACAACCTCGGTTGAGAGACCTGACTCTATGAGCTGGGCCCCCTCAGAGGCCAAGCCCACAGGTTCCACAGTTCTGGCCGAGGGTGAAATATCGAGCCCTCTGCCTGGGACAGAAGGTCCCTCCTGACGGGTAACTCCAGGGGATGCCCGTCGAGGAGGGACACAAGATCGGGAAACCATACTCTGCCCGGCCAGCGCAGGGCTATAAGAAGTAGATGGACCCGGTCCCTGCGAACTCTTTCCAGAACTCCCGGGAGCAGAGCAACTGGGGGAAAGGCGTACAGACGTAGCCTCGGCCACGTCTGTACCATAGCATCCAGTCCCAGAGGAGCTGCATGCGTGAGGGAGAACCAAAGTGGACAGTGAGACGTCTCTCGAGACGCAAACAGATCCACTTGTGCTTGGCCAAACTCCCTCCATATCAGCTCCACAAACTCGGGGTGGAGCCTCCATTCCCCGGGCCTCGGCCCCTGCCTCGACAGAGTGTCTGCTCCTATATTCTGGACCCCGGGGATGTAAGCTGCCCTGAGTGACAGTAACTTCCCCTGGGACCACAAGAGGATATGGCGTGCCAAGTTGGATAACGGGCGCGAGCGCAAACCCCCTTGGTGGTTGATATAGGCGACTACCGATGTGTTGTCCGTATGTACTAGCACATGGTGCCCCCTGAGATCTGTGATAAAGCTCCTCAGAGCCCGGAAGACAGCTAACATCTCTAGGCGATTGATATGCCAGGAACGATGATGGTCTTCCCACAGACCTTGAGACGAGCGACCCTCCAGGATCGCTCCCCAGCCCGTGAGGGAAGCATCCGTCGTTAGCAATTTGCGACGACAAGGAGCTCCCAACACTGGGCCCTGGGACAGGAACCAAGGCTTCTTCCACATAACCAAGGCACGTAGGCATCGCCGCGTGACCTTGATTGTGCGAAATGGGTTGCCCCTCGGGGAAAACCCCCTGGTCCTGAGCCACCACTGCAGGGGCCTCATGTGTAGCAGTCCAAAAGGTATCACGTTGGAAGCTGCTGCCATGAGACCCAACAGTCTCTGGAACTGTTTGACAGTGAGTAGCTGGCCTAGCTTTACACTTTTCACAGCTGCAAGGATGGAATCTATCCGTGGCGGTGACAGGCCCGCCTGCATCGACACAGAATCCCAAACCACGCCTAGAAAAGTGGTCCTCTGTAGTGGAGAAAGCACACTCTTCTTGGCGTTCAGCCGTAACCCCAACTCTTTCATGTGGGCGGGAACAACATCTCGATGTTGAACCGCCATCTGATGCGAATGAGCTAAAATCAACCAATCGTCGATGTAGTTCATAATGCGAATACCCTGGAGGCGCAGTGGCGCCAGAGCTGCATCCATGCATTTGGTGAAAGTGCGGGGTGATAAAGCTAGGCCGAATGGAAGAACTCGATATTGGTATGCTTTGCCCCCGAAAGCAAACCTCAGGAACTTCCAATGACACGGACGGATGGATATATGGAAATATGCGTCCTTGAGGTCTATCGTGACAAACCAGTCCTCGGACCTGATCTGTGGCACGATCTGCCTCAATGTTAACATTTTGAACTTGAGCTGCATGACTGACTCGTTCAGAACTCGAAGATCTAAAATGGGACGCAATCCCCCGTCCTTTTTTGGAACTATGAAGTACCGGCTGTAAAACCCGGTTTCCCTGCTGGAGGGAGGTACATATTCTATGGCCCCTTTCTCTAACAGAGTGTTCACTTCCTGTTCCATAACCAGAACCTGCTCGGGGCCCACCACTGTGGGCAGGACCCCCATAAACCGAGGTGGGCGTTTCTTGAATTGTATCTGATACCCTTTTTCCACGGTCTGCAGGACCCAACGAGAAACATTTGACAGTAGCTTCCACGCTGTCAAAGATTCTACTAGAGGTACCAGCCTCTCGAGACTGGTTTCTGGATTTTGTTGCTGTTGAGTAGTCCTGGATTTTGTTGCTGTTGAGTCGGCAGGGAACGACCGAACAGACTGCTCTAGCACCCTCCTCGGAGGGGGCGGGCATCCCGAGGCCACTACGTTTCCGGGTGGACCTTGAGATATGTGCTCGCCGGAGACCGCTGCGCCCTGTAACACCAGAGGTGGCAGGGTTGGCAGAACGGTCCCCTGAGGGCACCGAAGAGAGACGGGCACCGTAAAATGAGGTGTTAACCGCTCTGCTTCGGGGGGGACTACCCTCATTTGTCCTGGGTCCTCGGACGTCAGGACTTTTTCCCAGCAGCCTTCTTGGCGGTAATAACGGTCCGCAGATCCGTTCTACCCCTCGAAGACTGCTGGGTTTGAGCGCGCCCTCCGTGTCCCCGAGGTTTTTGTGGGGGAGCACGGGAGGAAACGCTCTGTTTCTGAGTGGCACGGTGCTCAGCGCTCTTTTTAGAGGAGTGAGGCTGCTCCCGCTCAGCAGCCTCATAGAAAGAACGGCGGGGGAGAAGTCTTTGGAGAGCAGCTGCTTGTTTGGCAGCTTCTTGTGATTTTGCTACTGCACTATTAACTGCATCGCCAAATAAACCAACCGTGGAGACCGGAGCATCTAAGAGAAAATTTTTTTCTTTATCTTTAATGTCGCTCAGATTGAGCCACATATGCCTCTCAGTGGCCACCAGGGCTGCCATAGACCGCCCAATTGATCTGGCGGTCTCCTTGGTGGCCCTGAGAGACAGATCTGTGGCTCTGCGTAGTTCAGCCAGTGTCGGGACCAATACCCCCGCCCTCCTCTAAATCACCCAGCAGTTCAGCCTGATAGGCTTGCATAATAGACATCGTATGCAGACACGCTGCTGCTTGACCAGCGGCTGCATACGATTTATGAACCAGGGAAGATGTTGTTTTAACTGGTTTAGATGGAAGTGTAGGAGTCTTCAGGGAAGATGCCGTTGCTGGAGAGAGATAGCTCGCAAGCGTCTCTTCCACCTTCGGCATCTCCCCATAACCATGCTCTTTATATTTATAAATGGAAGAGTAGTGGGATGTGTGTGGTGAAAATACTCTGTATGACACTGGTTTTTCCCACGATCTCGACACCTCGGTGTGGAGATCGGGGAAAAACGGAAGACTCCTGCGCTGGGGCTGCGCACGAGATGGCAGGAAGCGTTCGTCAAGCTTGCTTTTTGAGCGAACGTCCTGCCTATCCTCTGGCCACTCAATGGAAAGTCTGTCAACTGCTGATAACATCGAGCAGTTCCTCAAACGCGTGAGACTGAGGTGGCGAATCCTCAGACTCAGCTTCAATACTCACAACATCCAACTCCTCAGAGCTGGACAATTGCAGTATTGGTGCCTCTATCAGGGGGGAAGAAACCGCAGCGCGTGCTTCCGCACCCTGATGAGAGGCACTGGATCTGTCAGATTGATGCTGAGATAAGGCAGAGCCCGTCTCAACATCCACTGACAGATCCATTTGCGAACCCCAGGTCTGAGATCGCCGCCGAGCCTCAGCCGCGGCGGGACCCGAGCCCTGGGGAACGTGGTCGGGATTGAACCGAGCCAAACGGGATCGGAGCGTACGCAATGGAAGCGCACAGCAATGCTCACAGTCACCACCCTCGAGTGCTGACTGGGCATGCTCCTCTCCCAAACAAACAACACAAAGAGTGTGTGTGTCACCTCCCGTTAAATAACGCGGGCAGGGATGGACACACACTCGAAACTGCTGCTTGCTCGCCATGACTGAATCAATATATATATATATAAAGACAGACAACACCAAATAACAAGGACAGATTTCAACACAGAGCGCAACTGAAGACTCAGAAAGCTTTCGTTTTCTGTTTTGGGCCGGCTTTTATAGTTTCCTGGTACGTGACGTCACCCGCCTCTGACGTTCCGCCACACCATTGGACTGATTTTACATGTGCTTCAAGACGTCATCACGCAAAGCGTTCCCCATAGCGTCATTTCTCGACGCAACGGGAGTTCCCTTGAAAGGGAACCCCAATTATTTTAGTGTTTCAGACAGAGATCACGATTCTGAACAGATAAAATAACAACATAACATGTAATTTACTAGAGGTTCTGACAAATGTTAATTTCTGCAGTCGATTTAAAATGTTTAATCAAAAAAAAATAAAAATTGAATTAATGATTTAATGACTAAAATACGCATTTCATTACTGGATGAATCAGCGTTTTTGAACGAATCTCTAGAATTAATTATTAAAGTTTCAAGTGTCAAGTTTCTTGCAAAAGTTTTTTTTAAAACAACGGAGGAGGGTTAGTTTGTGACAACAGCAGGAAACTGCATATTACGTTCACATCAAAAGATTAAAGGTGCAGTGTGTGATTTTTAGCGGCATCTAGTGGTGAGATTTGCGAATTGCAACCGGTCAATAACTCGCGGCCTTTCCTTCAAATTGCAAACTCGACTGAGAAACTACGGTGATTTATTAAGGATATATAAGAAATATGGTGTGGAGACTTTAATGCTCACAATACTCTGTGGGGAAGTGATCATACAGACACAAATGGAGAAGTAGTGGAAGAACTAATTGAGGAGAGATTAGGCTACTTGCTTGCCTTAATGATGGAAGAGGTACCAGGGTTAATGTTACAAGAAATTCAATTTCTTGTATAGATCTTACTTTAGTCTCTGTAAATATGAGTAATTTATGTGAATGGAATGTTAAGAATGATAACAATATAGGGAGTGATCACTTTCCAATTTTGTGTTCCATGAACTTTGATATGTATGTTCAGGAGGGTTATGTAATAGAGAGATGGTGTTTTCCTAAAGCTAACTGGGAAAAATTCAGAGAACTTTGTATTGAGTATTCTGAAAAAATATCGATGGAGGGTGATGTAAATAGTTGCGCAGTAGCAGTGACTTCCATGATTATTAATGCTGCAACAACCTGTATCCCTATGAGTACAGTGAATGAGAAAAAGAAAATAGTTCCATGGTGGAACAATGAATGTAAAAATGCTATAAAAGACAGAAATCATGCATTCAGATTTCTAAGAAAGAATTTGAACCAAGATAATCTGATTGACTATCAAAGAAAGAGAGCTATAGCACGGAAAGTAATTAAGTCATCCAAGAAGAATGCATGGAGGCAATTCTGCTCCTCCATTGGTAGAGAAGTTAAATTGGGTGACATTTGGGCAATGATCAAAAAGATGAGTGGGAAAAGAAAATCAGTTAAAATCCCAGTGCTGATAGATGGAGAACACCTGGCAATTACAAATAAGGAGAAAGCTGAGCTACTAAGTTTGCAAGTGTACATAATGGGAGTCATTTAGATGAAATACATAAACAACGGAAAAAGGATATTTTAAGAACAAATAGTGAGGTAACTAAGAAAAAAGATAGTGATGATTCGGCACTTGACATGGATTTGTCATTACATGAGTTAAAAATGGTCTTAGAGGGAAGTGGATATACGGCTCCAGGGCAAGATCAACTATGCTATGCTATGTTTAGACAATTACCAAAAGAAGGCTTGGAAATTATACTAAAACTGTTTAATAAGATATGGAGAGAAGGTGTAATGCCTGATAGTTGGAAAAGTGCATTGATACTACCTTTTGGTAAGCCAGGTAAAGACACAACTAATGCAGG
The DNA here is from genome assembly GCF_965113295.1 of Leuciscus leuciscus. Taxonomy (NCBI): domain Eukaryota; kingdom Metazoa; phylum Chordata; class Actinopteri; order Cypriniformes; family Leuciscidae; genus Leuciscus; species Leuciscus leuciscus. The sequence continues at coordinate 27,479,820 of NC_138746.1, forward strand.
AAACTACAGACCTATAGCCTTAACATCACACCTATGTAAATGGATGGAAAAGATAATTGTTTGTAGATTGTCATATTATTTAGAGCAAAGAGGATTGCTAAATAAATACCAAAGTGGATTTCGTAAAGGAAGATCAACGGTAGACGCTTTGGTTAAAGTTAGCAATGAGGCAGAAAAGGCGATTAGTATGAAAGAGATCATGGTTATAGTATATTTTGATATTGAAAAAGCTTATGATTCAATGTGGAGAGAAGGATTATTGATTAAAATGCATGAAATGGGTATTGGCGGAAGGCTATACAACTGGGTGTTAGATTTCCTGTCTAATCGAACTTTCCGTGTAAAGGTTGGGGATGCTGTGTCGGAGTACTTTGATATTGTAAATGGTATTCCTCAAGGGAGTGCTATAAGTCCTATTCTGTTTAATATCATGATAAATTATATTTTTATAAATGTTGGTAGAGATATTGGGTCATCACTTTATGCAGATGATGGGGCTATATGGAAAAGAGGGAAAAACATTAAACATGTGACTAATAGCATACAGAATGCTATATTAAAAGTTGAAAGATGGTCATATGATTGGGGATTTACGATGTCAGTTGCAAAGTCATGTTATATGTTATTTACCAGAAAGAGAAGGATTAATAATATACAGTTTAAATTGTATGGACAAAATATGGAAAGAGTGAAAGAGTTCAAGTATTTAGGATTGTGGTTTGATGAGAAATGTATATGGAAGAATCATATTAAACAGGTTGAAACAAAATGTAAAAAGGTACTAAATCTCATGAGGTCAGTTTCTGGTTATCAATGGGGAGCTGATAAACAATCACTACTAGATATGTATAGGGCCTTAATACGATCGTGTATTGATTATGGGTGTATGGTATATGGAGCAGCAGCTAAGAGTATTTTAAGAAAATTAGACAGAATACAGTTTAGAGCTCTAAGACTCAGTATAGGTGCAGTGAAAACAACCCCTACTAATGCACTGCTGGTAGAAGCTGATGAATTGCCATTATATTTAAGACGATCTACGCTGTCTTTAGCATATTGGATCAAGTTACAAGGATCTGGAGAGGAACAACCTGCAACAAATGTTCTGTGTGATTGTTGGGAATATACACAACATCTGAAAGGTAAAGGATTTGGTTGGAATATTAATACAGTAGCAGAAGAATATGGATTAAATAGCATAGAATATGGACCAACTACTGTATGGGGTAATGTTCCTCCGTGGATATTTCCTGTGCCCAATGTGGACCTGAAACTTCTAGAGAAGAAGAAAGATTGGAATGAAAGTAATGTGAATAATATAGGATATTTGGTTCGAGATTATGTGAAGAGGAATTATTATAATTATATGTTAATATTTACTGACGGATCAAAAGATCCAGGGACTGAACATGTAGGATCAGGAGTATACATACCTGAGTTTGATGTAGAAATGGTTGCTATTATTTTAGGTTTACAGTGGATAGAAGAGGTGAGGCCAGAGAGAGTTGTCATTTGTTCAGACTCCACTGCTGCCCTGTTTAGTTTGAATTCCAAAAAGACCTTAAGAGATGATTTATTGATTGAAATATATACAATAATGCTGAGAATACAAAGAACTGGAGGTGATGTACAATTTGTTTGGGTCCCGGCTCATGTTGGTGTTGAGGGAAATGAAAAAGCAGATGAGATTGCAAAGGCAGCATTAAAATTAAAAGATGATGAAATAATGAAAGTTCCCTTTGGAAAAGGAGAGGCTAAATCATTAATTAGAAAAGCAGTGAGTGATGAATGGCAGAAGAAGTGGGACACAGACACTAAAGGGAGACACTCTTACAGCATTCAGAAATCTATTAAGGTGAAGGGTTTCAAAGGGAAATGTAGAAGAGATGAAGTGATTTTTTCAAGATTAAGGTTTGGACATACTGGGTTAAAATCAACGCTGTATTTAATGGCAAAATGTGTGTCTGATAAATGTGAGGTATGTAATGTTCCTGAAAATGTTGAGCATGTCATCATGAAATGTAGTAAATATGATTTTGAGAGGAACATCTTACGTGATAAGATATGTGAATTAGGACGGGGATGGAATTTAGAAGGGATACTGGGGATGAGTGAGGAAACATGGGAGTGTTGCAAAGCTCTCTTTAACTTTCTCAAATCTACAGGATTAGACCATAACATATAGGTTAAAAATGGAAAAAAAGGTGGGGTTTTTTTGTGGGTTGTTTTTTTTTAAATGGGTGCACTGAATTTGTAACCTGATGTACTAAAACCTTGAATTACACACTCCGGTACAGTAGGTGGCGGTATGCACCTGAAAAAGTTTGTTGCGACCCGCCATTAATATTAGAGAAGAAGAAGAAGAAGAAACTACGGTGGCCGACGTAGGATCGGAAGATGTCGTCATCTGAGTCAGCAGAGAGTAGCAAGTCAAGCAATGAGGTTTCTCTATATTATATTTTATATTAAATTATATTTACTTAATTATTCAGTAAAACCACATGTTATTGCGATTGTTATTTTTACTTGTTTATCATTGTGTTAGTCTTTTATTCACTGACTTTACCATAGCTTGTTTCCATGCTAGTTAGTATAAGATAAGAGCATCAAAGCAGCTAACTTAGGTAAGGGGTAATAGCTAACGTTACGATGTCCGAGGCGTCGTTCAGACAGCATGTTTTTCTCCACGTTTGCCGCGTCAGGGACAACCTGAGTATTCTGCTGCGTCTTTTTCTGCTGCTTCTCATTCAAGTTAGTGACGAAACGCGCTCTGTAGCGCTCTGTTCGCTGTCGGCTACGGTAGAAACATGACGTCACAGTATGTCGACCTTCATAGAAGGGGGTGGCCGCGGTTATGTAGATATAAATGACTCATTCTAAGGTAATTAAAACATAACGGTTCATTAAGTGAGGTCTTTATACACCACTGAAAACATAGTTATGGATCTTGTATTGCATTTCTGTCAATAGATCCTCAGAAATATCACACATTGCACCTTTAAATCAGATTTGAAGATTGTGACTTATAAATGCACATTAACCCGATGACTTAGCATTCATGTAAAAACTATGTTCAGATTCATCAATCAGAATGATTTCATTCTGATCGAAACTTAACATTTCCATGTAAATGTGGGTACTGACAGCACCAACGCAGATATAAATGTTCACTAAAATTACACGGAGAATACACGGTATAAAAATAAATAAAACTTGCGTGCAAATTAATTAATGTAATGCGGAACTACTGTTAGATACGCGGGTTCTTTAGGGACACCTAATCTGTGTAGCCCCGCCTTAGCTCTGAAGCAGGCCAAAGAGTATAGAAGCCCAAGAGGCGAAACTCAATAGAACGCTCCATAGCAACAGTTGCCCCCATGACGTGACGGCACGGCCGCCATTATGGACTGAAAACTGAAGGATTAGCCTAAAAATAATGGGAGTCAATGGCACCGAACCAACTTAACATAACAAAAACTTAACATAACTTAATTTTTTCTGGCCGTCATATCTAAATATGAAAACAATTTAAAATACATTAATGAGGATGACCGACGTTAAATGACAGAAAATGTTATGTCTATGTGTTGGTTATGCATGGCCTAATTACCCTTAGGAAAATAGTATTTTGGGACAAAATATTACTATAGAAGGACTATAAGACTACTATAGAAATACTATAGCGGCTCGTATTCCTATAAGATTACTATAATATTTTGTCCCAAAATACTATAAGATTCCTATAGTACTTTTTCGTAAGGGTATGTCCCCCACCGAATCGGCTTCATTAGCCTACCACTTACGGTTTGCAAAGATACAATTATAAAATTACTGCAAACCTTTAATCTATCAATATTTATGTTCTATTATGCATTTTCCTTGTTATATGAATAACAGAAATTCATTAAATAATATATATGCAGACACACAGTAATACGATATTTATTCAAATGTTGATTTTGAAATTAGTGAACATCACCATATATATGATTTGGAAAAATAAATAAATAAATAAATAAATAAATAAACAAATAAATAAATAAATAAAATTATAAATGAACATTTCTAAAGACAGTTAATTTTTTACATAGAATATCACAAAAATATTAACAACTTGTTTTTTCAACATCTTCAGTGAAAGTGCACACAGTGAACGTTTCAATGGCAAGAACAAAAACAATCTATGAATGTCCTATTACAGGCGGAAAGGTACAAAAAAGATGTGCAATCTAGCAAGTGCACACATGAACTATAAACAGTACTAAAATGGAAGTGGTGCCATAAGATCTCAGTAATTAATCAGACACCACCATCTATTGTGTGTGCATTTGTGTATGAGACGTTTTTTTGTATTTGTTTTTCTTTTTGTGAGAGAAGAGGCATTGATTTTGCCATTGACTGGCGCTAACGATTTCAGCAGCTTTCAGTCCATAATGGCGGTCGCGCCTCCGCAGCGCCATCTACAGACTGTTACCCATAACACAACAGAGTTTCGCCTCTTGGGCTTCTATACTCTTTGAGCAGGCTGCGATGTAAAGATTGCAATGCTGGAATATGTTGTGTGTGAGAGAGAGAGAGAGAGAGAGAGGGGCGCGGGCACGATCAAAAAGTCACAAAGTGCTTACTTAAATTTGTGTGTGTGTGAGAGGTGCGATCGAACAGTGTAAACATAAAAACATACTCCATAATTTTGTTTATATAGGACATTATTCAAACTGCAAAGTGTTTAAGTTATTGTTAATTAAAATTTTAAGGAAAACAAAAATATTAAATGTCCCGTTTTTCCTGTGTTTTTGAAGCTTTGATTGTGTTTACAATGTGCAGTATAAGGCCCTGTTCACACCGCAAGTCTTAATGCTCATTTCAGATTTTTTTGCTCAGATCCGATTTTTTGATTGGCTGTTCACATTACCTTTTAAAATGTGACCTATATCTGATTGCAGTGTGAACTGTTTGAGGTTTCAAACTAACCCGCATGCGCAAAAGAACAATAACAATGACATCAGACGCAGCACGCGGTTGCACTAAAGTTCAGGAGGTTATGGAGGAAGTAAGCATATTCACATTTACAGTGCTATGCATAAGTTTAGACACCCATGCTAAAGTTGACTAAAAAGAGGAATAAAAAATCATCTTTTGGAAATTGAACTTAATGCCTTAATTTAAGAAATTAGGAAAAATCCAACCTTTAAGGACACCAATTTTCTTTGTGAATGAATAATGTATCGTAAATAAATAAATGTTCTTCCTTAAAATATAGGGTGCATAAGTTTGGACACCCCTATGTTAAATTCCCATAGAGGCAGGCAGATTTTTATTTTTAAAGGCCAGTTACTTCATGGATCCAGGATACTATGCATCCTGATAAAGTTCCCTTGGCCTTTGGAATTAAAATAGCCCCACATCATCACATAGCCTTCACCATACCTAGAGATTGGCATGGTTTTATTTCAGTTAGCCTAATAGCTGGTTTGATTTGCATTGAGAGATGATCTTATGGAAAGTACTCCATGCCAATCTCTAGGTATGGTGAAGGCTATGTGATGATGTGGGGCTATTTTAATTCCAAAGGCCAAGGGAACTTTATCAGGATGCATAGTATCCTGGATCCATGGATTCTTTCAGATGAATACAATTGGAGTTATATTAATAAACACATTGACGCTTCCAAGCTGCATAATGGCAGTGGATCGAAACTCATGGCCTTGCTCCAGAAGGGCTTTATTAACCCAACCCCATAGTTAAGATAACTCATCTGAAAGAAGAAAGTCATATACACTAACGATGGCTTGAGGGTGAGTAAATCATGTGGTAAATCATGGGGTAATTTTCATTTTAGTGAAAATTACTACTACTCTAAGTCAATTATGTAAAATCTAATTTTGTAAATTGTATTAAATTAAGTCACATCAAAACACCTCACACATAACAAAAGGTTAATGGATCCATACCAGAAGTGACAGTGCAATCCTCCACCAAATTGCCAGTACTCATCTGGATCCTTGGTCAATCTGGGGTGGGCTGATAAGTCCTTAAAAAGAAAGATTTAATTTGTACCATTCCTTTAAACAATATTAAAGAAAATGTAAATAAAACACACAGTAGCGGTTTTAGGCACGGGCGAACCGGGCAATCGCCCGGGGCGGCATTTTTGGGGGGGCGGCACCGCCGGCACGAGCAAAAAATAAATAAAAATCTGCGCCGCGAAGCGGTTGTCTATTATCTATCATTTCACTGTGTGGGGAATTGCCAAATTTGCGCCCCCTGCTTGCTGAGAAGATGCCGTGCACAGAAGCTGTTTGTTTGAGAAGGGGAAAGGGGAGGGGGCGCGGAGGCGCGGGCGCGGATGACAGTTCACCTCTGGGTCTCTCCCAAATGGAATGGACAAGGGGGGGGATCCATATAGTTATCGAAGTTATCAGTCACACCTCGACTTTCTTCCAGATAACGCACATTTCATTCATAATATTATAAATACGGGCCTCTATATTTCCTGCACATTTTTGTTTTTCTGAATGGTCTGAATGGCTAATAAAAATAGGTAATACAAAACGATTACTTGGTCACCACCACCAAGGTGAATTGGTTTAGTCTTGACTTCTGGTCGTGACTCGTGAGCGTGAGTGACAGTTATGGGGGGATCAGGGGATCTGTTGATTGTCGATGTCGAGTGCCAAATAAGAGATGGACAAGAAAGGTCAAATTCATCAGGTGCCCAATTTAGAAACGAGCGAAAGATAAAGGTATGCAACTATGTTTACTCTATATGATTACAGTATCCATGTCATGAAAGAAGGGGCAATATTAATTGGTGGGTATAACTCTTATTTGTTAGCCTTTTTTCTATGATTCTTGCTATGCTTAACAATAATTCGTTTTTAACTCAAACACGAGATCTAATTTCACCATAATATTGTTCTTTGCAACAAAACTGTTGCAAGTTCAGTTATTACACTGCAAAAATGCTTTTCTTACTTAGTATTTTTGTCTTGTTTCCAGTCCAAATATCAAACATTTCTTAAATAAAGATGCATAACGTTATTTTACTAAAGTAGTAAAATTACATAAGGTATTAAGTCTTGTTTTCTGGGGAAATAAATAAAAATTGAGTTTTTGCTTAAAACAAGCAAAACATTATCTGCCAATGGGGTAACAAAAATTATATTTGGGGGGGGGGGGGCGCTCGAAAGGGGTCTCGCCCAGGGTGTAATTCAATGTAGAACCGCCACTGAAAACACACACACACACACACACACACACACACACACACACACACACACACTGTGAACACACACCCGGAGCAGTGGACAGACGTTTTTGCACATACATGTCATGTCACATCACACAATTGTAGCTTTGAAAAAAGCAAATTGGTACACCAAAATCAAACAGACCATCTAATAATTTTACCTGTAGCCACATTTATCCTGTTATGACACGTCTGAGGGTCTTTCCCTTGATGTTCTTTAGTGAACTAAATAAAGGACTGATGATGGTGGTGACATGTTCTCCTTTTTTTTCACTTTAGAGGAAAAAAAGACAAAAGGATAAAAAAGTTACTCAGATTTGTCACTGGTAGATGAAATGACTTTTGATGATGAGAATAGCCTAACACTTTTAACTACATAATATATTAATCCCAATGTAAGGTTTAGAAGCAATGGTTAAAATTGACTTGCATCTTACTGAAGTTGATAATCGTGGTGGATTTGTCTCTCTGTTGGGTGCCTGTTCTCCCCAAAAAATCTTCTTATGGAATCAATAGGCTTGTTTGAGATGCGCCTTGCCTTGCCTGAAATGTATGCGAGATTAGGCTGCTGCAGTGAGAGGAGGAGTGAAAAAAGCGCAGGCAAGCCGGACAAATCTCTCTTCTCGTAGTGGATCTGACACCTGCGAGATCAAAGATGGATATCGCGGGATTCACGCTCGTGCACATGTTGCTAATAAACTGGATGTAATTCAATTTCTGTTGCTTTTATATGAAAATAAATAAAATGAACAAGACACCCAAAGTACTTGTTATTTAATTCCATTGCAAATACATGTTTATCAATATTTTTTTCTTAAATACAGACATATGTTTTTTTGTTTTTTTTATAAAAATTAAATTGCATAACCCAAAGAGATCGCACTGTCAGATAGTTTGGGAATATTCACACATAACATATACACATAAAACCTGATATTAGAGTTTTAAAAGCAAACATTTTAAAAGAGAACAATACATCACAGTTGTTTAAACCAATGAGCATTAAGCTGTGTCGTCAGCAAGTCGTTTCCCATCATGCTTTTGATCAGCGCAGTCAGTGGAGAGCAACTGCGCTCGACTGCAGAATCCGACACGTGCGCCTTGCGCTCGCGAGATATTTTTGACATACATCAGCATGACATCAGAGCAAGGCGGGACGTACTCGGACACATTTCTAACCGGCATGCATCTCGCGCTGATCACCGCTGATCGATTCTGCGCAGATTTTGCTCATCTCAAACAAGCCTTATGTTGATGCCGTTGAAATTCTGCAGCAGAGTGATGACATCTCAGATCATTATCTAGTCTTGTGTATACTTCATTTAGCCAAGGCTGCAAAGCCGACTGAATGTTACAAATATGTTAGACCTATCACTTCTGCTACTAAAGATTGCTTTATTAACAATATTCCTGAAAAGTTTCATCTCCTCAGCATCCCAGAAAGCTTAGAAGAACTCGATATCGCAACAAAAACTTTTGACTCTCTTTGAAAAACTTTTCCAGCACTTTAGACACAGTCCTTTGCGCTTAAAGATGATTAAAGAAAATAGTCCAACGCTGTGGTACAATGAGCTCACTCTGGCGCTTAAGAGAGCAGCAAGAAAAATGGATCGCAACTGGAAGAAAACAAAACTAGAGTTTTTCTGCGCATTTGAGAGCATTCTTTCGAAAGAGAGCTCGATTGCATACAGAGAGGCCTTAAAGGGCACCAATTATGACTCTTTTCACAATAGTCAGGTTCACTATATATTTTTGTGGGAATTTTTTGGGGATTAGCTAAACTATACATTTTTGGAAAGGTTATTGTATAAGGAGTCAGAAAATCAATGTTTGCATTTGCCCAGATGTCTATTTGGCGGCCATATTGAATAAAAAAAAAATGGCCGCCATAAAACTTTAATTTGTAATATCTCGGCTTCTGAATAAGCTGGAATGTTGATTTTAACTGCTAAACCCACATTTTCAGGGTCAGGGAATCCAATGGTGCTAGTTAAAAAGCTACAAGACGTTACCACATTAACCCATAGATGCATAAGTGGGTCAAAAATGACCCGGTGTGGTTGTTTTATTGCAATATCATTGTAATGAAAAGTTGTTCGCATTTAATATTCCATGTTCCTTAAAAACCATGTTTTTTTTATCATCCCATTGAAATACATCCACAATATGGGTAAAAAAAAACTACACATCACAAGCAGTTGGTCAGATAACTTGGAGTTCCTTTTATTGAAGAGTTTAAAATTAGCTAATGTAAAACGTGGATGTTCTGGAACTATCGACATACACATTTAGATCACAGTATGATTAAGCAACCTTTTTAATTAGACAGTTTCTATACATCATCATAATCATCATCGCTTTCATACATCACGGCTTGGGAATCATCATCGTTCTGGCACTGGCTGCTGCACTGACACATGTCAGTACAGGCTAAGTCCTTAGCTCTGCAGGAGCACCTCCCAGAAGAGCAGTCAGATTTACACTTGCATTGAACCAACTCAAGGATGGCCTTTGGGGCTGGGAGGACCTCTGTGGTTACTGCTTTGAGCATTCCATCCAAGTGTTTGAAGTATCCGTTTTGCAGAGGATCCAGCTGTGGATCCTGCAGTGCAATGGCTGCCTGTGCCCATACTTTTGTTTGGACATGAACTCTCAAGATGTGCTGCTTCAGAGCTCCAAGTGTTGGAGGGAGCTTGTCACTTTCTGCCCTATGTTTGCAGAAGAGATGCCATCGCAGTTGAGGGATTGCCTTGATGTTGATCCCTTGGGTGAGTAAGCTGCACATATAAAGGATTCTAGGACTGACAGCATTCCTTCTGTCACATCTGCTTCATCCAAAAGCATCTGCAGAGCTTTGACAATGTCTTCATCTGCTTTGAGGTAGACCTGCAGACAGGTTGCCTTGCCTATGCGGGATAACCTTCCTGTATTGTCAGCCCCAGTGAATGCATGGAAGGCTGGCAAAGCCTTTGCTCTTTCTTTACCTAGAGCTCACCACAGTGGTTCAATCTGCACAACACCAGAAGCCATAGAAATGGGCGTGTTCTTCAACATGAGATCATAGTTTGCTGTAACTAGCACCAAAACATCTGTATCTGGTGAGAAAAACACCAACTGTGCATCATGTGGGTTTCGCTGTGAAGCCAGCACAGCCTGGTGGATCAGCAGTGTGTCTGCTTCTTCGTGGTTGTTTTCTTCAAAGACAAGGTCTTTGTTGCTCCTAGTGAGCCCAGAAGCAGATGTGATGATCAGCTTGGAGGATCCCTTGTTGTACTCCAGAATTTTGGCAGCAAGATATTCAGTCAGATCACTCTTAGTCTTGTCATGGGAGAGGAACCTGCTCATTGGGATGTGTTTGATGCTGGTGTCATCTCTGACTTGATACTGAATAGAAGCTTTTCCTTGTCTTCGTTTATCTCTAGTTGCACTCTTCAGAGAATCTGCCCAATATGTGTCAAACACGAGGATGATTTCATCATAATCTCGTGTTAGTTGCATCAGTCTGTCATTGAAGCAGCCACTCAGATCCTTGACTGTCAATACTGTCGCCGTTTTTTTTTCTCAGCTTCTGCACAAGCACCATACCGTCCACCAGTGCCATCTTCCGACTTGGCTGATCAGTAGATGTGAGGTCTGTGAGTCCTGTATGCATTGCATCTTGGTGAGTAGAACTTCCAACTTGAGGCGGCTGATGGTCTTCATGGGGCATGTCTTCTTCTGTCAGCTTCTCAAGTAGATGGATTAATTTGGACTTGTCATGGCATGGCAGAATTGTTCCATCAGGAGCAGAATTGTTCCATTGTTCCCAGAAAGGAACATCTTGTTGTTCTCTTTCTTCACAGGGGCCCAGAGGCTGACATCTCCATTGCTACGCTCTGACACATAGTCTTCATATAACTTCTGGTCAGTGGCATCAGCATTCAAGATCTGTTGTACATACTCATCTGGGATGTAGGCTTGCGTGATCACATTGTGCAGGTTGTCACCTTCATTGATAAAGGGGTTTCCATGGCTGAGTATGGCTGCCTTGATCTTGTCGATTGTATCATGTGCCCTCTTGACTGCACTTGGCCCAAGCTCATGATGCTCTGTGATTCTGTCAGCTTCCATGTCAAACTGACTCTTGAACTCTTTCGACAGACGAGAAAGTTCTGGGGTGACCATGAAAAATCTCTGTCTGGCAGTGGCATTGTTGGAGATGCCAATGATCCCAGAGCTAATCTTCATTAGCTTGTTCAGGTGTTCGCATGCATGGTCTGCCCCAACAGACACAAAGGGAATGACTCTCTTGGTGACTGATATATTGCCTGCTCGTAGTTCCTCCCATGTCTGAGGGTGATTGGTCCTCAAGTCATGCATGTCTGCGATGTATCTTGGCCAGAGTCGCTTGTACTTGATGAAGTCTGTATAAATATACATATTAGCGACCTGTTAGCAGCCGTCATAAATGTATATGTTGTTGAAATATAACATTCTGAGGAAAAAAAATCAAGATAATAGGCTACCTACTATACATGTACCAGATGCTCTGTAAAACAATGTTCTTGAGGGATGGCACAGCTGATATAATATGTTGTGTGTTCCACAATATCCCTGTATATCAGAAGTCCGAGGAGCAAAAGTCATATATGACACACACTATACAGTAATATTAGCTAGCTTAGTTAGCTGTAGTCATATATGTATAAATATGTTGTTGAAATGTATAACATATTTTCTGAGGTAAAATGAAGATAATACTTACTATACATGTGTTAGATGCTCTGTAAAACAATGTTCTTAAGGGATGACACTTCTGATATAGCAAGTCTGAGGAAAAGCCATTGGCTCGAAACATCACTGCAAATAAAATCTTTCAACAGGAACTACTTTGTGTGTGGATCACTCTCAACACCCATTCTAGTAGGTTTGCAATGTGCATGTCTTTGTAATCATTCTCACAATAAATATTAAATGTTTTAATGAGTGATATAAAAAATCTTTATTTTTTGAAGAACAGCTGGAATATGAAATGATAACTTTTCATTACAAAGATATTGCAAGAAAACAACCACACAGGGTAATTTTTTTTTACCTAATTATGCATCTATGGGTAAATGTGGTAACATCTTGTAGCTTTTTAACTAGCACCATTGGATTCCTTGACCCTTACAGTGTGGGTTTAGCAGTAAAAATCAACATTCCAGTTTATTCAGAAGTCGAGATATTACAATTTAAAATTTTACGGCGGCCATTTTTTAAACTTCAATATGGCCGCCATATAGACATCTGAGCAAATGCAAACATTGATTTTCTGACTCCTTATACAATAACCTTTCCAAAAATGTATAGTTTAGCAAATCCCCCAAAAATTCCCACAAAGGTTAAAATCTGAATATAATGAACCTGACTACAAGATGTAAAATAAGTCTCTGATGTCCCCAGAGTTTGAATGTGAAGTCTTAGCTCAAAATACCCAACAGATAATTTTTTACAGCATGTTTAAATTGTCATTTTTGGGGGTTCAGAAAAAAGCGCTGGTTTAGTGTGTGCCCTTTAAATGCAAATTAACTGCTGCTGCCGGCCCAGGGGGTGGAGCCTCACGAGCTCGTGTTCAGAACCAGGACAATCTCATCTGATAATATCAGAACAGAAACTCTCAGTTGCGGTGTTCATTTCGACTCGGAGTCGGACAATAATGCCCACAGAGCCAGAGAATATATGCTGTATGGAGATAGAACAGGTATAGTTTAGTTTAATTATGGTTATAATTTACTTGTCATCTGCTTTTATCCACTATTAATACAAGCCTGCTGTAGCTGACCCTGTCCGAATGATGACCAAAATATACTGATGAGTTCAATGAAGTTTATTGTACATCACACAAAAGATGAAGCGTTAGTTTTACTCCAGAGAATCACAGTAAGAGCTGAATAAACACAGTATAAGAAGTGCGCATTAAAGTCTTATCCATAAACTCTCGCTCTCTCCCTTTCATTATCAACAACATACACAGCGAAGTACACAAAACACTCTTTACAACTAACAGTAAACAAATATAAACACACCTTTTCAGTGGGTGCTAAATAAACTGGTAAACCTTATATCCGTAAAATGACTCGATGAGCTGTCATAAAGAGCGCTTTCATTCTTCAGATCTTTAATTTCTGCCGTGGTCAGTAACGTTAGGACTGTCGCTCTGAAGACTGTAAGCTGGATCACAAACTGTACAGATCCATCCTCGAGTAACAACGAGAGTAAATGAAGACTGCTATGTTCATTCTTACATCCAACAACAACACACCTCAATTGCTTAGGAGACATTCTTGTCTACAGCTGCTCAAGAGTCGAAACAATGGCGGACTCTGTGTCCAGCTCACTCAGGGAGGGCCTATGCTCAAACTGCAGTGTCAATCAACAGTCGTGGGAGGGGCCTGTGCAATTCTACGTCACATTGCATAGAATCTTAGAACAGCTCATTCTGAGACAGTGCTTATGATTTATTGAGATTGTAAAAAAAACACTGGGTGGATTTTTATCATTCTAGGGTGGTTTTGCTCACACACTGCCAACACACATTTATGTTCAAACACCATGTAAAAGTGAATTTTGCATAATAGGTGCCCTTTAAAAACTGCTATATCTGCTTATTTTTCAACCCTATTATAAAAAAATAAACAAAACCATAGGTATTTATTTGAAACAGTGGCTAAATTAACAAAAAATAAAGCTTTAACCCCAGACGTTTCTAAGCAGCACAGCAGTAATGACTTTATGAACTTCTTTACTTACCAGATTGATAATATCAGGGAGAAAATTATAACTATGCAACTGTCTATACAGTAAAATTCGATTCATTCATTGCTATAGGAGAAGAAGAATTTTCTAAACTCGTTAAATCATCTAAATCAATGTATGTTAGACCCTATACTGACTAAGCTATTAAAAGAGATGCTTCCAGAGGTCATAGATCCTCTTCTAAATATCATTAATATATCTTTGTCATTAGGATACGTACCAAAAACTTTTAAGCTGGCTATGATTAAACTGCTTGTTAAAAAAAACGCAACTTGATCCTACAGAATTAGTCAAAAACAGGCAGATCTCGAATCTACCCTTTTTGTCAAAGAGACTAGAAAAGGCAGTATCCTCACAACTATGTTCCTTTTTAAAAAGACATGGTATCTGCGAAGGATTTCCAGCCAGGATTTAGACTGTACCATAGTACTGAGACAGCTCTCATAAGAGTCACAAATTATTTGCTCTTATCATCCGATCGTGGTTGTATCTCTCTATTAGTGTTACTCGATCTTAGTGCTGCATGTGATACTATAGACCACAACATTCTTTTATATAGACTCGAAAATTATGTTGGCATTAGTGGAATTGCATTAGCATGGTTTAAATCATACTTATCTGACCGTTCTCAGTTTGTTCAGTATGGAGTACCACAAGGCTCAGTACTAGGACCGTTGCTGTTCACTACAGAGTGAACAGTAATGGTTACATGCTACCCTTGGGAGATATCCTTACATGCTACCCTTGGGAGATATCATTAGGAAGCATGGCATTAGTTTTCACTGTTATACTGATGATACTCAGCTCTATATTTCTTCACACCCTGACGAAACTTACCAATTCACAAAATTAATGGAATGCATAGCTGATATAAAAAATTGGATGACTAGTAATTTCCTATTACTTAACTCTGAAAAAAACAGAGATTCTAATTATTGGACAAAAAAACGTCCTCACGTAATAACCTAAAATACTGTTTAACACTTTATGGCTGCTCTGTCCAATCTTTGTCATCGGTTAATTCATTAATTCATTACATTTATATAGCGCTTTTCTCAGCACTCAAAGCGCTTTACATAGAAGGGTTACATAGAAGGTGGTTTCTCCTCAACCACCACCAATGTGCAGCATCCACTTGGATGATGCGACGGCAGCCATATTGCGCCAGAACGCCCACCACACACCAGCTTACTGGTGGAGAGGAGACAGAACTACAGAACTACAGAGAGAACTACTGTCAACTACACACTGGTTAGGAACCTGGGTGTGCTCTTTGATACCAATCTTTCATTTGAAAGTCATGTTTCTAGTATCTGTAAAACCGCATTCTTCCATCTTAAAAATATATCTAAATTACGTTGTATGCTCTCAATGAAAGATGCGGAACAAGGCTAGATTATTGTAATGCTCTTATGGGTGGTTGCACTGCACAAATTTTTGGTTTCATTTTCTGCACCTGAACCAGGAAGTATGACCATATTAGCCCGGTTCTAACAACACTGCATTGGCTCCCTATTAAACATTAGCTGCATCCTCCGAAGGCCGCATTTGAAGGCCGATTGCGTCACAGCGGCGTGACGAAGGTTGTCCCAAGTCGAAGGATCCTTCTAATGCGGCCCACCGTCAGTGTTTCCAAGTCTGAGGTTTTCCCGCGGAATTGGGATACTTTTACGTTGTTGCCGAGGGTAATAATTTTTTACGCAGGTTGATTTCCACCCCTGTGAGTACGATTTCGACGCTCCACCACGCCCAAAATATCCCCCAGACGCACAAATCCAGTGGAGAATTCGGCCGCCCGATGGAGAAGAGCCGATGGGCTTTTTGGGCTACTTTTGTTGGACAGACCTGGCAACCATCCTAATGTCCTTCTTTCTCCGGGCTGCGAAGGATAGAACGAGGAACCAGCAGCAGCCAAGAGAAACGAGACCAAGAGGATGAGCTGATCGAGATATTTAGGGAGGACATGAAGTTTCAGAGAGAGAGACAGAGCAGGGAGAGAATGGACAAATTGTTTTCTCTTCTTGACAGATTGGAATAGGAATAAACTTTAAATTTGTAAATTAAACAATCGTAAACATTATTTTTATGTAAGTTATAATTTGAAAATGAAACAAAAAAATTTTTCTTTGCATTGTTTATTTTTGTAATGCAAGTTATAGCTTGTAAATGTAATAAAGAAATTATTCTGTACATTTATTTTGGTCATGTCATTTAATATTGTACATTTGATACAAAATAAACATTTTTACTTACAGTAGCCTATTTTTTACAACTATTTACAAGATAAGTTACGTTTAAGATAAGAAAAACAAAAGTTTAAATTAACAGTATACATAAAACAGATTTTACAAAATGTATATATAAAAAATATAAATTCTGTAGACTTTTATTGAGCTGAGCAGGAGATCCGGGATGGGCTGCACCAGAGACCCTGGTAAGGCCTCTGCCGGAGGGACATCATCTGGGATCAGTGCATATTTCCACCGTCTAGCAACAGGTTTGCAGGGCTGACTCAGTCGACGGCTGCCAGTCACTGAGATGAAAGAGGGAAGAATAAAAGAAATTAACTTGCATCCTCAAAAATCAAACCATAAAATATTTTAACATGCAAAACTGTCCTATGAGCTAAACTCTGCAGGACAGTGGGTCAGTGGCCCTCTAGGACGACGTTGCCCATACCTAATCTATAAGACATATTTTTAGTGTTTCTATTATATACTGTTAATTTTTTTTTTTTTTTTACAATATCTAATGTCAAAATCTAATATCCATGTGTAAAAAGTCAGTTTTTCATAAAAAGTAGCCTACAATATGCCTCTGAGATGAAGTGGAGTTGAATAACAATCTAAAGTACTTCAAAATTATACTTTAATCCAGAGTAAATGTATGTCGTTACATTTCACCACTGGTTATTTGGAAAATGAAACTATCAAAATGTATTGTCAAATTAACACATTTTTGCAAGCTGTGTCCCGGGAGTTGTTCAATGGGACGGTCTGGTTTTGTCGCCTAGCAACTGGTGACAGGCGTTGTGACGAGCGGCAGTAACAATTGTACTGGCCTTTATATAGTATATAAAATCTTATATATATATATATAATGATCTGAGATGTCATCACTCGGCTGCAGAATTTCAACAGCATCAACATTGATCCATGTGATAATATTAGATCTAGAGTATGATTACGACAATGAGTAGGTCCTGACACATGTTGTCTATCTCCAATAGAGTTCAGAATGTCTTTAAATGCCAATCCCAATTCATCTTTTTCATTATCTACATGTATATTAAATTCACCAACAATTAGGACTTTTTCTGCAACCAGTACTCTGATAGAAAATCAGCAAATTCTTTGATAAAGTCTGTATGGTGCCCTGGTGGCCTGTATACAGTAGCCAGCACAAATCTCAAATGTGATGTATCATTTTACACTAAGCAGTGTTACATTAAGCACCAACACTTCAAAATAATTATATTTAAAACAAGACTTCTCAGTAATTCTGAAGATGTTACTATAAATTACAGCAATACCTCCCCCTTTGCCTTTCAGACGAGGCTCATGTTTATAACAGTAATCTTGGGGGGTGAACTCATTTAAAGGAATGTAATCGTCTGGTTTTATAATTACATTACATTTACATTTATTCATTTAGCAGATGCTTTTATCCAAAGCGACTTACAAATGAGAACAATAGAAGCAGTTAAACTAACAGGACAATAATATGCAAGTGCTATGACCCTTCCCAGTTTAATCTAACGCAGTACCTTTTATTTTACTTTTATAAATAGATAAAGAATAGAAGAGAAAATGTTAGTATTAATGGATCAAGTGCTGCCGAAAAAGATGTGTCTTCAGCCGTTTCTTGAAAATGGCTACGGACTCAGCAGCTCTGGTTGAGTAAGGCAGATCATTCTAGCAGGGAACAGTCAAGGTAAAGGTCCGAGAAAGAAATTTTGCACCTCTTTGGCCCCATTTACACTGCATGGTTCAAGTGACCCAATTCCGATTTTTTCCTCTCATGTGGCACAGATCGGATATGACCGGTTGAACGTGTAAGCAAGAAAAAAACGCATGGATTCCGATTTTCTCAGATCGGATTCAGGCCTCACTCATATGTGGTAATAAATCGGATATGAATCGGATACGTGCATTTGCGTGTGCCATGTAAGCAGACAAATCGGATATTCCCCAGTAAATGTGAGTCGTACGTCATTAAAAAAGTGACGTCAACTCAGGTGGACACCACCAACTGAGATCACATGACTTATTATATCCAACAACGTGATCCCACCAGTCTTGAGTCCTTTGCCGCATCCAAACCTCCCTTTGAACCGATGTTGCAGCGATCATCGCTAAATTCGCCCAGGCTGCAACAAGGGCTCTCCTCTTTTTTCTCCGCCGTACGAGACCAATGTTTTGCTGACTTTTTTGCTGACTTTTCAAAATATTGTGGAAAGCAAAACACTGGATAATTTTATTTGCATCTGCATCCATTGCATTTCGTGCTGTTTTACTTACTTTTCCGGGTCAGAATGTCTACATTTGGTAGTTTCGGAAGTGTATAGTGTAAATGCAAAAATCGGATACGGGTCACTTTTAAAAGATGATGTAAGCTGGTCGTCCAAAAAATCGGATATAGTCAGCAAATCGGATTTGGGCATCAAGACCTGCAGTGTAAATGCAGCCTTTGAGATGGCACTACAAGACGACGTTCACTTGCAGAGCGCAAGTTTCTGGATGGCACGTAGGTCTGAAGTAATGAGTTTAAGTAAAAGGGAGCAGAGACAGTGGTTGTTCTGTAGACAAACGTCAGTGACTTGAATTTGATTAGAGCGGCAACTGGCAACCAGTGCAATTTAGTGAGGAGAGGAGTGGCGTGTGCTCTCTTTGGCTCGCTAAAGACCACTCTTGCTGCAGCATTCTGGATCAGTTGCAGAGGTTTGACAGTGCAAGCTGGAAGAGAAGCCAGGAGAGCATTACAGTATTCCCAATGGCTAAAACAAGCGCTTGGACACAAGAAGTTGTGTAGCATGCTCTGATAAGAAGGGTTTCGTACAGTCTACTAAGTATCTCATCACTCCGGCAAACAGGAAGGGGGCCAGAGCAAATTACAGTGCCTGACATCATACTTGCGAGTTCACATACCTCTTTAACGTTAATTTTATGTAGCTCATGTTAACAGACAGAGCATGTGTGCATGAACAAAGGAATGTGAGAGATGGGGCCAGAGGTGCGGGCAGCCCCTATAAAGCTCTGCAAATTTTGGCCATGAATACTGAGTACACAGAGCTTGAAACAGACAATGTTAGAGCAGTTTGAAGAGATGAGGGCACAAACTTACGCATCTTTCCTGCATCACTAAGCAATGTGTACATGTTACACTGGTTTTCAGTCATCCCTTCATCTTTTGACTCATCCATCTACCTTTCCACTTGCAGGCCAGTTTACTTTGAAACCATTCACCACCAGAGGAAGAATGAAAAAAATATACCATTTGGGGTTCTTCACAGTGTTAGACTTTTAGAACATCTCTTGACATCTCAAACTCAAGGTGCCTCAACTACCCTTTTGCAAACTCACAGTACCTCAATACAATTTATGTGCCCTAAAGCTTCAATCATGATGAGGATAATGGAGGAACAAATGGTGGTCTTTAGAGTTCTTTCAGAAACAAAAGGAAGCTCCAACATAGGCACTTGCACCTTTTAAGTACACATTAAGGCACTTGAGGCACCTTCAAAATGGTACCTAATGTTCTCCAAGTCTTCCACCAGTTTGGTAATGGCAGTGTTACTCACCCCTGTTCCTGGAGGCACACCAACAGCACACATTTTGGGTGTCTCCTCATCTAACCCATCTATATTAGGTCTTGGAGTCTTCTAATGAGATTTCATTAGGAAGAGATTGAAAATGTGAATGGTTGGTGTGTCCCCAGGAACAGGGGTGGGAAACACTGATCCAGGAAACCTCAAAGAATGCCTCAAGTACCTTCATTTTTTTACAGTTGTAGCAGCATCCTGCACAATGAGACAAATAATTAAAGAAACTAATGGGGGTTGGGGGCACCCTCACCCACTGTCAAAATTACATACATTTGGCTTGCTCCCATGCATGTTACAGCATAAGTGAACCGACTGAATAGGCCATTCATGCCTTTTACCTTTAGTACACCATTAAAACACATGGTTTATGTTTTAAAATGGACACTGATGAAAATATAGCAGGCTTAGAGAGCTACATACAAAACATGTTTTACAAGCAAGAGATCAGGGGCCATATTCACAAAACATTTTATCTTACCACTAAGAGTTCTCCTAAATGGCAGTAAAAGTTCTTAGTTAAGAGTGTTCTCTTAAAACCTTTTCACAAACCTGCTGTCTCTGTCAGTGATATCAATATTGTAGAATGAGGTATCATGTTGCCATACTCAATATTGTAAGCGCTATATAAATAAATGTGACTTGACCAAACGCATTACACACCTGGTGGAACCCTTGCAGTGTTTTTAAATCAGGGGTGTCCAATTCTGCTCCTGTAGGGCCAATGTCTTGACGTGTCAAATCAATGACCTTTATTTATATGCGCTTTATACAATACAGATTATTTCAAACCAGTGATAACAGGAAAATTATGCATTCCGTCTGTTGTTCAGTTGAACTCAGTTCAGTGTTAATTCAGTTCAGTTGTAAAAATCATCAATTATTAAATTAGTTAATTTAATTTATAAAGCAGTTCTGCAAAAAAAAGAAAAGAAAAAAAGAAAATGATGTCATCGTCCAGCTCAGTTCAGAAGAGTGCCTGGTTTTTCAGCTGGCTAAAAACTCTTTGGTGGATACACGCCTAAATGTATGTTCGAATAAACAACTTTTCTTTTTTTTCTTTTTTTCAAACATGAGAAACATAATTACTGTACATCATTAAATGTATTATGGTAACACTTTATTTGGATGGTCCCTTTAGAACATTCAGGGACTTTAAATCAGGGGTGAACTATGAGTAACTTTGCAGCTACATGTCAACTAACTCTCACTAGAGTATTAGTGGAATATCTGCTTAATATCTGCAAACTCTTTTTTGTGATGGTCCTCCAACAGACACTGTACTGACTATAAGTAACTTTGCAACTACATGTCAACTTATTCTAACCCTAACCCTACTAGTCTACTCATACTCTACTAATACTCTAATGAGAGTTAGTAGACATTAGGTGCAATGCTACTTATAGACAACAGAATGTGTTAAAGGGACCATCAAAATAAAGTGAAACCGGTATTATTATAAAAACTGCCTTATGTGCAATTATACAAATTAGTATTATTTTATATTATCTTAATTTAATATTAAATGACACATTAGCATTAGATTTTTTTTTTCCTTTAGAAAAATGTACATGTACTGTACCTGATATAAATGCAAGTTAATCGATACTGAATTGCAATCGAAATCGAATCTCGAATCATGAAATTTGTTTCAATTCCCTCCCCCCGAAAATGTAATTGCTTTAAAATGTAATAGTGTTCTGCACATACTAGTTCATAATCTGATGTCTGCATCAAAATACTGAACAGAATGAGGGATAATATCCACCTTATTTTTGAGCGGTCGCAGCCATTTGTAATTTTAATGTGTCTGGCTTTCGGTGTCATTCGCTTCCAGTTATTTTTAGCTGTACAAAACAGCTCTTATGCTGCTTGATATTTCAAACTTGTATTTCTTACCATATTATTTGAATGTATTGTCTTGATTATTTACATGCGGGTTTGTAGCTAACAGTTTTACAGTTTACTGCACTTTGACATATTCTTCTTGTTATTTCCCTAAAGCGGCTAATAACTTCTGTGAAGTCTCGCACATTCACAGAAAACATCTTACATCTGCTTTGAAAAATAAGGTGGATACCCTGCATTCATGTTCATCCACATGTTTGGGGAGAGGCTGCGTTTGGGGCCTGCTTGAATGTCACTCATTATGTAAGCAAGAGACAACTCAGTGAATATAGAGAAGAGGCGCCCTCTAGCTGTAATGCTTGTTCGTTTTATGCTCTACCCATTTACACAGTATATATGTTCAAGATTTGCAGGGTCTGTGGATGCTACATCGAAGTTACAACAAAACAGCAATTTTCCAAGGGTACATCATGTTTATTTACTATGCATACAAGTATACAACTACACTCTTTTTTTTATAATTTATTTATAAACTTTTTCAAAGCATTAACAGGAAGCTTAATACAATTAAAGTTATAGCTTTTCCCCCATTATAACCCTTTCCGCCGAAATAATTAACCATACATTACATAAAAGTTAAAACAACAATAGTAATAATAATAACAATTTAAATAAAAAAATAAAAAAATAGAAAATAGAAAAATTAAAAAAATTAAAAAATACACATACATATAGCCAATAATAATATTTTCTGACATATTCGTGGTCCGTACATAATTATAAAACAAAACCCCAATTGGTGATCATATTTAACATTGATCAATAAGTGGGAGAGTCTTCATCTTCTCAAAATATGTAATCATGGGTTGCCAAGTCTTATAAAAATTTTGGACAGATCCTTTCATTAAATATTTATTTTTCTCTAATTTTAAGTATGATACTAGATTGCATAACCACATTGAGGCTTTAGGCGGGCTTGTTGACTTCCACTCCAATAATATTCTTCTTCTCGCTAATAAGGTGGCAAAAGCAATAACATTCTTTACTTTATTTGTCAATGATACTCCATGTTCTGGTACTCCAAAAACAGCAACTTCAACACTGGGTTTTATATCCAAGCTAAAGGCCTCATTTAATGTTTTAAATATGAATGTCCAATAGTCACTCAGCTTTTGACAAGCCCAAAACATATGAAAAAAGTCTACCTTATTACCTTTACATTGATCACACAAATCATCAACATTTGGGTACATTTTTGAAAGTCTACATTTTGTGTAGTAGGCACGGTGGAGGACTTTAAGTTGTTTAAGGCTGAGGCGTGCACAAGAGGTTGATCCATTTACTCTATTAAGAGCCTCATCCCAAATTTCGTCAGGTATTTTGCGTCCTATGTCCTTTACCCACTCACCTCTTATTCTGCTCATTAAAACATCATTTGAGGACATAATCAACTTATACATAATCAATTTGACCTTTAAGAAAAGTAGGAGACTGTAGAATTTTATCCAATAGTGAAGTAGGTGCAAGTCAGGAAAAGTTGAGCTCTGAGATTGAACAATGTGTCAAGACTTGAAAGTAACGAAATAGGTTGGACTGTGACAATTGGAATTTCTCTGAGAGGTCATTAAAACTGGCAAAAATATAAAAATCACTACACCTGGCCAAGCCTACCTCTGCCATTGTGCATACGTGAGATCTATTTTACCAGCAGGAAACAAATGGTTATTACAGAGAGGGCTTAGCATGGAAGAGTTGCTGAGTTTATGCCTTTGTCTAAACTGTGACCATATTTTAAGCGTAGAACTTACAACTGGGCTTGAAGAGTATTTAGAGGGAGAGAATGGTAGCTTCATTGTTATTACAACAAACTATTTGCTTTAAGACGTCAATAAATGCATGCGCAATTTATGATCACTAATACAAAATAAAACATTTTATTCACAAAAATGTCTCTATAATTGCTGCACATTCGTTGAATTCTGAATTTTGCACACATAAATTGAAAACAATTTGTTTGTAGATAGTAAAACATATCTGCAACATTATCAAGTTCACGGATAATTGTGCGTGCATTTATTAATCATTATGATACTAAAATCATAGTAATGTATACTACAAAAATTCAGATGAGTCCAGAATATGAACGCATCGCGTTTAATTTCACGTTAAGCATTTTCCTCCCATAGAAAACCATTATAAGAACGCTAAATGTGGCTTAATGCATATAATGTCCGCTTATTATGTCGAAATAACAAGTTATTATGTCGAAATAACGAGTTATTATGTCGAAATAACGAGATATTTATGTCAAAATAACGAGATATTATGTCGAAATAATGACTTATTATGTCGAAATAACGGTGGATTATTTAGGGTGGAGGAGTCGTCAAAAAGGAAGCCCAACTCCTCTCTGGTCGCCCAAATTTTGGCGTCAGTGTCCGTCATTGTGCACATTGTGTCCATGGTAGCCTAATACTTTGCGCGAGCACTCTTCCTGACTGGAAAACTCCTGAGACCAACATAGTGGAAGGACACAGGTCTACACAGAATCTCTAGAGCATCCACCCATGTATTTATGTCTTTCTTGTATAAATTTACTAACTTTATTTGTTTGTTTTTTGTGAGATTTCAACAGTAAAGAAAATATAGGCTCACAAGGGGTTGTTGACAAAGGATGGATTTTTGAGTTCAACAGCCAGACGCTACATCACGCAGCGAGAATGAGAAGCTGAGGATAAAAGTTTTTTACTTTACCTCAAATCATTCTCTTTTTTTTTTATATAAATTGATCAATCAGACGTTTAAACGTAAGATCTTATTATTTATCAAATTATCCAAAATGTCCTTTGGCACAGATTTGGTCCAGATAAACAGCTGAGCTGTGGCCCAGATTAGATTGCGTTTGGATGTGTTGTGCCGAATTTCGACCCCCTGCCAAATTATTAGAGTCAGTAGGGGAGAGCGGGGCACAACCTAACGCGGGGCTAGTTTTAACAACACCCTTGTTTTAAATACTTCCACACATGCAAGGATGACAAGACTGTGTGTATTTACTACCTATGTCAACAACAATATCAACACTATATAGAGAAAAAAATGCGCCAAAATTCAGAAATCTTTGGAAGATATCACTGAACATTTATTTAACCATAACAAAAGTAAATTTCTTATGTGTTCATTTTTCATCGCTAATGTTGGTGTTTATTTTAAATTAGACAAATCTGATATTATTTTATTCTCCGGCATGTTATTTAACAGTTGATATGGTTCTTTAACGCTTCGCTAACTAGTAGAAGACACTAGCAGGGTTTAAATCGTACTCGGTTACTAACGTAACCTCGGTTCTCTCTAGAAGAGGGAACGAGTACTGCGTAAGATATCTTACGCTAGGGGAAAATCCTTTTCCGCGAGATATTGAAGCCAAAAATTATCCTTAATTTTGTAATAATGCAAAACGCGTTGCAGCAGCAATGCAGACATAGGCGAGACAGCTCGCGCGCCTATTGGCTGCTCTGCGGCAACTGCAGCAGCCTATCGAGCGAGGCCTGGCGTGACGTCAGACCCAATCAGGGCACTTCGCGCCCGCTGCGTCACGTCCCGCCGAAATGGGCGTGGTCTAGGCCTATAAATATCGCTCGCAGGCAGCTATTATCTGGTTTTTCATCATCGAAGCAACCAGAGCGTGTGCATGCACGGCAAGATACGCAGTACTCGTTCCCTCTTCTAGAGAGAACCGAGGTTACGTTAGTAACCGAGTACGTTCTCTTACGAGAGGTCTCTCGTACTGCGTAAGATATCTTACGCTAGGGGACCCAATGTAAAACGCCGTGCATGCTGAGATCTGACACCAAAGACCCAAGGGCGAAAACCCGGGGTACATATAGTGCACAATCACTCAGGGAACTCACAGGGAGTCCGGGAAGAGGGAGGGGTGCAGCCTCACTTTTCCACATATAGTAGCGTCGATGGGACGCGAATTTCATCATACAGACAGGGCGGGGTACGGCCTGAACTGATGGGGAAAATGTGGGTCTTACACAGTTTGCCCAGCTTTATACTGTCGAACATTGAGCTGTGCTCAGCAGACGCAGCATTCTGAGCTGATCGCATCAGGTCAGATAATACTGGTAAATTTAGACCGACAGCAGCCTGGCCTGCAGGGCGGGAACCTCTAGGTTATAAAACCTTATAAATGTAGACGGGGAGGCCCAGCCTGCCGCCATACAAATATCTTGCAAGGCAATCCCACTTGACCTTCGACCACGGGAGGTCTGGGAGGATTCAGTCTCTTAGCTCCTCTAAGGAAGCGGATGACTAAATCGTTCCTTCCTATTGACTGACCAAGCGTTGTTTCTGAGAACGCTGCTATAGCCGCCACATAAACTTTGAGCGTGGAGGGGGCCCTGCCCCCATCCAACAGCTCTTGTAGGAAGGAAAGCACCTCCGTCACACCACAGTTTGTGGGTGACACACCACGGGCTGTGCACCAGCCCGAAAACACCGACCATTTCGAAGAATAGAGTCGTCTTGTAGACGGAGCTCTAGCCTGCGTGATCGTGTTTAATACTCCTTTAGGGAGTCCAACATGTACCCGTTGATGGCCCAGACATGAAGGGACCATAGTTCCGGGTGAGGATGCCAGATCGAGCCGCGGGCCTGTGAGAGGAGATCTCTCCCCATTGGTACTGGCCACGGGGCAGTACTTGCTAACTGCATCATGACTGGGAACCAAGGTTGGTTTTTTCCAGAACGGTGCTACCAGCAGTACTGAGCATCCTTCTTCCCTGATCCGTTCCATCACCTGAGGCAGGAGAGAGACGGGGGGAAAAGCATAGAGCGGGCGGCGGGGCCACACATGGGCCAGCGCGCTCCTGCTCTTGGAGAAAAATTCTTTACAGTGAGCGTTTTCTTGAGACGCAAACAGGTCCACTTCCGCTCTGCCAAATTTCTTCCACAGCAGATGGGCTGTCTGTGGGTGTAGAGACCACTCGCCTGCCGGAACATTGTTCCTGGACAGTCTGTCCGGTCCTATATTCAAGATCCCTGGCACGTGCGCTGCTCTGAGCGAGCGCAGGTTGCACTGAGCCCATACCAGGAGGCGTTCTGCCAGCCTGTACAGTTTCTCGGATCTGATGCCGCCCTGGCGATTTATGTAGGACACCACAGACATGTTGTCCGAACGGACCAAGACGTGGTGACCTTTTATTTGGGGACAAAAACGCGTCAGCGCGTTGTCTACTGCCAGCATTTCGAGGCAGTTTATGTGCAGGAGCTTTTCCCGTTCTGACCACTGGCCGAAGAACGGTCTGCCCTCGAGCAGCGCTCCCCATCCCGAGGTGGACGCGTCCGTGGACACCACTTTCACCCTCGAGGAAGTCCCCAGGCTTACACCTGATTGGTACCAGTCGTTCGCTTTCCAGGGTTTCAGAGCTGTAACGCACTTCTGATTGACCCTGAGGCGAAGCAAACCGGGTGCCCACGCTTCGCGTGGGACTCGCGCTTTCAGCCAAAACTGCAGCGGGCGCATGCGGAGCAGACCCAGCTGGAGCACTGACGATGCTGAGGCCATGAGACCTAGCATCTTCTGAAATCTCTTGAGCGGGACAGACGCGCCGCAGCGAAAGAGTTCGCTGTGCGTCGAATGTCTACCGCGCGCTGTTGTGATAGTCGCGCTATCATGGATAGTGAGTCCAGTTCTGTGCCCAGGAAAGATATTTTCTGACTGGGTGACAGGGAGCTCTTCGCCCAATTGACACTCAGACCCAAATCCTCGAGGTGATCGAGTAAAATGGTCGTGTGTTCTATGAGCACTGTGCGAGATTGCGCTAGAATCAGCCAATCGTCCAAATAGTTCAGCACTCGCATGCCTCTCATTCTGAGGGGTGCGAGCGCCGCATCCATGCACTTCGTAAATGTACGGGGTGCTAGGGACAAACCGAACGGCAGGACTGTGTACTGATATGCCTGGCCCTCGAAGGCGAATCTCAAATATCGCCTGTGACGTGACGCTATCTGTATTTGAAAATACGCGTCTTTCAGATCTATTGACACGAACCAATCTCCTTGGCGAATCTGCGCGAGGATTTTTCTGGTCGTGAGCATCCTGAACTGTCGCTTCACAAGCACTCTGTTCAGTTGCCTTAGATCTAGTATGGGTCTGAGACCCCCGTCTTTTTTCGGTACCAGGAAGTATCTGCTGTATAGCCCTCCTTCGCTCTGAACTTAAGAGAGAGGCTCTATGGCCCCTTTGTTCAATAGTTTCGCCACTTCGGCTCGAAGTAAATGTGCTACTTCTGCTTTTACCGTGGTCTTGACGCGCGCCGTATAGCGGCGAGGGTGTCGGCGAAACTGTAGCGAATAGCCTCTTTTTATAATGCGTCTGCATGAATAGCTAGGGGTTGAATACGAAGCGCGCTCCGTTCGCTCAGCGATGGAGAGGCTTCGGTGTGCTGTAACACAAGCGTTGCGCTCGTGACATTTGAGGCATGGGGCGCGCTGATAACAGCGGGCAGATTGCCCGCGCTCGACTCCTTTGCGCCGGTCAACCGCGAGGGGGAGGGCTGGGCGAGTCCCGTAGGAACTGTCATGTCTTATCACACCGAAAACATTGTTCGCTTGAGTGAAGTGAATGCACGCTGGTTTCGTTTTTACAGAAACCGTGAGACATGCATAACGTGGTGTTTGTGGGCACTGGGTAGTGGGCACATTTACCAAGTTTGAAGCGCAACCGATCTGAGTCGATTTTATGCGCGGGCCCTGTGTGACAGGCTGTGCTTGTGTGTAGAGATGGGCACTGGGCAGTGGGCATTCTTACTACACGAGACACCATCGGCCGTGGCCGGGACACCAGAAAATACACTCTCTTGGGGATTTATCTGGGTAGCCGTGAAAACGGCATTTGTGTGCAGGCAAGCGGGCGACAGAACCGGCTTGTTGGCTGCAGAAAACACTGGAACAGTCACATTTGCTGGAACTGGACGAGCGAATAACTTTGGTGGGAGTCCGGCCGCAGCGGGACTCGAACACCGTCATTTTCCTAGGCATGCTAGGACGACTTCGGGGCCTCGGGCTTTACCACAATCCTAGGCCGCGGGCCACGCATGGCGGGGTGGCGGCTGGATGAGCGGGAGCGCGGTCTCGCGCTTCGGGCCTGGCGGCGCTGCGAAGTGGCGGCAGTGGACGGTGGCTGGGGCTGTGAGCTCTGTGCAGACGGTTTCGCACGGCCTGCTGCAGAGCTGGAGCGCTTCGGGAGGAAGTGCTTCATAGCCTGTGACGCTTTCTGTACCTCTGCGAATCTCTCCGCAAAATCCTTGACGGAGGATCCAAAGAGGCCAGCGAGAGAAAACGGGGTGTCGAGGAACGAGGTGCGCTCGGACTCGGCCATTTCTGAGAGCGTCAGCCACAGGTGTCTCTCGGTCACAGTGAGAGAGGCCATACTCCGTCCAATGGCCTGTGCTGCGGACTTAGTGGCACGGAGAGCGAGGTCCGTGGCGCTTCTTAGGTCCGGCACGCAGATCGCGTCAGGTCCTTTCTCATCCAGCTTTCGGAGGAGATCGGCCTGGAAGATCTGCAACGTGGCCATGGTGTGCAGCGCTGACGCAGCTTGCCCGGCGGCGGAGAAAGCGCGGCGGAGCAGGCTTGACATCGTGCGGCAAGCTTTAGAGGGTAGGGCCAGCTTAGCGCGCCGTCCAGCGGAGGGCGGACATAAGTGGGCTGCTATCGCCTCTTCGACCGGCGGCAGCGAAAGGTATCCCCTGTTCTTGGCATCGTCAACTGCATAAAATGCCAAAGAAACAGCTGGACGCACTCTAGCTGAATAGGGGGTTCCAGGACTTCTTCGTGGAGCTCAGGAAGAAAGGGCGCTGGTTTGGACGCAGGCGAAGCGCGCTCCCCAGGCAGGAAAAAGCCATCCAGCCGGTTGTGAGCGGGCTGCTCGGGCGAAGACCACTCGAGGACTCGAGGCCTGTGCGAGTATCCGCATGAGCTCCGTCTCGATGGACGCTCTCTTGCCTGACGATGTGCGGGCAGGGGGCGCGAGATCCTCAGAGCCCGCCCAATCCTCACTGCCTGACGCCAGGATAGAGCAGGAATCATCCTCTCCCAGCAGGGCTTCCTCGTCAGCGATGTCGACGGAAGCGGCGGCAGACAGCGGCCGCTGTCCGTCAGGAAGAGAAGCTGAAGAAGCCGGTGAAGCAGGCGGGCGAACCGGCGAGCTTTGGCGGCTGGGGGAAGGTTCCGGGACCCACTGGGCACGGCGCTTTTTACGGCGCAACAGCGGCGGGCGGGGGAACAGTCTCGGTGAAGAAAGCCAGGCGAGTCCTCAGAGTCGCCATGGGCATCAGCTCGCAGTGGGGGCAGCCGCCGTCAGCGAGCGCGAGAGCTGCATGTTCCTCACCCAGGCAGGAAACGCAGACAACATGGCGGTCCCCGTCGCTGAGTGTTGCTCTGCACGAGCCGCAGGAAGGCATCTTGAAAAAGACGCTGCTCTTTTAGAATGTGTGTCGCGGCAGCGAGAATAAAAGGATATAAGCGCCGGAAAGCGCAGCAGGAAGGCAAGGAAGGCGGCACGGCCAGCGACTTCAGTGACTTGTCCCGCTGAAGGTGCTCTCTCTCAGACGGCGCGGCTTCTTCTCCAGCTCCAGCGATGCGTGTGCTTCGCTTGAAGGATGAAAAATCAGATAATAGCTGCCTGCGAGCGGTATTTATAGGCCTAGACCACGCCCGTTTCGGCGGGATGTGACGCAGCGGGCGCGAAGCACCCTCATTGGGTCTGGCGTCACGCCAGGCCTCGCTCGATAGGCTGCTGCAGTTGCCGCAGAACAGACAATAGGCGCGCAAGCTGCCTCGCCTATGTCTGTATGCTGCCGCAATGCGTTTTGCATTATTACAAAATTAAGGATAATTTTTGGCTTCAATATCTCGCGGGAAAAGGATTTTCCCCTAGCGTAAGATATCTTACGCAGTACGAGAGACCTCTCGTAAGAGAACCCAAGTTTCTATATGCACTTATAAGACCTGACCTGAACGAACCATCAATCATTAATTTAACCCTTCTCTCGTTTCTTAGGCGGGTTATTAAATCAATGCACCAGTTCAGCTTAAGAGTCTGGAGGCTACTTGCTTATTTGCTTCCTTCTTGGGGATTCCCTTTCGTCGGTGTAAAAGGGGGTTTCCCGAGTTCGTTCGTTGGCTGGTGTCCTCATGCCTGATGTCTGGGGTGGCCAATCACGTGGTGTGCTGGCGGATAGATGGAGAGTCTTTGCTGCTGGAAAGCAGGCTTTGCAGACGAATCGTGGACCGAAACTTGGCCGCAAAACTTAATTTAGAACCGAGACTCACAACGGAAAAGAAAAGAAAAGAAAACTAAGAAAAGAAAGAAAATTGAGACGAGAGTAGTTAGATGGCTTGAACGAAGTTGTTTAACCCATGTTCTTCTGATCTTGATTTGGGTTCTTTCGTCTGCGCGTTTACATGGTTACTTGTCTGTCTGGTCTCTTCTCCCTTCGCGCACTTTTTCTATCCTTGTTGTTGTTCTTCTCTACAAAACTTTGTTCGGGTCTAAGATTTTAAACTCAAAAGTTTGTCCAGCCTCCTGGATGAGTTCTGACCAATTAAACACTGGCTTAATTTAGGAGGTGGTGTTCTTTTCACTTCTGATCGTAAATCATGCTTATCTGTGATCCCCTTATTCTCCAGCACTAGCAGAGAGAAAAGAGGTCACAGTTTAGACATTATTACTATTACAAAACATTTTACACAGATTTCAATCAAGCCATCTTTTGAGTTAAGAACATACAGTCATATTGATAGGAGACACAACACACTTTCATTCAAACGTCTAATAGTTATAACAATTACATGAATTATATGGGATCTAAGCATATTAGACACACATGAAAGTGGTAGACACAATCTAGAATTATGTGGTTGCAAGATGTTTGATTATAAGTCCATCGAAAATTGTTTTGGGATGATTTCATGTATTGTTATAGGTAAAATCTCAGTTCTCTTGTGGCTTGAAGAGATTTTACACCCTGGGTCATTCAGAGGTCCTTAAGAAGAGGGGGTCTGTTTTGTATATCTGTCGTGGGGGTCAGCAGCTTCTGCTGTTATCTTGATTGAGCACTGAGCTGTGCCATCTCTGAACCAATCAGTCTTCTCAAAACCATCTAACATTGATAAGTTCTTCCGTTTGCATGGCCGTAAGAGTTCTTAGGTAGACTGGCTGGAGCCTTCTTTTATGGTTCTGGATTGGTGATTTGGGGTCTGGAATGTTGAGTTCTGTGTGGAATTATGTTTGAACAAATCACCTGGAAGATTCATTGTGTTTGATTTGCCCTCAAATCCTACACCACTGTGCTGAAGAGTAGAGCCTGTGCTTCAGTCCAGGAGAAAATCTACAAACATTGATGATATGCAGCATGTTGCTTTATTTAACAGGCGGTGCCTGTGTAGATGCTGGTCCAGTGGAAATCTTTTTATGTACAATAGTTTTTTAGTGGCCTCAAATGAAATAAGTTCACAGTAATACTTTGCTCACATTATTAATGCATTATACATTTTAGTTAATACATTTAAATGACAGTTGGTCAATTTAAGGCAGTCGGTTTCTGCAAGTGAAATTAGATAACTCAAGTTTTAATTTAGTGCATTTTTACAGTAAGTAACATACTGTAAATTACAGTAAAGAACTGTACAATTAACAGTAAATTACTGGCAACAGTGTTTTTTTTACATAAAAAAATGTAATGTGTTGTTGAATCATTCATTCAAGAGAAGGAGGAGAGTTCAACTCATTAATACTCTTTACATTTTTCTTCAAAAAAATCAGCAGTTGAAATTATTGGGCAATTGAGAATTCTTATATTAGAGTACAAACATGTTTAAACACCAATGTCTATGGTAACATCCTCAAAACAAATAGTATTCAATAATATTATTATGTATTCTAGAAGCATTATCCAAATTATTTTGATTTTAAATTAACTTCCCTTTCCCTTAAAACTTGATTCACCTTAAAATATGTTTAATAATTGTTGATATTTAAGCACTAAACTGAGAGTTCCCTTTCAGTCGGGTAACGTTCGACTTAGTCGATCGTACACCGACTGTATGGGATAACGCCTAGTGAGCCCGATCACTCTGATTACTCTTAAAGTCAAGCCAACAAGCTTTGGCAGGTGCGTAATCAACGCCCCACCTTACCCTGCGGGTATAAACACGGAAGTGGATACACCTACCAGTTGTCTTTTGCTTTCGGAGCTGATCGGTTCATTCTGATGGTCTCTGATCGAGCGGCTATACAACGAGTGTGCCGGTGTTCTTCTGGAAGACTCTCCTGGTGTCGGTGTTTACAGCAGTTGCAGCGGTGGTCGCGAGCTACGGAAGCTCTCTTCAGCTGTTTCCACAGCATTTTCTTCTTAGTAAGAGTGTTTTGTTGACGCGGTTGAGGGCGGAAGTAGTGAGTGCTTCACTTTCGAGTGTTGCCGCGGTTGTTCCCCTGTGTGCTCCGGCACAGGTGACGGGTTCCATTTCTAAAAGAGAAAACACGGTTGTGATTTGTGTGTCTTTTTCAAGATGCCATTTCATCCGTGCGTTTCTGGGTGCGGTCGGTCTCTGTCGTCCTCTGACGGCCACGAGAGCTGCGTCACGTGCCTGGGCATTCAGCACGCTGAAGCAGCTCTTGTGGATGATTCATGTCCTCATTGCGGGGATATGATCATCTCGGTGCTAAGATCGAGACTCGCTTCCGTTAAATGCGGAAGTGTAGTCCCCGGCCTTTGTCCCGTTCTAGAGCGCCCCCTGGGTTAACCTCCCAGGGGAAACCTGGAATGCCGCAGGGTACAGGTGATCTGAGAGTTACGGTGAGGGGTAATCCGCCCGGCGTGGCCCCGTGAATCCCTCCCGTTTCTCAGGCATCGCAGCCAGGGGAAGCTCAGCAGGAATGCGCCGGTCCCTCTGTGATGGACCGACCGGACATTTCTTTTGGGGCGACTCCGGACGATGGAATGTCCATCGCAGCATCAGAGGGGGAGCTTGATTTGACGGAGGAAGACTCGGTGCCGTTGCCCTCCTCCGGGAGGGTGGCGACTCCGATGTTGGATCCTGAGATGACAGCTATGCTCAAGAAGGCCGCCGAGGCAGTCGGGCTCGTGTGGAATACTCCACCGCGTCCCGAACCGTCTCGGTTGGATGATTGGTTTCTTGGAGCGGGCCAGTCTGGTTCTCAGCCCGCCGCTCCGGTACCTTTCTTTCCTGAAGTGCATTAGGAGCTCACTAGGTTGTGGAAGGCACCTTTCTCTGCCAGAAACAGGTTTGGTAGCTCCTCCTCCCTCACTACCCTCGATGGAGGTGCGGATAAGGGTTACGAGGTGATCCCCCCAGTGGAGCGGTCTGTTGCGATGCAACTGTGTCCAGCTACCGCTACCTCCTGGAAGGGAGACCCTCGTCTCCCCTCTACATTTACATTTACATTTACATTTAGTCATTTAGCAGACGCTTTTATCCAAAGCGACTTACAAATTAGGACTTAATTAAGCGAGTCATCATGAAGAGGCAAAAACAACAACAACGCAAGAAGTGCTCAAAATACGATGTTCATGTATTATTCAGAGTAGCATAAGCCTGATAAGTGATGTTTCAAAGGGAAAGGAAATATTATTATAATTTTTTTTATATATATTTTTTTTTTTATAAGGTTAAGTGCTCACGGAAGAGATGGGTTTTCAGCTGTCTTTTGAATGTTGTCAGGGATTCTGCATTCCGGATGAGGGTGGGGAGAGCGTTCCACCAGCATGGAACTGTGAATGAGAATGTTCTGGAAAGTGATTTTGTGGCTTTCTGTGATGGAACCACGAGACGTCGCTCGTTGACCGATCGTAGGTGTCTGGTAGGGATGTAGACTCGTAGGAGTGAGTGAAAGTAGGAGGGAGCTGAGCCTGTGATAGATCTGTAAGCAAGCGTCAGTGCCTTGAACTTGATGCGAGCAGCGAGAGGTAGCCAGTGCAGAGAGATGAACAGGGGAGTGACGTGGGCCCTCTTGGGCTCGTTGAAGACAAGACGAGCTGCAGCATTCTGGATCATCTGTAGGGGTTTGGTTGCACATGCTGGAAGTGCAGCCAGAAGAGCATTGCAGTAGTCAAGCCTAGAGATGACCAGGGCCTGGACGATAAGTTGTGTTGCATGCTCAGTTAGGAAAGGCCTGATCTTCCTGATGTTGTGCAGTGCAAACCTGCATGATCGAGCTGTCTTTGAAATGTGATCTGTGAAGGTCAGCTGGTCATCAAACGTTACTCCAAGATTTCTGACCGATCTTGATGGGGTGATTAATGATGACTCTAGCTGGATGGTGAAGTCGTGCTGTAGAGACGGATTGGCAGGGAGGACGAGAAGCTCAGTCTTTGCCAGGTTGAGCTGCAGGTGATGTTCCTTCATCCATGTGGAGATGTCCGCCAGACAGCTTGAGACCCGTGCAGCTACTGTGGGATCATCTGGTTGAAATGAGAGGAAGAGCTGCGTGTCATCAGCATAGCAGTGGTAGGAAAAACCGTGTTCCTGTATGATGTGTCCCAGTGATGTGGTGTAGATGGAGAAGAGGAGGGGACCAAGAACTGAACCCTGGGGAACACCTGTGGTCAGCTGATGTGCTCTGGATACCTCACCTCTCCATGCAACCTTGAAGGACTACCTGTGAGATAGGACTCAAACCAGTGGAGTGAAGTTCCTGTGATGCCCAGTGATGAGAGGGTGGACAGAAGGATCTGATGATTCACAGTGTCGAAGGCAGCAGACAGATCCAGGAGAATGAGGACTGAAGATTTGGAAGCAGCTTTTGCGATCCGTAGGGCTTCTGTGACTGACAGTAATGCAGTCTCAGTTGAATGCCCTTTCTTGAAGCCATATTGGTTGACATCCAGCTGGTTGTTTAGAGACAAGAAGGATGTTACTTGGTTGAAGACAGCTCTTTCAAGTGTCTTCGCAATGAATGGTAGGAGAGAGATAGGTCTGTAATTCTCTACAAATTATGTGTTTAGCGTTGGTTTTTTGAGCAGTGGAGTAACCCGAGCCTGCTTGAATGCTGTAGGGAAGGTGCCAGTATGGAGGGATGAGTTGATGATGTGTGTGAGTGATGGTAGAAGTGTGGGAGAGATGGCTTGTAGAAGGTGTGAGGGGATGGGGTCAAGAGGGCAGGTGGTAGGGTGACTGGAGAGGAGAAGTGTAGATACTTCTTCCTCGGTTAGCGAAGAAAAGGAGGACAGAGGGATATTGGCTGCGGAAGGGGTCGGGGTCTGGGTTCCTGTGTGTGTGGAGCTGAGAACTGACTGCTGATAGCTGTTGTTTTGTTGGTGAAGAAGTTCGCAAAATCGTCAGCAGTTAAGGAGGAGGCGGGTGGTGGTGGAGGTGGACAGAGGAGAGAGTTGAATGTCTTGAAGAGTAATCGTGTGTTGGAGGAGCTGTTGATCTTGTTGTGGAAGTATGAAGATTTTGCAGCATGAACATCAACAGAAAAGGAAGAGAGGAGAGATTGATACATACTCAGGTCAGATGCGTCTTTTGATTTGTGCCATTTCCTCTCCGCTGCCCTGAGTTCGGTCCGGTGTTCCCGAAGAACCTCAGATAACCAGGGGTTAGAGGGAGTAGCGCGTGCTGGCCTGGAGGAGAGAGGGCAGATAATGTCTAGAGAAGAGGTTAGAGTGGAGCATAAGGTGTCCGTTGCGGTATTCACATCCAGAGATGAGAATTGTGAGGGTGGGGGAAGAGAGGATGACACGGCAGAGGAAAGATGGGAGGGGGAAAGTGAGCGCAGGTTTCGTCTGAAAGTGACTGGTGGTGGGGGTGGTGGTGCAGGGGTAGAGAGTTGTAGACTGAAAGTAATGAGGAAATGATCTGAAACATGGAGTGTTTAAAGCCTGTAAGTTCTCGTCTGCTTTTGCGGGCACCCGTACGCTTTCCCAGTGGTCCTATGGAACAGCAGTGACTTCCTGACCTAAACTCGACCGTCCGCCATGCGGAGGCTCTTGCAGCTTTGTGTTTAGGCACTGGAAGGTGGCAGTAGTAGTGGCGTGTTAGAGGATTCCATACAGTCGGTATACGATCGACTAAGTTGAACGTTACCCGACTGAAAGGGAACGTCTCGGTTACCAATGTAACCCTCATTCCCTGAAGGAGGGAACGGAGACTTAGTCCCCTTGCCACTTCTACACGACCACCGCTGACTGGGGCACGATCTGCTCCTCCGCGAAAAACAACTGGTAGGTGCATCCACTTCCGTGTTTATACCCGCAGGGTAAGGCGGGGCGTTGATTACGCACCTGCCAAAGCTTGTTGGCTTGATTTTAAGAGTAATCCGAGTAATCGGGCTCAATAGGCGTTATCCCATACAGTCGGTATACGATCGACTAAGTCGAACGTTACCCGCCTGAAAGGGAACGAGGGTTACATTGGTAACCGAGATGTTTTTCACACTTGTACAATTTTTCTACTTTAACCTGTTTTTTTTTTTTTTTTATGCCAACTGCATACATTTTGGCACAGGTGTGTATTTTTATTGGAATTTAAATAATAATCTATTTTGCACTAGGTACACAAAATACTTCCTCTCAGCACCTTTTGGACAAAACTGTCCACATTGGAAAAAAAGTATCAGTAATTTTTAAACCCAGGGCCATTTAAGTATAAAATGATGCAATCTTTGTTAAGAGGCTTTTCACAAAAAAAATTGTGTGTTGGCAAGGCTTCAAAATTTTAATTTATGCAATTTTTTACCAGATGGGGCCATTTTTTCAGGTTTGGCCTATAAAGCAAATACTCACTTTATTCCTGTTTTCCGGCATATTATAAAGTCAATTGGATCAATTATGCAGCGATAATTGTAAGGGTGTGTTTGTATGGATGTCAGAGTGTGGTTTGTATGTGTGTAATAAAAAAAAAAATTGTGTGTGTGTCAGTGTTGCCAGATTAGAAATGTCGAAGTATCGTACCAAAACCTCAAAATTATCGTTTTTTGAGAAAAATTATCGTACACGAACCAAACGCATAAAATATAGCTATTTTCCAACAATTTTATTTTCCAAATAATTTTACAGCCAATTTAAACAAGCTGTGTAATGCGCTCACACTAACTGGAGGAAGTCTGGCTACTTAACTTTTTTTTGCCAAATAGTGCAGCAGATTAGTAAAAAAATCGTTCACTTTGGTATAGAAGCATGAAATTTGGCACAGATACTCTCTAAGGGCCACTATTTTGGAAAAAGGCATTGGCCACTCAAAAATTCAATATGGCGGCCATTTTTCAAAATAGCGGCCATCTTGAAAAAATGGCCGCCATGTTGAATTTTTCGGTGGCCAACGCCTTTTTCCCAAAAAGTGACCCTTAGGAGTATCTGTGCCAAATTTCATGCTTCTATACCAATTTGAACGATTCTCTTGAAATATGCCATTAATCTGCTGCACTAAAAGTGCAAAAGATATGCCGACAGTCCACATTTTGAACTAAAAAATTGTAATTGAACATAATTAAAATTGTAGTGTAGTGTAAAAAAAATTGTAGTGCAAAACTGTAGTGTAGTGTTGACGTGCGGGCGACACCGTGTGGTGCCTGTGTGTGTGTGTGTGTGTGTGTGTGTGTGTGTGTGTGTGTGTGTGTATACGTGCTTGCGTGCAGGCAGGCGAGCCTGCAAAATGATTCGGGGTCAGAGAGAGAGGCGGTAGGATGTGTGTTTGGACGAACGACTGAAAACTCTGAAATTATCGTACATTATGGGATTTTTTTCATTATTGATCGTACATCGTACAGAGGTCAAAATTATCGTACAAATACGATAATTATCGTACATCTGGGGCCCGTTCTTCGTACGTCGCTAACTCAGTTAGCTGGATTTGATTGTTGGCGATTTGGCATGATCTTGGATTGTTTGGTTCTTCGAAGCTCATCCTGAACTTGCTGTCATAGCCAGGGGCGTAAATTTCATCTAAATGTTGGGGGGGGGACAATAAACATAATATTCCTAAAGAGCAATTTTTGAAGGGGACACCAATAATACAGGCAAAATTTTACTTTCTATGGATATGTGTACACAGAGGAAAGCCTTACTACTAGTATTAGTGTAGCTAGCATGGAGACCGTGCCATTATCCTTCTTCTCAAAGTTTCTCTCTGGTTCATTGCAAAAGCTGACTAAATTGACCAAAATATTCTTCATTGGTGTGCGAAATTGACAAAAAATGATCTCTATATTTTCAGGGATTTTATCGATAACGATAATTAGACAATATTTTGCTGAGTGTGTTATTGTGCTGGTAACTTGGCATGTTTAGGACTGCCGTGGACTGCCGACTCCTAAAGTTTTTGATATTCTTCATATTCTGTGTGGCGGTCAGTTCACAGCAGTGACAGAAATCATTTTTCCAATAAGTTTCAATAGATTTTTACCTTCATTGGCATTTTTACCTTTATAAATGTATTTTTTAAACCTAAATATATGCATGCATCATCTTTTGTGTCAATTTCATACATTCAATTAAATTTAATTATAATAATAAGACACAATAGGGCTGTTACCAATCAAATTAAATAAGTATCAACAAAATCTTTGCAATGGAGAGGAAACACAAAAGCTGCATTTGAAATGGCATTTAGATTTTACACAGACATAAAAAATGTTTTGTTTAAAACATAAAACGTTGAATATTGATATATAAAATGATTTAAAACATGAAAAGATACTTTAAATGTGAAATTAATTAAGCAATTCATTGTTAATGAGTGAGTCATTGAGATTCAACTGATTTGTTCAAAACGCTGATTAATAATTCAGTAAGGAAATACCTCGTGTGTTTCTCAGAGACGCAAATACAGTGCTTTGGCTTAGTTTTGAACTATTTTCGTTGGCGAAATAGAGTTAAAACAGGCAATATGGTGTCTAAAAGCAAACTTTTCAATTATCAATTTATTAAATCACATTATTATCATGTTAATATCTGGAGAAAAACTGCACTCTTTGTGTGATATTATATTAGATTAACTATATTAAACGATATAAACTCACTAAATCACACAGTGAAAGTGTGAAAATGTAAATGCGCACCCTTGTGTAATCTACAAGACTACACATAGCCTATGTGTACACTTTATAACGGTTTTAAACAATCTAGGTAAACGCACAGACTGTATAAAACAAGGTTATAATCGCCAACATAGCGAGGCGGACTAACGTTACATTGGTTATCATAAAAAAATTTGTCATGATTTATTAATGACGCAGTGTAGCATAATCTGTATTAAAGAGAAAATAATCACTTCATCCAAGGTTTAAAGTGAATAAAATAGCCTTGACTTACTGGAGTTCCACAACAGAAAAACCTTGTTCTCTCCCACTGGACTAGTTTGTTTGTGATGATGAGGTAAAAGGGGAGCAGGCAGTGGACCAAAGCACTGTGAGGTAAGGGTGGGGGACTCAAAATTTTAAAAAGGTTTTTTTTTTTTTTTTTTGCCCCGTTTGCATTTTTATTATTTTACTACTTAAACAATTATTTTAAGTATATTTCATTATATTATTTACAATACACATACTTTAATTCTATTTTTAGGAGGGGACAACCCTCAGATAGGGGGGGTCCTGACCCCCCCGACCCCCCCGCGATTTCCGCCTATGGTCATAGCAACAGGTGCGCAATCTTAAACCTGCTCGCGAGCAGGCTTATTTCATGTAAACAGGATTAGACTGCGGCTTCATAAGCGGAGCTGATACGGGAAGTCCACCGCAGCGCGATAGTGCACTTTCAGAGATATGTAGTGAATGTGAAAGACATAATTCACCTTTGTTATTAAGTGTAGTTCTGTACACTGTTTTTCTGCATAACTGTTCAGGGATCGCGGTCCCTTTAAGATGTTGGGAAGGCGTGATGACGCGGGACGCTGATCAGCGCTCTCTTTCAGTGGTTTTGTTTACCTTGAGAAATAAACGACACACGCATTCGTGTGCTCAAAGTGAGAAGTTGTCTCTTGCAAATTACTGCAATTTCCACACTGGTGACCCCGACATTAGTCTGCTGGACGTATCCAGAGACGCGACGCGATCATGACCGCGAACGCTGTCACCCTCAAACTCCCCGAATTCTGGGAATCGTCAGCATCTGCATGGTTCGCCCAGACTGAAGCGCAGTTCGCGCTGCGTGAGATCACCGCGGATACGACTAAATATTACTACGTTGTGTCTGCTCTCGGAAATTCAACAGCATCCAGGGTGGTTAGCCTTCTTACAAATCCTCCCGAAAATGAGAAGTATAAAGCACTTAAAACCCACCTGTTGAAAACGTTTGAACTGTCGGACACTGAGAGAGCCAGCAGGCTTTTCTCACTTCAAGGACTGGGTGACAGCAAACCGTCCGAGCTCATGGACCGTATGCTGGATCTTTTGGGCGAACACAGACCTGACTTTCTTTTCATCCAGCTTTTCCTGCGTCAGCTGCCTTCCCAAGTGAGAGCTGCATTAGCCAACACCACAATCACTGACTGTCGTAAACTAGCTGAAGAGGCTGATACATTTTTCCTGGCGAGTCAGGGACATTGTGCAGCCGCGTTTTCCCCCGCGCATATCTCTTCAGTGACACATGACGACTCCACACTCATTGCTGCGACTACTTCTCGTCGGCAGCAGTTTTCTGGCACCCAACAGCTCTCCGGATTGTGTTTTTATCATGCAAAGTTTGGAACCAAGGCCAACAAATGCCGTCCACCATGCAGTTTCAGTGTTTCGGGAAATGCCAGGGCCGGCGCTCAGTAGTGGCCATGAGTGTCGGCCGAGTAGGCAGGCTGCTTTTCATCCGCGATAGCATCTCCGGTTGCCGTTTTCTGTGCGACACGGGAGCACAAAGGAGCGTTCTGCCTGCATCCCGTTTGGACATGGTGACCGACAGCCACGGCCCCCCTATGGAAGCTGCCAACGGTAGCCCCATCCGCACATATGGAACGAGGTATGTCGAACTGTGTTTCGGAGGACAGCAGTTCGGTTGGGACTTTGTTACTGCAAAGGTTGCCGTTCCCCTCCTCAGCGCAGATTTTTTGTGTGCACATGGACTGTTGGTAGATGTTAAGAACCGCCGTCTGATTGATGCTGTCACGTTTTGTTCTTATACGTGCACACTCAGCGAGGCTGACCCCGTCCGACTGTCTAACATGCTCTCAGTTTCCGATGACTTCCAACGTCTACTGGCCAGTTTCCCAGCCCTCACTCAGCCCACTTTCTCTGCATCTACTGTGAAGCATGGTGTGGAGCACCATCTTGCCACTGCTGGTCCACCCGTTTACGCCCGCGCTCGGCGCCTCGACCCGACCAAGCTCGCCGTTGCAAAGGCTGAGTTTGCAAACATGGAACGCCTGGGCATAGTACGCCGATCCGACAGCCCATGGGCATCACCCCTCCACATTGTCCCCAAACCTGGCGGCGGTTGGCGCCCGTGTGGCGACTACCGGCGGCTTAATGAGGCAACGGCACCTGATCGATACCCAGTCCCGAACATACAGGATTTTTCAGCACACCTGGCTGGCAAGGTAATTTTTTCCAAGGTGGATCTCGTCCGGGGATATCATCAGGTGCCGGTACACCCACTGGACATTCCCAAAACAGCAGTGATCACGCCGTTTGGTCTGTTTGAGTTCCTGCGCATGCCGTTCGGCCTTAAAAACGCTGCCCAATCTTTCCAGCGCCTCATGGACTCTGTTTTGCGGGACCTGCCTTTCCTTTTTGTGTACTTGGATGACATCCTGGTAGCAAGCACGTCCAAGTCTCAGCACCTGGCGCACCTCCAAACCCTTTTTGAGCGGCTTAGCCACCATGGACTAATTGTCAACCCCGCCAAGTGCCAGTTTGGCCTCTCCACCATCGACTTCCTAGGACACAGAGTCACTAAGGACGGGGCAGTTCCTCTCCCATCAAAGGTGGAGGCAGTCATACAGTTCCCACGCCCACCCACTGTCAAATCCCTGCAGGAGTTCCTCGGCATGGTACATTTTTATCACCGCTTCATCCCTCGAGCCGCTCAGCTCATGGGGCCTTTGCACGAGGCCCTGAAGGGTAAACCCAAACACGCTGTGGACTGGACTGAGAGCAGAGTCAAGGCTTTTGATGCCACTAAAACAGCACTAGCGAACGCCACCATGCTGGCGCATCCTTCTTCTACAGCCCCCATTGCCATCACCTCGGACGCCTCGGATTACGCTGTCGGCGCTGTTTACGAGCAGTGGGTAGGCGGGGCCTGGCAGCCGCTGGCTTTCTTTAGCCGTCAGCTGCGCCCTTGTGAGCGGAAATACAGCCCTTTCGACCGGGAGCTGCTGGGTCTCTACCTCGCCATTAGACACTTTCGTTCCCTGCTAGAAGGCCGACACTTCACTGCTTTTGTGGACCACAAGCCGCTGACTTTTGCCATGGCCAAGGTGGCTGAGCCGTGGTCCGCCCGCCAGCAACGGCATCTGTCTTACATTTCCGAATTCACCACGGCAGTGTTAATTTTGACAAGAAATTTTAATTTAGTTTTAGTCTTAGTCTTTTGACTATAATTCTTTTTAGTTTTAGTCAAGTTTTAGTCATCTGATTTGTTTTAATTTTAGTCTTATTTTAGTCGACTAAAATTGCTTGGTATTTTAGTCGACTAAAATTGCTTGGTATTTTAGTCGACTAAAATAAGACTAAAATCAATAAAAGATTTACAAGACAATTTTTTAACCAAAATATATAAAACACAAATAAAACACAAATTTAACTATTTCAACACAACTGTGTCTTTATTTCAATTCAAAAGCTTTTATTATGCAGCAACAAACACTGTCATGGTAATGTAAACAATAACTAATAAAGTTAGGTCCAGGACCTTAAAGCTTACAGCTGAGCTGAACAATAAGTGCAAACAGCTTTAATTTGAATCTAAAGTGCACTGAACGACATTTTCTTCTTGCTACCACAATGCTGGCAATTCAACCACAGAATACTAACACTTATTTACCTCTATTCATTTTCAAGAAAGCACTTCGTGCTAAAGTGACTTTTGCTCTGTTACGCTTTCCCCTGGTTAGGTCACCTGTGACACTAAAAACTCTCTCCGCAAAAGCTTGCGAAGCCGGCATTGCTAACAGATCTAATGCTAATGGTTTCAAGCTGTGATAAAATGTGTCACATTTCCCAAGCCAAAACTGGATTCCTGAATCACAAGTAATGGGCTGTGAGAGCTCCTCCTTGTACTTGCTTAGTTGCTGCCTGATGCTACATGTGGAGGACTTTGGTTTAGGCTTTGCACGGCATTTGGACAGAAATCTGAAGACTGGCTGCCTTGAGGAGGAGGATGGTGGTCCAGGGTCAGGCTCTGGTCCATTCAGTTCCTCCACATCATCATCAGGGTGAGTCTCTTGACTCTGAGTGCACCGGACCACATACCCCTCTGCCTGCTTAAAAAGTTCCTGAACACTGTCATCAGCCACATCAAGGAGAGTATCACACACAGTAGGGTTGAGAAAGAAAGCAGCAGCAACAAGTGGAGAGAACTTTTCATCTGATGGATCTAATACCCAGGCAAAGCGCTGGTTCAGATTGACTTTCATTTTTCGTGCTAGAGTGGCAACATCCCGATGATTTGTGTTTTCTTCAAAATCAGTAAGGTGGCTATGCAAATCTAAGAGGGCAGGGACGATCAGTGACATAGACATCGTGTCACTCTGAAGAGTCTGTGTGTGTTCGGCAAAAGGCAACATGAGTTCATGCAATGAGCTGAGCTTCTGCCACTCACTAGAGAGTAAGTTGTCACACCCCATCTCATTCGCTATTTCGCAAAGAGGATCTTTAACTTTGAGGAGTCGTGCAATCATGAAATATGTACTTGACCAGCGCGTGGGACAATCATTCACAACAATTAGGCCACACTTATCCAAAATCTTCTGTGTAGCAACAGATGACTTGCGAAAGAGCTTCACAATTGATCGTGCTTTGTCAAGGATTCGCTTCACACTTGCCTCCTTGTTTAGCATGTGGACCACAAGCTGCAGCGTGTGAACCACACATGGCATCCGTTCCATATCCATCTCCATGTTTTGATAGCTACCAAAAAGAAAGTAAATACATATCAGGTAAATGAGGTAATACATTAACTTACTGTCAAATGAAATTATGAATAAAAGTGGCTTACCGATGGTCTTCAATCTCCT
This sequence comes from Leuciscus leuciscus, assembly GCF_965113295.1. Taxonomy (NCBI): domain Eukaryota; kingdom Metazoa; phylum Chordata; class Actinopteri; order Cypriniformes; family Leuciscidae; genus Leuciscus; species Leuciscus leuciscus. The sequence continues at coordinate 27,524,705 of NC_138746.1, forward strand.
CCTCTGAATCACTTTCACCTCGGGGGGACTCCTCTTGATCATCTGAGCTAGCCAATTCTTCTTCTTGAGTACTGTGTTTAAATGCCGCTACCATATTGCTACCATTGTCCGTTATTACAGTCACAATTTTGTCATTTGAAATGCCCCATTCCTGCATGCACTTATCCACGCAGGCCTTAATGGACTGGGCAGTGTGTGGATGGGCAACTTATTCAAGAGCGAGCAGGATGTGTTCTGGATTGTTTTGATCAACACAAAAAAAGCAACAACTTATGCCAAGGAATGATGCAGACAGTCCCTTTTTAGTCCATAGGTCAATTCCAATTGACACTTTACGAGCACCACACAGTCGTTTCTTAAACTTTGTCATTTCTTCCTCATAGTGTTTTTCAATCAGATTGCTTATCTTTGTTTTCTTTGGCACTGTCAGCTTCTTATCAAATGTTTCTATCATGAGAATAAAGTCCTGATCTTCTACTGTAGTAAGTGGTAACCCTGAACGTCCAATCCATTTTGCTATAGCCTCCTCTTTTACTTGCTGTTCTCTGGCATTGCTTTTGTACTTTGTAGTACCTAACAGTGCTTCTGCAATGTTTTGATTGGATATTTTTGCCTTTTTTGCGCTTGGTTCACCGCCTTCATCAGGAGACTTCTGTAGCTGTGACATAAAAAAGGAAAATAGTTTAAATACGTTTATATTATTTATTCATTGCAATCACTTTATTTGCGCAAGCAGTAAATATTAAAGCACTAAACGCAAATAAAAGAGTGAAAAAAGTAAATATCTAATAAGTTGGCAGCTAGGTGGATAAAAAAAAGTTAACAAGATTTTATAAGGTATTCCTTTGTCTAGCAATATTGTTTTAAATACCACAATATTGCTAGATTAGTATGTATAATGATAGGATGTGAACAGTCACATTTCACATGACTAATCTAGAAATATTTGTGATATTGTCAACAAGTAGAACATTATGAAATATACTAAACATTACTGCTAGATTAGTATTAATCAAATGTATGTAGCATAATTTTACGTATTCGTATGGTGCTCTCATCTAACTTGAAGAAGGGGCTATTTTACAGTACTTTTCAGTTCGTAATATTTAATGCTACAACATCTACGCACTGCAGTCTTCCAATTTTGTTTAGCTCAATAAACAAAAGAACATCGTTGTGAATTTACCTTTGAGAAAATGTCCGGGTGGCTCGTCTGTAAATGTCTTTTCAAATTGGTTGTGTTCTTGCCACTAATGACCGCTCCGCATGCTTTACACTTTGTTTTGTTTTGTTCGTCGTCAAACGTGAAGTGTGCCCACAAGTCTCCCCTTCTTTTTCTCCCGGCTGTGGACATTTTGTCGCTCTTTTAGACATCGTCTCTTCGAATGCCGTCTTCCCGGGAGCTCGGTCAAAGACGTCTCAATAAGTCAGGCTCTGATTGGTTCTCTTCTCATGCAGTCTCGTCTGTTCCGTTTTGCCGATTGGTTCTTTTGTTCATTCCTCGCATCTCTCCCGTCTGCTGATTGGATTTTCGTCACAGTCTATTTTCGTCTCGTCCTTTTTTCGTTGACGATAATGTCAATCAATTTAGTCATAGTTTTAGTCTCCATCAGTGACTTCTTTTTTAGTTTTCGTTTCGTTTTCGTCCGCAAAAATATATTCGTGACGAAAATAATGATGAAAATATTTAGTCAACGAAATTAACACTGCACCACGGACTTGCAGCACGTTGCCGGTAAGAGCAACTACGTGGCGGACTGCCTATCGCGGGCCGTGGCAGGGGCAGTCCATCTTGGTTTAGATTACAACCGCATGGCAGCGACTCAGACCACAGACCCAGACGTGCAACATCTGAAAAACTCTACTACTGGGCTGCAGATTGAGGACGTGGTTTTTGCCGATGCCGGCACAACGCTCCTGTGTGACATCTCCACAGGTAGTCCTCGGCCAATCGTTCCCTCGGGGTGGAGACGACAAGTGTTTGATGCCATCCATGGTCTCTCCCACCCAGGTGCGAAAGCTTCACAGAGACTTGTTGCAGCTAAATTTGTTTGGCACGGCCTCAAGAAGGACGTTAGGGACTGGGCTAACACCTGTGTTGAGTGCCAACGGGCCAAAGTACACCGCCACACTAAAGCCCCATTAGAATCATTCCCAGTTCCTGAGAGGCGTTTTGACCACGTAAACGTGGACCTGGTTGGTCCTCTGCCCTGCTCTCAAGGTTTCACATATTTGTTAACCATGGTTGACAGGACCACCCGTTGGCCTGAGGCTGTGCCACTGACATCCGTGACGTCTGTCGAGATGACACGGGCATTTATTGGCACCTGGATTGCCCGTTTTGGTACCCCTTCGGACATTTCCTCTGACCGAGGTGCGCTATTCACGTCCGAGCTTTGGGATGCTGTCGCACAGAGCCTCGGAGTGAAACTCCACCGCACGACTGCATATCACCCGCAGGCTAACGGACTCTGTGAACGTTTTCATAGGTCGATGAAGGCTTCCCTGCGTGCCAGCCTCAAAGACAGCAACTGGGTCGACAAGCTCCCGTGGGTGATGCTGGGCATCAGGACTGCACCAAAGGAGGACCTTCAGTCCTCATCCGCGGAACTTGTTTACGGACAGCCGCTGCGAGTGCCAGGGGATTTTGTCCCTAACACCACCGTTCCCTGGTCTGCTTCTCTCCAGCGGTCTACTCTACTGGATAATGCGAGGCTTTTTGCACCCATCCCCACTTCCCGTCACGGCCTCCCTCAGTCGCACATCCCCGCTGGACTTCAAACAGCCGACTATGTCTTCATTCAATGCCCACAGGGGATCACTACGCCCGCCCTACGAGGGCCCATTCCGGGTTCTGGAGACAGGGGACAAACACTTTGTGGTGGACAGGGGTGGCAAACCGGAGCGACTCTCCATCGACCGCCTTAAACCGGCTCATTTGGACGTGGCCAGGCCCATTGACCTGGCCCAGCCCCCACGGCGCGGACGGCCTCCTGCTCTGCCCCCACCCTGTGCTCCTATCCCACTCAAGCCTCCCACACTCCATGCCCCTCACCCGTGTAAGGACGTTACACCGGCTGCATTGGGGTCTCCTCGACCTTCGGTACAGCGCAGTCGTTGTGGCCGGTTGATACGCCCACCTCCACGTTGACTGTTTGGTTTTTCTGTTATGGTGAATTCTGGGGGGACGTGTGTAGTGAATGTGAAAGACATAATTCACCTTTGTTATTAAGTGTAGTTCTGTACACTGTTTTTCTGCATAACTGTTCAGGGATCGCGGTCCCTTTAAGATGTTGGGAAGGCGTGATGACGCGGGACGCTGATCAGCGCTCTCTTTCAGTGGTTTTGTTTACCTTGAGAAATAAACGACACACGCATTCGTGTGCTCAAAGTGAGAAGTTGTCTCTTGCAAATTACTGCAATTTCCACAGATATATATTTTTTCTCGTGACTCGTGAGATTGTCGTTTACATTATTAATTTGTTGGAAACGCACATTTATGTTCGACTTGTCGGAGTCTGGCTTTAACTACAGCACAAACTGTTTGCATTGCCCTAAGATTATTTGCGAGTGACTCTTTCCTTTACACTATTGGAGATGCGGAGAACTTGATGAAAAGTGCTGTCTGTCGTGTCATTCGGAGTTTACCTGGCACTTTTAGGTTTAAAAAACAGTTTTAGGTTTTTTTGTGTCATTTCCAAGCCACTGAAGACCCAATGTTGTAAAGCATTTTTTTTTAAAGCAGTTTTTTTAGGCTATCATAATTTTTTTATGAAGATCATGCAATCATGACCATGCCGATTACAGTATGTGTCACTCAGGCTTCACTAACGTGACTGGTACCATAGACTATAGGTAGACCATAGACTGCCATCAAGGCCTCAATGAAGGGGATTATGTGAACAGAAAGGGGGTTCACAATGTAAATGTGCAGCCCAGTTACTATTGTGATTCTTAATATTCCACATTAGTAATATTATATCAAATAAAAAAAGGCAGTTGACTAAAATCTTCCATATCACAAATGTGAAAGCAAAATGGCCAGGATCTGTGCATGACTTAAGAATTTTCAGAGATTCACATTATGCACATTATTTGAAAGTGGTAAGGAAAGTTCCACAATTAAATATCAAGCTCACTGTATTACATACACTTATGCTGATCCTAACAGAACTGCATTTTTTCATAGGTGATTATGACATGTTCCTGCCTGCAGACAGGTGTTTTATGACCCCGTTCCCTGACCCAAACCAGTTACAATGCAGCTCTAGCCAGGACAAGGGCACACAATGAAATGAACTTTGGCTAAAGTGAAGATTTCAGTGTCTGAAAAGTCTGAGGGTTGCACACCTGACAGGGCCTGTGACATTGTTGCATGTGCCATATTACACAACATTGCCACAAAAAAAAAAAACACTTTTCATTAAATGTTTAATAAAAGACAAATATGCTTAGTTCCTTGAGTTTTATTTCAATTGTTCTTTGTAAAGAAAAGCCAGTGGTCAAGTGCCTGCAACAAGAGATATTAGACACATGCCTCATGCAACAAATAAAAAGGAAAAGTTGGCTATACACTGCCCACCTGTAGGCCTATGTCTCCTCTGTCTGTGCAGACTCTTCTGTAGGCCTTTCTGTAGATGTGGAATCCTGCAACTTATATTGCAGCCATAAAGCATACAAGTATAAATTAAGTAAAGTTATTTATGCACTTGCAGGTAGGCTAGTTCCTCCATATGACAGTTATCTGACAGGGTTTATTCACTGTCCAGTGCAATGGAAACAAATAGACATTACAAAGTCTTATACTTTCTTTCCTTTGGAAAGTTAGAAAATGTCCACTTACTGCACATATTTCAGCCACCACTTTCTTGGGAACAGATACAAGACTAGTGTTGGTGTATTATGTAAAAGTGCACAAAAGAGGAAAACACAATGTCATTACAATGAACTACACTCGGGAAAAATGTGATCAATAACTCATGACAAAATATTTTTACATTAACATAAGTTTATCAGTTTTCACTTTCAAGTCAAAGCAATTCATCATTACTCAAGATTTAACAGTTGAAATGACTATACGGCCTTAATTTAATGCAGCAAAAATGATTTTACAGTGTAGGCTATAGTATACTAAGATCTTTTCTTCTTTTTTTCTCAGCCTTTTTCTTGGTTGCCTTTTATAAAAGAGACTATAATATAGGCTAACTAAAAATTACCATTATGTAGAATATTTTTGTACTTCACTTTTATTTGTTCCCATGTTCTAGTGTGGTGACTCTGACATTACAATGAACAAAGTAATTATGCAATTATTAAAATACAAATATATAGGCTAATAAGTGATAAAAACATCTAACATGGCCACATCTAATGGATTTAAATTGTCTGCTACTTTTTGCCAGCCCTCTCGCCTGGCTTTTGCAGACTTTGAGGTGTTCCCTGGCATTTAAATTAAACATTAAAATTCCGAATAAACTTCGACTATTAGTTCTTGCTCTGCTGAGGAGAAAAACTGAGCGCGCTCTTTGGCCACGCTGAACAGCCAATAGCAGCGTTGCTGATCAATGTTTCTACTATCGATACATATCCCCTTTTCAACCAGCGCATGAACGCGCAATTATCTCACTAACTCAATCCACCTATACTAATCATAACCGGCAGGTGTGTTCGAAGAACCTAATTAGCCAGATCATGATTACCACGATTATATCATCTTGGATGTCTCATTAGATCTCGGATGTTTCAAGCAACGTACGAAGAACGGGCCCCTGGCAACACTGGTGTGTGTGAAAAACTCAACTGCAAATCACAAATACAAACGCTGTGTGCACCAGTGGAGTTTTGCTGGCATCTAATGTTGAAAATTTGGTACTGCGCCCAAACAAAATGTTACTGAAAGCAAATTTTTTGAGATATCATCCTCAAATTTGGAACACAACTTGTCTAGATTGATGGCTTTGAATTTATAAAAGTTTTAGAGTTCAACATGTTACACACTGTATGTGTAACAACTAACCCAGAACCCCCCACCCCCAAAAAATCCCCATCATACTAAACAGTATGACACTAAACATACTAATCTAATATCGCTCTTTAACCATAAGACAGTCCCTCCAGGATTTTGCGATGTTGCGATCGCAACTATTAACGCAACTTCAACAAATCCCTGTGTATTCAGTGCGACTTGCAATTTTGACCAATCACCGCAACTTTTCTGCAACTTTGACCAATCATCGCGGTCTCCAGCAAAGTGTCGTCCACTTTCTTCACGCAGCGGCTCACTCTGCTCACACAATGGGCGACCCACTTTCCTCACGCAGCGACTCACTCTCCTCACACAACGGGCGACTCACTCTCTTCACACAGCGAGCGACTCACTCTCCTCAGCTGGCGACTCATCATGTAAGCTACATTGACCTAATATTATAATAAAATCTCTACCCTTATAAAATCCTGTGGTGGTGCAATAACTAACTACTTCAGTGAAGTGTTCAATTTTTGTGTTGTAATAGTCATTTATTCTGAACCAATAATCTTAATGTAACGATCACCAGCTGGAGTGCCCTCGAGAGCCACCAGAGGGCGCTCCACAATAGACTATGATCACTTCCTCACAAACTACATTTCCCATAACTCACTGCCCGGACTCATCAGCACTCATCATCTCATTCACCTGTGTCTTATCACCTTGTTTCACTCACACCATAAATACCTGGTTTTCACATTCACTCAGTGCGAAGTCTTGTTGTACTGTTACTGCATTTCTGAGGGTTATTTACCCGTGTTTGATTCTTGTATTGCTGACCTTGGACTGTTTCACCGTTTCCTGATTGTTTATTGGACTCTGATAATTGCTGCCTGCCCTGACCTCTGCCTGTTATTCGGATGTTCTCTGTGTTTCCTCCATTGATCTGTTCACTGTTGTTGACCCTGCCTGTATGACTACTCTGTAATAAAGCTGCATTTGGATCTTCACCTTCGAGTCTCGGAGCAGTTCATAACACTTAAATTGATTCTCATTGCATTTAAAAAAAAAAAAATTTACATTTATAAAGGTAATTTCCCCCTATAACTGTCATCTTTTATGTCAAATTCTATACATTTTAAGTCACTACATGGCTTTTACCAATCAAATTGACTAGTATCAACAAAAAAAACTTTTTTCCCACTGCAGAGAAAACAGAATCTGCATCAGAGGTGGCATTTATAAAAATGTGAATATGCAAAACAAGAATAAAACACATTGTTTGGCCACTTTAAAATAAACACTCGTAAACTTTTGTGGATTTTATAAATTATCTTTAAAATAGAATATTCTAAAAAAGTGACATTTCCATTTTTGCTGATTCACATTGGTATCAAAATTGCTAAAACACATTTCAAAGTTACATACAGCATTATGTTTTGCAGCTAGGCGAGCATTATAACGTGTATTACAAAGTGAGAACATTTGTCTCTGAAGTAAAGGCTGGACTACAATAGAGCAGATGGTGAACAGTGTTTTCTGTGGGACATGGTAAGTCCCTTTGGGGTGGACTTCGGCTTTTTCACTTTGTAAACCTATAAAATGCACAAAAAAAGATAACACAATAAAGGAAAGGGAGAAAACCAAAAAGAATAATTTGAGCACTTTAAAGGGATACTTCAGGATTAAGAATTAAGCTTTGTATTAGTAGAAAACCTGTAGTATTTTCAAATGACCGTGCTTTCCTCCCTCATATCCCCCTGAGATGAGAGATTTATGTATTTTTTTGTCTTAAAAAAATCCTTTGATGACGCAAAAATCGTCATTTTGCGTAATCGGAGGATTTTTTGGCCAGAGGCTAGAAACTACAGCCAGTAGAAGGTGCTAGATCCGCATGTTTTCAACCCGCCCACAGGGGGTGGGATCTCACTCACAGAATGTACAAATAGTGTCAGCCATCTTTTTTTGGAAGCTAAGCTTATTCTGTGGAGAAAGCTGAGTAGGGGGTTACCATCCTCTTTTTCCCAGACATGTCCGGCCGTCGAGATCGTCCAAAATGTCCGGGATTTGGCTTTTGTTTTCTGCGGTCGCCATTCATTGTTAACATGCACACCTTTTGTTTCAGTCTAACTGAATTCATTCCGATTGGTGAATCTAGCGTTTACATGAACGCTAAACAAGTGATGGGTCAATGTGCGTTTTAACATTGCTAAGAAAATTCCCTAATACAAATTCTACTAATACAAATTTTGGCGATCTCGAAATCCCGTGCAGACTCGTCACAGAGACTCACTAGTAGATAGGCTTATTGTTTAACTGCGCTCTCTTACTGGTAGTAGGGCGTGGCTTGGGAGTGGCCTCGTAGGGCAGCGAAGCAAGTGCATTCTGGGAATTGTTGTCTTTCATCCACATAAGCCACAAATACATTTTCTGGCTTTTCTTAGTCTAGTAGAAGGCTCCAAATTCAAAAATAATTTCACATTTCTACTACATAAATGACCCATTTTAAATACACATTCATCTTTACAGAGGTGAAGTATCCCTTTAAGTAAAAATCTATCTACCTTTGCCGTTTTAACCTAAAAACAAATGCCGAAGAACATCGCAACTTTCATCGCAACTTTTTAGAAAAGTGGCCGCAACATCAGACATTTTAGGCCTCAACAATCACAAAAAAGGCCCGCGAAATCCTGGAGGGACTGATAAGAAGCCGTGGTGATGCAGGTGTCACAAACACTGGTGATTATCTGGAAAGGTATTTTTAAAGCATTATCCCTCACTTTCAACTCAGGAAGTCCCTAAGTGACATGTGACAATGTGTGTATTTTTGTTGCCATGGCAACATTTCCAAAATCGTGGCCTGTCTGGTACTGCATGTTGCAGTGTCAGCAATTTTTTAAAACGCTTGTTTTTGTTACTAAAGGTATGTTTCAACCCATGCAACAATTCTAATGATTTAATAACATATCCTAGATTACACTTAACCTGATTTTAATACATTTCTTGAACAAATTTATTTAAAACGAGTTACGAAAATATTGTGGTGACGTGTCACATTAACCTTAAATCAGTAGGTGGAATTTTTATGTGACATATTTGTCACATTAAGAAAAATGGTAATGAGCTGCTCAATTAGTTTAGCTGATTCAATTATTTTATTGTTATATATTTTCTGCTGCTAATTTCAAAGCATATTTTAACAAATGTAAACATAAAAATAATGTCAAATTAATTACATTGTTTGAAATGCATTTTGAAACTATTTTGCATACCTGTAACTAAAACAAGATATTGATAGCATATGTTGGTCCTATTTTAGGTTATTTGCACTGAAGATTATCCATCATCTTCTATCTTCCCAGAAAAGTAATAATGGTGATATATGTTGTGGAAAAGAAAAGAAATAGGGGGAAAAAAACTGTTATTTAGCAACAAAACTGACTAAATGTATTTATTTATTTTTCAAGAGAGAAATAAATGTCCAGTGTAACATATACAGTGGTGGTCAGAATTACTGGCACCCCTGGTAAATATGATCAAAAATGGCTGTAAAAAAATTAATCTGCATTATCCTTTTGATCTTTCATTTAAAAAAATTGCAAAAATCTAACCTTTCATTGAAGTAAAATAATTGAAAGTGGGGAGGAAATCACATTATGAAATAAATGTTTTTCTCCAAAACACATCGGCCACAATTATTGGCACCCCTTTTTACGAGTAAAATATCTCTGAAGTATATTCCCATTAATATTTACCTTTATTTAGCACACCAGGGTGACTAGGAACATGAAATTGTCTAGTTATGACTTCTTGTTTCACAGGAGTTTAAATATGACGAATACACAAAGGCCAAATTTCTTTAATCATCAATCACAATGAGTAAAACCAAAGAATATAGTTCTGATGTGCATCAAAAGATTGTTGAGCATCACAAAATAGAAATTGGCTGTAAGAAAATAGCAAAAGAATTGAAAATCCCCATTTTGACCATCAGGGCAAAAATTAAGATGTTCCAATCAACTAAAGATGTTAGGAATCTGCCAGGAAGAGGACGTGTGTCTATCTATAATAGATAGACACCAGGGGCGGCTGGCCAATAGAGGGCGCTAGGGCTACATAAACTGTAGCCAATCAGCGAGCTCAAATCTAGTCAGCTATGGGCGCTTCTGTTTAGCACCCCAAGCTGTGCGCGCACTCATGCGTGGATGCGTCATGCTAATGCTTTGTTTTGCTTTCCGTGATTACTTTTTAAAACAACGGGGACAGATCCGGCATGGACAGTTACCGGAGTGAGGGAAGTGAGTTCAATTTCAAATGCAAATGGAAAGTTTGTGCAATTTGTTTGTTTTTGTGTAAGAATGCCTAAATAATTACTGACTTTTTCACAGAGCACTGGTATCATGCAGTTTGTGTTAAATTGTGTTTGGGTGGTTAATAATAATTTATTTAATAATAATTTAATAATTTAATAATAATTTATTTATATAGCGCCTTTCCAACACCCAAGGTCGCTTTACAAAGATATGTAAAAGGCAGTGGTTCTCAAACTGGGGTACGTGAGGTGACAGAAGGGGGTAACGTTAGCTGCTACGAGAACAAAATGCTGAATTTTGCCGTTCCTTTAATACTACCTCACCTTAAAATAAGATTTAAACTGAGCATGCATTTCTACCAGGTAAAATGCTGTAAATACATGACATCCGATCAAATTACCTTATCTTTTGCGGTCAAAACTTTCTGCATTTAAGCAGCGTGTAGGCTTGACTGTAGACAGGTCTCGTGCAGATTGCTGCATTGGCAAATCGCGCTATACTGCTGTTCTCACATGCTGTCAAATATCGGGTTATGGTCGGGTTAAGGTCACTATTTGGGTTTCTGAAACATTCGGAATAACCCGTTTACATGCGTGAGTAGAGAGAGTTACTCCTGTACACGGGACAACGTTAAGACGCAATGTGCGTCATTTCCGATTATTCTTCCTGTATCCAAAGGCAACAGCAGCAGCACGCGGATAATGAATAGTTCGGGGCAGATAGCGATCACCTTTGTTTGCGCTTTCCTCCTCGCTCCAAAAGTGTGGTGCTGTGCTGCGTCTCGCCATGTTTACCTCTACTTCTTGTTTACTTCCGGTATACTGCACGCGGGTTTTTGTATGCGCTGTCTCTACTCAAAAGACCAAGATTCCTTGCGAATAGAACATGCGCAGAACACAAATCAATGTTCCTTTTGATGGGGATATGCCGATACGCGTTTACATGACCAAATATTCGGGTTAGAAAAGGGGTACCCCAGGGATAATATCCGGGTTTTTAAAAACCGGGATATGAGCATATCCGGGTTTATGCCGGTGTTTACATGGCCGTGCGCGACCGGGTTATTGCTAATATCCCGGTTTTGAACGGGTTATTGGCTGCATGTAAACGTAGTACGTTACCTTTGTAAAAGTAGGGATTTAGCACTTACTAGCATGAAGAACAAATATAGACACAGGCTGAGCATGGAGATCGATATAAGATTCAAACTCTCTTCGATACAAACACCTACCCTGTGTGAGTTTCTGTGTTTAATGATGATCACATTATATGAAGATCCACACGATTGCGAATGTGACATTGATTTTATACAACAGTTCAACAAACGAAATATTAATATTAAGTGATGTTCATTTTCAACACAGTTGTCAATATTTTTTTTTACAACAAAATAATAGCTCCAACTAAAGCCACAGCAGAACTGCAGCACACAGCAGTGTTTGTGAACGAATATGCGGCTTTGAACGAATCATTAGAGTCAATGATTCAATGATTAATTCATAAATACAGCCACTTGCTTCATTACTGAATGAATGACTCGATGACTCATCACCTACTGGCGGTTTTAATTCAAAATTTAAAAGCATCACTTCGTTTTTACCATTGCATATTTCTCTATTGAACATTTATTATGAACATTCATTATTTAAAGCATTATTTATTTTATAAAGGTATTTGTAAAGGTAAAAATGCACTGGAAAAATCGATTTAAGGGGGCAAATATTGTCCCTTACTGAAGTGTGACTGAAGAGTGGGTAACTTACGCAGAAGGATGTTAAAAGCCTCATGGGGTACAACTCTAAAAAGTTTGAGAACCACTGAGACTGGGTTAAGGAATAGAACAAAATAAACATCAACATCAAAGCACAATACACATATCAAGGGCAGAAAGTAGGCCTAATATACAGAGGTCACTTACAAAGTTAGGTTAAAGACACAAAACAAAGAGGGATTCAAACAAATAGCATATCAATAACAATGTAGAATTTACAGACTGTGAGCTGAAGAGTAATATTCAGATAAAAAATGTGTTTTTGAAGGAGAGAAGGGTGGATGTTTGACGGATGTCTTGAAAAAGAGTGTTCCACGACCTCGGAGCCACTACGCTAAAACACTCCCATGGTTACCAGACTATTGAAACCGACTGAATATGACACAGCCCCACCGAAGATATTTTTCACCAGCCGCCACTGCGTCTATATTGTCTTAATGCACTGTGAGGAGGAAAGTTTGAGTGGTCAAAGACTCTCCAAGGATCACAGATGGAGAATTGCAGAGATTACTTGAGTCTTGGGGGTCAGAAAGCCTAAAAAAAATGATCAAACAACCCTTACACAACAACATGTTGTTTGGGAGGGTTTCAAGAAAAATCCTCCTCGCTCCTCCAAAAATAAACTCCAGCATATTCAGTTGTCAGACATGACTGGAACTTCAAAAGGGACCGGATTCTATGGTCAGATGTACCAAAAAAAAAGGGCTTTTTGGCAGCAAACCCACCAGAACAGGGATAAAAAGTACCCCATGCCTATGGTTAAATATACTGCTAGATCTTATATGTTGTGGGCCTATTTTTTTGCTGGAGGTCCTGGACATCTTGTTCAGATACATGGTATTATGGATTCTAGCAAATACCAACAGATAAAAAATCAAAACCTGTCTGCCTCTGCTAGAAATCTTATAATGGGCCGTGGTTGGATCTTCCATCAGGAAAACGGTCCAAAAAAAACATCAAAATCAACACAAAAATGGGTAACTGAGCACAAAATGAAGCTTCTGCCATGTCCCAGTCCCCTGAACTGAACCCTATTCACCTTATTTTCCACGACAACAAGGGTGACGCCATTACGCTCATTTTGTCATCTTACTTCCGGCTGAGAGAGACTTCAACTTCCGGCTGAAAGGACCTACGCTAGTTTCTAGCGTAATTCTATAGTTGTAACGGTAAAATATGTAAAGTATTATATGCTCAGTTAGGGGCTGCCATAACAATTGGATTAAGAGGATAGAACAATTTAACCAACGGTGTTACGAACACAATGTAGGCTAAAGCGATCGGAATGTTGTGGTGTACGAGGAGCACCTGAGGCAGTGGCGGAAGGCGCTAAACTTGAAGTGCTCACCCAAGCGATTTTATGTGTGTTTGTAACATTTTATGGACGGGGAGCAGACTGACGAACACCCTTACCCCGAGAAAAGGCTCGGCTACGATGTTCTGGTAAAGAAGTCCCGCCGGGTGCTGAACAGGTTGTCAGATTCAGGTAAGCTAACTTACCTAACTGTTGTTACCTAACTTACCTATCTATGTGCTTGTTAGCCTAACGTTAGATTCGTGAAGTCCGTTCTATGAATGCATTTAAGATTAGTAACGAGCCGTTAACAAAATACAACGAATCTTGCATGATTACCATTGGCCACCTAACGTTATATGTCATATTTCTTATATTTCGTTTACTTTGTGATATGGACCCAAGGGTCTGAAATAAAGAATGAATGAATGAATATTCACGATAGTACAATATATTATGGTACATTACAGTCTTACAATACATTATTCCAATACGGTCTCACATTATTCCTGTAAGGAGGCCAGCTAGCTACATCTCACTCAGATATTGATATTGACCTACGTAGAGTTAGGAGATTGTGTATATACTGTCTCGTTTTTAATGCATCTCTCTTTTTCACACTGTTCTAAGTATGATTGCCATCATAAATTAATTCTCATGATCTATTTTAAGTACTAATGTAAAAATGTTTATGGTTATATTATTTCCATAGATGCATCGATGAGCGTCAGTGTTGCAGTGGACAACTGTGAGGATGATCACAGCCACATGCCCCAGACCTGTGATGCAGAAACACAATGGGAGGATCCATCTGTCTCTGACCACAACTACGCTCCAAAATCTCAACTCAACCTGAAGCCACCTACATCTGAAATGGGAACACAATGCGTTGAGGAAGTCAAACATCCCTGCCATAGTACATAACTCTGCTGAGAAACGACCACCTTTGTCAGCTCTACACAGGGTCGACATGTAGGGTCCCTACACAATATATCAAAATATCGCAAATGTATATATCGCAATATGCATAACTTTTTTATCTTTAATAATTTAATTCATACAGTAAAAACTAAGCAGTGTTTTATTTTTACATTTGATTATTCAGTTTCTGTTGTTAAATAGACCTAATGTAGGATAACCTGAACCCCGTGGTTTACACTGATGTTAAAATAACACTTCTTGTATACAGTAAACAATGCTGTTCACTTTCACAAGTTGAAGGGATGTTTTCTTGTCACAAAAAGAATGTGAAACACATATGTTGGTTATATAATTTTAAATCTCTAATTTAAGTTAATTTTATATACTTTAAGCATTATCGTATCGAATATCGCATTGTTTAATGAGTTATCGCATATCACATTTTTCTTCAATATCGTGCACTTAATAACTTCGTCCAGGCGATGAAGTAATGGCAGACAGAGGCTTCACCATTACCGATCTCCTCTATGAAAGGAAGGTGAAACTTGTCCTTCTTGTGAATCTTGTAAAACTTGTGAATAGTTATTTGTATAAACCTTTACAGTGTGACCAGATGTTACCTGTTATGAAGTTATTTTTATAAACCTTTACAGTGTGACCAGATGTTACCTGTTATGAAGTTATTTTTATAAACCTTTACAGTGTGACCAGATGTTACCTGTTATGAAGTTATTTTTATAAACCTTTACAATGTGACCAGATTTTACCTGTCAGTCATTTATTATTAAACCATATAATGCGCGCTCTGTAGATTCCCCATAAAACTTAAAGGAATTAAGTATTCTAGTTAGAAGGAATAAGTCACGTCAAGTTGGCAAATGAATACCATGTTGGTTTATTACTTATGAAATTTAAATGGTGAAATGTATCTACATGAAGGTCAGTAGAAGGTGTCTCTAGCTTCCAGAAAACATCAAACACTTCTTACAGCTGATTTTATACAACTTATTTAATCATTTATATTTAACCAATTACCTAATCTCCTATCCTTAACCCTAAATATTCTCATTCCTTCTTATTTACAAATAATTTTTCATTGCTGCTCCATCAACTCCTCCTGACAGGACGAATATGTCCCCATAGGTTAACGTTACCTCTGGCCACGTTAAAGGGGTCATATAATGCCATTTTTGTACAAGCTAATATGATTCTTTAGGGTCTAAATTAAAAGTTTGTAATATACTTTAATTAAAAATTCTCATTAGTATTGTAAGAAAACACTAATTTTACCTGGTCAAAAACAGCTCTGTTTTCAGCACTGCATGTGTCTTTAAATGATAATGAGCTTTGCTCACCCCGCCCCTCTGTTCTGTGCGTACACCGTTTGTAACACAATAACCACGCGTTGTTCATTATAAACGTGGGATTATGAATTATATTGAGAACGTCGTACATAGAAAACATGCTGTAATGTACCCTGAGTGTAAACCTTAGATGCATTCATCGTGAAGCCTGCAGCAAGGTTTGCAAATTTCGCAAAGATTAATATAAATACTAATATAAAGGTTAATAAAACATTACACTCACATCTTCTGGAGGTTCAGCAGTAACACGTTGGTACCGATCCGTTTTTTCTCGTTTGTAAAGCTGTCTGGTGTGAAATGATTCGCGTAAACATGAAAGCATGGACGATCGTGGGGAATCCCCGTGAGGGAATCCCCGCGTCAATCCTTTGGGCATATCGCTTCAAAAACAAAACTCAGCCACTGCATCTATAACGGCTCAGATTTAGGAACATCCAAATGACTGCTGTGTTCCTTATTACATCTAAGAACAGAACACCACAATCGTGTAGACGCCATTCTACTCCAGCATATCAACAATGGCGGACTACTATGACGACGGCTGTCACAGCTTGCTCAGGGCGGGTCTTGTGTTGAAGCACGGCTGTCAATCACAATCGCGGGAGGGGCGTACGATCTTATGACGTCACAATATCGAACGGCTTGATTTCATAGATGGTCAAACACAGAGCCATAGAGAGAGAGAGTTGCGACACTCCCATAGACCTCCGTTGTAAATAATGGCGGCGCTTTTAACCGCCTACTTCCGGGATTTGAAGATCGGAATAGTTCCAAACACTGTCATTTGGGCGTTGGACACCATTCACTTACATTGCTGCGCGTCGAGTTGTTCCAGAGTTAAGTTGCTGAAATATCGACCTCTTTTGAATTGTCAACTGTCTATATTGTATCAGAGGCCCTTTGCGATGCTTATACTGGTCTTCATTTGTACATGCACAGCGTAATTATTTATATTTTATGTTGGTTGTTTCAACCAATTTTCAAGCACTGCCTGCTAGCTAACGTCAGCTAAGAGTTCGGTAATGAATCGCTACCACCTTTATAGCAACTTTTATTTAATTTAATTTTTTGGGATATACTAACTTTTCATTATGTTATTATTGTCTTGAGTGAAGCGGCTTGTGAGAACAATGATGGACCTTTAGGATTGTTAACTTATGGCCATCACCAGTCCTGTCTGTCTGTTTCATGGATCACCTGCCCCTGGTTTTTGTTTTTCTTGTTCACACACACAAGCACACATTTTTGTTGTCTGTCATGGTTTAATAAAAAATATTTTATTTGAAAACCTTCATTTGTATCAGCCATGCTTAAATTCGATTTTAATCTGTTATAGTTTTGATAATGTGTATGGCCTTAATCTTAAAATAATATTCTTAGTCTTAACATGATCATGTTTCACGTTGTGGTCCTGGGTGGCCACTTTCATCAGAAGAAGTGAGCTAGCTTCTAAGCGAATTCTGAACGGACCGCCACGGCAGACCTCTTTGCGTGATCACGAAGGTAGGCTAATGGCTGAATCAAAATTTATAAGCAAAATCACGGGAATCAATAGCCTAATACAGCCCAGTTGTGCTAAAACAAATATCATGAGACGTCCATCATCAGATGAATGATATGGAAAAGTTAAGTTAGAGCCGCTAAAGCCAGTGCTACTACCCATGCGAACATGAACACTAAGCTTTTCCCTCCAAAAATATAGCCTAAAACTTATCTCCAAATGCAAAACTGACATTAAAAAAATGCAATAATGCAATAACAGCAGAAAAAGTACTTGGGTGTGTGTTTTATTTTATATTTACCGTTCAATAATGCAATCGCTGCTGTCTGTCCCATAGAAGAACATGACAGCCAGCGTACGTTTTGGAACTATTGGGGCTTACATGAACCACGTGACAGCCATAGCGGCGACATCAAAGAGTGTCGCAACTCTCTCTCTCTATGGCTCTGGTCAAACATATAAGGAGATTAAAACAAAACCACTGGGTGGATTTTAATCATGATAGGATGGTTGTGTACAGGCACTGCCAACAGACATTTCAGTGCAATCAACTTGTAAAAGTGCATGTACCATTATATGACCCCTTTAACAATGACGAGGAATGAGACAATGTGAGACCAACTGATCGTCGTACGAAGTTTTCTCCGTGCTCCCAATTTAAAACATTTACGGTATTAACGTTATTTGTCATTTTGCTAAAGTTTTGGCTAACTATAAACAATCTTCTAACTACTGAAATAGCTACCGGATGTGCAATGTCAGTTTAGCGGAAGTCGGATGACAAAATGCGGAAGCGCGAAGTATTAAAAGTGGGCGGGGCGGAATAAGGTGAATAGAAAATGAGTGGGGTGAACTGAACAGAGGAAGCACCAATCTGAAGGATCTGGAGAGATTCTGTATGGAGGAATGGTCTCTGATCTCTTGTCAGTTCTCCAAACTCATCAGCCATTATAGAAGAAAACTCAGATCTGTTATCTTGGCAAAAGGAGGTTGCAAAAAGTATTTAATAATAGGGAGCCAATAATTATGGCCATTGTGTTTTGGAGAAACGCATTTATTTCATAATGTGATTTACCCCCCACTTTCAATTATTTTACTACAGTGAAAGGTTCGATTTTTGCGAATTTTTTTAATGAAAGATCAAAAGGATAAACAATAGTTGGTTTACTATATTTTCAAATTTTTCCTGTAACTGCATGCTTTGGATTCTGTGTTCTCCATTTTTTTTAATGTAGTGTCTAATGAATGATCTGTAGTGTTTATAATATTGACTCGATGTGTGTATGATCTGAAAGCATTGTCTGATTTTGAGCACAGATAAGATGTTTTTTAGGCAATTGTTTGATTTTGCCAGAAGAGTCAGAGGTTCTCTGAATGTGGCTTGAAATTTTGGTTTTGTTTTTAAGGTTTTGAGAAAGTGAGTTATGGTTTCAAGAAATGTGTTTTAGCAATTCAGAAAAACTGTAAACGTAACTTTAATCATACAATATGCATTTCATACAAAATGAGAGGAGTGGCAGCGGACGACTGCGGCATAAGCATAATAAAAACAGCAACGTAAAATATCCCAGGCTCTCGGCCCCGCCGGGCTTCATACCACGTAACGTTAGTAAAATTTTAATTCATTAGCTCACCCATGAACATGATTTCTGCCTGAGTCCAGTCGGATTTCATTTCATTCAGTAACATTAGGCAGTTTTGATTTATATGCTGTTTAATGTTGGTGATCGCATTATTGTATATGCATATGATTACATAGGCTATGATATCGCTTGTTTCTGCTTCTTTTTCGCTTGTGTTTTGATCAGTAGATTCAGTGCTTTTTTCATTAGATGTTTCAGCCTAATAGGCCTACAGTATAACGGGGAAAACACAGAAAAAATTCCGTCAATGGTGGGGAAGCATTCGTTGTCTCACAAATGACGGAAATTTCCAGTACGTGGAAAGAGGTAAAGGCACAGTATGTCAGTTTTGCCACTAGAGGTTGCTTTTTCCAAACAATAACAAAGGCATTGTTTGATGACCCTGTGAATGAGCGTGGATTCATGTGTCGTCTTCACCACAATGGAAAGCAATCCGACGGGACTCAGGCAGAAATCCTGTTCATGGGTGAGCTAATGTATTAAAAATGTACTAAGTTACTCTGGTATGAAGCCCGGCGCGGCCGAGAGCCTGGGATATTTTATGTTGCTCTTTTTATTATGTAGGCTAATTACACAGTCGGCCACTGCCACTAGTTTCGTTTTGTAGTTTTTGCGTATTGTACAATTGTAAAATGTAACTGATGATCTTATAATTAATTGAATGTAACTTATTTTGATTAGGTTTGTTGACCTTACTAAGTTTAACAAAGTAATTACAACTTTTTAGCACAGAAAGTTATTAAAATCTAATAGATTTCAATTAACCTCTACTTGAAATAAGTATTTAGAAATTTTTCGAGTGGTCATGCGCAGTTCTACCAGTAGGCGGAGTCGATTTGCAACATCAAGGAAAAAGTGAGTCAGCGCTTGTTTGTCTTTTTTTATTTTTTTATTATTGATGTTTTGCTTAATATACATAATCAATCATGTAATAATCAGATTAAATAAGGTAGCGTTACACAGCAAAATTGGATGTGATTTTATTTTAATCAAATTGTTGGATTGTGCTAATCGTAATTAGCTGTCTAGCATTTTGCAAGTCAATAATTGTTGAGTGCATGTTTTCAATCAAGGAACGTTTTTTTTATAAAAACTCTAATTTACTGATTTATATTTGAATGTTAGTTTAGCTTTGCCGTACAGGCACTGCTATGATTTATATGTTTTAATTTTTAGGTTACTTTTAAAATTAAATGTTTGAACACTACACAATGATTTGTAAATAAAAATACAAAGCTATATAGTACTGAGGTTTTTTCTGCAGATGTTCTTAAAATGCAAACATTGAATTTAATTCTGTTTTAACTTTTTTTTCCCAGAGCACTGACATCACTGCTAAGCGCACAGCAGTTCTTTGTGGACACCCTCTCTTCTTTGGAGAAGAAACAAACCTCTGACTATTTAGAAACAATGTTGGCAAGTACCTTTCTCTGTATATTTAATTCTAAACTATGATCCTCCACACATAAATCACATAGGCATTAAATTATGCTTTATTCAACTTTCCCAGAAACAGAACAGAGACAAACTCTGCATTTGTTTAAACATTTTTAACTCAAGCCCTTGTACATTTTGCTGTGTGCATGTTCTGCTGTCATTGTAATTGTTTTGTCTAATTTCAACACAACACTTTAACAACCATTGTTTATCTCTGTTAGTTGTACTTAGAACAGAAGGTGATGGTCCTGATTCTTTAAGTTAAATGTACATTTGTGAGATTTCCTATTTGTAATGTAACCAGAATTGTAACATTGTTGTTCCTTTTTCTATTAGGACTGTGACACACACCAGAGGGTTGTTCCATAAAACAAGATTAGAAAATAAGCCAGGCTTATTTTGGTTAGTCAGACTTATTGTCTGTGAATTCTGTTTCATAAAGCAAACTTAAAATAGTTCAAACTCAGTTACCCTGGAAACTTATGCTGGGAAACTAGCCTGGTCCGGGGCAGGCTAACTGTCAGGCTAAGCCTGAGTTGATCCTTAACCAGAATAGCGTTTTAACACTGACCCACTGGGAATGTGATGATATTACATCGGACTCTCTGGCATGCTGTCATTTTATTTCATGTAGGCCTAACCACTATCAGTCCAACAATGAAAACAAATGCACTTTAAAAATAAATGTAATTCGAACATACAAAAAGTGAAACAAATGTAAAGAAGTAATTGTAGGCCTATTTGTTTAGTTGGTGTGATTTTTGTAATGAATCAATTAGCCTAAATGTCTATAAATAGGGAGCTCCACCCGTGTAGGAGGACGCATAGTCATGGCGTGTCCTTTCATTGATGAGGTGGTGGATGAGGGAGCGATAATCATACGCAGGGCATTTCAAAGAGAGCGTACTTTCAGGGACAGGACAGACCTGTTGGCTTTTTCTGACTACTACCTGCATGAGCGGTATAGATTCTCAAGGGAAGGGATAGCATATATTTGCAGATTACTGAGCCCACACATCGCAAATAGCACACGGCGCAATAAAGCGCTCACAGTCCCGCAGACTGTGTGCATTGCACTTCGCTTTTTTGCCAGCGGAACATTTTTGTACACAGTTGGAGATGCAGAGAACATCAGCAAAGCATCGGTTTGCCGCTCTGTACGAATTGTGTACCTGTCTTTAAAAAAAATTACTCAATGTGTTCATCACCTTCCCTGGCCACAGAGCGATTCACAGTATTAAACAAGCCTTTTATGGAATCGCTGGTAAGTTCAAATAAGAACTATATAGAAAATGGAAATATTTATTGTCTGTTAATGTAAGACATGGCAATTGACAGACAAACACTTAACTTTTGTAGCTTTCCCAAATGTTATCGGAGCTCTGGACTGCACCCACGTGCGCATAAAGCGCCCGTCTGGTCCGCATGAAGCAGACTTCGTTAATAGGAAATCATTACACAGCATCAATGTACAGGTACAGTCCCACTGAGATTATATTGTAGGCTAGAAGCGATTGTTCTTTACAATAAGCTGGGCACCTGTGTTCTATTCATTGCAAATGCATTAACAATTCTCTCTCTCTCTATATATGTGTGTGTGTGTGTGTGTGTGTGTGTGTGTGTGTGTGTGTGTGTGTGTGTGTGTGTGTGTGTGTGTGTGTGTGTGTGTGTGTGTGTGTGTGTGTGTGTGTGTGTGTGTGTGTGTGTGTGTGTGTGTGTGTGTGTGTGTGTGTGTGTGTGTGTGTGTGTGTGTGTGTGTAAGTCCAGTGTAGTGACCTACATTTTTAATTATTTAGATGATTTGTGATGCAGACTGCATCATCACAAATGTAGAGGCAAAATGGCCTGGCTCAGTGCATGATTCCAGAATCTTTCGGGCCTCTTCTCTTTCCCACCAACTGGCACAAGGTATGTTAGTCACTTAACATATAGCAAAAACTACAGCTTTAAAAAAAACCTTCACCAAATTTTTTTTTTTTATTCAGGTCAATTCTCAGGAGTTTTGCTGGGAGACAAGGGATATGCATGCCTGCCTTATCTCTTGACTCCCTATCAGGAGACGCAGACTGAGGCACAGCACAACTACAATATTGCCCATGCACGCACAAGAGCTCGTATAGAGATGGCATTTGGGCTCATCAAGTCAAGGTTCCAGTGCCTGAATTACCTCAGAGTGATTCCACAAAGGGCATGTGACATTGTAGTTGCATGTGTTGTGCTACATAACATTGCCTGCCTGAGGAGAGAGAGGCAACCAAGGATGGTTGTAGAGCAAGACTGGGACATTGAAGGCATTTTTGATGACAATGAAATAGGCAGGGTTATAAGAGACAGTTATGCCAATAATTATTTTAGTTAATACTGTCCAAACCATGTTAAAGGTTTTCACTTTCCCCTTAATTTACCAGACACACAAGTCATCTTTTTTTTTATTTTTTTTTAGGTTGAAGCTGCCTGTTGGGGGTGAAAACATACAATTAAATGTGGTCAAAAAACAAAAAGGTCATGTGTCATTGTTTTAAATATGGCAGTTCTACTTGCATTTTTCTCAAGCTGTTGGATTTCCAGCTCCAACTTTCTCATCTTGAGTTTTTTTATATTGGATGTCAGTATCTATGGCCTCCATTTGTTTCAGGAGATACCTTTTGTAGACTCCCTTTATGTTCTGGGTCTTGTAGGAACAGAATTTTTTTTTTTTTTTTTTTTTGATCTAGTGCTCTTGGCACTTTTTTGTAATTTCTTAATACTCACTTGGTCACATGTCGTCCCAGACTGAGAGGGCTCTAGAAGGGTGTCAGCATCCTGTTGCCAATAATGGAAATACACACAATTTAGCACCTCACAGGTAGGCTATTAAATATATAATGTGCAAATCTGTGCCTACCTCAGGCCTCCTTGAACACACTGACACAGTTTCCTCATCCTCCTCAACTGTAGATGGGCCTTCAACCTAAAACCATTAATTAAACTTGGTTTAATAAATCACCACTTGACAAATAAGTGCTTTAAACTCATACTGTCATACTCACAGGGTTCAGCATGATGTCTGGTGGATCCAGAAAGCACACAGAATTTGGCATCACTATAAAACAAAAATATTTAGTTAGGAATGGAAGAATAAAAATAAATAAAATAAACAAAATACCTTTTAAGTAATGATCTCTTATACTAGATGGAATGGATCCAGATGCTGTTCCCCCCTCTATTCCCTCAATGACAGGCCTCCCTTTATTCAGGTCTAATGCCAGCTCCTCTGCAGGAGTAAAGTTGGCTGTTGGTGGCCCTCCCCCAGTGCCAGCAACCTCACTCTTCTTTTTGGCAGCTGCAATTATTAAACATCATGAGACTGAACAGTTGTACATCAAGCTGGCTATGCTTAAGTACTTACATAGATTTATACTTTATAATTAATACTTACCATTCTGAACAATATTTTTATATTTTATTTTCACCTGCTGCCATGTTCTTTTTTCTTCACTTAATTTGCTGCTGTAAAAGTTACACACACACACACACCAATGTATTGTGACAAACATTTAATTTAACTTTAATAAAATATAGTAATGTAGGCCTACATTAATTGCTACTTACGCATTGAGACGATCAGCAATTTCCTGCCAGCCTTTTTCTCTCGTTTTATTAATTGCTGCCGTATTTCCTTTTTTTGTAATCATGTGTTTAAATTCTTCGTAAGATTCGAGAAGTAATTGCTGCTCAGTTGCCGTGAACATCGCTGCTCTCTCTTTCCCTTTAGTTGTCATGTTAAATTGATGAATCTATGCTCCACCATCAGGGCTTCTTAAGAATAGCGTGCACGCGCAATTATCTAGACTAGATAAACCTGGTTCAAATTAGTGAGATTGCGTGAACTTGAATTACCTTTTATGAAACCGCCTTAAGCCCCAACTGATTTGTTAGGTTAATTCAAGTCGGGTTTTGGAGCTTAATCCCCGCTTTTCTAAGCTTCTTTTATGAAACAACCCCCAGATTTCCATCAGGATTCTGACTATGATAACAGAAGACAGCCAGGATTCTCCACAAGCACTGCATTTCAAGGCTTCGCATACAGCAATTATCCTAGAAGGAGCCATTGTGGTGGATGATCTTGAAAACCAGATGCCAATACATTTTGGGCTGATATATGGGCTGAATTTGGAGTACCCTCTACAGCTCAAGAACACATTTGATTTTATTCAAAGAGTGTTTCTTTCTCTTGGACAAAAATCCCTAAAAAACAAATACAGTCACTTAAAAAAAAAAAAAAAAACATGCTGCTTATGTAAGTGAAGGCTGTTTCAGATAGTTTTTTTAAGGGATAGTAAATTCTGCATAACAATGTGCTTTTTGTGATTCAAAAATTGTTAATGTTACATTAAAAAACAATGTTTAAAATTTAAGGGTGTCTGAAAGACATTGTTTAATAAAGACAATTGCTGAGTAATAAATAATGTTTAACCTGAATTCAATTGTTGCTTTTTGTCTTAACTTGATTTTTTTAATTCAGCTTACTTGAAATTTTTAAGGCAATCGGTTTCCTGATATTTTCCTAGTAATGTGAACTCTGAGAAGTTAACACAACTAATGATTTTAAGTCAACAGTACTTGAGTATACTTGATTAACAAGTTTTTTTATACAAATCTTAAGTTGTGCCAACTAAAAATAAGGTAAGCTAGACCGATATTAGAATATTAATAAAAGGTGGATGACTCTGTTTGCTAAATGGCATGCAATTTATTTTAAAATATATTGTATGGTGGAGAAAATGCTGTATTACTATTACTACAAATAAAACGCTTTCTGATGTTATCCACTTGACAAAATAGTGTCTCTGAGGCACGGTTCAAGGACGTTACTCATGTTAAATCAAGAAAACAAGAGACTCAAAAAATAAGTCTAACCATGTTGAGCTATATAACAAAGATTAGTTTTCTGTATCCAAACAGTTGCTCACATGTCTAATAAAATGCATAATATATGCATAATATATGCTAAAGCATCTTTGGTGTTTCTACGGAAGTAAATCTACAAAAACATAAATCAATAGGGAACATTATGTAGCACTGTTACTGTATATATTGCAATCACGGTCAAGAATCAATAGTGATGTTAATTCTCTAGTTGCCTGATCCAAAATCATCTAACTGTGACTGATAACATTATACCCCAAGGAACTATTCTAATATCAGTTAATTATAGGATTTGAAACGCTTTCATGTATTGATTAAAACTAATAACACTTTCAATCCCATCAGACTTGTATCCTGTATGGTGAGACATATTCGAAGACCACAGGATGTTGTTGCCAATAATTGAATACCCATTACAAAAAAGTAAAATACAGACAACAGAGTTCCATTGTTTGTTTTTCCTTTTTACAAAATATATTTATTCTGCTAGGTACAAATTGCAAGGACTTCATTTTACAAGATTTTTTGACAAGCTGTAATAGTTCATTGTCATTAACACAAAAGATATGAGATGCAAATAGGTTAGTACATCAGTACATTATTTCAATTGACCCTGGTTAAAACAGATCATCAAGGTAAACTACTGTCTTGAAGGAGGGACCAATCAGATGGCCATGAGAAGAAAATGATTGGCTGGATACATTAAACAATAAATGTATATATCCAATGAAGTACAATCTCAAACTCAATGAATTCTTCAGACAGTTGGTTCAATTAGTTAGGAGGCTGCTTCTCAAAATGATCAAGATGTACTTGCAAAATCAGTGAAATAAAAACATTGGAGTAACTAAGAGCAGTTTTACGGAAGTGAAATAGCATCATAAACAATTATGGTGACTCTTTGAGAGCAAAATGACAAAAGTCCATGTCATCAGTCCAACCATAATAATTCTAATATTGAACTATACAGGACACAAGCGGGTGGGTCACTGTGGTTTTCGGGGCTGGGCAGCAATATAGAGGGCCATTAAACAGTAGAGGGCGCCACCAATTGTCAAGCCCATTGTGGTCCTATACAGCATTTTGTCCATGACTCCACGTTTCAGGTGAACCGGTGCTCCGTCAGTTTTCTGTAACAGGTCATATAGTTTAATACACACACAAGTATTCTTGCTCGTTCAATTTAGAAATGCAATACTAAATACAATCAGTTTAAATATGCAC
The DNA here is from genome assembly GCF_965113295.1 of Leuciscus leuciscus. NCBI lineage: Eukaryota > Metazoa > Chordata > Actinopteri > Cypriniformes > Leuciscidae > Leuciscus > Leuciscus leuciscus. Next base: position 27,551,046 of record NC_138746.1, read on the forward strand.
AATGGAAGTTAACTATTTGCAGTTAATTCAATTCTACAATAATAATTTTTGTTGGCAGAATGAGAACAAGTAGCCTACAGAAACTCAGATCCAGACTCAGGTGTTGGAAAATGATTCACACTAGGGCTGGGTTGACAATAAGAAGGTATGTTGAAAGAAACATTACAACTGAACTCAAACAGTGTTTCATCCACATAAAGATGTCTATAAAACAGTTTGTAAACTACATTACATTATAGCTTATGTTTTTACTTAACTTGTTTTCATATCTCAAGATGCAAATTCCTCCCTCAACGTCAGTTGCCTCCGTAATAATCTTCTGATACGTGCATGATTAAGTGAAAATCGATGCACTGCATAAGTGATAAATCTATTAGGCAATCTATTAGTGAGAGCATGTTTCTTCAAAAAGTTGCATTGTAATGGCGCAAGCTTGCTCAGGTGTGCAATGCTAAAGTGCAATGTGAGTGCAGGCCAGTGGGGGAGTGGGGACAATCGTGCTTGGACACAGTACAAGGCAACCGTTCCTAGTGAGTAAATACACCCTAAATCACTGGGTAATAAAAAAAATAAAAAAGTAAAACAATTTTGCACATGGACTCAACAAAAAGAACTATACTGGTATAAATACACTGTTACCACTATATACAATTACTGACAACATGATATATTTGTCATACTACTCATAACTTTCTAACATTTCAAATGTTTTAAAACATTTCATTCACATTTTTTAGATAATCAAGACTGATATTATTGTTAATTTAATATACAAAACATTACAGAGCTGATCAAAAGTGTAACAAAGTGAAAGTATTTCAGTAACAGATGCTGCACACATGGTTTTTGTAATGATCACTCAAAATGTGAGTCAGTGTCATACCTGGAAAATCTTCTGCAGCTCAGGGACATTGTTTACTCCCATGTAGTGTGCCAATGACCCAGTCTCTGAAACAACCTTGGTTGGTGAAGCAAAGACCATCTGAGGGGCTTGAGCAGGCACCGTGGGCTTCAGCCCCTTACAGAACAAAAACAATGACATGAGGTTTGTTTGTTTTTTTAGGTCTGCAGCACATAAAACAATCTTTTGATTGACAGCGTTACATAAGAAGGCAACTTTGACAGAGGATCGAGAGAAGATGACTGTTTATCAGTACTATGAAGAGAGACTTGCGCAATGACTGTGAAGCGCTTCCTGTGAAGGTCACTCCAGACTTCTCATAAAACAACAGCGGAATGTTTGACTTACCTGTGGACTGTAAGCAGAATCGGCTGTGGCTCGCGTTAATTTCCCAGTGACTCCGCTGACTCTATAGTACATTTTTGTTGATAATAATGTGAGTCACCGCAGACAGGATCGTGTCCCACCACCAGCTCGCTATGCCCGACAGTGAATAGACCTAGGCGGAAATGACGACGACTTCTTCTTCTTCTTCAGTGAATTTTATTGGCAGCTTGCAATCTTTGTGCATTACCGCCATCTACTGGATTTGAGGTGTGATCACATTGGGAAGTCATAAATAAATGTATATACATCTCCTTTTTTTGAGAGGGGGTTGTCGGCATAGATATCATATAAAGGCTAGATGTCTCGTCCGCGCTGCTGGCCAATGGAGCTCGACATCCGCACACGGCGGCCATCTTAAGACAGGGTGCTCGCTCACTCATAACATGGTGCATGTACTTTTAAATAACCATAACTTGCTCAATTTTCTACCGATTTTCAAACGGTTTGGTTTGTTATAAACGTCAGAGATGTAGCTATTATACTGCATACATATGAATAATTATGTTCAAAATGTTTAAGCATTCAGAATTATAGCCACGTTAATAACGTTTGTAAGAAACCAAACCGTTTGTAAATCCGTCCAGATTTCAGCGAGATAAGAGGATTTGTGTGCGTGCTGCTCACTCACCTTAATTCACAGAGCCCTGTCCTAAGATGGCCGCCGGTGATGCCGGAAGTGACTCCGCCTTAAGACATCTAGCCTTTATATGATATCTATGGTTGTCGGTACACGATCCGTTCTACCTGCACGATCCGTTTCACGCATGCGTAGTAGACGCTGCTTTTTCTGTTTTGCGACGATTTACGACACTGCACGATCTGTTCCACGTAGTTCTTTCTTCATGTAAGTGGAGATTGTCTAGGCAGAAATGCATATTATTTAAAGAAATGCATATTATGTTCCTTATTGTCTTCTGTAAACAACATTGAAGGGATCATTTTCCTCATTTAGATTATATAGATATATTAGCCTATATAGACCCATACCATAATAATAGAAAATTACTCAACTTAAAAGTTAACTAATATTAGCAGCTTTTAATAATAAAAAAACGACACAAACCGTCTTTGACAATACTACTGACCTCAGACCAAAACACGGCAAGTTAAGCCTAATACCATACAGCAGTGAATCCCAAAGGAGAGTAGCCTATGGAGGAAACTGATCATGTATGTTAATGTAACAACTCACAACTCCTTTATTATTTTTGGATTGGCAACCACGTAAACACATCGTAATGCATAGCGTAAGCTACATTTAAAAGCATCAAAATAGACCCGCTGTGAAATGTTAAACACAATACAACGTTACACAAATATGCCGCAAGTTGTGCCATCGCATGCGTGGTTCCGATAGTGTAGGAAAACCGTGACGTTTTCTACTACGTAATTACGCGCATGCGTGTACGGATCGTGCAGGTGGAACGGATCGTGTACCGACAGGGGTTCAGCGAAAAATCGGCAGCTGGCAGCAGGAAGTAGCTGCCACTGGCAGCTGACGTCACCTGCCGCTAATAACCGGAAGTCGGAGGTGGATGCCGCTTTTAGCCAGGCAAATAAATTATTATATCAATATAAAATGTTAGTAGCCTACTTATTTAAATAAAATACTTCTATTAGTAATTATTTTATAATATTTGATGAAAAAAAGGTTTATAAAATATAAATCAAGTAACGAAGATCATAGATATAGCCTAATACAAAAACAAAACAAAACATTAAGCTACACTTGAAATAATGAATTTGTACGTGTATAAATATAATTTATGAATGAGTGTACATGTTTGTTAAATAATGAAATCTATACATACAGAAAGAAATGCCTGCAATCATATTGTATATTTATTAAATATGCATACCCATTTATTAAACTTAAATAATGAGAACAGGCAAAGGCAAAATTCCTTTCAGGATAAATCTCTGTCCAAATGCCCTATCTTAATTAAATTATAAATATTGTAGCTAATGTAGCCTATTTAAAGGTTTTTCATAAAAATAAAAATAAATCAATTGGAGTGTTCAATCCAGTTGTTTCAACTGGTTTCGCAGTTTTAGAATGTTTGAGCAGTGTGTATGATTGTCAACAATCTGGCCTTATTTAAACATGAACTGCAATTTTAACGAAACGCGTTCATGCCAGCTAGAAACGAATGCGAGTGAGCAGCAGATACAGAGCGCTTTAATTCGCGATCAACCTCGTTTTATTGTAGTCCTATAAGGTGAATTCAAAAAGGCATTCTTTTTCTTTGAAGCAACAAAGGCTAAATCATTTGTTATAGTTTTTTTTTTTTTTTTTGTAATTGGTGCGGATGACAAGCAGCGAAATATAATGTATAGCCTATTATAAATATAATATATTATGAATTTTTACGTGTATAAATATAATTTATGAATGAGTGTACATGTTTGTTAAATAATTAAATATATACATACAGAAATAAATGCCTATGTAATCATATTGTATATTTATTAAATATTTATTCTTTATACATATTACATTTACATTTATGCATTTGGCAGACGCTTTTATCCAAAGCGACTTACATTGCATTATCCTATACATTATTATATACAACATTTCAACTTAAATAATGAAAGTCCTGTTTAAAAGAAACTTTATCTCATCGATTACCTTTATTTAAAATAATATTTTGCTATCATATAAGTTCAGTTTTACATTTGTAGTACTACTTTAATACATTCTTGTCTTTGTTTAATGAAGCAGCTGTAACTGTTGAAACAGGCTTTGTATTTGTTGTTTTGAAATCAGAATGATAGACCACAATCCTGAACTAGATGGTAAAGTTCGTAGACAAACTTTAAGTAGGCTTGAAAAAGCCTAGCCAGAAAGTTTGAAAAAGTTTGAAAATGTTCTAGTATGGTTTAACATGATTTACCATGTTTTATGGTTATCGGCGGCGCCACCATTGACCATTGGCCGCTGTCGCTTGACAACATGTGATTGGTTGCTACTACGTTGGACGATACTGATTGGCTGCCATGAAATGGCAGGTCCATCCTAATATGGCAGGGCTTCCGGCTGTCAACGGCAGCTACTTCCTGCTGCCAGCTGCCGATTTTTTCGCTGAACCCCTACTGTTTTTTTTTTTTTTTAAATATAAAAAAAGGAGATCAAAGCCCAAGCTTCAGCTAGCGCTGCGTTCAGCTCCTCCAGCTTCAACCTCAGCTCAAACCTCCATAAAAAAAAAATAAATAAAAAAAAAAAGTAGCAGAAAAGTTCCAGGTAGACTCAACAGGTTGCTCAAAGTAACAGAGTTCTTTGTTACCCTCTTAAATATTTCTCTCTCTTCAGAGTACTGCCTACATGTCAGAAGTACATGCTTCACGGTTTCTGTTTCTGTACAATATGGGCACATTCCTGTCTCATGTTTCCCTATTGTGTATAAGCCGCTGTTCAGTCCTGTTTGTCCTAATTAGCCTGGTGAACCAGGTTTCCTCCTGTCGTGAAAGTGAGCTGATCATTTTAACTGTTACATTCTGTTGAATACTATATAAATGCCTACCTTTTTCCCCCTTATCCCATTTATCTTGCCAGAGTTTATGAATACCATCTTTAATTATTGTTTTCAATTCTGATTTGCTGAGTGGAACCTGTACTTCTACTTGTTCTGCTTTAAGTGCTTCTTTTGCCAACTCGTCTGCCCTCTCATTGCCCTCAATACCTGTGTGCGCTGGAACCCAAGTGAACTGTAATATTAGCTTCTGTTGAGTTAGGAAATGACATAGACAGTAAAAGAAATGGACACAGCGCATTGGATTCAACGGAGACAAAGTGAAGTCAATTAGAAACTCTTACTTCATGGAGGTCGAGCGTACTGCGCAGACTCAAACTGAGCTTGACGACGTAGATGTGACGTGAGCAACCCGTCTGTCTTCTAGTAGCTGTGCCAAGAGAAATCTGAATCATTCCCTTCCGAAACTTGCAGAGACGGAGAGTGTGAGTAGGAGATGTCCATGAGCTAGGAGCAGGAGCAACTTTTGCTATGTATTCTGATGAATTATTTTGTCACTTTGCCTCCACGTCCCCCCGATTGCCCACGAGCTTCTCCTCCTGTCCATACGGTAATCTCTCTACTGTGCGACAGAGAGTCGCGTGGTTATGACGCAATCGTTAGCCTATTTTTACACAAATTGCTTCTACGGGGCCATAACGTAAGATACAAGGTAATGGAGCCTTTTATACATTTTCGTGTTTCTTTAGAAATAAATAATGGACAAATGGAGTCTTTAAACGCCTCAGTTGTAAAGTTATTCACTGTCAAAGTGACGCCAAAATGAATGGGAGTCAGTGGGATGCTAACAGCAGGTGGGGGTCCGCTAGCCAATGGCGGCGCCCGGGGCTACTTCAAAATAATATAAAACCCTGCCCCCCTGGGAAATGACGACTTCTTCTTCTTTCTTGTTTTACAGCAGTTGGCATCCAGCTTGTTGGTGCATTACCGCCACCTTCTGCTCCGGAGTGTGGTTTAGTAGTTTGTTTTCCAATTTGTAATTAAATAAGCAGAAACGAGAAAACGGCCCCTTTATTCGTTTTTTCGCTTTTTCAAAAAACGCTTTTTTGTTTTTTAGTTCACATATGGCGTTATATGTGTGCCTCAATCCTGAGCGAGTAATTGTAAGTTTTGAGCACAGAGAACTAGATTTTGCAAGCACATTACATTATATTTTGAACAGAAATTAACAATCGCAAAAAAAAAATCTTTTGAGCAAAGAAAAAACGATTCCGTGCTCAATAAATGTATTTGCTTGTTTGCTATTATCCATATAAACGTGCATTAATAACCCCTCTCACGCAGTTTACTCAGGTGCTCTCTCACAAACTTATTCTCTGCACTCCTGTCAAGTCCCTCTCTCTCTCTCTCTCTCAACCTCTTAATTCTGTGCGCGCTCAACTCGACACACACGCTCGCTCAACTTGCAACAGCGTTACAAATGTGCCACAAAATCAACCAATCGGAAAATTAAAGGTCAATTGTGATTGGCTGTTGGTCTCCAATCAAATCGCTAGTAGAACCAAAGCCGTCTTGTAGAACTATCCATAGATATCCATATATAATCCTTTATTATATGATATCTATGGAACTATCTACAGCATCCCGGAAGCTTACTGAAAAAATAAATCGAAAAAAAGAACTGACTACAGCGAGACTAATGGATTAAAACACATTTTGGTAAGTATTATTTTATTTATTTTATTAACTTAAAAGTGCCTTGTTAGTTTTGTGTATTATAATGTTGTTGTGTTGTTTAACTTACAATATTATATCTCCTATTGGGACTAAAGTTAGTTTGACTTATCCTTTTCAAGCATTCTAACGCTAGCACAGCCGCAGACAATGTCATCAGAACAGCAACACCTAAATGTCACACCACTTTAGTCACAATAGGAGATATAATATTGTAAGTTAAACAACACAACAGCATTATAAATTATAAGCTGAATCTCTGGAGGAGTGTCATAATATTCCTCTGTCACATATAGCTGTCAATCACCTCACACAATGACCTCACTCTTAAAACTGAAATTTTCCGAACAATTAAACAAAATTTGCCCTCCAACTACTAGGCTAATGTCTGTAATGTCTGTGATCTAAAGAAAACCACCATTATCATTATTATTTTAATTATTATTTTTGTGTATTATAATTTATAATACACAAAACTAACAAGGCACTTTTAAGTTAATAATAAATAAATAAATACTTACCCAAATGTGTTTTAATCCATTAGTCTCGCTGTAGTCAGTTATTTTTTTCGATTTTTATTTTTTCAGTAAGCTTTCGGGATGCTGTGTAGTCGATAGTTCCATAGATATCATATAATAAAGGATTATATATGGATATGGATATACAGTATACTGTATGGATATATATGGATATCGTTCTACAAGACAGGCTTTGGTTCTACTAGCGATTTGAGGCACCATAACGCCATAATCACAGGCAAAAAACGAATAAATGACTTCAAAATTCGTTTTCCACATGTGGGCGGCCTGACACGCCCCCTTCTGCCGATTGGTCAAGCAAATCTGAGCATGTGACGTCATCAGTTGTCGCTCAGGGGTGTGTTTCCCCAAGCTGGAAGGAAGTCGACCGGAAGTTGAAGCCGGCCGCGTGCCACCATCTTGTAGCAGAACTTCACCTGCTGTTAGCATCCCACTGACTCCCATTCATTTTGGCGTCACTTTGACAGCGAATAACTTTACATCTGAGGCGTTTGAAGACTCTATTTGTCCATTATTTATTTCTAAAGAAACACGACAATGTATAAAATGCTCCATTACCTTGTAGCTTACGTTATGGCCCCGTAGAAGCCGTTTTTGTAAAAGTAGGCTAACGATTGCGTCATAACCACACGACTCTCTGTCGCACAGTAGAGAGATTACCGTATTGACGGGAGGAGAAGCTCGTGGGCAATCGGGGGGACGTGGAGGCAAAATGACAAAATAATTAATCAGAATACCTAGCAAAAGTGTCTCCCGCTCCTAGCTCATGGACACCTCCTACTCACGATCTCCGTCTATCCAAGATTCAGATTTCTCATGCCACAGCCACTAGAAGACAGACGGGTTGCTCACGTCACATCCAGACCAGGGGCGTAAATTTCATCTAAATGTTGGGGGGGACAATAAACATAATATTCCTAAAGAGCAATTTTTGAAGGGGACACCAATAATACAGGCAAAATTGTACTTTCTATGGATATGTGTACACAGAGGAAAGCCTTACTACTAGTATTAGTGTAGCTAGCATGGAGACCGTGCCATTATCCTTCTTCTCAAAGTTTCTCTCTGGTTCATTGCAAAAGCTGACTAAATTGACCAAAATATTCTTCATTGGTGTGCGAAATTGACAAAAAATGATCTCTATATTTTCAGGGATTTTATCGATAACGATAATTAGACAATATTTTGCTGAGTGTGTTATTGTGCTGGTAACTTGGCATGTTTAGGACTGCCGTGGACTGCCGACTCCTAAAGTTTTTGATATTCTTCATATTCTGTGTGGCGGTCAGTTCACAGCAGTGACAGAAATCATTTTTCCAATAAGTTTCAATAGATTTTTACCTTCATTGGCATTTTTACCTTTATAAATGTATTTTTTAAACCTAAATATATGCATGCATCATCTTTTGTGTCAATTTCATACATTCAATTAAATGTAATTATAATAATAAGACACAATAGGGCTGTTACCAATCAAATTAAATAAGTATCAACAAAATCTTTGCAATGGAGAGGAAACACAAAAGCTGCATTTGAAATGGCATTTAGATTTTACACAGACATAAAAAATGTTTTGTTTAAAACATAAAACGTTGAAAATTGATATATAAAATGATTTAAAACATGAAAAGATACTTTAAATGTGAAATTAAAACCGCCAGTAGGTGGCAGCAATTCATTGTTAATGAGTGAGTCATTGAGATTCAACTGATTCGTTCAAAACGCTGATTAATAATTCAGTAAGGAAATACCTGGTGTGTTTCTCAGAGACGCAAATACAGTGCTTTGGCTTAGTTTTGAACTATTTTCGTTGGCGAAATAGAGTTAAAACAGGCAATATGGTGTCTAAAAGCAAACTTTTCAATTATCAATTTATTAAATCACATTTATTATCATGTTAATATCTGGAGAAAAACTGCACTCTTTGTGTAATATTATATTAGATTAACTATATTAAACGATATAAACTGACTAAATCACACAGTGAAAGTGTGAAAATGTAAATGCGCACCCTTGTGTAATCTACAAGACTACACATAGTAGCCTATTTGTACACTTTATGGGTGTGTGTGTGTGGGTGTGTGTGTGTGTGTGTGTGTGTGTGTGTGTGTGTGTGTGTGTGTGTGTGTGTGTGTGAGAGTGAACGGTTTTAAACAATCTAGGTAAACGCACAGACTGTATAAAACAAGGTTATAATCGCCAACATAGCGAGGCGGACTAACGTTACATTGGTTATCATAAAAAAATTTGTCATGATTTATTAATGACGCAGCATAATCTGTATTAAAGAGAAAATAATCACTTCATCCGAGGTTTAAAGTGAATAAAATAGCCTTGACTTACTGGAGTTCCACAACCGAAAAACCTTGTTCTTCTTCTTCTTCTCTAATATTAATGGCGGGTCGCAACCAACTTTTTCAGGTGCATACCGCCACCTACTGTACCGGAGTGTGTAATTCAAGGTTTTAGTACTTCAGGTTACAAATTCAGTGCACCCATTTAAAAAAAAAAAAACCCCAAATTTTTTTTTTCCCATTTTAACCTATATGTTATGGTCTAATCCTGTAGATTTGAGAAAGTTAAAAAGAGCTTTGCAGCACTCCCATGTTTCCTCACTCATCCCCAGTATCCCTTCTAAATTCCATCCCCGTCCTAATTCACATATCTTATCACGTAAGATGTTCCTCTCAAAATCATATTTACTACACTTCATGATGACATGCTCAACATTTTCAGGAACATTACATACCTCACATTTATCAGACACACATTTTGCCATTAAATACAGCGTTGATTTTAACCCAGTATGTCCAAACCTTAATCTTGAAAAAATCACTTCATCTCTTCTACATTTCCCTTTGAAACATTGTCTCCCTTTAGTGTCTGTGTCCCACTTCTTCTGCCATTCATCACTCACTGCTTTTCTAATTAATGATTTAGCCTCTCCTTTTCCAAAGGGAACTTTCATTATTTCATCATCTTTTAATTTTAATGCTGCCTTTGCAATCTCATCTGCTTTTTCATTTCCCTCAACACCAACCCGGGACCCAAACAAATTGTACATCACCTCCAGTTCTTTGTATTCTCAGCATTATTGTATATATTTCAATCAATAAATCATCTCTTAAGGTCTTTTTGGAATTCAAACTAAACAGGGCAGCAGTGGAGTCTGAACAAATGACAACTCTCTCTGGCCTCACCTCTTCTATCCACTGTAAACCTAAAATAATAGCAACCATTTCTACATCAAACTCAGGTATGTATACTCCTGATCCTACATGTTCAGTCCCTGGATCTTTTGATCCGTCAGTAAATATTAACATATAATTATAATAATTCCTCTTCACATAATCTCGAACCAAATATGAAAAACCTTGTTCTCTCCCACTGGACTAGTTTGTTTGTGATGATGAGGTAAAAGGGGAGCAGGCAGTGGACCAAAGCACTGTGAGGTAAGGGTGGGGGACTCAAAATTGTAAAAAGTTTTTTTTTTCTTGCCCCGTTTGCATTTTTATTATTTTACTACTTAAACAATTATTTTAAGTATATATCATTATATTATTTACAATACACATACTTTAATTCTATTTTTAGGAGGGGACAACCCTCAGATGGGGGGGTCCTGACCCCCCCGACCCCCCCGCGATTTCCGCCTATGGTCACATCTACGTCGTCAAGCTCAGTTTGAGTCTGCGCGTCAGGAACGGAAGTCCTAAAAAATCGCTGAAAATGGGCTTCACTTGCCTCAATTGAGTTCCAATGAGATGACTCTGTCCATTTCTTATACTGTCTATGCGTTTCCCGTACAACTATATAGCTCGCTGCTTAACTACCATAGTACGATGCATCGTTGGAGAAATCAACTAGCTAGTCACGACTGTTTCCCCAAACCGTATGTCGCAAAGTATCGTTCAACCACGTTGGTTTATGACGTCTCGCACGTGGTGGCGCGCGACTAATAACTTATTTTAATTAATCTGTTTGAGATCGAATTAACGCTAGATTTTGTCATATAAGTTACAGACATGGCATCTGAAGACCATTTCAAATTTTTCTCAGTTATTTTGCTTTATTACCAGACTCAATATTTGGCTCGTTCTTACATAGCAGAGCACGTTCGCACATGCGCAGTCTTCAAAACGGTGCTTTAAATCTCTTGACAAAGTAAAAGACGTAAATTACATTTGTATGTATTCTAAATAAATAACACAGGTTGTACTGAATGTCAGCTTGCTTATTTTGCTAAAGATAAGGACTTATCCAGTCTACATCTCATGTATAGAAACTATGCTTCTAACCACAGCTCGAGAGCTGTTGTTCCAACCACACAAGTTTGCGATGCTGTTTGCGAACGTTCGTTGGAACGATGGTTTCGGGAAACACCAAATCGTTGAACTATGCTGATAACGACGGAACTTGCGAACATATAAAAATAAAATATTATATATTTTATAAACTGTGTAGGAAAATATTAATGCGATTTATAAGACATTTACACTGAGAACCGTAAATATTTAATGGTATCGGTACCGACTACTGGAATTTTGGTACCGTGACATCCCTAGACTGTACGGTTTAAGCCTCGAAGATCTAAGATTGGACGCACCCCCCCCCATCCTTCTTGGGAACCAGGAAGTATCTGCTGTAATAGCCCGACTCTCTCTCTGGAAGAGGAACATGTTCTATGGCCCCTTTGCTCAGAAGAGTTTGTAGCTCTTGTGACAGTACATGCATCAGTTCCGGTTTCACGGAAGTGGAGACCATGCCGTTGAAACGCGGAGGACGATGAATAAATTGGATTCTGTATCCTATCTGTACTGTGCTTAATACCCACGCAGAAATGCCTGGCAGAAGTTTCCACGCTGCCAGACTCTCTGAGAGTGGTATCAATTTTAACACTTCCTTTTGAGGGGATGTTAGATGTTCGGTGTTCTGAATGACGGCAGGAAACAACGGAACATCTAACATTTCGCTGGAAACCGCTGCCCCCCGAAGCACGAGAGGTGGCGGGGATGGAGAGGTTTTGTGAGGGTAACGGGAAGGGGCGATATGATCTTGGGCTACCCCCACCAGACTGGGCGCCAGACCATAAGGACTTCCTCTTTCTATTAATAATAGTCCTGAGGTCTGGCTTGGGAGGTTGCTGAGCGCAACAAGCCTGTCTCCAGTCTTTACGAGGGGGAGCACGGTCCGCCACGCTCTGCTCTGCACATTCACTACATCTGATGCACAATCGACATGAGTCGATTTTATGTGTGCGAGCCCTGTGGGGCGGGCTGTGCTTGTGTGTAGGAATGAGCACTGGGCTGTGGGCATTTTTACTACACTCATAACGCCATCGGCCGTGGTCGGAATACCAGGAAATACACTCTTTTTGAGATTCATCTGGGTCGCCGTAGAAACGGCGTTTGTGTGCAGGCAAGCGGGCCGTGGTACCGGCTTGTTTACTGCAGAACTGAACGAGCGAGAAGTTTTGTTGAAAGTCTGGCCGCAGCGGGACTTGAACACCGTCGTTTTCCTAGGCGGGCTAGGAAGACTTTGAGGCCTCTGGCTTTATCTCAATCTTCGGCCGGGGCCCACGCGGAGGGGGGCGGCGGCCAGCAGAGCGAGAGCGCGGTCTCGGGTCTCGGGTCTCAGGCCTGTTGACGCTGCGAAGCGGCGGCGGCGGGCGGATGCTGCGGCTGGGAGCTTCGAGCAGACGGCTGTCTTGAGCGGCCTGTTGCGGAGCTGGAGCGCTTTGGCAGGAAATGTTTCATGGCCTGTGACGTTTTCTGCACCTCAGCGAATCTATCCGCGAAAATCCTTGACGGACGATCCAAAGAGGCCGGCAGAAGAGATGGGGCCGTCGAGGAACGCGGTGCGCTCCGAGTCCGGCATCTCAGAGAGCGTCAGCCATAAGTGTCTCTCAGCAACGGTGAGAGAGGCCATGTTCGGCCCTATGACCTGTGCAGCGGACTTAGTGGCGCGAAGAGCTAGATCCGTGGCGCTCCTTAAGTCCGACACGCTGATAGCTTCCGGTCCTTCCTCATCCAGTTTACGGAGAAGGTCGGCCTGGAAGATCTGCAGGATGGCCATTGAGTGCAACGCAGATGCAGCCTGTCCAGCGGCGGTGTAAGCGCGACTGTGCATGGCTGAAGTCGTGCGGCAAGCTTTTGATGGTAGCGCCGTCTTAGCACGCCGTCCAGCAGAGGGCGGGCAAAGATGGGCCGCTACAGCTTCCTCCACCAGAGGAAGAGAATGGTATCCTCTGCCTTTAGCACCGTCCACCACGGAGAATGCTGCTGAGGCAGAGGTACGCATTCTGGCTGAGAAGGGGGCGCTCCAAGACTTTGCGAGTTCTTCGTGAAGCTCAGGAAGAAACGGCGCGGGTCTTGAAGACGGCGAAGCGCGGTCCCCTTGCAGGAAACATCCATTCAGCCAGTTGTGCGCAGGCTCCGCGGGCGCCGACCACTCGAGGCCGAGGCTCGCTACGGCCTGCGTGAGCAGACGCATCAGCTCTGCTTCGATGCTAGCCCTTGTATCTTACGTTATGGCCCCGTAGAAGCAGTTTTTGTAAAAGTAGGCTAACGATTGCGTCATAACCACGCGACTCTCTGGAATTTACCGTATAGACAGGAGGAGAAGCTCGCAGTCAATCGGTGGGACATGGAGGCATAAAGTCTGATAAAGTCAAGGGAGAAGCCCATAGAGAATCATAAAGTTGCTCCTGCTCCTAGCTCATGGACAGCTCCTTCTCATGCTCTCCGTTTCTGCGAGATTCGGAAGGGAATGATTCAGATTTCTCTTGGCACAGCTACTAGAAGACAGACGGGTTGCTCACGTCACATCCACGTCGTCAAGCTCAGTTTGAGTTTGCGCAGTACGCTCGACCATCAGGAAATGAATGCTTCTAATGTGCTTCACTTTTCTCAGTTGAAACCTATGGGGTCGCTGTGTCCAGTTTATATACTGTCTATGGAGAGATCGCAAGCCATAGGCTACAATATGCTGACATGGAGTTTGGTGTTTTATAGCCTATTTAAGAGCACTGATTTTGGAAGTAGGAATGAACCTGTATGAAAAACGCAATGAAAATATCTTATATAATATGGATAAAAGTAAAATGTTTTACTCTAGCCTATTATTGTATGGGCAACAAGGATTGGACTTAAAAACAATGATAAACATGACCGTGATAACATATCCATAACATTTCCCACTCGCCTTTTAATGAAATCAGAATGTGTGTGTGTGTGTGTGTGTGTGTGTGTGTGTGTGTGTGTGTGTGTGTGTGTGTGTGTGTGTGTGTGTGTGACACCAGAAGCTGCTGTGTGCTCTTCCTAATGAAGTATTATTCCAAGTATTATTTCTACAAACTGAGCTCACAACTCATAGGACTGATTAATAACAAGTGTATTTTTTTTAAACATATGTAATGTAACTCTCGTATGCAAAATGTATTTGCATTTGCTATAATTGCTCATTTAATTTCTTTTTTTCATCCATGGAGATAGCATGGACAATGTGCCATGTTTTAGTGGAAGATTGCTGCCATCTACTGGAAAGCAAACACATTTAAAATTAAAATAGCATGACATTTCAAGGACAGCCACTAGATGGCTGCAGCGCATCACTCACTGGCTCGTTTGCCATTTCCATTGTTTCCATCATATTGTAGGTATTCATCTTTTCACAAGTTTTCATTTAGATTTGTGTTTAGACATTATAAAATCATTATTATAACAATAAAACAAATCTTTAGTCAAAGTATCTGAAGTATCATTGTTTTTTACAATACAGTCAAACCTGAACATGGTGTTGTATGTGTGTAGGTCTCTATGTGTGTGTTTTTGTATTCGTTCTGCATTGTGGATGTTGTATGGTGTAAGCCCTTAATTTCTGTGTCTGCTCTGCATTGTAGCTGATTTATTTTGGGGACAAAATATGTGCAGAGAGCAATCCTATCGATGACTTTTGGGGGTGGGGTTGTTTGTGTTTTGGGTGAGCATTCCCCAATGTGGATGTGTTAACGTGTTGTCGCTCTCAAATCATGTTCAGTTTTGGTTGCATGCATTGTTGTGAAAATAAATAACATTTTGCACATTAAATTTTCCATTGTATTGACTGACTCACACATCTGCCTGCAGACACCCAGCTGTGCAGATTCATTTATAGATTTAACAACATTTAACCCAAGCCAGTGGTGACCAATCCAGCTTCTGGAGGACCAATGTCCTGCAGTTTAGCTCCAGCCTATTCCAACACAATTCATCAGGAACAAAAGCTGTAACTGGGGTGGTAGCCTTATATATAACATCCCAGTGACGGCTTTTGTACCATTTTTTTCTGAGAGTGTAGCCTGTATGTTTCTAGTAATCCTGAAGACTTGCTTAGCTGGTTCAGGTGTGTTTATTGGGTTGAAGCTAAACTTTGCAGGACATTGATCCTCCAGGATCAGGACACCTCTGACATAGGCCCTTCACATTAATTGAATGTGATTTATCAACACCTAGTACATCTTAAAATATAGAGTTCATGACAAATGAAAACAACATAAAGAAAGTATTTTAGTTGTTAGAAAATACTACCAGAGCTTTGATGGACAAACATTATATGCATAAAACAGTGGGAATAAATAATACCTTGAAAGAAATTAGCAAATCTCAGAGAAACATCAAACAATTAAGCATGTAACAATAATAACTTAAAAAGTGCTGTCTTATAATTTATAGTGTTAAAAGGCTTGGTTTTACATTGTATCACACATGATAAAATCTGTTAAATGTAATTTGTAGATTAATGTATTCGGTTAATTACTTAAAGCATCATGATCCAGTTAATTTTGAATTTTTTGTTTAACACTGATTTTAATTTGAACCACTGCAGAAACTCTCCTCAGATCACAATTCATTAATTGCTATTTTTATATTATAGGCCTTAAAATGAAATATGAATAGGAACTGTACTGTTAACGTTATAGGCTAGAATACACTGTAAATTACTGGTTATAAAAAAAAATTGTTAATAGTTCACTTTGGATTAGAAATGCAATCCAACTGTTACTCTCAAACCCTGATAATTTTGTCAGGTATTCAGTATCCTACAAGTTCAACTGATTCAATTTTTTTATTTTTTTATTTTTTTATTTTTTTATTTTTTTGTGTGAACTGAGTAGCCTACTCAACGCTTACAGTCATGCTGTTACATTTCTATCTATTTTCACAATTATTTATTCAGGTGTCTCACACACACACACACACACACACAAAGAGAGAGACACAAAGGTTAGACATGTTATCATGGTCATGTATATTATTTTATTTTTGATGCTCATACATACAGTAATTATAGCCTAGAGTAAAAAAAAAGAAAATTTAGCCTACATTTTAAATTTAGAGATAGATTTTCATTTATCGAAGGGACATATAGGACCTCACCTATAAAATCATACGTTGCTCTTGAGTCTATAGAAAAAAACACTAAACTCCATGTCAGCATATTGTAGCGGCTTGCGATCTCTCAAGTGTCGTACATTAGAAGCGAAGCATCGCAGCAGCACTAATTGTGTTCCCAGCAACATATTTTTTGCATTAAATGTCAGCGAGTGGTGCAAAGTGGGATTTGAGTGTGCCGTATTGTTACATTGCACAAACGATCTAACGTTGTGCATTGAAGAATAACTTAGGCTATGCATTTCTTGCATTGCATTGCATTGCACACCAGAACACATTAAAGAGATAACAAGAAGTGCATTACATTGCACAAACGATCTGACGTTGTGCATTGGAGAATAACATAGGCTATGCACTTCTTGCATTGTACACCAGATCTAACTCATTCCCATGTTCATTACATAGATAGTTAGATAACATATGTGTTGTTGCATTGCATTGCACAAACGATCTAACATTGTGCATTGAAGAATAACATATAGCCTTGCATTTCTTGCATTGCACAACAGAACATGTTCATTAAAGAGATAACAAGAAGCGCATTGCATTGCACAAACGATCTAACGTTGTGCATTGAAGAATAACATATAGGCTATACAATTATTGCATTTGCATTGCATTGCACACCAGAACTAACTCCTTCCCATTTTCATTAAAGAGATAACATATGTGTTGTTGCATTGCCTATATGTTATTCTTCAGTGCACAACGTTAGATCATTTGCGCAATGCAATGCAACAACACATTTGCGTTATCTCTTTAATGAATAAAAAGAGATAACACTAACACCAGTTAGTTCTGGTGTGCAATGCAATGCAATGCAAAAAGTGCATAACCTATATGCTATTCTTCACTGCACAACGTTAGATCGTTAGTGCAATGCAATGCAATGCAATACAATGAAATGCAATGCAATGCAATGCAACAACACACATCATCTCTTTAATGAACATGGGAATGATTTAGTTCTGGTGTGCAATGCAATGCAATGCAATTCGAAAAAAGCATAAACAATATGTTATTCTTCAAGGCACAACGTTAGATCGTTAGTGCAATGCAATGCAATGCAATGCAATGCAACAACACACATATCATCTCTATAATGAATGTCTTTAATGAATGAATGTCTAATTGAATGATTTTGTTCTGGTGTGCAATGCAATGCGAAAAATATATAATGCTATATATAACAAAAAAAATATATATACACATTATATGTAACAAAAAAAAAAAATATATATATATATGGTGTGCGTCCACAGCGAGGAACGGGCAGAAAAGAGCGAACGTTTTTTAGTTCATTCCTACTTCCATAGGAATTCAATGAAAACGCTCGCTCTGCACCATTATCCATGTCAGTGCGGACGAACATATTTTACTTTCGTTTTAAGTTAGCAATTCAAAAGCCCCCAGCGGTGTCACACGTTGATTAACCGGTGGTAAAATATTCCTCACCGTCACATACCTAGTATATTTTTATATAGATACACTAGGCCTACCTGACTTTGAACACAAGAGGGCAGTTTAGCACTATGAATTACATAATTTATTTATTTTTGGACTAAAAAAAACATTCTGGATGTTTTTAAACTTAAACAATTATTAAATTGAAAAAAAAAAAGAATAAAATGGGTTTAGTTCTGATATTTGTATAATTTTATATAGAATTTTTAGAAGATATGAGGCTTTTAGTGTTTCCTTTTTTGACATTAATCCCTCGCCATAGCAAAACTGTTTGAGATATTTATTATCTGTTTACAATTTAGCATCTTTAATGTATTTTCATCATGTTGAAAAAGTTTGGTAGGAATAAAATAAACCACTTAAGAGGAGTGGGTAAAAATTCAGAGGCTGATTTTGCAAAGAAATTCAAACCAAAATATCTGACTTCCTGATGCTCGGAGCTAATGACACTTTTGTCAAAAGCATTTAGAAAGTGACACACTTCCTGCTGCCAGTTGGTGGCGCTATAACTTTGACTCACAATAGTTATATACAAGTGATCGGCCTCTTACCACGAACACACTGCTGAAGTTTCATCAAGATCAGTTAATGTATGCAGAAGTTATAACACTTCGTTTTTATCTTTTCTCGCCATAAATTAGTTTCCTCGCCACCGCCAAACTAAAAATTTAGCATCCTCAATGTCTTTACTTCATGCTGACCGAGTTTGGTGGCAATTGAAAGAATTGCCTAGCAGGATTATTTCAAATTCCAGAGCAAGCGTTCTCCAAACAACCCATATTAGCCGACTTCCTGTTGGGCTGGCGTAAAACTTGACAGAGGGAAAGTTGTTCGGCCCGATGAGATCTATACATGTACTGAGTTTCATATTAATTCATGCAAGCTTGTTTGATCTATGGACCAAGATTTCAGACCCCGTTCAAGGGTGAAAAATCCCCCCCACCCCTCACACACACAGAGACAGAGAGAGAGAGAGAAAATTCTACAGAAAAATCCACATTCAAACCAAAATATCTGACTTCCTGTTGGTCGGAGCTAATGACAGAAAATTAGAAAGTTGTCCGGCTTGATGAGAACAATATACATACATAAGTTTTGTTGCTGTAGATGAATCTAACCCCCCACTTTGTTCAAAAGGTGGCGCTACTGAGCCATTCCACCACGCCCGTTTCTGAAACTTTGCACATGTCTACTGGCTAATAAATGTGATGTGTCTGTCGAGTTTCATCCAATTTCAAGCATGCTAAGAGTCTCAAAAGCATCAAAAAAGAATATTAAAATTCGATGTGTTGCCATGGCAACAGTATCTAAGATATCAATAATCTTTTCACAGGTCTACATCTGCCGTGTGTCTACATTATACACATAAAGTTTGAAGCAAATCGGGTAAAAATAAGAGTGATTTCAAAGCATTTTGAAAGTGACAAACTTCCTGCTGCCAGTTGCAAAGCTATAACTTTGACTCACAATAGTCACATCCATGTGATCGGCCTCTTACAACGAACACACTGCTGAAGTTTCATCAAGATCAGTTTATGTATGCAGAAGTTATAACACTTCCTGTGTCCCATTATTCGCCATAAATTCGTTTCCTCGCCACGGCCAAACCGTTCGAGATATCAAAAATCCGTTCGCAAGGAATTCATCCTCAATGTCTTGACTTCATTCACACCGAGTTTGGTGGCGATCGGATGAATTCCCTAGGAGGAGTATTTCACATTCCATTGTATGCGTTTTCCAAACAACGTATAATAACCGACTTCCTGTTGGGCTGGTGTAAAACTTAGAGCACGAAAGCTGTTCGGCCCGATGAGATCTATATGTGTGACTGTCTGTATTTGTGTGTGGATGGAATCACACGGAGAGCAGGTGGATGGTTACTCAAGATCTCTTTACTGAGCCTGCAACAGACAGACTGGGACAAACAGGACCAAAAGCTGGTTAAAGGCAGTGCATCACGCATCAATGTTGCTCATAGATCAGCAGCGAGAGATGTGAAACTCTGCTGGATATACATTTTTACAAAGTGATCGTATAGTGGAATTAAACTCAAAATAAAACATACATTAAAGAAATAAAGTACAAATCACTGTCTCTGTTCTCATTTCTCATAAATTCACAAATACAGAGAAACTAAATTTAAGCAACCATCATTTTGTATATTTTTGGAATACAGAAAGAAAAGAACGGCCACCTAAAATGGCGCAGTTACACAGTTCAGCACGTGCGAGCACGTGAGAGCACATAGCACATGTGATAATGCTAACACTCAGTTCAACTAATATATTCTTACACAGAACATGACAAATCCGAATATAAAACATACCTGGGACAAACAGGACCAAAAGCTGGTTAAAGGCAGTGCATCACGCATCAATGTTGCTCATAGATCTTAAATGAAATCAGAGATTCGGAGTTCACAAGCAGGTTAACACACACTCATCACGTTTCATCATCGCAAATAACACATTTGACTCGACTGCAAGGGCGTAGGTTTGGCCTCAGCTTTGGTGGGGACATCCCCCTCCCCCTCCCCCTGGAATGAGTTTTCTATATGTAATTAAATAATGAACAAATGAATAAAATACACACGTATCATAGTATGCATTCAACACAACAAATCCATTATTATTATCTATTATTATTATCCATGATTACAGTATTCCATTAATACTAAAATTGTATCTACTATTCTATATCAAATTCTATTGATATATTCTATTCTTAAATATTAAATTCTTAGGCTACACTCACTCACAAATACATTACATAAATAGAATGTAGAAACGAAAAATGTCTCAGATCCACTGTAAATGTTGACTGCAAGATTCTAAGTTAAGGTCAGCTAATTAACATTCAGTGACTAGCTAACGTAGCATTCTATCATGATAGCGTGACTTCTATGAGTCTATCAGTGCTGCACAGCCTAATCAATACTCTTAACTTTAGTTGAAAGATTGCTGCTGCTAGGTTTAACTGTAACAACATGGTAACACATACTATCACCAATCAATACTATTTTCCACAGTAGAATCTGCATTTGAAAGCCTGGTCAGTCACTACTACTGCTAGTTTATTTGTGTGGCTAGTTATTTTGCCTACTTACACTCTGATTTATGAAAAAGCTTCGTATGTCCCCTTTCTTCTTCTTGGGTGGCATAGCTGATCTATCTACAAAGTACAAAAAACGGCAAAAAACGGAATATTAAAATGTTTTACTCTGGCCTTTGTATGTGGCAGAGAGACAGCCCTGGTAACTTACCGTCGGCGTCGTCGACGCGCGCGCGCGCGCACACACACACACACACACACACACACACACACACACACACCACCCGCTCGCTGCCAGTGCAAGCACAAAAGTAGTCCCGGCCCGCGCGTGTAGCCTGTCAGATACACCGCCGCCAATCAAATTACGCCGTTTCTTGTACTGTCCTTGTTTTGGCCGTTGGAATCGATCCAAATAGCAGCGCAAAGATCCAAATAGCAGTTCAAAGGAGCTTGCTAAATATTGGTGGGGACAAATTTGTCATCTCAAAATATTGATTGGGACTAGTACCTAGCGTCCCCCCCTAAACCTACGCCCATGCTCGACTGACAGAACTAGGGACTGACAGGCACATGAAGTAAACTTGTGTATAGTTAAAAAGACCAACCTTACACTTGAAAACAATCTAAACTCAGTTTTTATGACGCAGCACTTATTGATGCGACTTACCAGCAGCGAGAGATGTGAAACTCTGCTGGTGGTGACGTAGCTCCGCCCTTAATATCACGCACACAAATGCAAGGGACGCAACAGCCAATGTCGAGTTTTCCCAATTAATGCATGAATTTAACAGCATTATTTAAACTCCGTTACATACACCCCCCTTAAATTCTGCTAAATTGGGCTAGAACCAGAATATGTAACAAACTAAATATACAGTAAAGATTGCAGAAAAAAAAAAAATATGACAAAAACAGGTGTGAGTAAAAGAGCTTTACAATACAGTATGTCAGAATTTATCTCTTCCCCAGGAAGTGTGAAAGAATGGAATGGTACCAGGTTCCACACTTAACACAGACTATAGGAGGTGCAGTCTACACGCTCCTAGTGGTTACAAATGTATCTCTGCTCTTCAAATATCTTTTGATGCAAACAACAAACTTCTCAGATTCTTTCTCAGAGAAGAAACTCACTTCAAAGTCATTCTCTTAACATCATAGTCGACTCTTAGATATGAATCATCATTTAGACTCAGTCATTTTAAACAAAAATGTTCCTTAACAACTCCACTACAAAGTTAGTTCCTTGAAAAATAACTTGTGCATCACTGTGCGAATCACTTTCCACAATTTTCTGACTATCAATTTCACAAATAAGTCTGTTAGGGGGCTTAACTGATCTCCCTAATCGTGTAGTGATGTGGCCTGTATATGTACTTGTGGGCTGTTCGCAAATGACAGGGGCAAGCCTGTTATCAGTTTCTTGCAAACAACTGGGGTACTCATTCGGCTTGGTTGCAGGTAAACTCTTTATACTCTCAGCAGGTTCAGGAACATGCTCAGGTTCTGCACTGTACTGATCATTGCCAGAGCACTCAGGAGTCATCTCATCAGGAATGTCTGAAACTCCACCACAAGTGGCATCTTGCATTTCGTCACTGTCATGTGTTCCATCCATCTGCATTAACCATTCTGATGTTTTTGAAACAGGGTCAGGATCATCCATCAGAGCGGAATCGAGAGCACTGCCACGGGTAGCACCAGTGGAATCTGATCGAACTGATTCTTCCTCACCATCATCCCAGGATAAAAAATTCACTGGAAGCAACAGATTTCTGTGCACCACTTTTCCTTTGCCAGTCTGAACATCTGTAATCCTGTACACATTAACTTCTGGTCTCACTGATCGAACCTCATACAAAACAGAGTCCCACTTGTCCGCAACTTTCCTCTTGCCTTTCTCTCCACGGTTAGCCAGCAAAACTCTATCTCCCACTGCTAAGGGTGAACCTCTGACCTTCCGATTGTAAAGAATGGCATGGCGGTTCTGCTCTTTGAGACTGTGTTTCCGGGCAATTTCTGCAGCTGCGCTCAGATCTCTTCTCAGTGCAGTGACAAACTCATGGTGGCTGACCACCCTCTCATCGCAAAGGACATGCTGAAACATGATGTCGATCGGCAGCCTCGGGATACGCCCAAACATAAGATAAAAAGGAGCGAACCCGGTTGTTTCATGCACAGTACAATTGTAACTGAAGGTTAACGTTCTTAGAAGCTGTGGCCACCTCGCCTTGGATTTCACTGGGAGAGCTCTTATCATATTGCCCAAGGTCCTATTAAAACGTTCTGCCAGACCGTTACCCATAGGGTGGTATGGTGTGGTGTGTGATTTTTGAACACCAGCCATCTCAAGCAAGTTCTTAATGATTTTGCTTTCAAAATTTGCACCCTGGTCTGAATGTATTCTCTTTGGAAATCCATAAATGCAGAAGAGGTCATTCCAAAGGCGATGGGCAACTTGCTTAGCCGACTGGTTGTGACAGGGAAAGGCGTGTGCCATCTTAGAAAAGTGATCCGTCACTATTAGGACATCGACGACCTTCCCTGAAGTCTGTTCAGCACTCCAAAAGTCTATGCAGACTAGTTCCATAGGCTCAGAGGTACGGATGTGCTCAAGGGGTGCACGAGCATTTGGCTCTGGTGTTTTTCCGACAACACACCTCTGGCAGTTTTTCACATAAAGCTTGATGTCTTTACTCATTCCTGGCCAAAAGAACCTTTCAGCTGCAAGGGAGAGAGTTCTTGCACCACCTTGATGTCCAGCTGAGTGATGAACACCACGGAGAACATCATGCTTTAGGGAATCTGGTACAACGTATTGGAAGAGTTTCTTATTCATCAGTTGATCTTTCTTCACTCTGTACAGCACATGATTACGAATCTTTAGCTTCTTCCAGTGCTTCAAAAGGTTTGTCACAGGGCTAGGCTCCTTTGCTTTCTCACTCTTTGAAGGACGTTTATGTCTCAGAACATAGTTGATGACTCTACCGACTATGTTGTCCTGCTCTTGGAGGTTTGCAAGTCTGGAAAATGGGATTGCAACAGATGGATCTTCATCAGGGAGCTGGAGTGACGTTGGACTTGTCACGGGCAATGGACTAACTCCACCATCGCAGTGAGCACCCAGAAAAGCAGAAACTTCAGCAGCATCAATAGATCCAGGACATGAGTCATTCACGTCATCCTGCAACTCGTTCTCAGTTTCGTCGTCACTGGTAGCCTGCACATTCTGACAGTTGGTAGTGACACGGAAGGCATCCTGCACGGTTCCAGTAACAACACCATTTACCTCATCCAAGAGAGAAACGTATGGTTCTTTCAACAGACGATGGCTGACACAAGACTTGACAAAGGGCTCTCTGCTCAAGGCATCTGCAACAACGTTCTTCGTGCCTGGCACATACTTCAGGTCAAAGTCGTAAGCAGCGAGCTTCGCCACCCATCGCTGTTCACACGCATCCAATCTGGGTTTGGTTAGAATATAGGTCAAGGGGTTATTATCAGACCATGCAGTGAAATGTCTCCCTTTTAGCCAGTGGCTAAACTTGTCAGAAACGGCCCACTTTAAAGCCAGAAATTCGAGTCTATGTGCTGGGTAGTTCATCTGAGACTTGGAGAGCGTTTTGCTGGCAAAAGCGACTGGACGTGCAATTTTCTCCCCAGGGGGCACCTGAGATAACACGGCTCCTATGCCATCAAATGAAGCATCGACAGAGAGAATAAAGGGATGACTGAAATCTGGGTGTGCTAGAGTAACACTGTGCAGTAAGTCTTGCTTTAAAGTTTCAAAAGCAGTACGACATTCACTAGTCCAATCCTCAGGTGAAAGCTTCACGACACTGAGTGGCTTCCTCATCCGACCACACTTCCTCTGAGCTCTTTTCTGTGACTGACCTGATAGGAGACTAAAAAGAGGTTTCGCCTTAGCAGAACAGTCTATAATGAAATGCTGATAATATAAAATCATACCCAGGAAAGATCTGATCTTCTTTTGAGAAGGGGTTATACTATCTGCTTCCATGAGGTCAGCAGTCTGGATGTCACTGATCACCTTCACCTTTTCTGGGTCGGTCTGGACACCATTCCCAGTGACAATGTGTCCCAAGAACCTGACAGATCTCCTGAAGAACATACACTTCTTTGGTGCCAGCTTTAAGTTGTGCTTAGACAGGCGTGAGAAAACAAGTTCCAGTCGGTCAAGAGCTACTTGCTCACTTGGAGCGAAAACCATCAGATCGTCCAAGTAGCAGAGAAGGCTTGTGAAGTTTTCATCCCCGAAAATGGACATCATCATCCTCATAAAGGTTGCTGGACTGTTGGTCAAACCCTGAGGTAGACGATTGTACTCATGAAGGCCGAAAGGAGAGGAAAAGGCAGTGTACTTCTTATGCTCTTCAAACAAGGGGACATTATAAAAGCCAGAAGTCAAGTCCATGGTTGAAAAGAAAACGTTACCGCCCAAAGCTGCGAGTGCATCCGCTTGATGTGGGAGTGGGTGAGCGTCCTTCACTGTCTTCGCATTCAACCATCTAAAATCTGTACAAATACGAAGGTCACCATTCTTTTTCCACACTAAAACTAGCGGCGATGCATATTCACTCTGAGACTTCCTTATAATGCCTTTAACTTCCATCTCACTCAAGGCAGTGCGCAGCTTATCATAGTGGCTGGGGGCTACACGTCGATAAGGGAGTCGAAATGGCTTCTCGTCCACCAAGTGGATTTTGTGGACAAAGTCGGTGGCTTCTCCACAATCCATTTTTCCACGTGAAAAGGTTGACTCATACTTCTCAATGAGGTTCAGAAGTCTATCCTTCCACTCCTCTGACACTTCACAATCATCCAGATTCAAATCCTGCAGTTCTAACTTATCCAGCACGTTTCTCCTTTCATCACTGGTCCGTACATGATTTACAGGACTTGCAGCACACTGAACGTTACTCTTCAGGGACTCAGGTGTAGACAACTCTTCCACAGCAATACAAGTAAAAACATCCACAATCTTTGTGTTTTTCTTAAGAATAATTACATTGTCTGTAGGGTTCATTATTTTGAACGGCACCCATCTACTGCCCCACATAGGTGTGATGACTCTCCCTATGATCACGTTCCTTGGACGGCATTTACAGAGGGTTGGCTCAACAATGACTGTGCTCCCCACAGAAACAGCTGTTGACTCAGGAAGCTGAGCCCAAGCGAGATGTTCATGGTGCGGTTCTAGAGTTATTTTCTCCTTCAACTTAGCAGTGCCCACTCTATCAGGTATGTCTTCACCCTTCCATCGTTCCACATTTGAAAGTAGAGACAGGAATTGGTGACATTCAACATCTTCAGAGTTAAACGGGCTGGACACGAGTCTCCAGTATCCGTCGGTCTCTTTCATTTTTTGAATCAGCCACTTGATAGCATTGCTGCCCAGGATCAAATCGTCGGTTTGCCCTGGAACCACTAAAACTGGAACAACCATCTTGCAGGCATAAACTGAGAGCTCAAGCTCATACATCACTTTTGGTGTAACACGCTGTCCACCACAACCAATTATGACAACATCACTGGCAGGGAAATTTCGTAAATCAGGCTTGTACTGTAACAAGAGACGTTCAGCAGATTCACTCATCGTGCATGCCATGGAGCCACTGTCAACCATAGCTTTCAGCTGAAGGTCGCCCCATACTGTTGCCGGTGTGTAAAACAGACTATCAATTCGCTGTACTCTGTGCGTGTTCTGAAAAATTAAAGTTTTCCCTGCAGGCTCAACAGAACTAGAAAGACTATAAACTGAGGTTGGGTCATTCATACAACACTGGTTTGGAGGAATAAACTCATGATCCACACTGTCCTCCCTTAAGTGCAGATCTTCTAGTTTCCCAGCCCTTGAGAAGACGGAGATTTCACTCTCTCAGGACAGACAAAGCGGGAATGGTCAGGAGAGTGACACTGGAAGCACAACTTTTTATCAAGACAATGCGTGAGGCCAGAATGATCAGGGCTCGAACAGACAGTGCATGGCAGGTCATTGAGGCCTTTTACTCGAGGTAGACTCACTTTGGGCTTCACACGTGAACTTGGCTCTTTGCTGGCAGACTCTTTTAACAGGACTTTTTCCAACAAGCTCATGACTCGTTCTAAAGCAGACGCTT
Source organism: Leuciscus leuciscus (assembly GCF_965113295.1). Taxonomy (NCBI): domain Eukaryota; kingdom Metazoa; phylum Chordata; class Actinopteri; order Cypriniformes; family Leuciscidae; genus Leuciscus; species Leuciscus leuciscus. Next base: position 27,578,163 of record NC_138746.1, read on the forward strand.
CCAAAGACCTGGACTGCTGAACATCAGAAGGAGCTGGAAGTACTGCAGATGACAGTTCCACTTCAGTTCTGTTCACAGGAATTTTAGTGGGTGCTGCATTTCTTACTGCTGGTACAAGACTGGAATCAGAGTGATATTCGTTCAAAATATCTTGAACTTCTCGCACAGACCATGCAGCAATTGTTTTAGATCGAAAGGTGATGGCAAGCTCTTTACACGGGCAGTGTCTGATGAACATGCGTGTTACCTCTGTTCCTGGACAATCCATTACTTTACCCTGTTCTTTCAAGCGCTCAGCAGCGACGTCAACTGCACGGTTTAGCCTGATCCAGTACTCATAGGCATCCTCATCTGGTCTGGGTAAGGTGGTATAAAAGTCAGCCAGTGGGAGAGGAGAACAAGGAGCAGCTTCGAAGTGTTTCCTGAGAACACTAAAGATTGCATCAGGGTTATGCACAATGTCAATGTCACAGTTTCTTATGCCAAACTTGACCACATCCCTTGCTTTGCCTCTCAGATGGACCATAATCTCCTCCGCTTGATGCTCTTTCCTCAAATTATTGCGTTTTATATAGTCTCTCATGGTATCTATCCACTCATTTAAGTCAACAGCATCAGAAACTTCTCCCCTGAAGCTAGGAGGTTCTCTCACATTTCTGGAAAAGGACAACTGGCTTTGTATCAGGTCCAGCATTTGTGAAGCTGATCCATCTGCAGTCACATTTTTGGAAGAATTGTCAACTGAATGTGCGTCAACTTTACGTGTTGGGCTTAGTCTGGTGACAATGCTATCAGCAATTTGCTGACCAACTTGGCTGATTATGTCAGTCATTGCAGTGATTACATTTGGTGGCTGTGAATTAGGGTATGGAGTAGACGAAAACACACCCTGCTGCCCTCTTGAAGCATCTGATTCATAACTTGTGGATAGGCCCTCACAAACTAATGGATCTGAATCTGAAGTGTTACTGTCTATGGCTACGTGAGCTTCATTCTGTACACCAGGCCCACTGAACTGTAATGTCTTTGGCACTTTCAATAAACCCCATCCTCTACCTTTACTACCACAGACTGGAGTGTGATAATTATCAAGACCACTCATAATGAAGTACTTGTAAAAAAAAATGAATACAATAAATCAAAACATAAAATGTGCTGTTGTCTCTATAGCAAATTGTCCTTAGCAAATGTTGCAAACTGCTTGAGTGCAGTCACTGAATGAAAAAAATAGTCTCTTTTTTTTTTTTTTTTTTTTCAAAAAAAAAAACCTGTTCCTGAGCAAAATTATGTCCACCTGACTCCAGCGGAAGCTTTAAGATGAACCCTCGGCCGCTTCAGGAAACATCTTGATTGAAGAAACAACAGGTCACGGCACCAATGTGACTGTCTGTATTTGTGTGTGGATGGAATCACACGGAGAGCAGGTGGATGGTTACTCAAGATCTCTTTACTGAGCCTGCAACAGACAGACTGGGACAAACAGGACCAAAAGCTGGTTAAAGGCAGTGCATCACGCATCAATGTTGCTCATAGATCAGCAGCGAGAGATGTGAAACTCTGCTGGATATACATTTTTACAAAGTGATCGTATAGTGGAATTAAACTCAAAATAAAACATACATTAAAGAAATAAAGTACAAATCACTGTCTCTGTTCTCATTTCTCATAAATTCACAAATACAGAGAAACTAAATTTAAGCAACCATCATTTTGTATATTTTTGGAATACAGAAAGAAAAGAACGGCCACCTAAAATGGCGCAGTTACACAGTTCAGCACGTGCGAGCACGTGAGAGCACATAGCACATGTGATAATGCTAACACTCAGTTCAACTAATATATTCTTACACAGAACATGACAAATCCGAATATAAAACATACCTGGGACAAACAGGACCAAAAGCTGGTTAAAGGCAGTGCATCACGCATCAATGTTGCTCATAGATCTTAAATGAAATCAGAGATTCGGAGTTCACAAGCAGGTTAACACACACTCATCACGTTTCATCATCGCAAATAACACATTTGACTCGACTGACAGAACTAGGGACTGACAGGCACATGAAGTAAACTTGTGTGTAGTTAAAAAGACCAACCTTACACTTGAAAACAATCTAAACTCAGTTTTTATGACGCAGCACTTATTGATGCGACTTACCAGCAGCGAGAGATGTGAAACTCTGCTGGTGGTGACGTAGCTCCGCCCTTAATATCACGCACACAAATGCAAGGGACGCAACAGCCAATGTCGAGTTTTCCCAATTAATGCATGAATTTAACAGCATTATTTAAACTCCGTTACATATGTGTGCTGAGTTTCATATTATTACATGCAAGCGTGTTTCCAGGGGGCGCTGTCGAGCCCCCCTGCCACGCCCGGGTACCAGCTTCAGTCCGGCCCTGATGGCCGCAGGTTCTGGCGTGTGTGCAAAATTTCAAGAGTTTTTGAGCATGTTGGCAAAAGTGGCAAAAAGGCACTTTGCCCAAAAGTGGCAAAAAGACAAAAAAATTATAATAATAAAAAATAAAAATAATAATAATCCTTCCGGAATAATCCTTCCTTTCAGGGCTTGGGCCCTAATCAAACTTCCAAACTTAACGCTAGGAGAATTAAACATTACGGACAAAAAATTTGACAACTAATATTTAAATAAAGCTTTCAAAGGATATATATATCATGATTATGATAGGAAGATAAAACTTAAAATATTAGATAATCCAACAATTGCAGAAAAACATTGGAAATTTATAAAATGGCCAATTGCACCCAAAGTAAAAGAAATGCAATTTAAACTCAATTATGGATTCTTAACTACTATCCATCTGCGGAAACACTTGAGGGGTAGATTTGGTTTTGAAGTTGACCCTTGCGACTTTTGTCAAGAAAACCCAGAACGAACAGAACATTTATTCTTCCTTTGCTCAGTTAGTAGGAAGTTCTGGCAAGATGTCCATAGCTGGTTAAATAATACAATTAGTGAAAAAGTGAACAATTTACAATCGAAGATATTTTATTTATAATTCTAAACTGACGAGGGACATTTCACTTTTGATTAACCTTATCATCATTATGGATAAATACCACATTCACAAAAATAAATGGAAAAAACAATTGCCAAATGTAAACTGTTTTAAAAATTAATTTCGTATGTTATTATCCTCCTTGAACCCTGTAAAAAATTCTAAACAAACTGTAGAAGCTATTTATTATGCTGCTGAAATGTTTTTGATCCTGTAACACATTATTTATTTGAGAACAATGCCTTATTTTTGTTATTTTTTTGTAAAAAATCTTTTTCATTGTCAAATCTGAATTTTGTTGATGCCTTGCCTTTTTTTTTTTGCTGTTGTCTCCACGAGAGTTTGTAATAAACATTAATAAAAAAAAAATTTTTTAAAGACTTAATTTCCCCAAAAAATCCATTGACTTGCGTTCTCTGAGCAATGAAGGCCGTACTACTTCATGCTGTCCACTAGAGGCAGTAGCACCTCAACAGTACACGAGATCCGGGGGGCGGAGTTGGATCCAGATATAAGGGGTGGAGATTGGTAGGTTTAGGGGTGGGTTTAGGGATTAAGGGGTGGAGATGGGTAGGTTTAGGGGTAGGTTTAGGGATCGGGGGTGGAGATGGGTAGGTTTAGGTATATGTAAGGTGGGAGGAGTTGGATCTAGATCCGACTCCTCCCCGTGGATTTCATGTTCTGCAGTGAGGACCATCTCACTAGAGGGGGCGACAGGATAATAAGTGTTCTCTACTCTTTCCTTGTTTGCATCAGTTTAAATGAAAAATAAATGCATGAATTTCATTCATAAATATCTGTGTATCCACACTTCTAGTTTATTTTAAGATATTGTTTTTCACACTGGTTTTTGCAGTTAATGTTTGTCCATCTGGAACTTTTATTTGTCATGAGCTCTATATTTTAAGATGTAGAAAAACTACTAGAAAAAAAATATATGATTCAACAACAAAAACTCTGTCTTTACTAGGCAAATTTGCATTGCATTGCATTGCATTGCACACCAGAACTAACTAATTCCTATGTTCCTTAAAGAGATAACATATGTGTTGTTGCATTGCATATTGCACAAACGATCGAACGTTTTGTATTGAAGAATAACATATAAGGCTATACAATTATTGCATTGCATTGCATTGCACACCAGATCTAACTCATTCCCATGTTCATTAAAGAGATAACATATGTATTGTTACATTGCACAAACGATCTAACGTTGTGCATTGAAGAAAAACTTAGGCTATGCATTTCTTGCATTGCATTGCATTGCACACCAGAACACATTAAAGAGATAACAAGAAGTGAATTACATTGCACAAACGATCTAACATTGTGCATTGAAGAATAACATATAGCCTTGCATTTCTTGCATTGCATTGCACAACAGAACATGTTCATTAAAGAGATAACAAGAAGTGCATTGCATTGCACAAACGATCTAACGTTGTGCATTGAAGAATAACATATAGCCTTGCACTTCTTGCATTGCATTGCACAACATATCTAACTCATTCCCATGTTCATTAAAGAAATAGCATATTGCATTGCATTGCACAAACGATCTAAAGTTGTGCCTTGAAGAATAACATAGGCTATGCACTACTTGCATTGCATTGCTCACCAGATCTAATTCATTCCCATGTTCATTAAAGAGATAATATATGTGTTGCATTGCATTGCACAAACCAACATGCACATATGTTATCTCTTTAAAGAACATGGGAATGAGTTAGTTCTGGTGTGCAATGCAATGCGAAAATTGCATAACCTATATGTTGTTCTTAAGTGCACAACATTAGATAAATAACAATACAAACAATACAATGCAATGCAATGCAACAACACACGTTATGTCTTTAATCAACAATGTGCAATGTAATGCAATGCGAAAAGTGCATATTGTTATTCAGTGCCCAACGTCAGATCGTTAGTGCAATGCAATGCAATACAGTGCAAATCAATACAATGCAATGCAATGCAACAACACACGTTATGTCTTTAATCAACATGGGAATGAGTTAGTTCTGGTGTGCAATTTAATACAATGTAAAAAGTGCATAACCTGTATGTTATTCTTCATTGCACAACGTTAGATCGTTTGTGCAATGCAATGCAAGAAGTTCATAGCCTATGTTTCTTTAATGATGCTCAACGTTAGATCGTTTGTGCAAAGCACATAATGTTATAACAATGAGCTATACATAGGTACGGTTTTGACCTACTGAACATATTTCTGGCCAAAGAGTCCTTAAAGATGTTATTTCATCCTGACAAAAGTCCATTTTTGACATACTGAAATTTTTTCTGGCCAAGGAGTACTCGAAACTTGACCTTTCTATATTTCTAGTGGTCTCTTTCTTATGTTACACTGTAAAAAAAAAATTACATCCCCAAGTCAAAAATTTCTAGTGACTGGTCACATCAAAATTTTTCAATTAGTCTGACGTATTATTTCTCATTGAGCCAATGTTAACAGACTATTGCAACAAGAATTGCACTTGGGCCAATTTAAAAATTTAGATGTGACCAGTCACTAGAAAATTTTGACTTGGAGAGGTTAGACATATTTATCATCAGCTGGAGTATATAATTTTACATAGTTTAAAAACTTTTGAGAAACCTTTGACCAGAAATAATAATAGAATTATTAAGATAATAATAGTAATAATAACTAGATGCGAAAGTTCGTCGAGACAAACTTTATGTTGGCTTGAGAAAGTTTGGACCAGAATGTTTTTTGCTAGGCAGTTGCTAGGATGTTATGGGTGGTCGTTATGGTGTTGCTAGGCTAGGCAGTTGCTAGGGTATTCTGGGTGGTTTCTATGGTGTTGCTAAGCGGTTGCTAGGTTATTCCGGGTGGTTGCTAGGATGTTCTGGGTGGTTGCTATGTTGTTGCGAGGCAGTTGCTAAGGTTTTTTGGGTGGTTGCTAGGGTGTTGCTAGGAGGTGGCTAGGGTATTCTGGGTGGTTGCTATGGTGTTGCTAGGTGGTTGCTAAGGTATTCTGGGTGGTTGCAAAGCGGTTGCTAGGGTATTTTGGGTGGTTGCTAGGGTCTTTTGGGTGGTTGCTAGGGTGTTTCTAGGCGGTTGCTAGGCTGTTCTGGGTGGTTGCTATGGTGTTGCTAGGCGGTTGCTAAGGTATTCTGGGTGGTTGCTGGGTGGTTGCTATGGTGTTGCTAGGATATTTTCAGTGGTTGCTATGGTCTTTTGGGTGGTTGCTAGGCGGTTGCTAGGGTATTTTGGGTGGTTGTTAGGGTGTTCTGGGTGGTTGCTAGGATGTTATGGTTGATTACTAGGGTGTTCTGGGTGGTTGCTAGGCGGTTGCTAGGCGGTGGCTAGGGTATTCTGGGTGGTTGCTATGGTGTTGCTAGGTGGTTGCTAAGGTATTCTGGGTGGTTGCAAAGCGGTTGCTAGTGTATTTTGGGTGGTTGCTAGGGTCTTTTGGGTGGTTGCTAGGGTGTTTCTAGGCGGTTGCTAGGCTGTTCTGGGTGGTTGCTATGGTGTTGCTAGGCGGTTGCTAAGGTATTCTGGGTGGTTGCTGGGCTGTTGCTATGGTGTTGCTAGGATATTTTCAGTGGTTGCTATGGTCTTTTGGGTGGTTGCTAGGCGGTTGCTATGGTATTTTGGGTGGTTGTTAGGGTGTTCTGGGTGGTTGCTAGGATGTTATGGTTGATTACTAGGGTGTTCTGGGTGGTTGCTAGGTGGTTGCTAGGGTCTTCTGGGTGGTTGGCTATGGTGTTACGGATGGTTACTAGGGTGTTTTGGGTGGTTGCTAGGGTGTTGCTAGATGGTTGCTAGGGTGTTCTGGGTGGTTGCTATGGTGTTGCTAGGCGGTTGCTAGGGTGTTCTGGGTGGTTGCTAGGCGGTTGCTAGGGTGTTCTGGGTGGTTGGCTATGGTGTTATGGATGGTTACTAGGGTGTTTTGGGTGTTGCTAGGGTGTTGCTATGGTGTTGCTAGGGTATTCTGGGTGGTTGCTTAGGTGTTGCTAGGGTATTTTGGGTGGTTGCTAGGGTCTTTTGGGTGGTTTCTAGGCGGTTGCTAGGCGGTTGCTAAGGTACTCTGGGTGGCTGCTAGGCGGTTGCTAAGATATTTTGGGTGGTTGCTAGGGTGTTGCTAGGTGGTTGCTAGGGTATTCTGGGTGGTTGCTTGGCTGTTGCTATGTTGTTCTGGGTGGTTGCTAGGATATTTTCAGTGGTTGCTATGGTCTTTTGGGTGGTTGATATATCTATCTATCTACTTCAAACTATTTTAAACTTCAAACTACTTTAAACTTTAAGATCATTTAAACTTCAAACTACTAAATTTACTTCATTTTAACTTATAAACTGTAACGCATATAAACTCTGTAAGTGTTATCGAGTTAGTGTGTGTGTGTGTGTGTGTGTGTGTATATGTATGTGAGTTAATGTGTGTGTGTGTGTGTGTGTGTGTGTGTGTGTGTAACCGCCTAGAGCACAAGAGCAACCACTGAGAACACCCTATCAACCGCCCAAAATACCTTTGCAACCACCTAGCAACCACCCAGGACACCATAGCAACCACCCAGAACACCCTAGCAACCACCCAGAATAAATTAGAACACCCTAGCAACACCATATCAACCACTCAGAACACCCTAGCAACTGCCTAACAACCACCCAGAACACCCTAGCAACCACCTATAATACCATAGAACACCCTAGCAACACCATAGCAACCACTCAGAACACCGTAGCAACTGCCTAACAACCACCCAGAAGACCATAGCAACCGCCTAGCAACCACCCAAAAGACCCTTGCAACCACCCAAAACAGCCTAGCAACACCATAGCAACCACCCAAATTACCTTAGCAACCGCCTAGCAACACCATAGTAACCACCCAGAACACTCTAGCAACCGCCTAGCAACCACCCAAAATACCCTAGCAACAGCCTTGCAACCACCCAAAAGACCCTAGCAACCACCCAAAAGACCCTAGCAACCACCCAAAATGCCCTAGCAACCGCCTAGCAACCACCCAAAATACCCTAGCAACCGCCTATTAACCAACCAAAAGACCTTAGCAACCACCCAAAACAGCCTAGCAACACCATAGCAACCACCCCAAATACCTTAGCTACCACCTAGCAACACCCTAGCAACCAACCAAATTACCTTAGCAACCGCCTAGCAACCACCCAAAATATCCTAGCAACCGCCTAGCAACCACCCAAAAGACCCTAGCAACTACCAGAAATATCCTAGATATCATCTATCTATCTATCTATCTATCTATCTATCTATCTATCTATCTATCTAAATCATAAACTTCAAACTACTTCAAACTACTTTAAACTACTTTAAACTTCAAACCACTTTAAACTTCTTAAGTTTAAAGCTCCCAGCTCCAAAGCAGCGCCATAGCAACCAAACTTGAGTGCCCTATCAACCGTTTTGCAAGACCTATATCTCTGTATCCGAACATCTTATAGAGATGAGGTTTGGCTCTTTTGACTCATGCTAGCAAACAGCACTTCCAACATGTTACACATGCTAGCAGTGCATAGCTACATGCTAATAGTGATTAGTTAAGTGTTAAATCATGCTCAGAACTCTATAAAAACTCCATAGTAACCATCTGTGAAAACTACAAACCACCTAGTAACACCATATCAACCGCCCCCTGAATACCTTAGCAACCGCATAGCAAACACCCAAAATACCCTTGCAACCACCCAGAACACCCTAGCAACCACCTAGCAACCACCCAAAATACCTTAGCAACCACCTAGCAACACCCTAGCAACCACCTAGCAACCACCCAAAATACCTTAACAACCGCCTAGCAACACCATAACAACCACCCAGAACACCCTAGCAACCACCTAGCAACCACCCAAAATACCTTAGCAACCGCCTAGCAACACCATAACAACCACCCAGAACACCCTAGCAACCGCCAAGCAACCACCCAAAACACCCTAGCAACCGCCTAGCAACCACCTAGCAACACCCTAGCAACCACCCAAAATATCTTAGAAACCGCCTAGCAACACCATAGCAACCACCCAGAACACCCTAGCAACAATCTAGAAACACCCTAGCAACCACCCAAAACACCCTAGCAACCACCCAAAAGACCCTGCTAACCACCCATAATATCCTAGCAACCACCCAGAACACCCTAGAAACCGCCTAGCAACCACCCAAAATACCTTAGCAACCACCTAGCAACACCATAACAACCACCCAGAACACCCTAGCAACCACCTAGCAACCACCCAAAATACCTTAGCAACCGCCTAGCAACACCATAACAACCACCCAGAACACCCAAGCAACCACCTAGCAACCACCCAAAATACCTTAGCAACCGCCTAGCAACACCATAACAACCACCCAGAACACCATAGCAACCACCTAGCAACAACCCAAAATACCTTAGCAACCGCCTAGCAACACCATAACAACCACCCAGAACACCCTAGCAACCGTCTAGCAACAACCAAAAATATCCTAGCAACCGCCTAGCAACCATCCAGAACACCCTAGTAACCACCCATAACACCCTAGCAACCGCCTCAACCACCCAAAAGAACATAGCAACCACTGAAAATATCCTAGTAACCACCCAGAACTCCATTGCAACCGCCTAGCAACCACCCAGAACTCCATTGCAACCGCCTAGCAACACCATAGCAAACACCCAGAACAGCCTAGCAACCGCCTATAAACACCCTAGCAACCACTGAAAATATCCTAGCAACCACCCAGAACATCATTGCAACCGCCTAGCAACCACCAAGAATACATTAGCAACCGCCTAGCAACAGCCTAGCAACCGCCTAGAAACACCCTAGCAACCACCCAAAATACCTTAGCAACCGCTTAGCAACACCATAGCAACCACCCAGAACACCCTAGCAACTACCTAGCAACACCCTAGCAACCACCCAAAATATCTTAGCAACCGCCTAGCAACACCATAGCAACCACCCAGAACACCCTAGTAACCATCCATAACACCATAGCAACCACCCATAACACCCTAGCAACCACCCAAAAGACCCTAGCAAATGCCTAGCAACCACCAAAAATATCCTAGCAACCGCCTAGCAACCATACAGAACACCCTAGTAACCACCCATAACACCCTAGCAACCGCCTCAACCACCCAAATGACCATAGCAACCACTGAAAATATACTAGCAACCACCCAGAACTCCATTGCAACCGCCTAGCAACCACCAAGAATACATTAGCAACCGCCTAGCAACACCATAGCAACCACCCAAAACAGCCTAGCAACCGCCTATAAACACCCTAGCAACCACTGAAAATATCCTACCAACCACCCAGAACACCATTGCAACCGCCTAGCAACCACCAAGAATACATTAGCAACCGCCTAGCAACACCATAGCAACCACCCAGAACAGCCTAGCAACCGCCTATAAACACCCTAGCAACCACTGAAAATATCCTAGCAACCACCCAGAACACCATTGCAACCGCCTAGCAACCACCAACAACACCCTAGCAACCACCTAGCAACCACCCAAAAGACCCTGCTAACCACCCATAATATCCTAGCAACCACCCATAACACCCTAGAAACCGCCTCAACCACCCAAATGACCATAGCAACCACTGAAAATCTCCTAGCAACCACCCAAAACTCCATTGCAACCGCCTAGCAACCACCAAGAATACATTAGCAACCGCCTAGCAACACCATAGCAACCACCCAGAACAGCCTAGCAACCGCTGAAAATATCCTACCAACCACCCATAACACCATTGCAACCGCCTAGCAACCACCAAGAATACATTAGCAACCGCCTAGCAACACCATAGCAACCACCCAGAACAGCCTAGCAACCGCCTATAAACACCCTAGCAACCACTGAAAATATCCTAGCAACCACCCAGAACACCATTGCAACCCCCTAGCAACCACCAAGAAAACCCTAGCAACCACCTAGCAACCACCCAAAAGACCCTGCTAACCACCCATAATATCCTAGCAACCACCCAGAACACACTAGCAACCGCCTCAACCACCCAAAAGACCATAGCAACCACTGAAAATATCCTAGCAACCACCCAGAACACCATAGCAACCGCCTAGCAACCACCCAGAATACCTTAGCAACCACCTAGCAACACCTTAGCAACCACCCAGAACAGCCTAGCAACCACCTAGCAACCACCCAAAAGACCTTAGCAACCACCCAAAAGACCCTAGCAACCGCCTTGCAACCACCCAGAGTACCTTCGCAACCGCCTAGCAACACCATAGCAACCACCCAGAATACCCTAGCAACCACCTAGCAACCACCCAAAATACCTTAGCAACCGCCTAGCAACACCTTAACAACCACCCAGAACACCCAAGCAACCACCTAGCAACCACCCAAAATACCTTAGCAACCGCCTAGCAACACCATAACAACCACCCAGAACACCCTAGCAACCGTCTAGCAACAACCAAAAATATCCTAGCAACCGCCTAGCAACCATCCAGAACACCCTAGTAACCACCCATAACACCCTAGCAACCGCCTCAACCACCCAAAAGAACATAGCAACCACTGAATATATCCTAGTAACCACCCAGAACTCCATTGCAACCGCCTAGCAACCACCCAGAACTCCATTGCAACCGCCTAGCAACACCATAGCAAACACCCAGAACAGCCTAGCAACCGCCTATAAACACCCTAGCAACCACTGAAAATATCCTAGCAACCACCCAGAACATCATTGCAACCGCCTAGCAACCACCAAGAATATATTAGCAACCGCCTAGCAACAGCCTAGCAACCGCCTAGAAACACCCTAGCAACCACCCAAAATACCTTAGCAACTGCTTAGCAACACCATAGCAACCACCCAGAACACCCTAGCAACCACCTAGCAACACCCTAGCAACCACCCAAAATATCTTAGCAACCGCCTAGCAACACCATAGCAACCACCCAGAACACCCTAGTAACCATCCATAACACCATAGCAACCACCCATAACACCCTAGCAACCACCCAAAAGACCCTAGCAAATGCCTAGCAACCACCAAAAATATCCTAGCAACCGCCTAGCAACCATACAGAACACCCTAGTAACCACCCATAACACCCTAGCAACCGCCTCAACCACCCAAATGACCATAGCAACCACTGAAAATATACTAGCAACCACCCAGAACTCCATTACAACCGCCTAGCAACCACCAAGAATACATTAGCAACCGCCTAGCAACACCATAGCAACCACCCAAAACAGCCTAGCAACCGCCTATAAACACCCTAGCAACCACTGAAAATATCCTACCAACCACCCAGAACACCATTGCAACCGCCTAGCAACCACCAAGAATACATTAGCAACCGCCTAGCAACACCATAGCAACCACCCAGAACAGCCTAGCAACCGCCTATAAACACCCTAGCAACCACTGAAAATATCCTAGCAACCACCCAGAACCCCATTGCAACCGCCTAGCAACCACCAAGAACACCCTAGCAACCACCTAGCAACCACCCAAAAGACCCTGCTAACCACCCATAATATCCTAGCAACCACCCATAACACCCTAGCAACCGCCTCAACCACCCAAATGACCATAGCAACCACTGAAAATCTCCTAGCAACCACCCAAAACTCCATTGCAACCGCCTAGCAACCACCAAGAATACATTAGCAACCGCCTAGCAACACCATAGCAACCACCCAGAACAGCCTAGCAACCGCTGAAAATATCCTACCAACCACCCAGAACACCATTGCAACCGCCTAGCAACCACCAAGAATACATTAGCAACCGCCTAGCAACACCATAGCAACCACCCAGAACAGCCTAGCAACCGCCTATAAACACCCTAGCAACCACTGAAAATATCCTAGCAACCACCCAGAACACCATTGCAACCGCCTAGCAACCACCAAGAAAACCCTAGCAACCACCTAGCAACCACCCAAAAGACCCTGCTAACCACCCATAATATCCTAGCAACCACCCAGAACACACTAGCAACCGCCTCAACCACCCAAAAGACCATAGCAACCACTGAAAATATCCTAGCAACCACCCAGAACACCATAGCAACCGCCTAGCAACCACCCAGAATACCTTAGCAACCACCTAGCAACACCTTAGCAACCACCCAGAACAGCCTAGCAACCACCTAGCAACCACCCAAAAGACCCCAGCAACCACCCAAAAGACCCTAGCAACCGCCTTGCAACCACCCAGAGTACCTTCGCAACCGCCTAGCAACACCATAGCAACCACCCAGAATACCCTAGCAACCACCTAGCAACCACCCAAAATACCTTAGCAACCGCCTAGCAACACCATAACAACCACCCAGAACACCCAAGCAACCACCTAGCAACCACCCAAAATACCTTAGCAACCGCCTAGCAACACCATAACAACCACCCAGAACACCCTAGCAACCGTCTAGCAACAACCAAAAATATCCTAGCAACCGCCTAGCAACCATCCAGAACACCCTAGTAACCACCCATAACACCCTAGCAACCGCCTCAACCACCCAAAAGAACATAGCAACCACTGAAAATATCCTAGTAACCACCCAGAACTCCATTGCAACCGCCTAGCAACCACCCAGAACTCCATTGCAACCGCCTAGCAACACCATAGCAAACACCCAGAACAGCCTAGCAACCGCCTATAAACACCCTAGCAACCACTGAAAATATCCTAGCAACCACCCAGAACATCATTGCAACCGCCTAGCAACCACCAAGAATACATTAGCAACCGCCTAGCAACAGCCTAGCAACCGCCTAGAAACACCCTAGCAACCACCCAAAATACCTTAGCAACTGCTTAGCAACACCATAGCAACCACCCAGAACACCCTAGCAACCACCTAGCAACACCCTAGCAACCACCCAAAATATCTTAGCAACCGCCTAGCAACACCATAGCAACCACCCAGAACACCCTAGTAACCATCCATAACACCATAGCAACCACCCATAACACCCTAGCAACCACCCAAAAGACCCTAGCAAATGCCTAGCAACCACCAAAAATATCCTAGCAACCGCCTAGCAACCATACAGAACACCCTAGTAACCACCCATAACACCCTAGCAACCGCCTCAACCACCCAAATGACCATAGCAACCACTGAAAATATACTAGCAACCACCCAGAACTCCATTGCAACCGCCTAGCAACCACCAAGAATACATTAGCAACCGCCTAGCAACACCATAGCAACCACCCAAAACAGCCTAGCAACCGCCTATAAACACCCTAGCAACCACTGAAAATATCCTAGCAACCACCCAGAACACCATTGCAACCGCCTAGCAACCACCAAGAATACATTAGCAACCGCCTAGCAACACCATAGCAACCACCCAGAACAGCCTAGCAACCGCCTATAAACACCCTAGCAACCACTGAAAATATCCTAGCAACCACCCAGAACACCATTGCAACCGCCTAGCAACCACCAAGAACACCCTAGCAACCACCTAGCAACCACCCAAAAGACCCTGCTAACCACCCATAATATCCTAGCAACCACCCATAACACCCTAGCAACCGCCTCAACCACCCAAATGACCATAGCAACCACTGAAAATCTCCTAGCAACCACCCAAAACTCCATTGCAACCGCCTAGCAACCACCAAGAATACATTAGCAACCGCCTAGCAACACCATAGCAACCACCCAGAACAGCCTAGCAACCGCTGAAAATATCCTACCAACCACCCAGAACACCATTGCAACCGCCTAGCAACCACCAAGAATACATTAGCAACCGCCTAGCAACACCATAGCAACCACCCAGAACAGCCTAGCAACCGCCTATAAACACCCTAGCAACCACTGAAAATATCCTAGCAACCACCCAGAACACAATTTCAAACCGCCTAGCAACCACCAAGAAAACCCTAGCAACCACCTAGCAACCACCCAAAAGACCCTGCTAACCACCCATAATATCCTAGCAACCACCCAGAACACACTAGCAACCGCCTCAACCACCCAAAAGACCATAGCAACCACTGAAAATATCCTAGCAACCACCCAGAACACCATTGCAACCGCCTAGCAACCACCCAGAATACCTTAGCAACCACCTAGCAACACCTTAGCAACCACCCAGAACAGCCTAGCAACCACCTAGCAACCACCCAAAAGACCCTAGCAACCACCCAAAAGACCCTAGCAACCGCCTTGCAACCACCCAGAGTACCTTCGCAACCGCCTAGCAACACCATAGCAACCACCCAGAATACCCTAGCAACCACCTAGCAACCACCCAAAATACCTTAGCAACCGCCTAGCAACACCATAACAACCACCCAGAACACCCAAGCAACCACCTAGCAACCACCCAAAATACCTTAGCAACCGCCTAGCAACACCATAACAACCACCCAGAACACCCTAGCAACCGTCTAGCAACAACCAAAAATATCCTAGCAACCGCCTAGCAACCATCCAGAACACCCTAGTAACCACCCATAACACCCTAGCAACCGCCTCAACCACCCAAAAGAACATAGCAACCACTGAAAATATCCTAGTAACCACCCAGAACTCCATTGCAACCGCCTAGCAACCACCCAGAACTCCATTGCAACCGCCTAGCAACACCATAGCAAACACCCAGAACAGCCTAGCAACCGCCTATAAACACCCTAGCAACCACTGAAAATATCCTAGCAACCACCCAGAACATCATTGCAACCGCCTAGCAACCACCAAGAATACATTAGCAACCGCCTAGCAACAGCCTAGCAACCGCCTAGAAACACCCTAGCAACCACCCAAAATACCTTAGCAACTGCTTAGCAACACCATAGCAACCACCCAGAACACCCTAGCAACCACCTAGCAACACCCTAGCAACCACCCAAAATATCTTAGCAACCGCCTAGCAACACCATAGCAACCACCCAGAACACCCTAGTAACCATCCATAACACCATAGCAACCACCCATAACACCCTAGCAACCACCCAAAAGACCCTAGCAAATGCCTAGCAACCACCAAAAATATCCTAGCAACCGCCTAGCAACCATACAGAACACCCTAGTAACCACCCATAACACCCTAGCAACCGCCTCAACCACCCAAATGACCATAGCAACCACTGAAAATATACTAGCAACCACCCAGAACTCCATTGCAACCGCCTAGCAACCACCAAGAATACATTAGCAACCTCCTAGCAACACCATAGCAACCACCCAAAACAGCCTAGCAACCGCCTATAAACACCCTAGCAACCACTGAAAATATCCTACCAACCACCCAGAACACCATTGCAACCGCCTAGCAACCACCAAGAATACATTAGCAACCGCCTAGCAACACCATAGCAACCACCCAGAACAGCCTAGCAACCGCCTATAAACACCCTAGCAACCACTGAAAATATCCTAGCAACCACCCAGAACACCATTGCAACCGCCTAGCAACCACCAAGAACACCCTAGCAACCACCTAGCAACCACCCAAAAGACCCTGCTAACCACCCATAATATCCTAGCAACCACCCATAACACCCTAGCAACCGCCTCAACCACCCAAATGACCATAGCAACCACTGAAAATCTCCTAGCAACCACCCAAAACTCCATTGCAACCGCCTAGCAACCACCAAGAATACATTAGCAACCGCCTAGCAACACCATAGCAACCACCCAGAACAGCCTAGCAACCGCTGAAAATATCCTACCAACCACCCAGAACACCATTGCAACCGCCTAGCAACCACCAAGAATACATTAGCAACCGCCTAGCAACACCATAGCAACCACCCAGAACAGCCTAGCAACCGCCTATAAACACCCTAGCAACCACTGAAAATATCCTAGCAACCACCCAGAACACCATTGCAACCGCCTAGCAACCACCAAGAAAACCCTAGCAACCACCTAGCAACCACCCAAAAGACCCTGCTAACCACCCATAATATCCTAGCAACCACCCAGAACACACTAGCAACCGCCTCAACCACCCAAAAGACCATAGCAACCACTGAAAATATCCTAGCAACCACCCAGAACACCATTGCAACCGCCTAGCAACCACCCAGAATACCTTAGCAACCACCTAGCAACACCTTAGCAACCACCCAGAACAGCCTAGCAACCACCTAGCAACCACCCAAAAGACCCTAGCAACCACCCAAAAGACCCTACCAACCGCCTTGCAACCACCCAGAGTACCAAAAATACATTCAATCCACATCTTAAAAGTAAGTAATTTGGTCCAAAAACAACTAGAATTCACAAACATCTCCATTTAGAGCTATACAGGCATCTAGAGGTAAACCCATGCAATAACATGTTTTATATTAATTTTATGTTTAATAAATTGATTAATTTTTTTATTTTTTATTTTTTCTGAAAGCCTAATAGTGATTAGTTAAGTGTTAAATCATGCTCAGAACTCTATAAAAACTCCATAGTAACCATCTGTGAAAACTCCAAACCACCTAGTAACACCATATCAACCGCCCTGAATACCTTAGCAACCGCATAGCCAACACCCAAAATACCCTTGCAACCACCCAGAACACCCTAGCAACCACCTAGCAACCACCCAAAATACCTTAGCAACCGCATAGCAACACCCTAGCAACCACCTAGCAACCACCCAAAATACCTTAACAACCGCCTAGCAACACCATAACAACCACCCAGAACACCCTAGCAACCACCTAGCAACCACCCAAAATACCTTAGCAACCGCCTAGCAACACCATAACAACCACCCAGAACACCCTAGCAACCGCCAAGCAACCACCCAAAACACCCTAGCAACCACCTAGCAACACCCTAGCAACCACCCAAAATATCTTAGCAACCGTCTAGCAACACCATAGTAACCACCCAGAACACCCTAGCAACCATCTAGCAACACCCTAGCAACCACACAAAAGACCCTGCTAACCACCCATAACATCCTAGCAACCACCCAGAACACCCTAGCAACCACCTAGCAACCACCCAAAATACCTTAGCAACCACCTAGCAACCACCCAGAACACCCTAGCAACCGCCTAGCAACAACCCAAAATACCTTAGCAGCCGCCTAGCAACACCATAACAACCACCCAGAACACGCTAGCAACCGTCTAGCAACCACCAAAAATATCCTAGCAACCGCCTAGCAACCATCCAGAACACCCTAGTAACCACCCATAACACCCTAGCAACCGCCTCAACCACCCAAAAGACCATAGCAACCACTGAAAATATCCTAGCAACCACCCAGAACTCCATTGCAACCGCCTAGCAACCACCCAGAACTCCATTGCAACCGCCTTGCAACACCATAGCAACCACCCAGAACAGCCTAGCAACCGCCTAGAAACACCCTAGAAACCACCCAAAATACCTTAGCAACTGCTTAGCAACACCATAGCAACCGCCTAGCAACCACCCAGAACACCCTAGCAACCACCCAAAAGACCCTGGCAACCACCCATAATATCCTAGCAACCACCCAGAACAACTAGCAACCGCCTCAACCACCCAAAAGACCATAGCAACCACTGAAAATATCCTAGCAACCACCCAGAACACCATAGCAACCGCCTAGCAACCACCCAGAATACCTTAGCAACCACCTAGCAACACCATAGCAACCACCCAGAACAGCCTAGCAACCACCTAGCAACCACCCAAAAGACCCTAGCAACCACCCAAAAGACCCTAGCCACCGCCTTGCAACCACCCAGATTCCCAGACCCTAGCAACCGCCTAGCAACACCATAGCAACCACCCAGAACACCCTAGCAACCTCCTAGCAACACCCTAGCAACCGCCTAGCAACCACCCAAAATGCCTTAGCAACTGCCTAGCAACAACATAGCAACAACCCAGAACACCCAAGCAACCGCCTAGAAACCACCCAGAATACCCTAGCAACCGCCTAGCAACTCCATAACGACCACCCATAACATCCTAGCAACTGCCTAGCAAAAAACATTCTGGTCCAAACTTTCTCAAGCCAACTTAAAGTTTGTCTCGACGAACTTTCGCATCTAATTATTATTACTATTATTATCTTAATAATTATATTATTATTTCTGGTCAAAGGTTCCCAAAAAAATGTTTTTAAACTATGTAAAATTATAGACTCCATCTGATGATAAATATGTCTAACCTCTCCGTCAAAATTTTCTAGTGACGGGTCACATCTAAATTTTTAAAATGGCCCAAGTGCGATTCTTGTTGCAAGAATCGCAACTTGTCTGTTAACATTGGCTCAATGAGAAATACGTCAGACTAATTGATTTTTTTTTACAGTGTAACACAAGAAAGAGTCCACTAGTATATATAAAAAGGTCAAGTTTCGAGTACTCCTTGGGCAGAAAAAATTTCAGTATGTCAAAAATGGACTTTTGTCAGGACGGAATAACATCTTTAAGGACTCTTTGGCCAGAAATATGTTCAGTACGTCAAAAGCGTACCATTGTAATAACATTATGTGCTTTGCACAAACGATCTAACGTTGAGCATCATTAAAGAAACATAGGCTATGCCTATGCACTTCTTGCATTGCATTGCACTAACGATCTAACGTTGTGCACTTGAAGCATAAAATACAGGTTATGCACTTTTTACATTGCATTAAATTGCACACCAGAAATAACTCATTCCCATGTTCAAAGAAGAGATAAAGTGTGCTGTTGCATTGCATTGCATTGCACTAACGATCTAACGTTGTGCACTGAAGAATAACATATGTTATGCACTTTTCACAATGCATTAAATTGCACACCAGAACTAAATCATTCCAATGTTGATTAAAGACATAACGTGTGTTGTTGCATTGTATTGCATTGCATTGCATTGCATTGCATTGCATTGCATTGCTTTTGCACTGCATTGCATTTCATTGCACTAACGATCTAACGTTGTGCACTGAAGAATAACATATAGGTTCTGCACTTCTTACATTGCATTGCATTGCACACCGGAACAAACTCATTCCCATGTTCATTAAAGACAACGTTTGTTGATCTGACAAACAACACACGATCTGACGTTGTGCACTGAATAACAATATGCACTTTTCGCATTGCATTGCATTGCATTGCATTTCATTGCACTAACGATCTAACGTTGTGCACTGAAGAATAACATATAGGTTCTGCACTTTTTGCATTGCATTGCACACCAGATCAAAATTCCCATGTTCATTAAAGAGTTAACGTGTGCTGTTGCATTGCATTGCACTTAACATAGGTCATGCACTTTTTGCATTGTATTGCATTGCACACCAGAACTAACTCATTCCCATGTTGATTAAAGACATAACTTGTGGTTGCATTGCATTGCATTGCATTGCATTGCATTGCATTCATTGCATTGCATTGTTTTGCTTTGCACTGCATTGCATTGCATTGCATTGCATTAACGATCTAACGTTGTGCACTGAAGAATAACATATGCACTTTTCACATTGCATTGCATTGCACACCAGAACTAACTCATTCCCGTGTTCATTAAAGAGATAACGTGTGTTGTTGCATTGCATTGAACAAACGATCTAACGTTGTGCACTGAATAATAACATATTGGTTATGCTTTTTTCGCATTGCATTGCACACCAGAACTAAATCATTGCAATGTTCATTAAATAGATGATATGTGTGTGGTTGCATTGTATTGCATTGCACTAACGATCTAACGTTGTGCATTGACGAATACCAGGCTATGCACTTCTTGCATTGCATTGCACACCATAACTAAATCATTCCAATGTTCAAGAAATAAAGTGTGTTGTTGCATTGCATTGCATTGCATTGCATTGCACTAACGATCTAACTTTGTGCACTAAAAACTAACATATAGGTTATGCACTCTTCGCATTGCAGTGCATTGCACAACAGAACTAACTCAATCCCATGTTGATTAAAGACATAACATGTGTTGTTGCATTGCATTACATTACACTGCATTGCATTGCACAAACGATCTAACGTTGTGCACTGAAGAATAACATATATTTTATGCACTTTTCGCATTGCATTGTATTTGCACACCAGAACAAAATAAATCCCATGTTCATTATAATTATGTGCACTGAAGAATAACGTGTGTTGTTGCATTGCACAAACGATCTAAGTTTGTGCACTGAAGAATTTCGCATTGCATTGCATTGCACACCAGAACTAACTCATTGCCATGTTCATTAAAGAGAAATCTCTCTATGTCTTTAATCAACATGGGAATGAGTTAGTTCTGGTGTGCAATAAAATGCAAAAAGTACATAACCTATATGTTGTTCTTCAGTGCACAACGTTAGATCGTTAGTGCAGTGCAATGCAATGCAATGCAATGCAATGCAATGCAATGCAACAACACACGTTATGTCTTTAATCAACAATGTGCAATGTAATGCAATGCGAAAAGTGCATATTGTTATTCAGTGCCCAACGTCAGATCGTTAGTGCAATGCAATGCAATACAGTGCAAATCAATACAATGCAATGCAATGCAACAACACACGTTATGTCTTTAATCAACATGGGAATGAGTTAGTTCTGGTGTGCAATTTAATGCAATGTAAAAAGTGCATAACCTGAATGTTATTCTTCATTGCACAACTTTAGATCGTTTGTGCAATGCAATGCAAGAAGTGCATAGCCTATGTTTCTTTAATGATGCTCAACGTTAGATCGTTTGTGCAAAGCACATAATGTTATAACAATGAGCTATACATAGGTACGGTTTTGACCTACTGAACATATTTCTGGCCAAAGAGTCCTTAAAGATGTTATTTCATCCTGACAAAACAATTTTTGACATACTGAAATTTTTTCTGGCCAAGGAGTACTCGAAACTTGACCTTTCTATATTACTAGTGGACTCTTTCTTATGTTACACTGTAAAAAAAAAATTACATCCCCAAGTCAAAAATTTCTAGTGACTGGTCACGTCAAAATTTTTCAATTAGTCTGACGTATTATTTCTCATTGAGCCAATGTTAACAGACTATTGCAACAAGAATTGCACTTGGGCCAATTTAAAAATTTAGATGTGACCAGTCACTAGAAAATTTTGACTTGGAGAGGTTAGACATATTTATCATCAGATGGAGTCTATAATTTTACATAGTTTAAAAACTTTTGAGAAACCTTTGACCAGAAATAATAATAGAATTATTAAGATAATAATAGTAATAATAACTAGATGCGAAAGTTCGTCGAGACAAACTTTATGTTGGCTTGAGAAAGTTTGGACCAGAATGTTTTTTGCTAGGCAGTTGCTAGGATGTTATGGGTGGTCGTTATGGTGTTGCTAGGCTAGGCAGTTGCTAGGGTATTCTGGGTGGTTTCTATGGTGTTGCTAAGCGGTTGCTAGGTTATTCTGGGTGGTTGCTAGGATGTTCTGGGTGGTTGCTATGTTGTTGCGAGGCAGTTGCTAAGGTTTTTTGGGTGGTTGCTAGGGTGTTGCTAGGCGGTGGCTAGGGTATTCTGGGTGGTTGCTATGGTGTTGCTAGGTGGTTGCTAAGGTATTCTGGGTGGTTGCAAAGCGGTTGCTAGGGTATTTTGGGTGGTTGCTAGGGTCTTTTGGGTGGTTGCTAGGGTGTTTCTAGGCGGTTGCTAGGCTGTTCTGGGTGGTTGCTATGGTGTTGCTAGGCGGTTGCTAAGGTATTCTGGGTGGTTGCTGGGTGGTTGCTATGGTGTTGCTAGGATATTTTCAGTGGTTGCTATGGTCTTTTGGGTGGTTGCTAGGCGGTTGCTAGGGTATTTTGGGTGGTTGTTAGGGTGTTCTGGGTGGTTGCTAGGATGTTATGGTTGATTACTAGGGTGTTCTGGGTGGTTGCTAGGCGGTTGCTAGGCGGTGGCTAGGGTATTCTGGGTGGTTGCTATGGTGTTGCTAGGTGGTTGCTAAGGTATTCTGGGTGGTTGCAAAGCGGTTGCTAGGGTATTTTGGGTGGTTGCTAGGGTCTTTTGGGTGGTTGCTAGGGTGTTTCTAGGCGGTTGCTAGGCTGTTCTGGGTGGTTGCTATGGTGTTGCTAGGCGGTTGCTAAGGTATTCTGGGTGGTTGCTGGGCTGTTGCTATGGTGTTGCTAGGATATTTTCAGTGGTTGCTATGGTCTTTTGGGTGGTTGCTAGGCGGTTGCTATGGTATTTTGGGTGGTTGTTAGGGTGTTCTGGGTGGTTGCTAGGATGTTATGGTTGATTACTAGGGTGTTCTGGGTGGTTGCTAGGTGGTTGCTAGGGTCTTCTGGGTGGTTGGCTATGGTGTTACGGATGGTTACTAGGGTGTTTTGGGTGGTTGCTAGGGTGTTGCTAGATGGTTGCTAGGGTGTTATGGGTGGTTGCTATGGTGTTGCTAGGCGGTTGCTAGGGTGTTCTGGGTGGTTGCTAGGCGGTTGCTAGGGTGTTCTGGGTGGTTGGCTATGGTGTTATGGATGGTTACTAGGGTGTTTTGGGTGGTTGCTAGGGTGTTGCTATGGTGTTGCTAGGGTATTCTGGGTGGTTGCTTAGGTGTTGCTAGGGTATTTTGGGTGGTTTCTAGGGTCTTTTGGGTGGTTTCTAGGCGGTTGCTAGGCGGTTGCTAAGGTACTCTGGGTGGCTGCTAGGCGGTTGCTAAGATATTTTGGGTGGTTGCTAGGGTGTTGCTAGGTGGTTGCTAGGGTATTCTGGGTGGTTGCTTGGCTGTTGCTATGTTGTTCTGGGTGGTTGCTAGGATATTTTCAGTGGTTGCTATGGTCTTTTGGGTGGTTGATATATCTATCTATCTACTTCAAACTATTTTAAACTTCAAACTACTTTAAACTTTAAGATAATTTAAACTTCAAACTACTAAATTTACTTCATTTTAACTTATAAACTGTAACGCATATAAACTCTGTAAGTGTTATCGAGTTAGTGTGTGTGTGTGTGTGTGTGTATATGTATGTGAGTTAATGTGTGTGTGTGTGTGTGTGTGTGTGTGTGTGTGTGTGTGTGTGTGTGTGTGTGTGTGTGTGTGTAACCGCCTAGAACACAAGAGCAACCACTGAGAACACCCTATCAACCGCCCAAAATACCTTTGCAACCACCTAGCAACCACCCAGGACACCATAGCAACCACCCAGAACACCCTAGCAACCACCCAGAATAACTTAGAACACCCTAGCAACACCATATCAACCACTCAGAACACCCTAGCAACTGCCTAACAACCACCCAGAACACCCTAGCAACCACCTATAATACCATAGAACACCCTAGCAACACCATAGCAACCACTCAGAACACCGTAGCAACTGCCTAACAACCACCCAGAAGACCATAGCAACCGCATAGCAACCACCCAAAAGACCCTTGCAACCACCCAAAACAGCCTAGCAACACCATAGCAACCACCCAAATTACCTTAGCAACCGCCTAGCAACACCATAGTAACCACCCAGAACACTCTAGCAACCGCCTAGCAACCACCCAAAATACCCTAGCAACAGCCTTGCAACCACCCAAAAGACCCTAGCAACCACCCAAAAGACCCTAGCAACCACCCAAAATGCCCTAGCAACCGCCTAGCAACCACCCAAAATACCCTAGCAACCGCCTAGCAACCAACCAAAAGACCTTAGCAACCACCCAAAACAGCCTAGCAACACCATAGCAACCACCCCAAATACCTAAGCTACCACCTAGCAACACCCTAGCAACCAACCAAATTACCTTAGCAACCGCCTAGCAACCACCCAAAATATCCTAGCAACCGCCTAGCAACCACCCAAAAGACCCTAGCAACTACCAGAAATATCCTAGATATCATCTATCTATCTATCTATCTATCTATCTATCTATCTATCTATCTAATCTATCTATCTATCTATCTATCTATCTATCTATCTATCTATCTATCTATCTATCTATCTATCTATCTATCTATCTATCTATCTAAATCATAAACTTCAAACTACTTTAAACTACTTTAAACTTCAAACCACTTTAAACTTCTTAAGTTTAAAGCTCCCAGCTCCAAAGCAGCGCCATAGCAACCAAACTTGAGTGCCCTATCAACCGTTTTGCAAGACCTATATCTCTGTATCCGAACATCTTATAGAGATGAGGTTTGGCTCTTTTGACTCATGCTAGCAAACAGCACTTCCAACATGTTACACATGCTAGCAGTGCATAGCTACATGCTAATAGTGATTAGTTAAGTGTTAAATCATGCTCAGAACTCTATAAAAACTCCATAGTAACCATCTGTGAAAACTACAAACCACCTAGTAACACCATATCAACCGCCCCCTGAATACCTTAGCAACCGCATAGCAAAGACCCAAAATACCCTTGCAACCACCCAGAACACCCTAGCAACCACCTAGCAACCACCCAAAATACCTTAGCAACCACCTAGCAACACCCTAGCAACCACCTAGCAACCACCCAAAATACCTTAACAACCGCCTAGCAACACCATAACAACCACCCAGAACACCCTAGCAACCACCTAGCAACCACCCAAAATACCTTAGCAACCGCCTAGCAACACCATAACAACCACCCAGAACACCCTAGCAACCGCCAAGCAACCACCCAAAACACCCTAGCAACCGCCTAGCAACCACCTAGCAACACCCTAGCAACCACCCAAAATATCTTAGAAACCGCCTAGCAACACCATAGCAACCACCCAGAACACCCTAGCAACAATCTAGAAACACCCTAGCAACCACCCAAAACACCCTAGCAACCACCCAAAAGACCCTGCAAACCACCCATAATATCCTAGCAACCACCCAAAATACCTTAGCAACCACTAAGCAACACCATAACAACCACCCAGAACACCCTAGCAACCACCTAGCAACCACCCAAAATACCTTAGCAACCGCCTAGCAACACCATAACAACCACCCAGAACACCCAAGCAACCACCTAGCAACCACCCAAAATACCTTAGCAACCGCCTAGCAACACCATAACAACCACCCAGAACACCCTAGCAACCACCTAGCAACAACCCAAAATACCTTAGCAACCGCCTAGCAACACCATAACAACCACCCAGAACACCCTAGCAACCGTCTAGCAACAACCAAAAATATCCTAGCAACCGCCTAGCAACCATCCAGAACACCCTAGAAAACCACCCATAACACCCTAGCAACCGCCTCAACCACCCAAAAGAACATAGCAACCACTGAAAATATCCTAGTAACCACCCAGAACTCCATTGCAACCGCCTAGCAACCACCCAGAACTCCATTGCAACCGCCTAGCAACACCATAGCAAACACCCAGAACAGCCTAGCAACCGCCTATAAACACCCTAGCAACCACTGAAAATATCCTAGCAACCACCCAGAACATCATTGCAACCGCCTAGCAACCACCAAGAATACATTAGCAACCGCCTAGCAACAGCCTAGCAACCGCCTAGAAACACCCTAGCAACCACCCAAAATACCTTAGCAACCGCTTAGCAACACCATAGCAACCACCCAGAACACCCTAGCAACTACCTAGCAACACCCTAGCAACCACCCAAAATATCTTAGCAACCGCCTAGCAACACCATAGCAACCACCCAGAACACCCTAGTAACCATCCATAACACCATAGCAACCACCCATAACACCCTAGCAACCACCCAAAAGACCCTAGCAAATGCCTAGCAACCACCAAAAATATCCTAGCAACCGCCTAGCAACCATACAGAACACCCTAGTAACCACCCATAACACCCTAGCAACCGCCTCAACCACCCAAATGACCATAGCAACCACTGAAAATATACTAGCAACCACCCAGAACTCCATTGCAACCGCCTAGCAACCACCAAGAATACATTAGCAACCGCCTAGCAACACCATAGCAACCACCCAGAACAGCCTAGCAACCGCCTATAAACACCCTAGCAACCACTGAAAATATCCTAGCAACCACCCAGAACACCATTGCAACCGCCTAGCAACCACCAACAACACCCTAGCAACCACCCAAAAGACCCTGCTAACCACCCATAATATCCTAGCAACCACCCATAACACCCTAGAAACCGCCTCAACCACCCAAATGACCATAGCAACCACTGAAAATCTCCTAGCAACCACCCAAAACTCCATTGCAACCGCCTAGCAACCACCAAGAATACATTAGCAACCGCCTAGCAACACCATAGCAACCACCCAGAACAGCCTAGCAACCGCTGAAAATATCCTACCAACCACCCATAACACCATTGCAACCGCCTAGCAACCACCAAGAATACATTAGCAACCGCCTAGCAACACCATAGCAACCACCCAGAACAGCCTAGCAACCGCCTATAAACACCCTAGCAACCACTGAAAATATCCTAGCAACCACCCAGAACACCATTGCAACCGCCTAGCAACCACCAAGAAAACCCTAGCAACCACCTAGCAACCACCCAAAAGACCCTGCTAACCACCCATAATATCCTAGCAACCACCCAGAACACACTAGCAACCGCCTCAACCACCCAAAAGACCATAGCAACCACTGAAAATATCCTAGCAACCACCCAGAACACCATAGCAACCGCCTAGCAACCACCCAGAATACCTTAGCAACCACCTAGCAACACCTTAGCAACCACCCAGAACAGCCTAGCAACCACCTAGCAACCACCCAAAAGACCCTAGCAACCACCCAAAAGACCCTAGCAACCGCCTTGCAACCACCCAGAGTACCTTCGCAACCGCCTAGCAACACCATAGCAACCACCCAGAATACCCTAGCAACCACCTAGCAACCACCCAAAATACCTTAGCAACCGCCTAGCAACACCTTAACAACCACCCAGAACACCCAAGCAACCACCTAGCAACCACCCAAAATACCTTAGCAACCGCCTAGCAACACCATAACAACCACCCAGAACACCCTAGCAACCGTCTAGCAACAACCAAAAATATCCTAGCAACCGCCTAGCAACCATCCAGAACACCCTAGTAACCACCCATAACACCCTAGCAACCGCCTCAACCACCCAAAAGAACATAGCAACCACTGAAAATATCCTAGTAACCACCCAGAACTCCATTGCAACCGCCTAGCAACCACCCAGAACTCCATTGCAACCGCCTAGCAACACCATAGCAAACACCCAGAACAGCCTAGCAACCGCCTATAAACACCCTAGCAACCACTGAAAATATCCTAGCAACCACCCAGAACATCATTGCAACCGCCTAGCAACCACCAAGAATACATTAGCAACCGCCTAGCAACAGCCTAGCAACCGCCTAGAAACACCCTAGCAACCACCCAAAATACCTTAGCAACTGCTTAGCAACACCATAGCAACCACCCAGAACACCCTAGCAACCACCTAGCAACACCCTAGCAACCACCCAAAATATCTTAGAAACCGCCTAGCAACACCATAGCAACCACCCAGAACACCCTAGCAACAATCTAGAAACACCCTAGCAACCACCCAAAACACCCTAGCAACCACCCAAAAGACCCTGCAAACCACCCATAATATCCTAGCAACCACCCAAAATACCTTAGCAACCACTAAGCAACACCATAACAACCACCCAGAACACCCTAGCAACCACCTAGCAACCACCCAAAATACCTTAGCAACCGCCTAGCAACACCATAACAACCACCCAGAACACCCAAGCAACCACCTAGCAACCACCCAAAATACCTTAGCAACCGCCTAGCAACACCATAACAACCACCCAGAACACCCTAGCAACCACCTAGCAACAACCCAAAATACCTTAGCAACCGCCTAGCAACACCATAACAACCACCCAGAACACCCTAGCAACCGTCTAGCAACAACCAAAAATATCCTAGCAACCGCCTAGCAACCATCCAGAACACCCTAGAAAACCACCCATAACACCCTAGCAACCGCCTCAACCACCCAAAAGAACATAGCAACCACTGAAAATATCCTAGTAACCACCCAGAACTCCATTGCAACCGCCTAGCAACCACCCAGAACTCCATTGCAACCGCCTAGCAACACCATAGCAAACACCCAGAACAGCCTAGCAACCGCCTATAAACACCCTAGCAACCACTGAAAATATCCTAGCAACCACCCAGAACATCATTGCAACCGCCTAGCAACCACCAAGAATACATTAGCAACCGCCTAGCAACAGCCTAGCAACCGCCTAGAAACACCCTAGCAACCACCCAAAATACCTTAGCAACCGCTTAGCAACACCATAGCAACCACCCAGAACACCCTAGCAACTACCTAGCAACACCCTAGCAACCACCCAAAATATCTTAGCAACCGCCTAGCAACACCATAGCAACCACCCAGAACACCCTAGTAACCATCCATAACACCATAGCAACCACCCATAACACCCTAGCAACCACCCAAAAGACCCTAGCAAATGCCTAGCAACCACCAAAAATATCCTAGCAACCGCCTAGCAACCATACAGAACACCCTAGTAACCACCCATAACACCCTAGCAACCGCCTCAACCACCCAAATGACCATAGCAACCACTGAAAATATACTAGCAACCACCCAGAACTCCATTGCAACCGCCTAGCAACCACCAAGAATACATTAGCAACCGCCTAGCAACACCATAGCAACCACCCAGAACAGCCTAGCAACCGCCTATAAACACCCTAGCAACCACTGAAAATATCCTAGCAACCACCCAGAACACCATTGCAACCGCCTAGCAACCACCAACAACACCCTAGCAACCACCCAAAAGACCCTGCTAACCACCCATAATATCCTAGCAACCACCCATAACACCCTAGAAACCGCCTCAACCACCCAAATGACCATAGCAACCACTGAAAATCTCCTAGCAACCACCCAAAACTCCATTGCAACCGCCTAGCAACCACCAAGAATACATTAGCAACCGCCTAGCAACACCATAGCAACCACCCAGAACAGCCTAGCAACCGCTGAAAATATCCTACCAACCACCCATAACACCATTGCAACCGCCTAGCAACCACCAAGAATACATTAGCAACCGCCTAGCAACACCATAGCAACCACCCAGAACAGCCTAGCAACCGCCTATAAACACCCTAGCAACCACTGAAAATATCCTAGCAACCACCCAGAACACCATTGCAACCGCCTAGCAACCACCAAGAAAACCCTAGCAACCACCTAGCAACCACCCAAAAGACCCTGCTAACCACCCATAATATCCTAGCAACCACCCAGAACACACTAGCAACCGCCTCAACCACCCAAAAGACCATAGCAACCACTGAAAATATCCTAGCAACCACCCAGAACACCATAGCAACCGCCTAGCAACCACCCAGAATACCTTAGCAACCACCTAGCAACACCTTAGCAACCACCCAGAACAGCCTAGCAACCACCTAGCAACCACCCAAAAGACCCTAGCAACCACCCAAAAGACCCTAGCAACCGCCTTGCAACCACCCAGAGTACCTTCGCAACCGCCTAGCAACACCATAGCAACCACCCAGAATACCCTAGCAACCACCTAGCAACCACCCAAAATACCTTAGCAACCGCCTAGCAACACCTTAACAACCACCCAGAACACCCAAGCAACCACCTAGCAACCACCCAAAATACCTTAGCAACCGCCTAGCAACACCATAACAACCACCCAGAACACCCTAGCAACCGTCTAGCAACAACCAAAAATATCCTAGCAACCGCCTAGCAACCATCCAGAACACCCTAGTAACCACCCATAACACCCTAGCAACCGCCTCAACCACCCAAAAGAACATAGCAACCACTGAAAATATCCTAGTAACCACCCAGAACTCCATTGCAACCGCCTAGCAACCACCCAGAACTCCATTGCAACCGCCTAGCAACACCATAGCAAACACCCAGAACAGCCTAGCAACCGCCTATAAACACCCTAGCAACCACTGAAAATATCCTAGCAACCACCCAGAACATCATTGCAACCGCCTAGCAACCACCAAGAATACATTAGCAACCGCCTAGCAACAGCCTAGCAACCGCCTAGAAACACCCTAGCAACCACCCAAAATACCTTAGCAACTGCTTAGCAACACCATAGCAACCACCCAGAACACCCTAGCAACCACCTAGCAACACCCT
The DNA here is from genome assembly GCF_965113295.1 of Leuciscus leuciscus. Classification (NCBI taxonomy): domain Eukaryota; kingdom Metazoa; phylum Chordata; class Actinopteri; order Cypriniformes; family Leuciscidae; genus Leuciscus; species Leuciscus leuciscus. The sequence continues at coordinate 27,609,216 of NC_138746.1, forward strand.
AGCAACCACCCAAAATATCTTAGCAACCGCCTAGCAACACCATAGCAACCACCCAGAACACCCTAGTAACCATCCATAACACCATAGCAACCACCCATAACACCCTAGCAACCACCCAAAAGACCCTAGCAAATGCCTAGCAACCACCAAAAATATCCTAGCAACCGCCTAGCAACCATACAGAACACCCTAGTAACCACCCATAACACCCTAGCAACCGCCTCAACCACCCAAATGACCATAGCAACCACTGAAAATATACTAGCAACCACCCAGAACTCCATTGCAACCGCCTAGCAACCACCAAGAATACATTAGCAACCGCCTAGCAACACCATAGCAACCACCCAAAACAGCCTAGCAACCGCCTATAAACACCCTAGCAACCACTGAAAATATCCTAGCAACCACCCAGAACACCATTGCAACCGCCTAGCAACCACCAAGAATACATTAGCAACCGCCTAGCAACACCATAGCAACCACCCAGAACAGCCTAGCAACCGCCTATAAACACCCTAGCAACCACTGAAAATATCCTAGCAACCACCCAGAACACCATTGCAACCGCCTAGCAACCACCAAGAACACCCTAGCAACCACCTAGCAACCACCCAAAAGACCCTGCTAACCACCCATAATATCCTAGCAACCACCCATAACACCCTAGCAACCGCCTCAACCACCCAAATGACCATAGCAACCACTGAAAATCTCCTAGCAACCACCCAAAACTCCATTCCAACCGCCTAGCAACCACCAAGAATACATTAGCAACCGCCTAGCAACACCATAGCAACCACCCAGAACAGCCTAGCAACCGCTGAAAATATCCTACCAACCACCCAGAACACCATTGCAACCGCCTAGCAACCACCAAGAATACATTAGCAACCGCCTAGCAACACCATAGCAACCACCCAGAACAGCCTAGCAACCGCCTATAAACACCCTAGCAACCACTGAAAATATCCTAGCAACCACCTAGCAACCACCCAAAAGACCCTGCTAACCACCCATAATATCCTAGCAACCACCCAGAACAGCCTAGCAACCGCTGAAAATATCCTACCAACCACCCAGAACACCATTGCAACCGCCTAGCAACCACCAAGAATACCTTAGCAACCACCTAGCAACACCTTAGCAACCACCCAGAACAGCCTAGCAACCACCTAGCAACCACCCAAAAGACCCTAGCAACCACCCAAAAGACCCTAGCAACCGCCTTGCAACCACCCAGAGTACCTTCGCAACCGCCTAGCAACACCATAGCAACCACCCAGAATACCCTAGCAACCACCTAGCAACCACCCAAAATACCTTAGCAACCGCCTAGCAACACCATAACAACCACCCAGAACACCCAAACAACCACCTAGCAACCACCCAAAATACCTTAGCAACCGCCTAGCAACACCATAACAACCACCCAGAACACCCTAGCAAAAGAAACATAGGCTGTGCCTATGCACTTCTTGCATTGCATTGCACTAACGATCTAACGTTGTGCACTTGAAGCATAACATACAGATTATGCACTTCTCGCATTGCAGTGCATTGCACACCAGAACAAAATCATTCCCAGATTCATTATGAGTGTTATTGCATTGCATTGCACAAACGATCTAACGTTGTGCACTGAAGAATAACATATGTTATGCACTTTTACAATGCATTAAATTGCACACCAGAACTAAATCATTCCAATGTTGATTAAAGACATAACGTGTGTTGTTGCATTGTATTGCATTGCATTGCATTGCATTGCATTGCATTGCATTGCTTTTGCACTGCATTGCATTTCATTGCACTAACGATCTAACGTTGTGCACTGAAGAATAACATATAGGTTCTGCACTTCTTACATTGCATTTCATTGCACACCGGAACAAACTCATTCCCATGTTGATTAAAGACATAACGTGTGTTGTTGCATTGCATTGCATTGCATTGCATTGCATTGCATTGCATTCCATTGCATTGCATTGCATTGCATTGCATTGCTTTTGCACTGCATTGCATTTCATTGCACTAACGATCTAACGTTGTGCACTGAAGAATAACATATAGGTTCTGCACTTCTTACATTGCATTGCATTGCACACCGGAACAAACTCATTCCCATGTTCATTAAAGACATAACGTGTGTTGATCTGACAAACAACACACGATCTGACGTTGTGCACTGAATAACAATATGCACTTTTCGCATTGCATTACATTGCACACCAGAACTAACTCATTATGTTGATTAAAGACATAACGTGTGTTGTTGCATTGCATTGCATTGCTTTTGCACTGCATTGCATTTCATTGCACTAACGATCTAACGTTGTGCACTGAAGAATAACATATAGGTTCTGCACTTTTTGCATTGCATTGCAAACCAGATCAAAATTCCCATGTTCATTAAATAGTTAACGTGTGTTGTTGCATTGCATTGCACTAACATAGGTCATGCACTTTTTGCATTGCATTGCATTGCACACCAGAACTAACTCATTCCCATGTTGATTAAAGACATAACGTGTGGTTGCATTGCATTGCATTGCATTGCATTGCATTGCATTGCATTCATTGCATTGCATTGCATTGTTTTGCTTTGCTTTGCACTGCATTGCATTGCATTGCATTGCATTGCATTAACGATCTAACGTTGTGCACTGAAGAATAACATATGCACTTTTCACATTGCATTGCATTGCACACCAGAACTAACTCATTCCCGTGTTCATTAAAGAGATAACGTGTGTTGTTGCATTGCATTGAACAAACGATCTAACGTTGTGCACTGAATAATAACATATTGGTTATGCTTTTTTCGCATTGCATTGCACACCAGAACTAAATCATTGCAATGTTCATTAAATAGATGATATGTGTGTGGTTGCATTGTATTGCATTGCACTAACGATCTAACGTTGTGCATTGACGAATACCAGGCTACGCACTTCTTGCATTGCATTGCACACCATAACTAAATCATTCCAATGTTCAAGAAATAACGTGTGTTGTTGCATTGCATTGCATTGCATTGCATTGCATTGCACTAACGATCTAACTTTGTGCACTAAAAACTAACATATAGGTTATGCACTCTTCGCATTGCAGTGCATTGCACACCAAAACTAACTCAATCCCATGTTGATTAAAGACATAACATGTGTTGTTGCATTGCATTACATTACACTGCATTGCATTGCACTAACGATCGAACGTTGTGCACTGAAGAATAACATATGCACTAACTCATTCCCATGTTCATTAAAGAGATAATATATGTGTTGTTGTATTGCATTGCATTGCACAAACGATCTAACGTTGTGCACTGAAGAATAACATATATTTTATGCACTTTTCGCATTGCATTGTATTGCACACCAGAACAAAATAAATCCCATGTTCATTATAATTATGTGCACTGAAGAATAACGTGTGTTGTTGCATTGCACAAACGATCTAAGTTTGTGCACTGAAGAATTTCGCATTGCATTGCATTGCACACCAGAACTAACTCATTGCCATGTTCATTAAAGAGAAATCTCTCTATGTCTTTAATCAACATGTGAATGAGTTAGTTCTGGTGTGCAATAAAATGCAAAAAGTACATAACCTATATGTTGTTCTTCAGTGCACAACGTTAGATCGTTAGTGCAGTGCAATGCAATGCAACAACACACGTTATGTCTTTAATCAACAATGTGCAATGTAATGCAATGCGAAAAGTGCATATTATTATTCAGTGCCCAACGTCAGATCGTTAGTGCAATGCAATGCAATACAGTGCAAATCAATACAATGCAATGCAATGCAACAACACACGTTATGTCTTTAATCAACATGGGAATGAGTTAGTTCTGGTGTGCAATTTAATGCAATGTAAAAAGTGCATAACCTGTATGTTATTCTTCATCGCACAACGTTAGATCGTTTGTGCAATGCAATGCAAGAAGTGCGTAGCCTATGTTTCTTTAATGATGCTCAACGTTAGATCGTTTGTGCAAAGCACATAATGTTATAACAATGAGCTATACATAGGTACGGTTTTGACCTACTGAACATATTTCTGGCCAAAGAGTCCTTAAAGATGTTATTTCATCCTGACAAAAGTCCATTTTTGACATACTGACATTTTTTCTGGCCAAGGAGTACTCGAAACTTGACCTTTCTATATTACTAGTGGACTCTTTCTTATGTTACACTGTAAAAAAAAAATTACATCCCCAAGTCAAAAATTTCTAGTGACTGGTCACGTCAAAATTTTTCAATTAGTCTGACGTATTATTTCTCATTGAGCCAATGTTAACAGACTATTGCAACAAGAATTGCACTTGGGCCAATTTAAAAATTTAGATGTGACCAGTCACTAGAAAATTTTGACTTGGAGAGGTTAGACATATTTATCATCAGATGGAGTCTATAATTTTACATAGTTTAAAACTTTTGAGAAACCTTTGACCAGAAATAATAATAGAATTATTAAGATAATAATAGTAATAATAACTAGATGCGAAAGTTCGTCGAGACAAACTTTAAGTTGGCTTGAGAAAGTTTGGACCAGAATGTTTTTTGCTAGGCAGTTGCTAGGGTATTCTGGGTGGTTTCTATGGTGTTGCTAAGCGGTTGCTAGGGTATTCTGGGTGGTTGCTAGGATGTTCTGGGTGGTTGCTATGTTGTTGCTAGGCAGTTGCTAAGGTATTTTGGGTGGTTGCTAGGGTGTTGCTAGGCGGTTGCTAAGGTATTTTGGGTGGTTGCTAGGGTGTTGCTAGGCGGTTGCTGCGGTATTCTGGGCGGTTGCTATGGTGTTGCTAGGCGGTTGCTAAGGTATTCTGGGTGGTTGCAAAGCGGTTGCTAGGGTATTTTGGGTGGTTGCTAGGGTCTTTTGGGTGGTTGCTAAGCGGTTGCTAAGGTATTTTGGGTGGTTGCTAGGGTGTTTCTAGGCGGTTGCTAGGCTGTTCTGGGTGGTTGCTATGGTGTTGCTCGGCGGTTGCTAAGGTATTCTGGGTGGTTGCTGGGCGGTTGCTATGGTGTTGCTAGGATATTTTAAATGGTTGCTATGGTCTTTTGGGTGGTTGCTAGGCAGTTGCTAGGGTATTTTGGGTGGTTGTTAGGGTGTTCTGGGTGGTTGCTAGGATGTTATGGTTGATTACTAGGGTGTTCTGGGTGGTTAATAGGGTGTTTTGGGTGGTTGCTAGGGTGTTGCTAGATGGTTGCTTGGGTGTTCTGGGTGGTTGCTATGGTGTTGCTAGGCGGTTGCTAGGGTGTTCTGGGTGGTTGCTAGGCGGTTGCTAGGGTGTTCTGGGTGGTTGGCTATGGTGTTATGGATGGTTACTAGGGTGTTTTGGGTGGTTGCTAGGCGGTTGCTAGGGTGTTGCTAGGTGGTTGCTAAGATATTTTGGGCGGTTGCTAGGGTTTTGCTAGCGGTTGCTGAGGTATTTTGGGTGGTTGCTAGGGTGTTGCTATGGTGTTGCTAGGGTATTCTGGGTGGTTGCTTAGGTGTTGCTAGGCGTTGCTAAGGTATTCTGGGTGGTTGCTAGGGTATTTTGAGTGGTTGCTAGGGTCTTTTGGGTGGTTTCTAGGCGGTTGCTAGGCGGTTGCTAAGGTATTCTGGGTGGTTGCTAGGCGGTTGCTAAGATATTTTGGGTGGTTGCTAGGGTGTTGCTAGGTGGTTGCTAGGGTATTCTGGGTGGTTGCTAGGCGGTTGCTATGTTGTTCTGGGTGGTTGCTAGGATATTTTCAGTGGTTGCTATGGTCTTTTGGGTGGTTGATATATCTATATATCTACTTCAAACTATTTTAAACTTCAAAGTACTAAATTTACTTTATTTTAACTTATAAACTGTAACGCATATAAACTCTGTAAGTGTTATCGAGTTAGTGTGTGTGTGTGTGTGTGTGTGTGTGTGTGTGTGTGTGTGTGTGTTTGAGTGTGTATATGTATGTGAGTAAATGTGTGTGTGTGTGTGTGTGTGTGTGTGTGTGTGTGTGTGTGTGTGTGTGTGTGTGTGTGTGTGTGTGTAACCGCCTAGAACACAATAGCAACCACTGAGAACACCCTATCAACCGCCTAGCAACCACCCAGAACACCCTAGCAACCACCCAAAATACCTTTGCAACCACCTAGCAACCAACCAGGACACCATAGCAACCACCCAAAACACCCTAGCAACCACCCAAAATAACTTAGAACACCCTAGCAACACCATATCAACCACTCAGAACACCCTAGCAACTGCCTAACAACCACCCAAAACACCCTAGCAACCACCTATAATACCTTAGAACACCCTAGCAACACCATAGCAACCACTCAGAACACCGGAGCAACTGCCTAACAACCACCCAGAATAAAATAGCAACCACCCAGAACACCCTAGCAACCACCTAAAACGCCCTAGCAACCACCCAAAATACCCTAGCAACCACCTCAACCACCCAGAAGACCATAGCAACCGCCTAGCAACCACCCAAAAGACCCTTGCAACCACCCAAAACAGCCTAGCAACACCATAGCAACCACACAAAATACCTTAGCAACCGCCTAGCAACACCCTAGCAACCACCCAAATTACCTTAGCAACCGCCTAGCAACACCATAGTAACCACCCAGAACACTCTAGCAACCGCCTAGCAACCACCCAAAATACCCTAGCAACAGCCTTGCAACCACCCAAAAGACCCTAGCAACCACCCAAAATGCCCTAGCAACCACCTAGCAACCACCCAAAATACCCTAGCAACCGCTTAGCAACCAACCAAAAGACCTTAGCAACCACCCAAAACAGCCTAGCAACACCATAGCAACCACCCCAAATACCTTAGCTACCACCTAGCAACACCCTAGCAACCACCCAAATGACCTTAGCAACCGCCTAGCAACACCATAGTAACTACCCAGAACACCCCAGCAACCGCCTAGCAACCACCCAAAATATCCTAGCAACCGCCTAGCAACCACCCAAAAGACCCTAGCAACCACCAGAAATATCCTAGCAACCGCCTAGCAACCACCCAGAATACCCTAGCAACCACCCAAAACAGCCTAGCAACCACCCAGAACACCCTAGCAACCGCCTAGCAACCACCCATAATACCCTAGCAACCACCTAGCAACCACCTAGAACAACCTAGCAACCACCCAAAAGACCCTAGCAACCACCCAGGACACCCTAGCAACCACCTAGCAACCACCCAGAACACCATAGCAACCACCCATAACATCCTAGCAACCGCCTAGCAAAAAACTTTCTGCTCCAAACTTTCTCAAGCCAACTTAAAGTTTGTCTCGACGAACTTTCCCATCTATTTATTCTTCTTCTTCTGAGACAAAAATTTAGAGCTTTAACTCTACATACTCCAAACTCGGCTAAGACCTTCAGACTATTCTGACTCTGTATGCTATATCTTTTCTAACTGATTGGACTTACGGTTTTACTAAAAATGACGATCAAAACTCGGAAAAACTCCCATTGACTTAACATTGTGGAATGTTTTCATTTTCAAACTGACCAACCGACAAAAATTCAAATCTAAACACCTTGAAGACTAAACCAAACTGCCGTTCTATACTATATGAGCCATTGAGACTCATTTAAACTAATAAACTCATCTATCTACATCAAAATAAATTAAACTTCAAACTAAATTAAACTTCAAACTAAATTAAACTTTAAACTTCAAACTAAATTTAAACTTTAAACTAATTTAAACTTCAAACTACTAAATTTACTTCATTTAAACTTATAAACTCTAAACTCATACACTCATAAACTAATTAACTTATAAACTCATGAATTCATAGACTTATGAACTCTTAAACTCATAAATGTATAAACTCTGAACTCTTAAACTCATTTAAACTTATAAACTGTAAACTCATTTAAACTTATAAACTCTAAACTCAAAAACTCGTACACTTATAAACTCATCAATTGTTACACTTATAAACTCTAAACTCATAAACTCTGAGTGTGTGAGCGAGTTAGTGTGTGTGTGTGTGTGTGTGTGTGTGTGTGTGTGTGTGTGTGTGTGTGTCTGTCTGTCTAGCATTCTATGTAAATCTATCTAAATCTATCATCTATCTATCTATCTATCTATCTATCTATCTATCTATCTATCTATCTATCTATCTATCTATCTATCTATCTATCTATCTATCTATCTATCTATCTATCTATCTATCTATCATCTATCTATCTATCTATCTATCTATCTATCTATCATCTATCTATCTATCTATCTATCTAATCTATCTATCTATCTATTTATCATCTATCTATCTAATCATAAACTTCAAACTACTTTAAACTACTTTAAACTTCAAACCACTTTAAACTTCTTAAGTTTAAAGCTCCCAGCTCCAAAGCAGCGCCATAGCAACCAAACCGTTTTGCAAGACCTATATCTCTGTATCCGAACATCTTATAGAGATGAGGTTTGGCTCTTTTGACTCATGCTAGCAAACAGCACTTCAAACATGCTACACATGCTAGCAGTGCATAGCTACATGCTAATAGTGATTAGTTAAGTGTTAAATCATGCTCAGAACTCTATAAAAACTCCATTGTAACCATCTGTGAAAACTACAAACCACCTAGTAACACCATATCAACCGCCCTGAATACCTTAGCAACCGCATAGCAAACACCCAAAATACCCTTGCAACCACCCAGAACACCCTAGCAACCACCTAGCAACCACCAAAAATACCTTAGCAACCACCTAGCAACACCCTAGCAACCACCTAGCAACCACCCAAAATACCTTAACAACCGCCTAGCAACACCATAACAACCACCCAGAAAACCCTAGCAACCACCTAGCAACCACCCAAAATACCTTAGCAACCGCCTAGCAACACCATAACAACCACCCAGAACACCCTAGCAACCGCCAAGCAACCACCCAAAACACCCTAGCAACCACCTAGCAACCACCCAAAATATCTTAGCAACCGCCTAGCAACACCATAGCAACCACCCAGAACACCCTAGTAACCATCCATAACACCATAGCAACCACCCAGAACACCCTAGCAACCACCCAAAAGACCCTAGCAACCGCCTAGAAACCACCAAAAATATCCTAGCAACCGCCTAGCAACCATCCAGAACACCCTAGTAACCACCCATAAAACCCTAGCAACCGCCTCAACCACCCAAAAGACCATAGCAACCACTGAAAATATCCTACCAGCCACCCAGAACTCCATTGCAAACGCCTAGCAACCACCAAGAATACATTAGGAACCGCCTAGCAACACCATAGCAACCACCCAGAACAGCCTAGCAACCGCCTATAAACACCCTAGCAACCACTGAAAATATCCTACCAACCACCCAGAACACCATTACAACCGCCTAGCAACCACCAAGAATACATTAGCAACCGCCTAGCAACACCAGAGCAACCACCCAGAACAGCCTAGCAACCGCCTATAAACACCCTAGCAATCACTGAAAATATCCTAGCAACCACCCAGAGCACCATTGCAACCGCCTAGCAACCACCAAGAACACCCTAGCAACCACCTAGCAACCACCCAAAAGACCCTGCTAACCACCCATAATATCCTAGCAACCACCCAGAACACACTAGCAACCGCCTCAACCACCCAAAAGACCATAGCAACCACTGAAAATATCCTAGCCACCACCCAGAACACCATAGCAACCGCCTAGCAACCACCCAAAATACCTTAGCAACCACCTAGAAACACCATAGCAACCACCCAGAACAGCCTAGCAACCGCCTAGCAACACCCTAGCAACCACCCAAAATATCTTAGCAACCGCCTAGCAACACCATAGCAACCATCCAGAACACCCTAGTAACCACCCATAACATCCTAGCAACCACCCAGAACACCCTAGCAACCACCCAAAATACCCTAGCAACCGCCTCAACCACCCAAAAGACCATAGCAACCACTGAAAATATCCTAGCAACCACCCAGAACTCCACTGCAACCGCTTAGCAACCACCAAGAATACATTAGCAACCGCCTAGCAACACCATAGCAACCACCCAGAACAGCCTAGCAACCGCCTATACACACCCTAGCAACCACTGAAAATATCCTACCAACCACCCAGAACACCATTGCAACCGCCTAGCAACCACCAAGAATACATTAGCAACCGCCTAGCAACACCATAGCAACCACCCAGAACAGCCTAGCAACCGCCTATAAACACCCTAGCAACCACTGAAAATATCCTAGCAACCACCCAGAACACCATTGCAACCGCCTAGCAACCACCAAGAACACCCTAGCAACCACCTAGCAACCACCAAGAACACCCTAGCAACCACCTAGCAACCACCCAAAAGACCCTGCTAACCACCCATAATATCTTAGCAACCACCCAGATCACACTAGCAACCGCCTCAACAACCCAAAAGACAATAGCAACCACTGAAAATATCCTAGCAACCACCCAGAACACCATAGCAACCGCCTAGCAACCACCCAGAATACCTTAGCAACCACCTAGCAACACCTTAGCAACCACCCAGAACAGCCTAGCAACCACCTAGCAACCACCCAAAAGACCCTAGCAACCACCCAAAAGACCCTAGCAACCGCCTTGCAACCACCCAGAGTACCTTAGCAACCGCCTAGCAACACCATAGCAACAACCCAGAACACCCTAGCAACACCCTAGCGACCGCCCAAAATGCCTTAGCAACTGCCTAGCAACAACAAAGCAACCACCCAGAACACCCAGGCAACCGCCTAGAAACCACCCAGAATACCCTAGCAACCGCCTAGCAACACCATAACGACCACCCATAACATCCTAGCAACTGCCTAGCAAAAAACATTCTGGTCCAAACTTTCTCAAGCCAACTTAAAGTTTGTCTCGACGAACTTTCGCATCTAATTATTATTACTATTATTATCTTAATAATTATATTATTATTTCTGGTCAAAGGTTCCCTAAAAAGTTTTTAAACTATGTAAAATTATAGACTCCATCTGATGATAAATATGTCTAACCTCTCCAAGTCAAAATTTTCTAGTGACGGGTCACATCTAAATTTTTTAAATGGCCCAAGTGCGATTCTTGTTGCAATAGTCTGTTAACATTGGCTCAATGAGAAATACGTCAGACTAATTGAATTTCTTTTAGTGTAACACAAGAAGGAGTCCACTAGTATATATAAAAAGGTCAAGTTTCGAGTACTCCTTGGCCAGAAAAAAATTCAGTATGTCAAAAATGGACTTTTGTCAGGATGGAATAACATCTTTAAGGACTCTTTGGCCAGAAATATGTTCAGTACGTCAAAAGCGTACCATTGTAATAACATTATGTGCTTTGCACAAAACGATCCAACGTTGAGCATAATTAAAGAAACATAGGCTATGCCTATGCACTTCTTGCATTGCATTGCACTAACGATCTAACGTTGTGCACTTGAAGCATAACATACAGGTTATGCACTTTTTACATTGCATTAAATTGCACACCAGAACTAACTCATTCCCATGTTCAAAGAAGAGATAAAGTGTGCTGTTGCATTGCATTGCACTAACGATCTAACGTTGTGCACTGAAGAATAACATATGTTATGCACTTTTTACAATGCATTAAATTGCACACCAGAACTAAATCATTCCAATGTTGATTAAAGACATAATGTGTGTTGTTGCATTGCATTGCACTAACGATCTGACGTTGTTTACTGAAGAGTAACATATAGGTTATGCACTTCTTACATTGCATTGCATTGCACACCGGAACAAACTCATTCCCATGTTGATTAAAGACATAATGTGTGTTGTTGCATTGCACTGAAGAATAACATACAGGTTATGCACTTTTTGCATTGCATTGCACACCAGATCAAAATTCCCATGTTCATTAAAGAGATAACGTGTGTTGTTGCATTGCACTGCATAGGTCATGCACTTTTTGCATTGCATTGGATTGCATTGCATTGCATTGCATTGGATTGCATTGAATTGAATTGAATTGCATTGCATTGCATTGCATTGCATTGCATTGCATTGCATTGCATTGCATTGCATTGCAATTGCATTGCATTACATTGCTTTTGCACTGCATTGCATTGCATTGCATTAACGATCTAACGTTAATGATCTAACACACGTTATCTCTTTAATGAACATGGGTATTTTGATCTGGTGTGCAATGCAATGCAAAAAGTGCATAACCTATATGTTATTCTTCAGTGCACAACGTTAGATCGTTAGTGCAATGAAATGCAATGCAGTGCAAAAGCAATGCAATGCAATGCAATGCAATGCAATGCAATGCAATCCAATGCAATGCAATGCAATGCAATGCAATGCAATGCAATGCAATGCAATCCAATGCAATGCAATGCAATGCAATGCAATCCAATGCAGTGCAGTGCAATGCAACAACACACGTTATCTCTTTAATGAACATGGGAATTTTGATCTGGTGTGCAATGCAATGCAAAAAGTGCACTGAAGAATAACATATGCACTTTTCACATTGCATTGCACACCAGAACTAACTCATTCCCGTGTTCATTAGATAACGTGTGTTGTTGCATTACATTGAACAAACGATCTAACGTTGTGCACTGAAGAATAAAACATATTGGTTATGCTTTTTTCGCATTGCATTGCACACCAGTACAAAATCAATGCAATGTTCATTAAATAGATGATATGTGTGTGGTTGCATTGTGTTGCATTGCACTAACGATCTAGCGTTGTGCATTGAAGAATACCAGGCTATGCACTTCCTGCACCATTGTAATAACATTATGTGCATTGCACACCATAACTAAATCATTCCAATGTTCATGAAATAACGTGTGTTGTTGCATTGCATTGCATTGCATTGAACTAACGATCTAACGTTGTGCATTGAAGAATACCAGGCTATGCACTTCCTGCATTGCATTGCACACCATAATTAAATCATTCCAATGTTCAAGACATAACGTGTGTTGTTGCATTGCATTGCATTGCATTGCATTGCACTAACGGTCTAACGTTGTGAACTGAAAAATAACACATGTACTTTTCTCATTGCATTGCATTGCATTGCATTGCATGGCATTGCACTGCACTAACGTTGTGCAGTGAATAACAATATGCACTTTTCGCATTGCATTGCAATGCACACCAGAACTAACTCATTCCCATGTTGATTAAAGACATAACGTGTGTTGTTGCATTGCATTGCATTTGATTGCATTGCAATACATTGCATTGCATTGCATTGCATTGCATTGCATTGCATTGCATTGCATTGCTTTTGCACTGCATTGCATTTCATTGCACTAACGATCTAACGTTGTGCACTGAAGAATAACATATAAGTTATGCACTCTTTGCATTGCATTGCTCACCAGATAAAAATTCCCATGTTCATTAAAGAGATAACGTGTGTTGTTGCATTGCACTGCATTGCACTAACATAGGTCATGCACTTTTTGCATTGCATTGCATTGCACACCAGAACTAACTCATTCCCATGTTGATTAAAGACATAACATGTGTTTGCATTGCATTGCATTGCATTGCATTGCATTGCATTGCATTGCATTGCATTGCATTGCTTTGCATTGGATTGCATTGCATTGCATTGCGTTGCGTTGCATTGCATTGCATTGCATTGCATTGCATTGCGTTGCGTTGCATTGCATTGGATTGCATTGGATTGCATTGCATTGCATTGCATTGCATTGCATTGCATTGGATTGCATTGCATTGCATTGCATTGCATTGCATTGTATTGCATTGCACTAACTGTCTAACGTTGTGAACTGAAAAATAACACATGTACCTTTGGCATTGCATTGCATTGCATTGCATTGCATGGCATTGCACTGCAATAACGATCTGACGTTGTGCAGTGAATAACAATATGCACTTTTCGCATTGCATTGCAATGCACACCGGAACTAACTCATTCCCATGTTGATTAAAGACATAACGTGTGTTGTTGCATTGCATTGCATTTCATTGCATTGCAATACATTGCATTGCATTGCATTTGATTGCATTGCATTGCATTGCATTGCATTGCTTTTGCACTGCATTGCATTTCATTGCACTAACGATCTAACGTTGTGCACTGAAGAATAACTATAGGTTATGCACTTTTTGCATTGCATTGCACACCAGATCAAAATTCCCATGTTCATTAAAGAGATAACGTGTGTTGTTGCATTGCACTGCATTGCACTAACATAGGTCATGCACTTTTTGCATTGCATTGCATTGCACACCAGAACTAACTCATTGCCATGTTCATTAAATAGAAATCTCTCTATGTCTTTAATCAACATGGGAATGAGTTAGTTCTGGTGTGCAATGCAATACAAAAAGTACATAACCTATATGTTGTTCTTCAGTGCACAACGTTAGATCGTTAGTGCAATGAAATGCAATGCAGTGCAAAGCAATGCATTGCAATGTAATGCAATGCGAAAAGTGCATATTGTTATTCAGTGCACAACGTCACATCGTTAGTGCAATGCAATGCAACACAGTGCAAATCAATACAATGCAATGCAATGCAACAACACACGTTATGTCTTTAATCAACATGGGAATGAGTTAGTTCTGGTGTGCAATTTAATGCAATGTAAAAAGTGCATAACCTGTATGTTATTCTTCATTGCAAAACGTTAGATCGTTTGTGCAATGCATTGCAAGAAGTGCATAGCCTATGTTTTTTTAATGATGCTCAACTTTAGATCGTTTGTGCAAAGCACATAATGTTATAACAATGAGCTATACATAGGTACGGTTTTGACCTACTGAACATATTTCTGGCCAAAGAGTCCTTAAAGATGTTATTTCATCCTGACAAAAGTCCATTTTTGACATACTGACATTTTTTCTGGCCAAGGAGTACTCGAAACTTGACCTTTCTATATTACTAGTGGACTCTTTCTTATGTTACACTGTAAAAAAAAAATTACATCCCCAAGTCAAAAATTTCTAGTGACTGGTCACATTCAATTAGTCTGACGTATTATTTCTCATTGAGCCAATGTTAACAGACTATTGCAACAAGAATTGCACTTGGGCCAATTTAAAAATTTAGATGTGACCAGTCACATTTTTGACTTGGTTAGACATATTTATCATCAGATGGAGTCTATAATTTAACATAGTTTAAAAACTTTTGAGAAACCTTTGACCAGAAATAATAATAGAATTATTAAGATAATAATAGTAATAATAACTAGATGCGAATGTTCGTCGAGACAAACTTTAAGTTGGCTTGAGAAAGTTTGGACCAGAATGTTTTTTGCTAGGCAGTTGCTAGGATGTTATGGGTGGTCGTTATGGTGTTGCTAGGCGGTTGCTAGGGTATTCTGGGTGGTTTCTATGGTGTTGCTAAGCGGTTGCTAGGGTATTCTGGGTGGTTGCTAGGATGTTCTGGGTGGTTGCTATGTTGTTGCTAGGCAGTTGCTTAGGTATTTTGGGTGGTTGCTAGGGTGTTGCTAGGCGGTTGCTAAGGTATTTTGGGTGGTTGCTAGGGTGTTGCTAGGCGGTTGCTAGGGTATTCTGGGCGGTTGCTATGGTGTTGCTAGGCGGTTGCTAAGGTATTCTGGGTGGTTGTAAAGCGGTTGCTAGGGTATTTTGGGTGGTTGCTAGGGTCTTTTGGGTGGTTGCTAGGGTGTTTCTAGGCGGTTGCTAGGCTGTTCTGGGTGGTTGCTATGGTGTTGCTAGGCGGTTGCTAAGGTATTCTGGGTGGTTGCTGGGCGGTTGCTATGGTGTTGCTAGGATATTTTCAGTGGTTGCTATGGTCTTTTGGGTGGTTGCTAGGCGGTTGCTAGGGTATTTTGGGTGGTTGTTAGGATGTTCTGGATGGTTGCTAGGATGTTATGGTTGATTACTAGGGTGTTCTGGGTGGTTGCTAGGCGGTTGCTAGGGTCTTCTGGGGGGTTGCTATGGTGTTACTAGGCGGTTGCTAGGGTGTTCTTGGTGGTTGCTAGGCGGTTGCTAGGGTGTTCTGGGTGGTTGGCTATGGTGTTATGCATGGTTACTAGGGGGTTTTGGGTGGTTGCTAGGCGGTTGCTAGGGTGTTGCTAGGTGGTTGCTAAGATATTTTGGGCGGTTGCTAGGGTTTTGCTAGCGGTTGCTGAGGTATTTTGGGTGGTTGCTAGGGTGTTGCTATGGTGTTGCTAGGCGGTTGCTAAGATATTTTGGGTGGTTGCTAGGGTGTTGCTAGGCGGTTGCTAGGCTGTTCTGGGTGGTTGCTATGGTGTTGCTAGGTTGTTGCTATGGACTTTTGGGTGGTTGCTAGGTGGTTGCTAGGGTATTTTGGGTGGTTGTTAGGGTGTTCTGGGTGGTTGCTAGGATGTTATGGTTGATTACTAGGGTGTTCTGGGTGGTTGCAAGGCGGTTGCTAGGGTCTTCTGGGTGGTTGGCTATGGTGTTATGGATGGTTAATAGGGTGTTTTGGGTGGTTGCTAGGGTGTTGCTAGATGGTTGCTAGGGTGTTCTGGGTGGTTGCTATGGTGTTGCTAGGCGGTTGCTAGGGTGTTCTGGGTGGTTGCTAGGCGGTTGCTAGGGTGTTCTGGGTGGTTGGCTATGGTGTTATGGATGGTTACTAGGGTGTTTTGGGTGGTTGCTAGGCGGTTGCTAGGGTGTTGCTAGGTGGTTGCTGAGGTATTTTGGGTGGTTGCTAGGGTGTTGCTATGGTGTTGCTAGGGTATTCTGGGTTGTTGCTTAGGTGTTGCTAGGCGTTGCTAAGGTATTCTGGATGGTTGCTAGGGTATTTTGAGTGGTTGCTGGGGTCTTTTGGGTGGTTTCTAGGTGGTTGCTAGGCGGTTGCTAAGGTATTCTGGGTGGTTGCTAGGCGGTTGCTAAGATATTTTGGGTGGTTGCTAGGGTGTTGCTAGGTGGTTGCTAGGGTATTCTGGGTGGTTGCTAGGCGGTTGCTATGTTGTTCTGGGTGGTTGCTAGGATATTTTCAGTGGTTGCTATGGTCTTTTGGGTGGTTGATATATCTATCTACTTCAAACTATTTTAAACTTCAAACTACTTTAAACTTTAAGATAATTTAAACTTCAAACTACTAAATTTACTTAATTTTAACTTATAAACTGTAACGCAAATAAACTCTGTAAGTGTTATCGAGTTAGTGTGTGTGTGTGTGTGTGTGTGTGTGTGTGTGTATATGTATGTGAGTTAATGTGTGTGTGTGTGTGTGTGTGTGTGTGTGTGTGTGTGTGTGTGTGTGTGTAACCGCCTAGAACACAATAGCAACCACTGAGAACACCCTAGCAACCGCCTAGCAACCACCCAGAACACCCTAGCAACCACCCAAAATACCTTTGCAACCACCTAGCAACCACCCAGGACACCATAGCAACCACCCAGAACACCCTAGCAACCACCCAGAATAACTTAGAACACCCTAGCAACACCATATCAACCACTCAGAACACCCTAGCAACTGCCTAACAACCACCCATAACACCCTAGCAACCACCTATAATACCTTAGAACACCCTAGCAACACCATAGCAACCACTCAGAACACCGTAGCAACTGCCTAACAACCACCCAGAATACCCTAGCAACCACCCAGAACACCCTAGCAACCACCTAAAATGCCCTAACAACCACCCAAAATACCCTAGCAACCGCCTCAACCACCCAGAAGACCATAGCAACCGCCTAGCAACCACCCAAAATACCTTAGCAACCGCCTAGCAACACCCTAGCAACCACCCAAATTACCTTAGCAACCGCCTAGCAACACCATAGCAACCACCAGAAATATCCTAGCAACCACCTAGCAACCACCCAGAATATCCTAGCAACCACCCAAAACAGCCTAGCAACCACCCAGAACACCCTAGCAACCGCCTAGCAACCACCCATAATACCCTAGCAACCACATAGCAACCACCTAGAACAACCTAGCAACCACCCAAAAGACCCTAGCAACCACCCAGGACACCCTAGCAACCACCTAGCAACCACCCAGAACACCATAGCAACCACCCATAACATCCTAGCAACCGCCTAGCAAAAAACTTTCTGCTCCAAACTTTCTCAAGCCAACTTAAAGTTTGTCTCGACGAACTTTCCCATCTATTTATTCTTCTTCTTCTGAGACAAAAATTTAGAGCTTTAACTCTACATACTCCAAACTCGGCTAAGACCTTCAGACTATTCTGACTCTGTATGCTATATCTTTTCTAACTGATCGGACTTACGGTTTTACTAAAAATGACGATCAAAACTCGGAAAAACTCCCATTGACTTAACATTGTGGAATGTTTTCATTTTCAAACTGACCAACCGACAAAAATTCAAATCTAAACACCTTGAAGACTAAACCAAACTGCCGTTCTATACTATATGAGCCATTGAGACTCATTTAAACTAATAAACTCATCTATCTACATCAAAATAAATTAAACTTCAAACTAAATTAAACTTCAAACTAAATTAAACTTTAAACTTCAAACTAAATTTAAACTTTAAACTAATTTAAACTTCAAACTACTAAATTTACTTCATTTAAACTTATAAACTCTAAACTCATACACTCATAAACTAATTAACTTATAAACTCATGAATTCATAGACTTATGAACTCTTAAACTCATAAATGTATAAACTCTGAACTCTTAAACTCATTTAAACTTATAAACTGTAAACTCATTTAAACTTATAAACTCTAAACTCAAAAACTCGTACACTTATAAACTCATCAATTGTTACACTTATAAACTCTAAACTCATAAACTCTGAGTGTGTGAGCGAGTTAGTGTGTGTGTGTGTGTGTGTGTCTGTCTGTCTAGCATTCTATGTAAATCTATCTAAATCTATCATCTATCTATCTATCTATCTATCTATCTATCTATCTATCTATCTATCTATCTATCTATCTATCTATCTATCTATCTATCTATCTATCTATCATCTATCTATCTATCTATCTATCTATCTATCTAATCATAAACTTCAAACGACTTTAAACTACTTTAAACTTCAAACCACTTTAAATTTCTTAAGTTTAAAGCTCCCAGCTCCAAAGCAGCGCCATAGCAACCAAACCGTTTTGCAAGACCTATATCTCTGTATCCGAACATCTTGTAGAGATGAGGTTTGGCTCTTTTGACTCATGCTAGCAAACAGCATGCTACACATGCTAGCAGTGCATAGCTACATGCTACAGTTTTTCTCAGTCGCTTTGGTGCATTTCTCACATCACTATTTACATTTGCACAACAGTTAGTTCAACCTCCACAACATTTAGTCATTTGTGCTCATCATAGTAGCAGTTTCTCATTCCTTCCAACAAATTGCAGATGCTTTTGGACATGTATCAATTGCTTTCATACAACTCTCTGCTGTTTTATAACATTATCATTTGCTTATGTCATGTCAGTCAAAATTAACTATACTTGTGAATGCTGAATAGTCATTCCATATAAAACTAATAGTCCTCATTTCATTGCTTGAGTCATTACATACAAAAATGTTGAACTAGTTGTCAAAATCTGTCAAAAAAAAAAACAAAAAAAATTAAATCTTTTTTTTTCTTTTCTGAAAATGTCTCCTAAATTGAAAAATTTCTCTCAGGTGAATTTCAGCTTTCAGCATAGACAGAGAGGAACGTCTGGATGTGCATGAATGATTACAGTACTATGTATGTTGTATGTTCAGTTCCAATATGTGCTGCAGTATTGTTTACAGTTGTGCTCAGCTCTACCCAAAGGGAGTTTATGTTTGTTGTAAATAAGGGTGTATTTTTTCTTTTGCACAATGCTATGAACAAATTAGAATTGCAAAGAGCATATGCAGTAAAAATGTGAAACATACATATTCAGTGTCTTGTACTCAGTTACCTCACTAAATACAGTAATGTGTAACTTTACTGTATTTTTCAAATGGCTGTGCAAATAGTATATAGTGCTGTCTTGAGCATTTTCAGGTAGTGTCACCAAGATCTGACTTTTTTGCATTGGAAAACATTTACAGAGTAAACTGTCATAATGAAAACATGACAAAGCCATTTGACTATCTTGTTCATAAACAATGGTGTCAGGACTTTTCATCTTGATGACACTGACACTTTCATTGACATGAATACTTGCTTTTGAGGAATGAGCTATCCATTTTGAGCAAGTGACACGCTTTTGCAGGTTATCAACTATGTTTTGCAGTTTGTACTAATTGTTTTGAGAACTGCATTAACTGTTGTGCAAATGTAAATAGTGATGTGAGAAATGCACCAAAGCGACTGAGAAAAACTGTAATAGTGATTAGTTAAGTGTTAAATCATGCTCAGAACTCTATAAAAACTCCATAGTAACCATCTGTGAAAACTACAAACCACCTAGTAACACCATATCAACCGCCCTGAATACCTTAGCAACCGCATAGCAAACACCCAAAATACCATAACAACCACCCAGAACACTCTAGCAACAGCCTAGCAACCACCCAAAATACCTAAGCAACCGCCTAGCAACACCATAACAACCACCCAGAACACCCTAGCAACCGCCAAGCAACCACCCAAAACACCCTAGCAACCGCCTAGCAACCACCTAGCAACACCCTAGCAACCACCCAAAACACCCTAGCAACACCCTAGCAACACCCTAGCAACCACCCAAAATATCTTAGCAACCGCCTAGCAACACCATAGCAACCACCCAGAACACCCTAGTAACCATCCATAACACCATAGCAACCACCCAGAACACCCTAGCAACCACCCAAAAGACCCTAGCAACCGCCTAGCAACCACCAAAAATATCCTCACCTAGCAACCATCCAGAACACCCTAGTAACCACCCATAAAACCCTAGCAACCGCCTCAACCACCCAAAAGACCATAGCAACCACTTAAAATATCCCAGCAACCACCCAGAACTCCATTGCAAACTCCTAGCAACCACCAAAAATACATTAGCAACCGCCTAGCAACACCAGAGCAACCACCCAGAACAGCCTAGCAACCGCCTATAAACACCCTAGCAACCACTGAAAATATCCTACCAACCACCCAGAACTCCATTGCAACCGCCTAGCAACCACCAAGAATACATTAGGAACCGCCTAGCAACACCATAGCAACCACCCAGAACAGCCTAGCAACCGCCTATAAACACCCTAGCAACCACTGAAAATATCCTACCAACCACCCAGAACACCATTGCAACCGCCTGGCAACCACCAAGAATACATTAGCAACCGCCTAGCAACACCATAGCAACCACCCAGAACAGCCTAGCAACCGCCTATAAACACCCTAGCAATCACTGAAAATATCCTAGCAACCACCCAGAACACCATTGCAACCGCCTAGCAACCACCAAGAACACCCTAGCAACCACCTAGCAACCACCCAGAACACCCTAGCAACCACCCAAAATATCTTAGCAACCGCCTAGCAACACCATAGCAACCACCCAGAACACCCTAGTAACCATCCATAACACCATAGCAACCACCCAGAATACCCTAGCAACCACCCAAAAGACCCTAGCAACCGCCTAGCAACAACCAAAAATATCCTAGCAACCGCCTAGCAACCATCCAGAACACCCTAGTAACCACCCATAACATCCTAGCAACCACCCAGAACACCCTAGCAACCACCCAAAATACCCTAGCAACCGCCTCAACCACCCAAAAGACCATAGCAACCACTGAAAATATCCTAGCAACCACCCAGAACTCCATTGCAACCGCCTAGCAACCACCAAGAATACATTAGCAACCGCCTAGCAACACCAGAGCAACCACCCAGAACAGCCTAGCAACCGCCTATATACACCCTAGCAACCACTGAAAATATCCTACCAACCACCCAGAACACCATTGCAACCGCCTAGCAACCACCAAGAATACATTAGCAACCGCCTAGCAACACCATAGCAACCACCCAGAACAGCCTAACAACCGCCTATAAACACCCTAGCAACCACTGAAAATATCCTAGCAACCACCCGGAACACCATTGCAACCGCCTAGCAACCACCAAGAACACCCTAGCAACCACCTAGCAACCACCCAAAAGACCCTGCTAACCACCCATAATATCCTAGCAACCACCCAGATCACACTAGCAACCGCCTCAACAACCCAAAAGACAATAGCAACCACTGAAAATATCCTAGCAACCACCCAGAACACCATAGCAACCGCCTAGCAACCACCCAGAATACCTTAGCAACCACCTAGCAACACCATAGCAACCACCTAGAACAGCCTAGCAACCACCTAGCAACCACCCAAAAGACCCTAGCAACCACCCAAAAGACCCTAGCAACCGCCTAGCAACCACCAAGAACACCCTAGCAACCACCTAGCAACCACCCAAAAGACCCTGCTAACCACCCATAATATCCTAGCAACCACCCAGAACACACTAGCAACCGCCTCAACCACCCAAAAGACCATAGCAACCACTGAAAATATCCTAGCAACCACCCAGAACACCATAGC
Organism: Leuciscus leuciscus; assembly: GCF_965113295.1. Taxonomy (NCBI): domain Eukaryota; kingdom Metazoa; phylum Chordata; class Actinopteri; order Cypriniformes; family Leuciscidae; genus Leuciscus; species Leuciscus leuciscus. The sequence goes on from NC_138746.1 coordinate 27,631,666, forward strand.
AACCGCCTAGCAACCACCCAAAATACCTTAGCAACCACCTAGAAACACCATAGCAACCACCCAGAACAGCCTAGCAACCGCCTAGCAACACCCTAGCAACCACCCAAAATATCTTAGCAACCGCCTAGCAACACCATAGCAACCATCCAGAACACCCTAGTAACCACCCATAACATCCTAGCAACCACCCAGAACACCCTAGCAACCACCCAAAATACCCTAGCAACCGCCTCAACCACCCAAAAGACCATAGCAACCAATGAAAATATCCTAGCAACCACCCAGAACTCCACTGCAACCGCTTAGCAACCACCAAGAATACATTAGCAACCGCCTAGCAACACCATAGCAACCACCCAGAACAGCCTAGCAACCGCCTATATACACCCTAGCAACCACTGAAAATATCCTAGCAACCACCCAGAACACCATTGCAACCGCCTAGCAACCACCAAGAACACCCTAGCAACCACCTAGCAACCACCCAAAAGACCCTGCTAACCACCCATAATATCTTAGCAACCACCCAGATCACACTAGCAACCGCCTCAACAACCCAAAAGACAATAGCAACCACTGAAAATATCCTAGCAACCACCCAGAACACCATAGCAACCGCCTAGCAACCACCCAGAATACCTTAGCAACCACCTAGCAACACCTTAGCAACCACCCAGAACAGCCTAGCAACCACCTAGCAACCACCCAAAAGACCCTAGCAACCGCCTTGCAACCACCCAGAGTACCTTAGCAACCGCCTAGCAATACCATAGCAACAACCCAGAACACCCTAGCAACACCCTAGCGACCGCCCAAAATGCCTTAGCAACTGCCTAGCAACAACATAGCAACCACCCAGAACACCCAGGCAACCATCCTAGAAACCACCCAGAATACCCTAGCAACCGCCTAGCAACACCATAACGACCACCCATAACATCCTAGCAACTGCCTAGCAAAAAACATTCTGGTCCAAACTTTCTCAAGCCAACTTAAAGTTTGTCTCGACGAACTTTCGCATCTAATTATTATTACTATTATTATCTTAATAATTATATTATTATTTCTGGTCAAAGGTTCCCTAAAAAGTTTTTAAACTATGTAAAATTATAGACTCCATCTGATGATAAATATGTCTAACCTCTCCAAGTCAAAATTTTCTAGTGACGGGTCACATCTAAATTTTTTAAATGGCCCAAGTGCGATTCTTGTTGCAATAGTCTGTTAACATTGGCTCAATGAGAAATACGTCAGACTAATTGAATTTCTTTTAGTGTAACACAAGAAGGAGTCCACTAGTATATATAAAAAGGTCAAGTTTCGAGTACTCCTTGGCCAGAAAAAAATTCAGTATGTCAAAAATGGACTTTTGTCAGGATGGAATAACATCTTTAAGGACTCTTTGGCCAGAAATATGTTCAGTACGTCAAAAGCGTACCATTGTAATAACATTATGTGCTTTGCACAAAACGATCCAACGTTGAGCATAATTAAAGAAACATAGGCTATGCCTATGCACTTCTTGCATTGCATTGCACTAACGATCTAACGTTGTGCACTTGAAGCATAACATACAGGTTATGCACTTTTTACATTGCATTAAATTGCACACCAGAACTAACTCATTCCCATGTTCAAAGAAGAGATAAAGTGTGCTGTTGCATTGCATTGCACTAACGATCTAACGTTGTGCACTGAAGAATAACATATGTTATGCACTTTTTACAATGCATTAAATTGCACACCAGAACTAAATCATTCCAATGTTGATTAAAGACATAATGTGTGTTGTTGCATTGCATTGCACTAACGATCTGACGTTGTTTACTGAAGAGTAACATATAGGTTATGCACTTCTTACATTGCATTGCATTGCACACCGGAACAAACTCATTCCCATGTTGATTAAAGACATAATGTGTGTTGTTGCATTGCACTGAAGAATAACATACAGGTTATGCACTTTTTGCATTGCATTGCACAGCAGATCAAAATTGTTCATTAAAGAGAAAATGTTCATTAAAGAGATAACGTGTGTTGTTGCATTGCACTGCACTGCATTGGATTGCATTGCATTGCATTGCATTGCATTGCATTGCATTGCATTGCATTGCATTGCATTGCATTGGATTGCATTGCATTGGATTGCATAGCATTGCATTGCATTGCATTGCATTGCATTGCATTGCATTGCATTGCATTGCATTGCATTACTTTTGCACTGCATTGCATTTCATTGCACTAACGATCTAACGTTGTGCACTGAAGAATAACATATAGGTTATGCACTTTTTGCATTGCATTGCACACCAGATCTAAATTCCCATGTTCATTAAAGAGATAACGTGTGTTGTTGCATTGCACTGCATAGGTCATGCACTTTTTGCATTGCATTGGATTGCATTGAATTGAATTGCATTGCATTGCATTGCATTGCATTGCATTGCATTGCATTGCATTGCATTGCATTATATTGCATTGCATTGCATTGCATTGCATTGCATTGCATTGCATTGCATTGCATTGCATTGCATTGCAATTGCATTGCATTGCATTGCATTACATTGCTTTTGCACTGCATTTTATTGCATTGCATTAACGATCTAACGTTAATGATCTAACACACGTTATCTCTTTAATGAACATGGGAATTTTGATCTGGTGTGCAATGCAATGCAAAAAGTGCATAACCTATATGTTATTCTTCAGTGCACAACGTTAGATCGTTAGTGCAATGAAAAGCAATGCAGTGCAAAAGCAATGCAATGCAATGCAATGCAATGCAATGCAATGCAATGCAATGCAATGCAATCCAATGCAATGCAATGCAATGCAATGCAATGCAATGCAATGCAATGCAATGCAATGCAATGCAATCCAATGCAATGCAATGCAATGCAATCCAATGCAGTGCAGTGCAATGCAACAACACACGTTATCTCTTTAATGAACATGGGAATTTTGATCTGGTGTGCAATGCAATGCAAAAAGTGCACTGAAGAATAACATATGCACTTTTCACATTGCATTGCACACCAGAACTAACTCATTCCCGTGTTCATTAGATAACGTGTGTTGTTGCATTACATTGAACAAACGATCTAACGTTGTGCACTGAAGAATAAAACATATTGGTTATGCTTTTTTCGCATTGCATTGCACACCAGTACAAAATCAATGCAATGTTCATTAAATAGATGATATGTGTGTGGTTGCATTGTGTTGCATTGCACTAACGATCTAGCGTTGTGCATTGAAGAATACCAGGCTATGCACTTCCTGCATTGCATTGCACACCATAACTAAATCATTCCAATGTTCAAGACATAACGTGTGTTGTTGCATTGCATTGCATTGCATTGCATTGCACTAACGGTCTAACGTTGTGAACTGAAAAATAACACATGTACTTTTCTCATTGCATTGCATTGCATTGCATTGCATTGCATTGCATTGCATTGCATTGCATTGCATGGCATTGCATTGCATTGCATTGCATTGCATGGCATTGCACTGCACTAACGATCTGACGTTGTGCAGTGAATAACAATATGCACTTTTCGCATTGCATTGCAATGCACACCAGAACTAACTCATTCCCATGTTGATTTAAGACATAACGTGTGTTGTTGCATTGCATTGCATTTGATTGCATTGCAATACATTGCATTGCATTGCATTTGATTGCATTGCATTGCATTGCATTGCATTGCATTGCATTGCATTGCATTGCATTGCATTGCATTGCTTTTGCACTGCATTGCATTTCATTGCACTAACGATCTAACGTTGTGCACTGAAGAATAACATATAAGTTATGCACTCTTTGCATTGCATTGCTCACCAGATAAAAATTCCCATGTTCATTAAAGAGATAACGTGTGTTGTTGCATTGCACTGCATTGCACTAACATAGGTCATGCACTTTTTGCATTGCATTGCATTGCATTGCACACCAGAACTAACTCATTCCCATGTTGATTAAAGACATAACATGTGTTTGCATTGCATTGCATTGCATTGCATTGCATTGCATTGCATTGGATTGGATTGCATTGCATTGCATTGCATTGCATTGCGTTGCGTTGCATTGCATTGCATTGCGTTGCGTTGCGTTGCATTGCATTGGATTGCATTGGATTGCATTGCATTGCATTGGATTGCATTGCATTGCATTGCATTGCATTGCATTGCATTGCATTGCATTGCATTGCATTGTATTGAATTGCATTGCACTAACGGTCTAACGTTGTGAACTGAAAAATAACACATGTACCTTTCGCATTGCATTGCATTGCATTGCATTGCATTGCATTGCATTGCATTGCATGGCATTGCACTGCACTAACGATCTGACGTTGTGCAGTGAATAACAATATGCACTTTTCGCATTGCATTGCAATGCACACCAGAACTAACTCATTCCCATGTTGATTAAAGACATAACGTGTGTTGTTGCATTGCATTGCATTTCATTGCATTGCAATACATTGCATTGCATTGCATTTGATTGCATTGCATTGCATTGCATTGCATTGCATTGCTTTTGCACTGCATTGCATTTCATTGCACTAACGATCTAACGTTGTGCACTGAAGAATAACTATAGGTTATGCACTTTTTGCATTGCATTGCACACCAGATCAAAATTCCCATGTTCATTAAAGAGATAACGTGTGTTGTTGCATTGCACTGCATTGCACTAACATAGGTCATGCACTTTTTGCATTGCATTGCATTGCACACCAGAACTAACTCATTCCCATGTTGATTAAAGACATAACGTGTGGTTGCATTGCATTGCATTGCATTTCATTGCATTGCATTCTTTGTTTTGCTTTGCACTGCATTGCATTGCATTGCATTAACGATCTGACGTTGTGCACTGAATATCAATATGCACTTTTCGCATTGCATTGCACACCAGAACTAACTCATTCCCATGTTGATTAAAGACATAACATGTGTAGTTGCATTGCATTGCATTACATTACATTACACTGCATTGCATTGCACAAACGATCTAACGTTGTGCACTGAAGAATAACATATATTTTATGCACTTTTCGCATTGCATTGTATTGCACACCAGAACAAAATAAATCCCATGTTCATTATAGAGCACTGAAGAATAATTATGTGCACTGAAGAATAACGTGTGTTGTTGCATTGCATTGCATGCACAAACGATCTAACTTTGTGCACTGAAGAATTTCGCATTGCATTGCATTGTACACCAGAACTAACTCATTGCCATGTTCATTAAATAGAAATCTCTCTATGTCTTTAATCAACATGGGAATGAGTTAGTTCTGGTGTGCAATGCAATACAAAAAGTACATAACCTATATGTTGTTCTTCAGTGCACAACGTTAGATCGTTAGTGCAATGAAATGCAATGCAGTGCAAAGCAATGCATTGCAATGTAATGCAATGCGAAAAGTGCATATTGTTATTCAGTGCACAACGTCACATCGTTAGTGCAATGCAATGCAACACAGTGCAAATCAATACAATGCAATGCAATGCAACAACACACGTTATGTCTTTAATCAACATGGGAATGAGTTAGTTCTGGTGTGCAATTTAATGCAATGTAAAAAGTGCATAACCTGTATGTTATTCTTCATTGCACAACGTTAGATCGTTTGTGCAATGCATTGCAAGAAGTGCATAGCCTATGTTTTTTTAATGATGCTCAACGTTAGATCGTTTGTGCAAAGCACATAATGTTATAACAATGCATAGGTACGGTTTTGACCTACTGAACATATTTCTGGCCAAAGAGTCCTTAAAGATGTTATTTCATCCTGACAAAAGTCCATTTTTGACATACTGACATTTTTTCTGGCCAAGGAGTACTCGAAACTTGACCTTTCTATATTACTAGTGGACTCTTTCTTATGTTACACTGTAAAAAAAAAATTACATCCCCAAGTCAAAAATTTCTAGTGACTGGTCACATTCAATTAGTCTGACGTATTATTTCTCATTGAGCCAATGTTAACAGACTATTGCAACAAGAATTGCACTTGGGCCAATTTAAAAATTTAGATGTGACCAGTCACATTTTTGACTTGGTTAGACATATTTATCATCAGATGGAGTCTATAATTTAACATAGTTTAAAAACTTTTGAGAAACCTTTGACCAGAAATAATAATAGAATTATTAAGATAATAATAGTAATAATAACTAGATGCAAATGTTCGTCGAGACAAACTTTAAGTTGGCTTGAGAAAGTTTGGACCAGAATGTTTTTTGCTAGGCAGTTGCTAGGATGTTATGGGTGGTCGTTATGGTGTTGCTAGGCGGTTGCTAGGGTATTCTGGGTGGTTTCTATGGTGTTGCTAAGCGGTTGCTAGGGTATTCTGGGTGGTTGCTAGGATGTTCTGGGTGGTTGCTATGTTGTTGCTAGGCAGTTGCTTAGGTATTTTGGGTGGTTGCTAGGGTGTTGCTAGGCGGTTGCTAAGGTATTTTGGGTGGTTGCTAGGGTGTTGCTAGGCGGTTGCTAGGGTATTCTGGGCGGTTGCTATGGTGTTGCTAGGCGGTTGCTAAGGTATTCTGGGTGGTTGTAAAGCGGTTGCTAGGGTATTTTGGGTGGTTGCTAGGGTGTTTCTAGGCGGTTGCTAGGCTGTTCTGGGTGGTTGCTATGGTGTTGCTAGGCGGTTGCTAAGGTATTCTGGGTGGTTGCTGGGCGGTTGCTATGGTGTTGCTAGGATATTTTCAGTGGTTGCTATGGTCTTTTGGGTGGTTGCTAGGCGGTTGCTAGGGTATTTTGGGTGGTTGTTAGGATGTTCTGGATGGTTGCTAGGATGTTATGGTTGATTACTAGGGTGTTCTGGGTGGTTGCTAGGCGGTTGCTAGGGTCTTCTGGGGGGTTGCTATGGTGTTACTAGGCGGTTGCTAGGGTGTTCTTGGTGGTTGCTAGGCGGTTGCTAGGGTGTTCTGGGTGGTTGGCTATGGTGTTATGCATGGTTACTAGGGGGTTTTGGGTGGTTGCTAGGCGGTTGCTAGGGTGTTGCTAAGATATTTTGGGCGGTTGCTAGGGTTTTGCTAGCGGTTGCTGAGGTATTTTGGGTGGTTGCTAGGGTGTTGCTATGGTGTTGCTAAGATATTTTGGGTGGTTGCTAGGGTGTTGCTAGGCGGTTGCTAGGCTGTTCTGGGTGGTTGCTATGGTGTTGCTAGGTTGTTGCTATGGACTTTTGGGTGGTTGCTAGGCGGTTGCTAGGGTATTTTGGGTGGTTGTTAGGGTGTTCTGGGTGGTTGCTAGGATGTTATGGTTGATTACTAGGGTGTTCTGGGTGGTTGCAAGGCGGTTGCTAGGGTCTTCTGGGTGGTTGGCTATGGTGTTATGGATGGTTAATAGGGTGTTTTGGGTGGTTGCTAGGGTGTTGCTAGATGGTTGCTAGGGTGTTCTGGGTGGTTGCTATGGTGTTGCTAGGCGGTTGCTAGGGTGTTCTGGGTGGTTGCTAGGCGGTTGCTAGGGTGTTCTGGGTGGTTGGCTATGGTGTTATGGATGGTTACTAGGGTGTTTTGGGTGGTTGCTAGGCGGTTGCTAGGGTGTTGCTAGGTGGTTGCTGAGGTATTTTGGGTGGTTGCTAGGGTGTTGCTATGGTGTTGCTAGGGTATTCTGGGTGGTTGCTTAGGTGTTGCTAGGCGTTGCTAAGGTATTCTGGATGGTTGCTAGGGTATTTTGAGTGGTTGCTGGGGTCTTTTGGGTGGTTTCTAGGTGGTTGCTAGGCGGTTGCTAAGGTATTCTGGGTGGTTGCTAGGCGGTTGCTAAGATATTTTGGGTGGTTGCTAGGGTGTTGCTAGGTGGTTGCTAGGGTATTCTGGGTGGTTGCTAGGCGGTTGCTATGTTGTTCTGGGTGGTTGCTAGGATATTTTCAGTGGTTGCTATGGTCTTTTGGGTGGTTGATATATCTATCTACTTCAAACTATTTTAAACTTCAAACTACTTTAAACTTTAAGATAATTTAAACTTCAAACTACTAAATTTACTTCATTTTAACTTATAAACTGTAACGCAAATAAACTCTGTAAGTGTTATCGAGTTAGTGTGTGTGTGTGTGTGTGTGTGTGTGTGTGTGTGTGTGTGTGTGTGTGTGTGTGTGTGTGTGTGTGTGTGTGTGTGTATATGTATGTGAGTTAATGTGTGTGTGTGTGTGTTTGTGTGTTTGTGTGTGTGTGTGTGTGTGTGTGTGTGTGTGTGTGTGTGTGTGTGTGTGTGTGTGTGTGTGTAACCGCCTAGAACACAATAGCAATCACTGAGAACACCCTAGCAACCGCCTAGCAACCACCCAGAACACCCTAGCAACCACCCAAAATACCTTTGCAACCACCTAGCAACCACCCAGGACACCATAGCAACCACCCAGAACACCCTAGCAACCACCCAGAATAACTTAGAACACCCTAGCAACACCATATCAACCACTCAGAACACCATAGCAACTGCCTAACAACCACCCATAACACCCTAGCAACCACCTATAATACATTAGAACACCCTAGCAACACCATAGCAACCACTCAGAACACCGTAGCAACTGCCTAACAACCACCCAGAATACCCTAGCAACCACCCAGAACACCCTAGCAATCACCTAAAATGCCCTAACAACCACCCAAAATACCCTAGCAACCGCCTCAACCACCCAGAAGACCATAGCAACCGCCTAGCAACCACCCAAAATACCTTAGCAACCGCCTAGCAACACCCTAGCAACCACCAAAATGACCTTAGCAACCGCCTAGCAACACCATAGTAACCACCCAAAATACCTTAGCAACCGCCTAGCAACAGCCTAGCAACCACCCAAATTACCTTAGCAACCGCCTAGCAACACCATAGTAACCACCCAGAACACTCTAGCAACCGCCTAGCAACCACCCAAAATACCCTAGCAACAGCCTTGCAACCACCCAAAAGACCCTAGCAACCACCCAAAATGCCCTAGCAACCGCCTAGCAACCACCCAAAATACCCTAGCAACCGCTTAGCAACCAACCAAAAGACCTTAGCAACCACCCAAAACAGCCTAGCAACACCATAGCAACCACCCCAAATACCTTAGCTACCACCTAGCAACACCCTGGCAACCACCCAAATTACCTTAGCAACCGCCTAGCAACACCATAGTAACCACCCAGAACACCCCAGCAACCGCCTAGCAACCACCCAAAATATCCTAGCAACCGCCTAGCAACCACCCAAAAGACCCTAGCAACCACCAGAAATATCCTAGCAACCGCCTAGCAACCACCCAGAATATCCTAGCAACCACCCAAAACAGCCTAGCAACCACCCAGAACACCCTAGCAACCGCCTAGCAACCACCCATAATACCCTAGCAACCACATAGCAACCACCTAGAACAACCTAGCAACCACCCAAAAGACCCTAGCAACCACCCAGGACACCCTAGCAACCACCTAGCAACCACCCAGAACACCATAGCAACCACCCATAACATCCTAGCAACCGCCTAGCAAAAAACTTTCTGCTCCAAACTTTCTCAAGCCAACTTAAAGTTTGTCTCGACGAACTTTCCCATCTATTTATTCTTCTTCTTCTGAGACAAAAATTTAGAGCTTTAACTCTACATACTCCAAACTCGGCTAAGACCTTCAGACTATTCTGACTCTGTATGCTATATCTTTTCTAACTGATCGGACTTACGGTTTTACTAAAAATGACGATCAAAACTCGGAAAAACTCCCATTGACTTAACATTGTGGAATGTTTTCATTTTCAAACTGACCAACCGACAAAAATTCAAATCTAAACACCTTGAAGACTAAACCAAACTGCCGTTCTATACTATATGAGCCATTGAGACTCATTTAAACTAATAAACTCATCTATCTACATCAAAATAAATTAAACTTCAAACTAAATTAAACTTCAAACTAAATTAAACTTTAAACTTCAAACTAAATTTAAACTTTAAACTAATTTAAACTTCAAACTACTAAATTTACTTCATTTAAACTTATAAACTCTAAACTCATACACTCATAAACTAATTAACTTATAAACTCATGAATTCATAGACTTATGAACTCTTAAACTCATAAATGTATAAACTCTGAACTCTTAAACTCATTTAAACTTATAAACTGTAAACTCATTTAAACTTATAAACTCTAAACTCAAAAACTCGTACACTTATAAACTCATCAATTGTTACACTTATAAACTCTAAACTCATAAACTCTGAGTGTGTGAGCGAGTTAGTGTGTGTGTGTGTGTGTGTGTGTGTGTGTCTGTCTGTCTAGCATTCTATGTAAATCTATCTAAATCTATCATCTATCTATCTATCTATCTATCTATCTATCTATCTATCTATCTATCTATCATCTATCTATCTATCTATCTATCTATCTATCTATCTATCTATCTATCTATCTATCTATCTATCTATCTATCATCTATCATCTATCTATCTATCTATCTATCTATCTATCTATCTATCTATCTATCTATCTAATCATAAACTTCAAACGACTTTAAACTACTTTAAACTTCAAACCACTTTAAATTTCTTAAGTTTAAAGCTCCCAGCTCCAAAGCAGCGCCATAGCAACCAAACCGTTTTGCAAGACCTATATCTCTGTATCCGAACATCTTATAGAGATGAGGTTTGGCTCTTTTGACTCATGCTAGCAAACAGCATGCTACACATGCTAGCAGTGCATAGCTACATGCTACAGTTTTTCTCAGTCGCTTTGGTGCATTTCTCACATCACTATTTACATTTGCACAACAGTTAGTTCAACCTCCACAACATTTAGTCATTTGTGCTCATCATAGTAGCAGTTTCTCATTCCTTCCAACAAATTGCAGATGCTTTTGGACATGTATCAATTGCTTTCATACAACTCTCTGCTGTTTTATAACATTATCATTTGCTTATGTCATGTCAGTCAAAATTAACTATACTTGTGAATGCTGAATAGTCATTCCATATAAAACTAATAGTCCTCATTTCATTGCTTGAGTCATTACATACAAAAATGTTGAACTAGTTGTCAAAATCTGTCAAGAAAAAAATAAATAAAATTAAATCTTTTTTTTTCTTTTCTGAAAATGTCTCCTAAATTGAAAAATTTCTCTCAGGTGAATTTCAGCTTTCAGCATAGACAGAGAGGAACGTCTGGATGTGCATGAATGATTACAGTACTATGTATGTTGTATGTTCAGTTCCAATATGTGCTGCAGTATTGTTTACAGTTGTGCTCAGCTCTACCCAAAGGGAGTTTATGTTTGTTGTAAATAAGGGTGTATTTTTTCTTTTGCACAATGCTATGAACAAATTAGAATTGCAAAGAGCATATGCAGTAAAAATGTGAAACATACATATTCAGTGTCTTGTACTCAGTTACCTCACTAAATACAGTAATGTGTAACTTTACTGTATTTTTCAAATGGCTGTGCAAATAGTATATAGTGCTGTCTTGAGCATTTTCAGGTAGTGTCACCAAGATCTGACTTTTTTGCATTGGAAAACATTTACAGAGTAAACTGTCATAATGAAAACATGACAAAGCCATTTGACTATCTTGTTCATAAACAATGGTGTCAGGACTTTTCATCTTGATGACACTGACACTTTCATTGACATGAATACTTGCTTTTGAGGAATGAGCTATCCATTTTGAGCAAGTGACACGCTTTTGCAGGTTATCAACTATGTTTTGCAGTTTGTACTAATTGTTTTGAGAACTGCATTAACTGTTGTGCAAATGTAAATAGTGATGTGAGAAATGCATCAAAGCGACTGAGAAAAACTGTAATAGTGATTAGTTAAGTGTTAAATCATGCTCAGAACTCTATAAAAACTCCATAGTAACCATCTGTGAAAACTACAAACCACCTAGTAACACCATATCAACCGCCCTGAATACCTTAGCAACCGCATAGCAAACACCCAAAATACCATAACAACCACCCAGAACACCCTAGCAACCACCTAGCAACCACCCAAAATACCTAAGCAACCACCTAGCAACACCATAACAACCACCCAGAACACCCTAGCAACCGCCAAGCAACCACCCAAAACACCCTAGCAACCGCCTAGCAACCACCTAGCAACACCCTAGCAACCACCCAAAACACCCTAGCAACACCCTAGCAACACCCTAGCAACCACCCAAAATATCTTAGCAACCGCCTAGCAACACCATAGCAACCACCCAGAACACCCTAGTAACCATCCATAACACCATAGCAACCACCCAGAACACCCTAGCAACCACCCAAAAGACCCTAGCAACCGCCTAGCAACCACCAAAAATATCCTCACCTAGCAACCATCCAGAACACCCTAGTAACCACCCATAAAACCCTAGCAACCGCCTCAACCACCCAAAAGACCATAGCAACCACTTAAAATATCCCAGCAACCACCCAGAACTCCATTGCAAACGCCTAGCAACCACCAAGAATACATTAGCAACCGCCTAGCAACACCATAGCAACCACCCAGAACAGCCTAGCAACCGCCTATAAACACCCTAGCAACCACTGAAAATATCCTACCAACCACCCAGAACTCCATTGCAACCGCCTAGCAACCACCAAGAATACATTAGGAACCGCCTAGCAACACCATAGCAACCACCCAGAACAGCCTAGCAACCGCCTATAAACACCCTAGCAACCACTGAAAATATCCTACCAACCACCCAGAACACCATTGCAACCGCCTGGCAACCACCAAGAATACATTAGCAACCGCCTAGCAACACCATAGCAACCACCCAGAACAGCCTAGCAACCGCCTATAAACACCCTAGCAATCACTGAAAATATCCTAGCAACCACCCAGAACACCATTGCAACCGCCTAGCAACCACCAAGAACACCCTAGCAACCACCTAGCAACCACCCAGAACACCCTAGCAACCACCCAAAATATCTTAGCAACCGCCTAGCAACACCATAGCAACCACCCAGAACACCCTAGTAACCATCCATAACACCATAGCAACCACCCAGAATACCCTAGCAACCACCCAAAAGACCCTAGCAACCGCCTAGCAACAACCAAAAATATCCTAGCAACCGCCTAGCAACCATCCAGAACACCCTAGTAACCACCCATAACATCCTAGCAACCACCCAGAACACCCTAGCAACCACCCAAAATACCCTAGCAACCGCCTCAGCCACCCAAAAGACCATAGCAACCACTGAAAATATCCTAGCAACCACCCAGAACTCCATTGCAACCGCCTAGCAACCACCAAGAATACATTAGCAACCGCCTAGCAACACCAGAGCAACCACCCAGAACAGCCTAGCAACCGCCTATATACACCCTAGCAACCACTGAAAATATCCTACCAACCACCCAGAACACCATTGCAACCGCCTAGCAACCACCAAGAATACATTAGCAACCGCCTAGCAACCACCCAAAAGACCCTGCTAACCACCCATAATATCTTAGCAACCACCCAGATCACACTAGCAACCGCCTCAACAACCCAAAAGACAATAGCAACCACTGAAAATATCCTAGCAACCACCCAGAACACCATAGCAACCGCCTAGCAACCACCCAGAATACCTTAGCAACCACCTAGCAACACCTTAGCAACCACCCAGAACAGCCTAGCAACCACCTAGCAACCACCCAAAAGACCCTAGCAACCGCCTTGCAACCACCCAGAGTACCTTAGCAACCGCCTAGCAATACCATAGCAACAACCCAGAACACCCTAGCAACACCCTAGCGACCGCCCAAAATGCCTTAGCAACTGCCTAGCAACAACATAGCAACCACCCAGAACACCCAGGCAACCATCCTAGAAACCACCCAGAATACCCTAGCAACCGCCTAGCAACACCATAACGACCACCCATAACATCCTAGCAACTGCCTAGCAAAAAACATTCTGGTCCAAACTTTCTCAAGCCAACTTAAAGTTTGTCTCGACGAACTTTCGCATCTAATTATTATTACTATTATTATCTTAATAATTATATTATTATTTCTGGTCAAAGGTTCCCTAAAAAGTTTTTAAACTATGTAAAATTATAGACTCCATCTGATGATAAATATGTCTAACCTCTCCAAGTCAAAATTTTCTAGTGACGGGTCACATCTAAATTTTTTAAATGGCCCAAGTGCGATTCTTGTTGCAATAGTCTGTTAACATTGGCTCAATGAGAAATACGTCAGACTAATTGAATTTCTTTTAGTGTAACACAAGAAGGAGTCCACTAGTATATATAAAAAGGTCAAGTTTCGAGTACTCCTTGGCCAGAAAAAAATTCAGTATGTCAAAAATGGACTTTTGTCAGGATGGAATAACATCTTTAAGGACTCTTTGGCCAGAAATATGTTCAGTACGTCAAAAGCGTACCATTGTAATAACATTATGTGCTTTGCACAAAACGATCCAACGTTGAGCATAATTAAAGAAACATAGGCTATGCCTATGCACTTCTTGCATTGCATTGCACTAACGATCTAACGTTGTGCACTTGAAGCATAACATACAGGTTATGCACTTTTTACATTGCATTAAATTGCACACCAGAACTAGCTCATTCCCATGTTCAAAGAAGAGATAAAGTGCATTGCATTACATTGCTTTTGCACTGCATTTTATTGCATTGCATTAACGATCTAACGTTAATGATCTAACACACGTTATCTCTTTAATGAACATGGGAATTTTGATCTGGTGTGCAATGCAATGCAAAAAGTGCATAACCTATATGTTATTCTTCAGTGCACAACGTTAGATCGTTAGTGCAATGAAATGCAATGCAGTGCAAAAGCAATGCAATGCAATGCAATGCAATGCAATGCAATGCAATGCAATCCAATGCAATGCAATGCAATGCAATGCAATGCAATGCAATGCAATGCAATGCAATCCAATGCAATGCAATGCAATGCAATCCAATGCAGTGCAGTGCAATGCAACAACACACGTTATCTCTTTAATGAACATGGGAATTTTGATCTGGTGTGCAATGCAATGCAAAAAGTGCACTGAAGAATAACATATGCACTTTTCCCATTGCATTGCACACCAGAACTAACTCATTCCCGTGTTCATTAGATAACGTGTGTTGTTGCATTACATTGAACAAACGATCTAACGTTGTGCACTGAAGAATAAAACATATTGGTTATGCTTTTTTCGCATTGCATTGCACACCAGTACAAAATCAATGCAATGTTCATTAAATAGATGATATGTGTGTGGTTGCATTGTGTTGCATTGCACTAACGATCTAGCGTTGTGCATTGAAGAATACCAGGCTATGCACTTCCTGCATTGCATTGCACACCATAACTAAATCATTCCAATGTTCAAGACATAACGTGTGTTGTTGCATTGCATTGCATTGCATTGCATTGCACTAACGGTCTAACGTTGTGAACTGAAAAATAACACATGTACTTTTCTCATTGCATTGCATTGCATTGCATTGCATTGCATTGCATTGCATTGCATGGCATTGCATTGCATTGCATTGCATTGCATGGCATTGCACTGCACTAACGATCTGACGTTGTGCAGTGAATAACAATATGCACTTTTCACATTGCATTGCAATGCACACCAGAACTAACTCATTCCCATGTTGATTAAAGACATAATGTGTGTTGTTGCATTGCACTGAAGAATAACATACAGGTTATGCACTTTTTGCATTGCATTGCACAGCAGATCAAAATTCCCATGTTCATTAAAGAGATAACGTGTGTTGTTGCATTGCACTGCACTGCATTGGATTGCATTGCATTGCATTGCATTGCATTGCATTGCATTGCATTGCATTGCATTGCATTGGATTGCATAGCATTGCATTGCATTGCATTGCATTGCATTGCATTGCATTGCATTGCATTGCATTGCATTGCATTGCATTGCATTACTTTTGCACTGCATTGCATTTCATTGCACTAACGATCTAACGTTGTGCACTGAAGAATAACATATAGGTTATGCACTTTTTGCATTGCATTGCACACCAGATCTAAATTCCCATGTTCATTAAAGAGATAACGTGTGTTGTTGTATTGCACTGCATAGGTCATGCACTTTTTGCATTGCATTGGATTGCATTGAATTGAATTGCATTGCATTGCATTGCATTGCATTGCATTGCATTGCATTGCATTGCATTGCATTGCATTGCATTGCATTGCATTGCATTGCATTATATTGCATTGCATTGCATTGCATTGCATTGCATTGCATTGCATTGCAATTGCATTGCATTGCATTGCATTACATTGCTTTTGCACTGCATTTTATTGCATTGCATTAACGATCTAACGTTAATGATCTAACACACGTTATCTCTTTAATGAACATGGGAATTTTGATCTGGTGTGCAATGCAATGCAAAAAGTGCATAACCTATATGTTATTCTTCAGTGCACAACGTTAGATCGTTAGTGCAATGAAATGCAATGCAGTGCAAAAGCAATGCAATGCAATGCAATGCAATGCAATGCAATGCAATGCAATGCAATGCAATCCAATGCAATGCAATGCAATGCAATGCAATGCAATGCAATGCAATCCAATGCAATGCAATGCAATCCAATGCAGTGCAGTGCAATGCAACAACACACGTTATCTCTTTAATGAACATGGGAATTTTGATCTGGTGTGCAATGCAATGCAAAAAGTGCACTGAAGAATAACATATGCACTTTTCACATTGCATTGCACACCAGAACTAACTCATTCCCGTGTTCATTAGATAACGTGTGTTGTTGCATTACATTGAACAAACGATCTAACGTTGTGCACTGAAGAATAAAACATATTGGTTATGCTTTTTTCGCATTGCATTGCACACCAGTACAAAATCAATGCAATGTTCATTAAATAGATGATATGTGTGTGGTTGCATTGTGTTGCATTGCACTAACGATCTAGCGTTGTGCATTGAAGAATACCAGGCTATGCACTTCCTGCATTGCATTGCACACCATAACTAAATCATTCCAATGTTCAAGACATAACGTGTGTTGTTGCATTGCATTGCATTGCATTGCATTGCATTGCACTAACGGTCTAACGTTGTGAACTGAAAAATAACACATGTACTTTTCTCATTGCATTGCATTGCATTGCATTGCATTGCATTGCATTGCATTGCATTGCATTGCATTGCATTGCATTGCATTGCATGGCATGGCATTGCATTGCATTGCATTGCATTGCATGGCATTGCACTGCACTAACGATCTGACGTTGTGCAGTGAATAACAATATGCACTTTTCGCATTGCATTGCAATGCACACCAGAACTAACTCATTCCCATGTTGATTTAAGACATAACGTGTGTTGTTGCATTGCATTGCATTTGATTGCATTGCAATACATCGCATTGCATTGCATTTGATTGCATTGCATTGCATTGCATTGCATTGCATTGCATTGCATTGCATTGCTTTTGCACTGCATTGCATTTCATTGCACTAACGATCTAACGTTGTGCACTGAAGAATAACATATAAGTTATGCACTCTTTGCATTGCATTGCTCACCAGATAAAAATTCCCATGTTCATTAAAGAGATAACGTGTGTTGTTGCATTGCACTGCATTGCACTAACATAGGTCATGCACTTTTTGCATTGCATTGCATTGCATTGCACACCAGAACTAACTCATTCCCATGTTGATTAAAGACATAACATGTGTTTGCATTGCATTGCATTGCATTGCATTGCATTGCATTGCATTGGATTGGATTGCATTGCATTGCATTGCATTGCATTGCGTTGCGTTGCATTGCATTGCATTGCGTTGCGTTGCGTTGCATTGCATTGGATTGCATTGGATTGCATTGCATTGCATTGCATTGGATTGCATTGCATTGCATTGCATTGCATTGCATTGCATTGCATTGCATTGCATTGCATTGCATTGCATTGCATTGTATTGAATTGCATTGCACTAACGGTCTAACGTTGTGAACTGAAAAATAACACATGTACCTTTCGCATTGCATTGCATTGCATTGCATTGCATTGCATTGCATTGCATTGCATTGCATTGCATTGCATGGCATTGCACTGCACTAACGATCTGACGTTGTGCAGTGAATAACAATATGCACTTTTCGCATTGCATTGCAATGCACACCAGAACTAACTCATTCCCATGTTGATTAAAGACATAACGTGTGTTGTTGCATTGCATTGCATTTCATTGCATTGCAATACATTGCATTGCATTGCATTTGATTGCATTGCATTGCATTGCATTGCATTGCATTGCATTGCTTTTGCACTGCATTGCATTTCATTGCACTAACGATCTAACGTTGTGCACTGAAGAATAACTATAGGTTATGCACTTTTTGCATTGCATTGCACACCAGATCAAAATTCCCATGTTCATTAAAGAGATAACGTGTGTTGTTGCATTGCACTGCATTGCACTAACATAGGTCATGCACTTTTTGCATTGCATTGCATTGCACACCAGAACTAACTCATTCCCATGTTGATTAAAGACATAACGTGTGGTTGCATTGCATTGCATTGCATTTCATTGCATTGCATTCTTTGTTTTGCTTTGCACTGCATTGCATTGCATTGCATTAACGATCTGACGTTGTGCACTGAATATCAATATGCACTTTTCGCATTGCATTGCACACCAGAACTAACTCATTCCCATGTTGATTAAAGACATAACATGTGTAGTTGCATTGCATTGCATTACATTACATTACACTGCATTGCATTGCACAAACGATCTAACGTTGTGCACTGAAGAATAACATATATTTTATGCACTTTTCGCATTGCATTGTATTGCACACCAGAACAAAATAAATCCCATGTTCATTATAGAGCACTGAAGAATAATTATGTGCACTGAAGAATAACGTGTGTTGTTGCATTGCATTGCATGCACAAACGATCTAACTTTGTGCACTGAAGAATTTCGCATTGCATTGCATTGTACACCAGAACTAACTCATTGCCATGTTCATTAAATAGAAATCTCTCTATGTCTTTAATCAACATGGGAATGAGTTAGTTCTGGTGTGCAATGCAATACAAAAAGTACATAACCTATATGTTGTTCTTCAGTGCACAACGTTAGATCGTTAGTGCAATGAAATGCAATGCAGTGCAAAGCAATGCATTGCAATGTAATGCAATGCGAAAAGTGCATATTGTTATTCAGTGCACAACGTCACATCGTTAGTGCAATGCAATGCAACACAGTGCAAATCAATACAATGCAATGCAATGCAACAACACACGTTATGTCTTTAATCAACATGGGAATGAGTTAGTTCTGGTGTGCAATTTAATGCAATGTAAAAAGTGCATAACCTGTATGTTATTCTTCATTGCACAACGTTAGATCGTTTGTGCAATGCATTGCAAGAAGTGCATAGCCTATGTTTTTTTAATGATGCTCAACGTTAGATCGTTTGTGCAAAGCACATAATGTTATAACAATGCATAGGTACGGTTTTGACCTACTGAACATATTTCTGGCCAAAGAGTCCTTAAAGATGTTTTTTCATCCTGACAAAAGTCCATTTTTGACATACTGACATTTTTTCTGGCCAAGGAGTACTCGAAACTTGACCTTTCTATATTACTAGTGGACTCTTTCTTATGTTACAATGTAAAAAAAAAATTACATCCCCAAGTCAAAAATTTCTAGTGACTGGTCACATTCAATTAGTCTGACGTATTATTTCTCATTGAGCCAATGTTAACAGACTATTGCAACAAGAATTGCACTTGGGCCAATTTAAAAATTTAGATGTGACCAGTCACATTTTTGACTTGGTTAGACATATTTATCATCAGATGGAGTCTATAATTTAACATAGTTTAAAAACTTTTGAGAAACCTTTGACCAGAAATAATAATAGAATTATTAAGATAATAATAGTAATAATAACTAGATGCAAATGTTCGTCGAGACAAACTTTAAGTTGGCTTGAGAAAGTTTGGACCAGAATGTTTTTTGCTAGGCAGTTGCTAGGATGTTATGGGTGGTCGTTATGGTGTTGCTAGGCGGTTGCTAGGGTATTCTGGGTGGTTTCTATGGTGTTGCTAAGCGGTTGCTAGGGTATTCTGGGTGGTTGCTAGGATGTTCTGGGTGGTTGCTATGTTGTTGCTAGGCAGTTGCTTAGGTATTTTGGGTGGTTGCTAGGGTGTTGCTAGGCGGTTGCTAAGGTATTTTGGGTGGTTGCTAGGGTGTTGCTAGGCGGTTGCTAGGGTATTCTGGGCGGTTGCTATGGTGTTGCTAGGCGGTTGCTAAGGTATTCTGGGTGGTTGCTGGGCGGTTGCTATGGTGTTGCTAGGATATTTTCAGTGGTTGCTATGGTCTTTTGGGTGGTTGCTAGGCGGTTGCTAGGGTATTTTGGGTGGTTGTTAGGATGTTCTGGATGGTTGCTAGGATGTTATGGTTGATTACTAGGGTGTTCTGGGTGGTTGCTAGGCGGTTGCTAGGGTCTTCTGGGGGGTTGCTATGGTGTTACTAGGCGGTTGCTAGGGTGTTCTTGGTGGTTGCTAGGCGGTTGCTAGGGTGTTCTGGGTGGTTGGCTATGGTGTTATGCATGGTTACTAGGGGGTTTTGGGTGGTTGCTAGGCGGTTGCTAGGGTGTTGCTAAGATATTTTGGGCGGTTGCTAGGGTTTTGCTAGCGGTTGCTGAGGTATTTTGGGTGGTTGCTAGGGTGTTGCTATGGTGTTGCTAGGCGGTTGCTAAGATATTTTGGGTGGTTGCTAGGGTGTTGCTAGGCGGTTGCTAGGCTGTTCTGGGTGGTTGCTATGGTGTTGCTAGGTTGTTGCTATGGACTTTTGGGTGGTTGCTAGGCGGTTGCTAGGGTATTTTGGGTGGTTGTTAGGGTGTTCTGGGTGGTTGCTAGGATGTTATGGTTGATTACTAGGGTGTTCTGGGTGGTTGCAAGGCGGTTGCTAGGGTCTTCTGGGTGGTTGGCTATGGTGTTATGGATGGTTAATAGGGTGTTTTGGGTGGTTGCTAGGGTGTTGCTAGATGGTTGCTAGGGTGTTCTGGGTGGTTGCTATGGTGTTGCTAGGCGGTTGCTAGGGTGTTCTGGTTGGTTGCTAGGCGGTTGCTAGGGTGTTCTGGGTGGTTGGCTATGGTGTTATGGATGGTTACTAGGGTGTTTTGGGTGGTTGCTAGGCGGTTGCTAGGGTGTTGCTAGGTGGTTGCTGAGGTATTTTGGGTGGTTGCTAGGGTGTTGCTATGGTGTTGCTAGGGTATTCTGGGTGGTTGCTTAGGTGTTGCTAGGCGTTGCTAAGGTATTCTGGATGGTTGCTAGGGTATTTTGAGTGGTTGCTGGGGTCTTTTGGGTGGTTTCTAGGTGGTTGCTAGGCGGTTGCTAAGGTATTCTGGGTGGTTGCTAGGCGGTTGCTAAGATATTTTGGGTGGTTGCTAGGGTGTTGCTAGGTGGTTGCTAGGGTATTCTGGGTGGTTGCTAGGCGGTTGCTATGTTGTTCTGGGTGGTTGCTAGGATATTTTCAGTGGTTGCTATGGTCTTTTGGGTGGTTGATATATCTATCTACTTCAAACTATTTTAAACTTCAAACTACTTTAAACTTTAAGATAATTTAAACTTCAAACTACTAAAT
Source organism: Leuciscus leuciscus (assembly GCF_965113295.1). Classification (NCBI taxonomy): domain Eukaryota; kingdom Metazoa; phylum Chordata; class Actinopteri; order Cypriniformes; family Leuciscidae; genus Leuciscus; species Leuciscus leuciscus. The sequence continues at coordinate 27,653,299 of NC_138746.1, forward strand.
TTACTTCATTTTAACTTATAAACTGTAACGCAAATAAACTCTGTAAGTGTTATCGAGTTAGTGTGTGTGTGTGTGTGTGTGTGTGTGTGTGTGTGTGTGTGTGTGTGTGTGTGTGTGTGTGTGTGTGTGTGTGTATATGTATGTGAGTTAATGTGTGTGTGTGTGTGTGTGTGTGTGTGTGTGTGTGTGTGTGTGTGTGTGTGTGTGTGTGTGTGTGTGTGTAACCGCCTAGAACACAATAGCAATCACTGAGAACACCCTAGCAACCGCCTAGCAACCACCCAGAACACCCTAGCAACCACCCAAAATACCTTTGCAACCACCTAGCAACCACCCAGGACACCATAGCAACCACCCAGAACACCCTAGCAACCACCCAGAATAACTTAGAACACCCTAGCAACACCATATCAACCACTCAGAACACCATAGCAACTGCCTAACAACCACCCATAACACCCTAACAACCACCTATAATACCTTAGAACACCCTAGCAACACCATAGCAACCACTCAGAACACCGTAGCAACTGCCTAACAACCACCCAGAATACCCTAGCAACCACCCAGAACACCCTAGCAACCACCTAAAATGCCCTAACAACCACCCAAAATACCCTAGCAACCGCCTCAACCACCCAGAAGACCATAGCAACCGCCTAGCAACCACCCAAAATACCTTAGCAACCGCCTAGCAACACCCTAGCAACCACCCAAATGACCTTAGCAACCGCCTAGCAACACCATAGTAACCACCCAAAATACCTTAGCAACCGCCTAGCAACAGCCTAGCAACCACCCAAATTACCTTAGCAACCGCCTAGCAACACCATAGTAACCACCCAGAACACTCTAGCAACCGCCTAGCAACCACCCAAAATACCCTAGCAACAGCCTTGCAACCACCCAAAAGACCCTAGCAACCACCCAAAATGCCCTAGCAACCGCCTAGCAACCACCCAAAATACCCTAGCAACCGCTTAGCAACCAACCAAAAGACCTTAGCAACCACCCAAAACAGCCTAGCAACACCATAGCAACCACCCCAAATACCTTAGCTACCACCTAGCAACACCCTGGCAACCACCCAAATTACCTTAGCAACCGCCTAGCAACACCATAGTAACCACCCAGAACACCCCAGCAACCGCCTAGCAACCACCCAAAATATCCTAGCAACCGCCTAGCAACCACCCAAAAGACCCTAGCAACCACCAGAAATATCCTAGCAACCGCCTAGCAACCACCCAGAATATCCTAGCAACCACCCAAAACAGCCTAGCAACCACCCAGAACACCCTAGCAACCGCCTAGCAACCACCCATAATACCCTAGCAACCACATAGCAACCACCTAGAACAACCTAGCAACCACCCAAAAGACCCTAGCAACCACCCAGGACACCCTAGCAACCACCTAGCAACCACCCAGAACACCATAGCAACCACCCATAACATCCTAGCAACCGCCTAGCAAAAAACTTTCTGCTCCAAACTTTCTCAAGCCAACTTAAAGTTTGTCTCGACGAACTTTCCCATCTATTTATTCTTCTTCTTCTGAGACAAAAATTTAGAGCTTTAACTCTACATACTCCAAACTCGGCTAAGACCTTCAGACTATTCTGACTCTGTATGCTATATCTTTTCTAACTGATCGGACTTACGGTTTTACTAAAAATGACGATCAAAACTCGGAAAAACTCCCATTGACTTAACATTGTGGAATATTTTCATTTTCAAACTGACCAACCGACAAAAATTCAAATCTAAACACCTTGAAGACTAAACCAAACTGCCGTTCTATACTATATGAGCCATTGAGACTCATTTAAACTAATAAACTCATCTATCTACATCAAAATAAATTAAACTTCAAACTAAATTAAACTTCAAACTAAATTAAACTTTAAACTTCAAACTAAATTTAAACTTTAAACTAATTTAAACTTCAAACTACTAAATTTACTTCATTTAAACTTATAAACTCTAAACTCATACACTCATAAACTAATTAACTTATAAACTCATGAATTCATAGACTTATGAACTCTTAAACTCATAAATGTATAAACTCTGAACTCTTAAACTCATTTAAACTTATAAACTGTAAACTCATTTAAACTTATAAACTCTAAACTCAAAAACTCGAACACTTATAAACTCATCAATTGTTACACTTATAAACTCTAAATTCATAAACTCTGAGTGTGTGAGCGAGTTAGTGTGTGTGTGTGTGTGTGTGTGTGTGTGTGTGTGTGTGTGTGTGTGTGTGTGTGTCTGTCTGTCTAGCATTCTATGTAAATCTATCTAAATCTATCATCTATCTATCTATCTATCTATCTATCTATCTATCTATCTATCTATCTATATATCTAATCATAAACTTCAAACGACTTTAAACTACTTTAAACTTCAAACCACTTTAAATTTCTTAAGTTTAAAGCTCCCAGCTCCAAAGCAGCGCCATAGCAACCAAACCGTTTTGAAAGACCTATATCTCTGTATCCGAACATCTTATAGAGATGAGGTTTGGCTCTTTTGACTCATGCTAGCAAACAGCATGCTACACATGCTAGCAGTGCATAGCTACATGCTACAGTTTTTCTCAGTCGCTTTGGTGCATTTCTCACATCACTATTTACATTTGCACAACAGTTAGTTCAACCTCCACAACATTTAGTCATTTGTGCTCATCATAGTAGCAGTTTCTCATTCCTTCCAACAAATTGCAGATGCTTTTGGACATGTATCAATTGCTTTCATACAACTCTCTGCTGTTTTATAACATTATCATTTGCTTATGTCATGTCAGTCAAAATTAACTATACTTGTGAATGCTGAATAGTCATTCCATATAAAACTAATAGTCCTCATTTCATTGCTTGAGTCATTACATACAAAAATGTTGAACTAGTTGTCAAAATCTGTCAAGAAAAAAAAAAAAAAATTAAATCTTTTTTTTTCTTTTCTGAAAATGTCTCCTAAATTGAAAAATTTCTCTCAGGTGAATTTCAGCTTTCAGCATAGACAGAGAGGAACGTCTGGATGTGCATGAATGATTACAGTACTATGTATGTTGTATGTTCAGTTCCAATATGTGCTGCAGTATTGTTTACAGTTGTGCTCAGCTCTACCCAAAGGGAGTTTATGTTTGTTGTAAATAAGGGTGTATTTTTTCTTTTGCACAATGCTATGAACAAATTAGAATTGCAAAGAGCATATGCAGTAAAAATGTGAAACATACATATTCAGTGTCTTGTACTCAGTTACCTCACTAAATACAGTAATGTGTAACTTTACTGTATTTTTCAAATGGCTGTGCAAATAGTATATAGTGCTGTCTTGAGCATTTTCAGGTAGTGTCACCAAGATCTGACTTTTTTGCATTGGAAAACATTTACAGAGTAAACTGTCATAATGAAAACATGACGAAGCCATTTGACTATCTTGTTCATAAACAATGGTGTCAGGACTTTTCATCTTGATGACACTGACACTTTCATTGACATGAATACTTGCTTTTGAGGAATGAGCTATCCATTTTGAGCAAGTGACACGCTTTTGCAGGTTATCAACTATATTTTGCAGTTTGTACTAATTGTTTTGAGAACTGCATTAACTGTTGTGCAAATGTAAATAGTGATGTGAGAAATGCACCAAAGCGACTGAGAAAAACTGTAATAGTGATTAGTTAAGTGTTAAATCATGCTCAGAACTCTATAAAAACTCCATAGTAACCATCTGTGAAAACTACAAACCACCTAGTAACACCATATCAACCGCCCTGAATACCTTAGCAACCGCATAGCAAACACCCAAAATACCATAACAACCACCCAGAACACCCTAGCAACCACCTAGCAACCACCCAAAATACCTAAGCAACCGCCTAGCAACACCATAACAACCACCCAGAACACCCTAGCAACCGCCAAGCAACCACCCAAAACACCCTTGCAACCGCCTAGCAACCACCTAGCAACACCCTAGCAACCACCCAAAACACCCTAGCAACACCCTAGCAACACCCTAGCAACCACCCAAAATATCTTAGCAACCGCCTAGCAACACCATAGCAACCACCCAGAACACCCTAGTAACCATCCATAACACCATAGCAACCACCCAGAACACCCTAGCAACCACCCAAAAGACCCTAGCAACCACCTAGCAACCACCAAAAATATCCTCACCTAGCAACCATCCAGAACACCCTAGTAACCACCCATAAAACCCTAGCAACCGCCTCAACCACCCAAAAGACCATAGCAACCACTTAAAATATCCCAGCAACCACCCAGAACTCCATTGCAAACGCCTAGCAACCACCAAGAATACATTAGCAACCGCCTAGCAACACCATAGCAACCACCCAGAACAGCCTAGCAACCGCCTATAAACACCCTAGCAACCACTGAAAATATCCTACCAACCACCCAGAACTCCATTGCAACCGCCTAGCAACCACCAAGAATACATTAGGAACCGCCTAGCAACACCATAGCAACCACCCAGAACAGCCTAGCAACCGCCTATAAACACCCTAGCAACCACTGAAAATATCCTACCAACCACCCAGAACACCATTGCAACCGCCTGGCAACCACCAAGAATACATTAGCAACCGCCTAGCAACACCATAGCAACCACCCAGAACAGCCTAGCAACCGCCTATAAACACCCTAGCAATCACTGAAAATATCCTAGCAACCACCCAGAACACCATTGCAACCGCCTAGCAACCACCAAGAACACCCTAGCAACCACCTAGCAACCACCCAGAACACCCTAGCAACCACCCAAAATATCTTAGCAACCGCCTAGCAACACCATAGCAACCACCCAGAACACCCTAGTAACCATCCATAACACCATAGCAACCACCCAGAACACCCTAGCAACCACCCAAAAGACCCTAGCAACCGCCTAGCAACAACCAAAAATATCCTAGCAACCGCCTAGCAACCATCCAGAACACCCTAGTAACCACCCATAACATCCTAGCAACCACCCAGAACACCCTAGCAACCACCCAAAATACCCTAGCAACCGCCTCAACCACCCAAAAGACCATAGCAACCACTGAAAATATCCTACCAACCACCCAGAACTCCATTGCAACCGCCTAGCAACGACCAAGAATACATTAGCAACCGCCTAGCAACACCATAGCAACCACCCAGAACAGCCTAGCAACCGCCTATATACACCCTAGCAACCACTGAAAATATCCTACCAACCACCCAGAACACCATTGCAACCGCCTAGCAACCACCAAGAATACATTAGCAACCGCCTAGCAACACCATAGCAACCACCCAGAACAGCCTAACAACCGCCTATAAAAACCCTAGCAACCACTGAAAATATCCTAGCAACCACCCGGAACACCATTGCAACCGCCTAGCAACCACCAAGAACACCCTAGCAACCACCTAGCAACCACCGAAAAGACCCTGCTAACCACCCATAATATCCTAGCAACCACCCAGATCACACTAGCAACCGCCTCAACAACCCAAAAGACAATAGCAACCACTGAAAATATCCTAGCAACCACCCAGAACACCATAGCAACCGCCTAGCAACCACCCAGAATACCTTAGCAACCACCTAGCAACACCATAGCAACCACCTAGAACAGCCTAGCAACCACCTAGCAACCACCCAAAAGACCCTAGCAACCACCCAAAAGACCCTAGCAACCGCCTAGCAACCACCAAGAACACCCTAGCAACCACCTAGCAACCACCCAAAAGACCCTGCTAACCACCCATAATATCCTAGCAACCACCTCAACCGCAACCTAGCAACCGCCTCAACCACCCAAAAGACCATAGCAACCACTGAAAATATCCTAGCAACCACCCAGAACACCATAGCAACCGCCTAGCAACCACCCAAAATACCTTAGCAACCACCTAGAAACACCATAGCAACCACCCAGAACAGCCTAGCAACCGCCTAGCAACACCCTAGCAACCACTCAAAATATCTTAGCAACCGCCTAGCAACACCATAGCAACCATCCAGAACACCCTAGTAACCACCCATAACATCCTAGCAACCACCCAGAACACCCTAGCAACCACCCAAAATACCCTAGCAACCGCCTCAACCACCCAAAAGACCATAGCAACCACTGAAAATATCCTAGCAACCACCCAGAACTCCACTGCAACCGCTTAGCAACCACCAAGAATACATTAGCAACCGCCTAGCAACACCATAGCAACCACCCAGAACAGCCTAGCAACCGCCTATATACACCCTAGCAACCACTGAAAATATCCTACCAACCACCCAGAACATCATTGCAACCGCCTAGCAACCACCAAGAATACATTAGCAACCGCCTAGCAACACCATAGCAACCACCCAGAACAGCCTAGCAACCGCCTATAAACACCCTAGCAACCACTGAAAATATCCTAGCAACCACCCAGAACACCATTGCAACCGCCTAGCAACCACCAAGAACACCCTAGCAACCACCTAGCAACCACCCAAAAGACCCTGCTAACCACCCATAATATCTTAGCAACCACCCAGATCACACTAGCAACCGCCTCAACAACCCAAAAGACAATAGCAACCACTGAAAATATCCTAGCAACCACCCAGAACACCATAGCAACCGCCTAGCAACACCTTAGCAACCACCCAGAACAGCCTAGCAACCACCTAGCAACCACCCAAAAGACCCTAGCAACCACCCAAAAGACCCTAGCAACCGCCTTGCAACCACCCAGAGTACCTTAGCAACCGCCTAGCAACACCATAGCAACAACCCAGAACACCCTAGCAACACCCTAGCGACCGCCCAAAATGCCTTAGCAACTGCCTAGCAACAACATAGCAACCACCCAGAACACCCAGGCAACCATCCTAGAAACCACCCAGAATACCCTAGCAACCGCCTAGCAACACCATAACGACCACCCATAACATCCTAGCAACTGCCTAGCAAAAAACATTCTGGTCCAAACTTTCTCAAGCCAACTTAAAGTTTGTCTCGACGAACTTTCGCATCTAATTATTATTACTATTATCATCTTAATAATTATATTATTATTTCTGGTCAAAGGTTCCCTAAAAAGTTTTTAAACTATGTAAAATTATAGACTCCATCTGATGATAAATATGTCTAACCTCTCCAAGTCAAAATTTTCTAGTGACGGGTCACATCTAAATTTTTTAAATGGCCCAAGTGCGATTCTTGTTGCAATAGTCTGTTAACATTGGCTCAATGAGAAATACGTCAGACTAATTGAATTTCTTTTAGTGTAACACAAGAAGGAGTCCACTAGTATATATAAAAAGGTCAAGTTTCGAGTACTCCTTGGCCAGAAAAAAATTCAGTATGTCAAAAATGGACTTTTGTCAGGATGGAATAACATCTTTAAGGACTCTTTGGCCAGAAATATGTTCAGTACGTCAAAAGCGTACCATTGTAATAACATTATGTGCTTTGCACAAAACGATCCAACGTTGAGCATAATTAAAGAAACATAGGCTATGCCTATGCACTTCTTGCATTGCATTGCACTAACGATCTAACGTTGTGCACTTGAAGCATAACATACAGGTTATGCACTTTTTACATTGCATTAAATTGCACACCAGAACTAGCTCATTCCCATGTTCAAAGAAGAGATAAAGTGTGCTGTTGCATTGCATTGCACTAACGATCTAAAGTTGTGCACTGAAGAATAACATGTTATGCACTTTTTACAATGCATTAAATTGCACACCAGAACTAAATCATTCCAATGTTGATTAAAGACATAATGTGTGTTGTTGCATTGCATTGCACTAACGATCTGACGTTGTTTACTGAAGAGTAACATATAGGTTATGCACTTCTTACATTGCATTGCATTGCACACCGGAACAAACTCATTCCCATGTTGATTAAAGACATAATGTGTGTTGTTGCATTGCACTGAAGAATAACATACAGGTTATGCACTTTTTGCATTGCATTGCACAGCAGATCAAAATTCCCATGTTCATTAAAGAGATAACGTGTGTTGTTGCATTGCACTGCACTGCATTGGATTGCATTGCATTGCATTGCATTGCATTGCATTGCATTGGATTGCATAGCATTGCATTGCATTGCATTGCATTGCATTGCATTACTTTTGCACTGCATTGCATTTCATTGCACTAACGATCTAACGTTGTGCACTGAAGAATAACATATAGGTTATGCACTTTTTGCATTGCATTGCACACCAGATCTAAATTCCCATGTTCATTAAAGAGATAACGTGTGTTGTTGCATTGCACTGCATAGGTCATGCACTTTTTGCATTGCATTGGATTGCATTGAATTGAATTGCATTGCATTGCATTGCATTGCATTGCATTGCATTGCATTGCATTGCATTATATTGCATTGCATTGCATTGCATTGCATTGCATTGCATTGCATTGCATTGCATTGCAATTGCATTGCATTGCATTGCATTACATTGCTTTTGCACTGCATTTTATTGCATTGCATTAACGATCTAACGTTAATGATCTAACACACGTTATCTCTTTAATGAACATGGGAATTTTGATCTGGTGTGCAATGCAATGCAAAAAGTGCATAACCTATATGTTATTCTTCAGTGCACAACGTTAGATCGTTAGTGCAATGAAATGCAATGCAGTGCAAAAGCAATGCAATGCAATGCAATGCAATGCAATGCAATGCAATGCAATGCAATGCAATGCAATGCAATGCAATGCAATCCAATGCAATGCAATGCAATGCAATGCAATGCAATGCAATGCAATGCAATCCAATGCAATGCAATGCAATCCAATGCAGTGCAGTGCAATGCAACAACACACGTTATCTCTTTAATGAACATGGGAATTTTGATCTGGTGTGCAATGCAATGCAAAAAGTGCACTGAAGAATAACATATGCACTTTTCACATTGCATTGCACACCAGAACTAACTCATTCCCGTGTTCATTAGATAACGTGTGTTGTTGCATTACATTGAACAAACGATCTAACGTTGTGCACTGAAGAATAAAACATATTGGTTATGCTTTTTTCGCATTGCATTGCACACCAGTACAAAATCAATGCAATGTTCATTAAATAGATGATATGTGTGTGGTTGCATTGTGTTGCATTGCACTAACGATCTAGCGTTGTGCATTGAAGAATACCAGGCTATGCACTTCCTGCATTGCATTGCACACCATAACTAAATCATTCCAATGTTCAAGACATAACGTGTGTTGTTGCATTGCATTGCATTGCATTGCATTGCACTAACGGTCTAACGTTGTGAACTGAAAAATAACACATGTACTTTTCTCATTGCATTGCATTGCATTGCATTGCATTGCATTGCATTGCATTGCATGGCATTGCATTGCATTGCATTGCATTGCATGGCATTGCACTGCACTAACGATCTGACGTTGTGCAGTGAATAACAATATGCACTTTTCGCATTGCATTGCAATGCACACCAGAACTAACTCATTCCCATGTTGATTTAAGACATAACGTGTGTTGTTGCATTGCATTGCATTTGATTGCATTGCAATACATTGCATTGCATTGCATTGCATTTGATTGCATTGCATTGCATTGCATTGCATTGCATTGCATTGCATTGCATTGCATTGCTTTTGCACTGCATTGCATTTCATTGCACTAACGATCTAACGTTGTGCACTGAAGAATAACATATATTTTATGCACTTTTCGCATTGCATTGTATTGCACACCAGAACAAAATAAATCCCATGTTCATTATAGAGCACTGAAGAATAATTATGTGCACTGAAGAATAACGTGTGTTGTTGCATTGCATTGCATGCACAAACGATCTAACTTTGTGCACTGAAGAATTTCGCATTGCATTGCATTGTACACCAGAACTAACTCATTGCCATGTTCATTAAATAGAAATCTCTCTATGTATTTAATCAACATGGGAATGAGTTAGTTCTGGTGTGCAATGCAATACAAAAAGTACATAACCTATATGTTGTTCTTCAGTGCACAACGTTAGATCGTTAGTGCAATGAAATGCAATGCAGTGCAAAGCAATGCATTGCAATGTAATGCAATGCGAAAAGTGCATATTGTTATTCAGTGCACAACGTCACATCGTTAGTGCAATGCAATGCAACACAGTGCAAATCAATACAATGCAATGCAATGCAACAACACACGTTATGTCTTTAATCAACATGGGAATGAGTTAGTTCTGGTGTGCAATTTAATGCAATGTAAAAAGTGCATAACCTGTATGTTATTCTTCATTGCACAACGTTAGATCGTTTGTGCAATGCATTGCAAGAAGTGCATAGCCTATGTTTTTTTAATGATGCTCAACGTTAGATCGTTTGTGCAAAGCACATAATGTTATAACAATGCATAGGTACGGTTTTGACCTACTGAACATATTTCTGGCCAAAGAGTCCTTAAAGATGTTATTTCATCCTGACAAAAGTCCATTTTTGACATACTGACATTTTTTCTGGCCAAGGAGTACTCGAAACTTGACCTTTCTATATTACTAGTGGACTCTTTCTTATGTTACACTGTAAAAAAAAAATTACATCCCCAAGTCAAAAATTTCTAGTGACTGGTCACATTCAATTAGTCTGACGTATTATTTCTCATTGAGCCAATGTTAACAGACTATTGCAACAAGAATTGCACTTGGGCCAATTTAAAAATTTAGATGTGACCAGTCACATTTTTGACTTGGTTAGACATATTTATCATCAGATGGAGTCTATAATTTAACATAGTTTAAAAACTTTTGAGAAACCTTTGACCAGAAATAATAATAGAATTATTAAGATAATAATAGTAATAATAACTAGATGCAAATGTTCGTCGAGACAAACTTTAAGTTGGCTTGAGAAAGTTTGGACCAGAATGTTTTTTGCTAGGCAGTTGCTAGGATGTTATGGGTGGTCGTTATGGTGTTGCTAGGCGGTTGCTAGGGTATTCTGGGTGGTTTCTATGGTGTTGCTAAGCGGTTGCTAGGGTATTCTGGGTGGTTGCTAGGATGTTCTGGGTGGTTGCTATGTTGTTGCTAGGCAGTTGCTTAGGTATTTTGGGTGGTTGCTAGGGTGTTGCTAGGCGGTTGCTAAGGTATTTTGGGTGGTTGCTAGGGTGTTGCTAGGCGGTTGCTAGGGTATTCTGGGCGGTTGCTATGGTGTTGCTAGGCTGTTGCTAAGGTATTCTGGGTGGTTGCTGGGCGGTTGCTATGGTGTTGCTAGGATATTTTCAGTGGTTGCTATGGTCTTTTGGGTGGTTGCTAGGCGGTTGCTAGGGTATTTTGGGTGGTTGTTAGGATGTTCTGGATGGTTGCTAGGATGTTATGGTTGATTACTAGGGTGTTCTGGGTGGTTGCTAGGTGGTTGCTAGGGTCTTCTGGGGGGTTGCTATGGTGTTACTAGGCGGTTGCTAGGGTGTTCTTGGTGGTTGCTAGGCGGTTGCTAGGGTGTTCTGGGTGGTTGGCTATGGTGTTATGCATGGTTACTAGGGGGTTTTGGGTGGTTGCTAGGCGGTTGCTAGGGTGTTGCTAAGATATTTTGGGCGGTTGCTAGGGTTTTGCTAGCGGTTGCTGAGGTATTTTGGGTGGTTGCTAGGGTGTTGCTATGGTGTTGCTAGGCGGTTGCTAAGATATTTTGGGTGGTTGCTAGGGTGTTGCTAGGCGGTTGCTAGGCTGTTCTGGGTGGTTGCTATGGTGTTGCTAGGTTGTTGCTATGGACTTTTGGGTGGTTGCTAGGCGGTTGCTAGGGTATTTTGGGTGGTTGTTAGGGTGTTCTGGGTGGTTGCTAGGATGTTATGGTTGATTACTAGGGTGTTCTGGGTGGTTGCAAGGCGGTTGCTAGGGTCTTCTGGGTGGTTGGCTATGGTGTTATGGATGGTTAATAGGGTGTTTTGGGTGGTTGCTAGGGTGTTGCTAGATGGTTGCTAGGGTGTTCTGGGTGGTTGCTATGGTGTTGCTAGGCGGTTGCTAGGGTGTTCTGGGTGGTTGCTAGGCGGTTGCTAGGGTGTTCTGGGTGGTTGGCTATGGTGTTATGGATGGTTACTAGGGTGTTTTGGGTGGTTGCTAGGCGGTTGCTAGGGTGTTGCTAGGTGGTTGCTGAGGTATTTTGGGTGGTTGCTAGGGTGTTGCTATGGTGTTGCTAGGGTATTCTGGGTGGTTGCTTAGGTGTTGCTAGGCGTTGCTAAGGTATTCTGGATGGTTGCTAGGGTATTTTGAGTGGTTGCTGGGGTCTTTTGGGTGGTTTCTAGGTGGTTGCTAGGCGGTTGCTAAGGTATTCTGGGTGGTTGCCAGGCGGTTGCTAAGATATTTTGGGTGGTTGCTAGGGTGTTGCTAGGTGGTTGCTAGGGTATTCTGGGTGGTTGCTAGGCGGTTGCTATGTTGTTCTGGGTGGTTGCTAGGATATTTTCAGTGGTTGCTATGGTCTTTTGGGTGGTTGATATATCTATCTACTTCAAACTATTTTAAACTTCAAACTACTTTAAACTTTAAGATAATTTAAACTTCAAACTACTAAATTTACTTCATTTTAACTTATAAACTGTAACGCAAATAAACTCTGTAAGTGTTATCGAGTTAGTGTGTGTGTGTGTGTGTGTGTGTGTGTGTGTGTGTGTGTGTGTGTGTGTGTGTGTGTATATGTATGTGAGTTAATGTGTGTGTGTGTGTGTGTGTGTGTGTGTGTGTGTGTGTGTGTGTGTGTGTGTGTGTGTAACCGCCTAGAACACAATAGCAATCACTGAGAACACCCTAGCAACCGCCTAGCAACCACCCAGAACACCCTAGCAACCACCCAAAATACCTTTGCAACCACCTAGCAACCACCCAGGACACCATAGCAACCACCCAGAACACCCTAGCAACCACCCAGAATAACTTAGAACACCCTAGCAACACCATATCAACCACTCAGAACACCATAGCAACTGCCTAACAACCACCCATAACACCCTAACAACCACCTATAATACCTTAGAACACCCTAGCAACACCATAGCAACCACTCAGAACACCGTAGCAACTGCCTAACAACCACCCAGAATACCCTAGCAACCACCCAGAACACCCTAGCAACCACCTAAAATGCCCTAACAACCACCCAAAATACCCTAGCAACCGCCTCAACCACCCAGAAGACCATAGCAACCGCCTAGCAACCACCCAAAATACCTTAGCAACCGCCTAGCAACACCCTAGCAACCACCCAAATGACCTTAGCAACCGCCTAGCAACACCATAGTAACCACCCAAAATACCTTAGCAACCGCCTAGCAACAGCCTAGCAACCACCCAAATTACCTTAGCAACCGCCTAGCAACACCATAGTAACCACCCAGAACACTCTAGCAACCGCCTAGCAACCACCCAAAATACCCTAGCAACAGCCTTGCAACCACCCAAAAGACCCTAGCAACCACCCAAAATGCCCTAGCAACCGCCTAGCAACCACCCAAAATACCCTAGCAACCGCTTAGCAACCAACCAAAAGACCTTAGCAACCACCCAAAACAGCCTAGCAACACCATAGCAACCACCCCAAATACCTTAGCTACCACCTAGCAACACCCTGGCAACCACCCAAATTACCTTAGCAACCGCCTAGCAACACCATAGTAACCACCCAGAACACCCCAGCAACCGCCTAGCAACCACCCAAAATATCCTAGCAACCGCCTAGCAACCACCCAAAAGACCCTAGCAACCACCAGAAATATCCTAGCAACCGCCTAGCAACCACCCAGAATATCCTAGCAACCACCCAAAACAGCCTAGCAACCACCCAGAACACCCTAGCAACCGCCTAGCAACCACCCATAATACCCTAGCAACCACATAGCAACCACCTAGAACAACCTAGCAACCACCCAAAAGACCCTAGCAACCACCCAGGACACCCTAGCAACCACCTAGCAACCACCCAGAACACCATAGCAACCACCCATAACATCCTAGCAACCGCCTAGCAAAAAACTTTCTGCTCCAAACTTTCTCAAGCCAACTTAAAGTTTGTCTCGACGAACTTTCCCATCTATTTATTCTTCTTCTTCTGAGACAAAAATTTAGAGCTTTAACTCTACATACTCCAAACTCGGCTAAGACCTTCAGACTATTCTGACTCTGTATGCTATATCTTTTCTAACTGATCGGACTTACGGTTTTACTAAAAATGACGATCAAAACTCGGAAAAACTCCCATTGACTTAACATTGTGGAATATTTTCATTTTCAAACTGACCAACCGACAAAAATTCAAATCTAAACACCTTGAAGACTAAACCAAACTGCCGTTCTATACTATATGAGCCATTGAGACTCATTTAAACTAATAAACTCATCTATCTACATCAAAATAAATTAAACTTCAAACTAAATTAAACTTCAAACTAAATTAAACTTTAAACTTCAAACTAAATTTAAACTTTAAACTAATTTAAACTTCAAACTACTAAATTTACTTCATTTAAACTTATAAACTCTAAACTCATACACTCATAAACTAATTAACTTATAAACTCATGAATTCATAGACTTATGAACTCTTAAACTCATAAATGTATAAACTCTGAACTCTTAAACTCATTTAAACTTATAAACTGTAAACTCATTTAAACTTATAAACTCTAAACTCAAAAACTCGTACACTTATAAACTCATCAATTGTTACACTTATAAACTCTAAACTCATAAACTCTGAGTGTGTGAGCGAGTTAGTGTGTGTGTGTGTGTGTGTGTGTGTGTGTGTGTGTGTGTGTGTGTGTGTGTGTGTGTCTGTCTGTCTAGCATTCTATGTAAATCTATCTAAATCTATCGTCTATCTATCTATCTATCTATCTATCTATCTATCTATCTAATCATAAACTTCAAACGACTTTAAACTACTTTAAACTTCAAACCACTTTAAATTTCTTAAGTTTAAAGCTCCCAGCTCCAAAGCAGCGCCATAGCAACCAAACCGTTTTGCAAGACCTATATCTCTGTATCCGAACATCTTATAGAGATGAGGTTTGGCTCTTTTGACTCATGCTAGCAAACAGCATGCTACACATGCTAGCAGTGCATAGCTACATGCTACAGTTTTTCTCAGTCGCTTTGGTGCATTTCTCACATCACTATTTACATTTGCACAACAGTTAGTTCAACCTCCACAACATTTAGTCATTTGTGCTCATCATAGTAGCAGTTTCTCATTCCTTCCAACAAATTGCAGATGCTTTTGGACATGTATCAATTGCTTTCATACAACTCTCTGCTGTTTTATAACATTATCATTTGCTTATGTCATGTCAGTCAAAATTAACTATACTTGTGAATGCTGAATAGTCATTCCATATAAAACTAATAGTCCTCATTTCATTGCTTGAGTCATTACATACAAAAATGTTGAACTAGTTGTCAAAATCTGTCAAGAAAAAAAAAAAAAAATTAAATCTTTTTTTTTCTTTTCTGAAAATGTCTCCTAAATTGAAAAATTTCTCTCAGGTGAATTTCAGCTTTCAGCATAGACAGAGAGGAACGTCTGGATACAGTACTATGTATGTTGTATGTTCAGTTCCAATATGTGCTGCAGTATTGTTTACAGTTGTGCTCAGCTCTACCCAAAGGGAGTTTATGTTTGTTGTAAATAAGGGTGTATTTTTTCTTTTGCACAATGCTATGAACAAATTAGAATTGCAAAGAGCATATGCAGTAAAAATGTGAAACATACATATTCAGTGTCTTGTACTCAGTTACCTCACTAAATACAGTAATGTGTAACTTTACTGTATTTTTCAAATGGCTGTGCAAATAGTATATAGTGCTGTCTTGAGCATTTTCAGGTAGTGTCACCAAGATCTGACTTTTTTGCATTGGAAAACATTTACAGAGTAAACTGTCATAATGAAAACATGACGAAGCCATTTGACTATCTTGTTCATAAACAATGGTGTCAGGACTTTTCATCTTGATGACACTGACACTTTCATTGACATGAATACTTGCTTTTGAGGAATGAACTATCCATTTTGAGCAAGTGACACGCTTTTGCAGGTTATCAACTATGTTTTGCAGTTTGTACTAATTGTTTTGAGAACTGCATTAACTGTTGTGCAAATGTAAATAGTGATGTGAGAAATGCACCAAAGCGACTGAGAAAAACTGTAATAGTGATTAGTTAAGTGTTAAATCATGCTCAGAACTCTATAAAAACTCCATAGTAACCATCTGTGAAAACTACAAACCACCTAGTAACACCATATCAACCGCCCTGAATACCTTAGCAACCGCATAGCAAACACCCAAAATACCATAACAACCACCCAGAACACCCTAGCAACCACCTAGCAACCACCCAAAATACCTAAGCAACCGCCTAGCAACACCATAACAACCACCCAGAACACCCTAGCAACCGCCAAGCAACCACCCAAAACACCCTAGCAACCGCCTAGCAACCACCTAGCAACACCCTAGCAACCACCCAAAACACCCTAGCAACACCCTAGCAACACCCTAGCAACCACCCAAAATATCTTAGCAACCGCCTAGCAACACCATAGCAACCACCCAGAACACCCTAGTAACCATCCATAACACCATAGCAACCACCCAGAACACCCTAGCAACCACCCAAAAGACCCTAGCAACCACCTAGCAACCACCAAAAATATCCTCACCTAGCAACCATCCAGAACACCCTAGTAACCACCCATAAAACCCTAGCAACCGCCTCAACCACCCAAAAGACCATAGCAACCACTTAAAATATCCCAGCAACCACCCAGAACTCCATTGCAAACGCCTAGCAACCACCAAGAATACATTAGCAACCGCCTAGCAACACCATAGCAACCACCCAGAACAGCCTAGCAACCGCCTATAAACACCCTAGCAACCACTGAAAATATCCTACCAACCACCCAGAACTCCATTGCAACCGCCTAGCAACCACCAAGAATACATTAGGAACCGCCTAGCAACACCATAGCAACCACCCAGAACAGCCTAGCAACCGCCTATAAACACCCTAGCAACCACTGAAAATATCCTACCAACCACCCAGAACACCATTGCAACCGCCTGGCAACCACCAAGAATACATTAGCAACCGCCTAGCAACACCATAGCAACCACCCAGAACAGCCTAGCAACCGCCTATAAACACCCTAGCAATCACTGAAAATATCCTAGCAACCACCCAGAACACCATTGCAACCGCCTAGCAACCACCAAGAACACCCTAGCAACCACCTAGCAACCACCCAGAACACCCTAGCAACCGCCTATAAAAACCCTAGCAACCACTGAAAATATCCTAGCAACCACCCGGAACACCATTGCAACCGCCTAGCAACCACCAAGAACACCCTAGCAACCACCTAGCAACCACCCAAAAGACCCTGCTAACCACCCATAATATCCTAGCAACCACCCAGATCACACTAGCAACCGCCTCAACAACCCAAAAGACAATAGCAACCACTGAAAATATCCTAGCAACCACCCAGAACACCATAGCAACCGCCTAGCAACCACCCAGAATACCTTAGCAACCACCTAGCAACACCATAGCAACCACCTAGAACAGCCTAGCAACCACCTAGCAACCACCCAAAAGACCCTAGCAACCACCCAAAAGACCCTAGCAACCGCCTAGCAACCACCAAGAACACCCTAGCAACCACCTAGCAACCACCCAAAAGACCCTGCTAACCACCCATAATATCCTAGCAACCACCTCAACCGCAACCTAGCAACCGCCTCAACCACCCAAAAGACCATAGCAACCACTGAAAATATCCTAGCAACCACCCAGAACACCATAGCAACCGCCTAGCAACCACCCAAAATACCTTAGCAACCACCTAGAAACACCATAGCAACCACCCAGAACAGCCTAGCAACCGCCTAGCAACACCCTAGCAACCACCCAAAATATCTTAGCAACCGCCTAGCAACACCATAGCAACCATCCAGAACACCCTAGTAACCACCCATAACATCCTAGCAACCACCCAGAACACCCTAGCAACCACCCAAAATACCCTAGCAACCGCCTCAACCACCCAAAAGACCATAGCAACCACTGAAAATATCCTAGCAACCACCCAGAACTCCACTGCAACCGCTTAGCAACCACCAAGAATACATTAGCAACCGCCTAGCAACACCATAGCAACCACCCAGAACAGCCTAGCAACCGCCTATATACACCCTAGCAACCACTGAAAATATCCTACCAACCACCCAGAACACCATTGCAACCGCCTAGCAACCACCAAGAATACATTAGCAACCGCCTAGCAACACCATAGCAACCACCCAGAACAGCCTAGCAACCGCCTATAAACACCCTAGCAACCACTGAAAATATCCTAGCAACCACCCAGAACACCATTGCAACCGCCTAGCAACCACCAAGAACACCCTAGCAACCACCTAGCAACCACCCAAAAGACCCTGCTAACCACCCATAATATCTTAGCAACCACCCAGATCACACTAGCAACCGCCTCAACAACCCAAAAGACAATAGCAACCACTGAAAATATCCTAGCAACCACCCAGAACACCATAGCAACCGCCTAGCAACACCTTAGCAACCACCCAGAACAGCCTAGCAACCACCTAGCAACCACCCAAAAGACCCTAGCAACCACCCAAAAGACCCTAGCAACCGCCTTGCAACCACCCAGAGTACCTTAGCAACCGCCTAGCAACACCATAGCAACAACCCAGAACACCCTAGCAACACCCTAGCGACCGCCCAAAATGCCTTAGCAACTGCCTAGCAACAACATAGCAACCACCCAGAACACCCAGGCAACCATCCTAGAAACCACCCAGAATACCCTAGCAACCGCCTAGCAACACCATAACGACCACCCATAACATCCTAGCAACTGCCTAGCAAAAAACATTCTGGTCCAAACTTTCTCAAGCCAACTTAAAGTTTGTCTCGACGAACTTTCGCATCTAATTATTATTACTATTATTATCTTAATAATTATATTATTATTTCTGGTCAAAGGTTCCCTAAAAAGTTTTTAAACTATGTAAAATTATAGACTCCATCTGATGATAAATATGTCTAACCTCTCCAAGTCAAAATTTTCTAGTGACGGGTCACATCTAAATTTTTTAAATGGCCCAAGTGCGATTCTTGTTGCAATAGTCTGTTAACATTGGCTCAATGAGAAATACGTCAGACTAATTGAATTTCTTTTAGTGTAACACAAGAAGGAGTCCACTAGTATATATAAAAAGGTCAAGTTTCGAGTACTCCTTGGCCAGAAAAAAATTCAGTATGTCAAAAATGGACTTTTGTCAGGATGGAATAACATCTTTAAGGACTCTTTGGCCAGAAATATGTTCAGTACGTCAAAAGCGTACCATTGTAATAACATTATGTGCTTTGCACAAAACGATCCAACGTTGAGCATAATTAAAGAAACATAGGCTATGCCTATGCACTTCTTGCATTGCATTGCACTAACGATCTAACGTTGTGCACTTGAAGCATAACATACAGGTTATGCACTTTTTACATTGCATTAAATTGCACACCAGAACTAGCTCATTCCCATGTTCAAAGAAGAGATAAAGTGTGCTGTTGCATTGCATTGCACTAACGATCTAAAGTTGTGCACTGAAGAATAACATGTTATGCACTTTTTACAATGCATTAAATTGCACACCAGAACTAAATCATTCCAATGTTGATTAAAGACATAATGTGTGTTGTTGCATTGCATTGCACTAACGATCTGACGTTGTTTACTGAAGAGTAACATATAGGTTATGCACTTCTTACATTGCATTGCATTGCACACCGGAACAAACTCATTCCCATGTTGATTAAAGACATAATGTGTGTTGTTGCATTGCACTGAAGAATAACATACAGGTTATGCACTTTTTGCATTGCATTGCACAGCAGATCAAAATTCCCATGTTCATTAAAGAGATAACGTGTGTTGTTGCATTGCACTGCACTGCATTGGATTGCATTGCATTGCATTGCATTGCATTGCATTGCATTGCATTGCATTGCATTGCATTGCATTGCATTGCATTGCATTGCATTGCATTGGATTGCATACATTGCATTGCATTGCATTGCATTGCATTGCATTGCATTACTTTTGCACTGCATTGCATTTCATTGCACTAACGATCTAACGTTGTGCACTGAAGAATAACATATAGGTTATGCACTTTTTGCATTGCATTGCACACCAGATCTAAATTCCCATGTTCATTAAAGAGATAACGTGTGTTGTTGCATTGCACTGCATAGGTCATGCACTTTTTGCATTGCATTGGATTGCATTGAATTGAATTGCATTGCATTGCATTGCATTGCATTGCATTGCATTGCATTGCATTGCATTGCATTATATTGCATTGCATTGCATTGCATTGCATTGCATTGCATTGCATTGCATTGCATTGCAATTGCATTGCATTGCATTGCATTACATTGCTTTTGCACTGCATTTTATTGCATTGCATTAACGATCTAACGTTAATGATCTAACACACGTTATCTCTTTAATGAACATGGGAATTTTGATCTGGTGTGCAATGCAATGCAAAAAGTGCATAACCTATATGTTATTCTTCAGTGCACAACGTTAGATCGTTAGTGCAATGAAATGCAATGCAGTGCAAAAGCAATGCAATGCAATGCAATGCAATGCAATGCAATGCAATGCAATGCAATGCAATGCAATGCAATGCAATCCAATGCAATGCAATGCAATGCAATGCAATGCAATGCAATGCAATGCAATGCAATGCAATCCAATGCAATGCAATGCAATGCAATCCAATGCAGTGCAGTGCAATGCAACAACACACGTTATCTCTTTAATGAACATGGGAATTTTGATCTGGTGTGCAATGCAATGCAAAAAGTGCACTGAAGAATAACATATGCACTTTTCACATTGCATTGCACACCAGAACTAACTCATTCCCGTGTTCATTAGATAACGTGTGTTGTTGCATTACATTGAACAAACGATCTAACGTTGTGCACTGAAGAATAAAACATATTGGTTATGCTTTTTTCGCATTGCATTGCACACCAGTACAAAATCAATGCAATGTTCATTAAATAGATGATATGTGTGTGGTTGCATTGTGTTGCATTGCACTAACGATCTAGCGTTGTGCATTGAAGAATACCAGGCTATGCACTTCCTGCATTGCATTGCACACCATAACTAAATCATTCCAATGTTCAAGACATAACGTGTGTTGTTGCATTGCATTGCATTGCATTGCATTGCACTAACGGTCTAACGTTGTGAACTGAAAAATAACACATGTACTTTTCTCATTGCATTGCATTGCATTGCATTGCATTGCATTGCATTGCATGGCATTGCATTGCATTGCATTGCATGGCATTGCACTGCACTAACGATCTGACGTTGTGCAGTGAATAACAATATGCACTTTTCGCATTGCATTGCAATGCACACCAGATCTAACTCATTCCCATGTTGATTTAAGACATAACGTGTGTTGTTGCATTGCATTGCATTTGATTGCATTGCAATACATTGCATTGCATTGCATTGCATTGCTTTTGCACTGCATTGCATTTCATTGCACT
Source organism: Leuciscus leuciscus (assembly GCF_965113295.1). Lineage (NCBI taxonomy): Eukaryota > Metazoa > Chordata > Actinopteri > Cypriniformes > Leuciscidae > Leuciscus > Leuciscus leuciscus. The sequence continues at coordinate 27,674,937 of NC_138746.1, forward strand.
AACGATCTAACGTTGTGCACTGAAGAATAACATATATTTTATGCACTTTTCGCATTGCATTGTATTGCACACCAGAACAAAATAAATCCCATGTTCATTATAGAGCACTGAAGAATAATTATGTGCACTGAAGAATAACGTGTGTTGTTGCATTGCATTGCATGCACAAACGATCTAACTTTGTGCACTGAAGAATTTCGCATTGCATTGCATTGTACACCAGAACTAACTCATTGCCATGTTCATTAAATAGAAATCTCTCTATGTCTTTAATCAACATGGGAATGAGTTAGTTCTGGTGTGCAATGCAATACAAAAAGTACATAATCTATATGTTGTTCTTCAGTGCACAACGTTAGATCGTTAGTGCAATGAAATGCAATGCAGTGCAAAGCAATGCATTGCAATGTAATGCAATGCGAAAAGTGCATATTGTTATTCAGTGCACAACGTCACATCGTTAGTGCAATGCAATGCAACACAGTGCAAATCAATACAATGCAATGCAATGCAACAACACACGTTATGTCTTTAATCAACATGGGAATGAGTTAGTTCTGGTGTGCAATTTAATGCAATGTAAAAAGTGCATAACCTGTATGTTATTCTTCATTGCACAACGTTAGATCGTTTGTGCAATGCATTGCAAGAAGTGCATAGCCTATGTTTTTTTAATGATGCTCAACGTTAGATCGTTTGTGCAAAGCACATAATGTTATAACAATGCATAGGTACGGTTTTGACCTACTGAACATATTTCTGGCCAAAGAGTCCTTAAAGATGTTATTTCATCCTGACAAAAGTCCATTTTTGACATACTGACATTTTTTCTGGCCAAGGAGTACTCGAAACTTGACCTTTCTATATTACTAGTGGACTCTTTCTTATGTTACACTGTAAAAAAAAAATTACATCCCCAAGTCAAAAATTTCTAGTGACTGGTCACATTCAATTAGTCTGACGTATTATTTCTCATTGAGCCAATGTTAACAGACTATTGCAACAAGAATTGCACTTGGGCCAATTTAAAAATTTAGATGTGACCAGTCACATTTTTGACTTGGTTAGACATATTTATCATCAGATGGAGTCTATAATTTAACATAGTTTAAAAACTTTTGAGAAACCTTTGACCAGAAATAATAATAGAATTATTAAGATAATAATAGTAATAATAACTAGATGCAAATGTTCGTCGAGACAAACTTTAAGTTGGCTTGAGAAAGTTTGGACCAGAATGTTTTTTGCTAGGCAGTTGCTATGATGTTATGGGTGGTCGTTATGGTGTTGCTAGGCGGTTGCTAGGGTATTCTGGGTGGTTTCTATGGTGTTGCTAAGCGGTTGCTAGGGTATTCTGGGTGGTTGCTAGGATGTTCTGGGTGGTTGCTATGTTGTTGCTAGGCAGTTGCTTAGGTATTTTGGGTGGTTGCTAGGGTGTTGCTAGGCGGTTGCTAAGGTATTTTGGGTGGTTGCTAGGGTGTTGCTAGGCGGTTGCTAGGGTATTCTGGGCGGTTGCTATGGTGTTGCTAGGCGGTTGCTAAGGTATTCTGGGTGGTTGTAAAGCGGTTGCTAGGGTATTTTGGGTGGTTGCTAGGGTCTTTTGGGTGGTTGCTAGGGTGTTTCTAGGCGGTTGCTAGGCTGTTCTGGGTGGTTGCTATGGTGTTGCTAGGCGGTTGCTAAGGTATTCTGGGTGGTTGCTGGGCGGTTGCTATGGTGTTGCTAGGATATTTTCAGTGGTTGCTATGGTCTTTTGGGTGGTTGCTAGGCGGTTGCTAGGGTATTTTGGGTGGTTGTTAGGATGTTCTGGATGGTTGCTAGGATGTTATGGTTGATTACTAGGGTGTTCTGGGTGGTTGCTAGGCGGTTGCTAGGGTCTTCTGGGGGGTTGCTATGGTGTTACTAGGCGGTTGCTAGGGTGTTCTTGGTGGTTGCTAGGCGGTTGCTAGGGTGTTCTGGGTGGTTGGCTATGGTGTTATGCATGGTTACTAGGGGGTTTTGGGTGGTTGCTAGGCGGTTGCTAGGGTGTTGCTAAGATATTTTGGGCGGTTGCTAGGGTTTTGCTAGCGGTTGCTGAGGTATTTTGGGTGGTTGCTAGGGTGTTGCTATGGTGTTGCTAGGCGGTTGCTAAGATATTTTGGGTGGTTGCTAGGGTGTTGCTAGGCGGTTGCTAGGCTGTTCTGGGTGGTTGCTATGGTGTTGCTAGGTTGTTGCTATGGACTTTTGGGTGGTTGCTAGGCGGTTGCTAGGGTATTTTGGGTGGTTGTTAGGGTGTTCTGGGTGGTTGCTAGGATGTTATGGTTGATTACTAGGGTGTTCTGGGTGGTTGCAAGGCGGTTGCTAGGGTCTTCTGGGTGGTTGGCTATGGTGTTATGGATGGTTAATAGGGTGTTTTGGGTGGTTGCTAGGGTGTTGCTAGATGGTTGCTAGGGTGTTCTGGGTGGTTGCTATGGTGTTGCTAGGCGGTTGCTAGGGTGTTCTGGGTGGTTGCTAGGCGGTTGCTAGGGTGTTCTGGGTGGTTGGCTATGGTGTTATGGATGGTTACTAGGGTGTTTTGGGTGGTTGCTAGGCGGTTGCTAGGGTGTTGCTAGGTGGTTGCTGAGGTATTTTGGGTGGTTGCTAGGGTGTTGCTATGGTGTTGCTAGGGTATTCTGGGTGGTTGCTTAGGTGTTGCTAGGCGTTGCTAAGGTATTCTGGATGGTTGCTAGGGTATTTTGAGTGGTTGCTGGGGTCTTTTGGGTGGTTTCTAGGTGGTTGCTAGGCGGTTGCTAAGGTATTCTGGGTGGTTGCTAGGCGGTTGCTAAGATATTTTGGGTGGTTGCTAGGGTGTTGCTAGGTGGTTGCTAGGGTATTCTGGGTGGTTGCTAGGCGGTTGCTATGTTGTTCTGGGTGGTTGCTAGGATATTTTCAGTGGTTGCTATGGTCTTTTGGGTGGTTGATATATCTATCTACTTCAAACTATTTTAAACTTCAAACTACTTTAAACTTTAAGATAATTTAAACTTCAAACTACTAAATTTACTTCATTTTAACTTATAAACTGTAACGCAAATAAACTCTGTAAGTGTTATCGAGTTAGTGTGTGTGTGTGTGTGTGTGTGTGTGTGTGTGTATATGTATGTGAGTTAATGTGTGTGTGTGTGTGTGTGTGTGTGTGTGTGTGTGTGTGTGTGTGTGTGTAACCGCCTAGAACACAATAGCAATCACTGAGAACACCCTAGCAACCGCCTAGCAACCACCCAGAACACCCTAGCAACCACCCAAAATACCTTTGCAACCACCTAGCAACCACCCAGGACACCATAGCAACCACCCAGAACACCCTAGCAACCACCCAGAATAACTTAGAACACCCTAGCAACACCATATCAACCACTCAGAACACCATAGCAACTGCCTAACAACCACCCATAACACCCTAGCAACCACCTATAATACATTAGAACACCCTAGCAACACCATAGCAACCACTCAGAACACCGTAGCAACTGCCTAACAACCACCCAGAATACCCTAGCAACCACCCAGAACACCCTAGCAACCACCTAAAATGCCCTAACAACCACCCAAAATACCCTAGCAACCGCCTCAACCACCCAGAAGACCATAGCAACCGCCTAGCAACCACCCAAAATACCTTAGCAACCGCCTAGCAACACCCTAGCAACCACCCAAATGACCTTAGCAACCGCCTAGCAACACCATAGTAACCACCCAGAACACTCTAGCAACCGCCTAGCAACCACCCAAAATACCCTAGCAACAGCCTTGCAACCACCCAAAAGACCCTAGCAACCACCCAAAATGCCCTAGCAACCGCCTAGCAACCACCCAAAATACCCTAGCAACCGCTTAGCAACCAACCAAAAGACCTTAGCAACCACCCAAAACAGCCTAGCAACACCATAGCAACCACCCCAAATACCTTAGCTACCACCTAGCAACACCCTGGCAACCACCCAAATTACCTTAGCAACCGCCTAGCAACACCATAGTAACCACCCAGAACACCCCAGCAACCGCCTAGCAACCACCCAAAATATCCTAGCAACCGCCTAGCAACCACCCAAAAGACCCTAGCAACCACCAGAAATATCCTAGCAACCGCCTAGCAACCACCCAGAATATCCTAGCAACCACCCAAAACAGCCTAGCAACCACCCAGAACACCCTAGCAACCGCCTAGCAACCACCCATAATACCCTAGCAACCACATAGCAACCACCTAGAACAACCTAGCAACCACCCAAAAGACCCTAGCAACCACCCAGGACACCCTAGCAACCACCTAGCAACCACCCAGAACACCATAGCAACCACCCATAACATCCTAGCAACCGCCTAGCAAAAAACTTTCTGCTCCAAACTTTCTCAAGCCAACTTAAAGTTTGTCTCGACGAACTTTCCCATCTATTTATTCTTCTTCTTCTGAGACAAAAATTTAGAGCTTTAACTCTACATACTCCAAACTCGGCTAAGACCTTCAGACTATTCTGACTCTGTATGCTATATCTTTTCTAACTGATCGGACTTACGGTTTTACTAAAAATGACGATCAAAACTCGGAAAAACTCCCATTGACTTAACATTGTGGAATGTTTTCATTTTCAAACTGACCAACCGACAAAAATTCAAATCTAAACACCTTGAAGACTAAACCAAACTGCCGTTCTATACTATATGAGCCATTGAGACTCATTTAAACTAATAAACTCATCTATCTACATCAAAATAAATTAAACTTCAAACTAAATTAAACTTCAAACTAAATTAAACTTTAAACTTCAAACTAAATTTAAACTTTAAACTAATTTAAACTTCAAACTACTAAATTTACTTCATTTAAACTTATAAACTCTAAACTCATACACTCATAAACTAATTAACTTATAAACTCATGAATTCATAGACTTATGAACTCTTAAACTCATAAATGTATAAACTCTGAACTCTTAAACTCATTTAAACTTATAAACTGTAAACTCATTTAAACTTATAAACTCTAAACTCAAAAACTCGTACACTTATAAACTCATCAATTGTTACACTTATAAACTCTAAACTCATAAACTCTGAGTGTGTGAGCGAGTTAGTGTGTGTGTGTGTGTGTGTGTGTGTCTGTCTGTCTAGCATTCTATGTAAATCTATCTAAATCTATCATCTATCTATCTATCTATCTATCTATCTATCTATCTATCTATCTATCTATCTATCTATCTATCTATCTATCTATCTATCATCTATCTATCTATCTATCTATCTATCTAATCATAAACTTCAAACGACTTTAAACTACTTTAAACTTCAAACCACTTTAAATTTCTTAAGTTTAAAGCTCCCAGCTCCAAAGCAGCGCCATAGCAACCAAACCGTTTTGCAAGACCTATATCTCTGTATCCGAACATCTTATAGAGATGAGGTTTGGCTCTTTTGACTCATGCTAGCAAACAGCATGCTACACATGCTAGCAGTGCATAGCTACATGCTACAGTTTTTCTCAGTCGCTTTGGTGCATTTCTCACATCACTATTTACATTTGCACAACAGTTAGTTCAACCTCCACAACATTTAGTCATTTGTGCTCATCATAGTAGCAGTTTCTCATTCCTTCCAACAAATTGCAGATGCTTTTGGACATGTATCAATTGCTTTCATACAACTCTCTGCTGTTTTATAACATTATCATTTGCTTATGTCATGTCAGTCAAAATTAACTATACTTGTGAATGCTGAATAGTCATTCCATATAAAACTAATAGTCCTCATTTCATTGCTTGAGTCATTACATACAAAAATGTTGAACTAGTTGTCAAAATCTGTCAAAAAAAAAAATAAAAAATTAAATCTTTTTTTTTCTTTTCTGAAAATGTCTCCTAAATTGAAAAATTTCTCTCAGGTGAATTTCAGCTTTCAGCATAGACAGAGAGGAACGTCTGGATACAGTACTATGTATGTTGTATGTTCAGTTCCAATATGTGCTGCAGTATTGTTTACAGTTGTGCTCAGCTCTACCCAAAGGGAGTTTATGTTTGTTGTAAATAAGGGTGTATTTTTTCTTTTGCACAATGCTATGAACAAATTAGAATTGCAAAGAGCATATGCAGTAAAAATGTGAAACATACATATTCAGTGTCTTGTACTCAGTTACCTCACTAAATACAGTAATGTGTAACTTTACTGTATTTTTCAAATGGCTGTGCAAATAGTATATAGTGCTGTCTTGAGCATTTTCAGGTAGTGTCACCAAGATCTGACTTTTTTGCATTGGAAAACATTTACAGAGTAAACTGTCATAATGAAAACATGACGAAGCCATTTGACTATCTTGTTCATAAACAATGGTGTCAGGACTTTTCATCTTGATGACACTGACACTTTCATTGACATGAATACTTGCTTTTGAGGAATGAGCTATCCATTTTGAGCAAGTGACACGCTTTTGCAGGTTATCAACTATGTTTTGCAGTTTGTACTAATTGTTTTGAGAACTGCATTAACTGTTGTGCAAATGTAAATAGTGATGTGAGAAATGCACCAAAGCGACTGAGAAAAACTGTAATAGTGATTAGTTAAGTGTTAAATCATGCTCAGAACTCTATAAAAACTCCATAGTAACCATCTGTGAAAACTACAAACCACCTAGTAACACCATATCAACCGCCCTGAATACCTTAGCAACCGCATAGCAAACACCCAAAATACCATAACAACCACCCAGAACACCCTAGCAACCACCTAGCAACCACCCAAAATACCTAAGCAACCGCCTAGCAACACCATAACAACCACCCAGAACACCCTAGCAACCGCCAAGCAACCACCCAAAACACCCTAGCAACCGCCTAGCAACCACCTAGCAACACCCTAGCAACCACCCAAAACACCCTAGCAACACCCTAGCAACACCCTAGCAACCACCCAAAATATCTTAGCAACCGCCTAGCAACACCATAGCAACCACCCAGAACACCCTAGTAACCATCCATAACACCATAGCAACCACCCAGAACACCCTAGCAACCACCCAAAAGACCCTAGCAACCGCCTAGCAACCACCAAAAATATCCTCACCTAGCAACCATCCAGAACACCCTAGTAACCACCCATAAAACCCTAGCAACCGCCTCAACCACCCAAAAGACCATAGCAACCACTTAAAATATCCCAGCAACCACCCAGAACTCCATTGCAAACGCCTAGCAACCACCAAGAATACATTAGCAACCGCCTAGCAACACCATAGCAACCACCCAGAACAGCCTAGCAACCGCCTATAAACACCCTAGCAACCACTGAAAATATCCTACCAACCACCCAGAACTCCATTGCAACCGCCTAGCAACCACCAAGAATACATTAGGAACCGCCTAGCAACACCATAGCAACCACCCAGAACAGCCTAGCAACCGCCTATAAACACCCTAGCAACCACTGAAAATATCCTACCAACCACCCAGAACACCATTGCAACCGCCTGGCAACCACCAAGAATACATTAGCAACCGCCTAGCAACACCATAGCAACCACCCAGAACAGCCTAGCAACCGCCTATAAACACCCTAGCAATCACTGAAAATATCCTAGCAACCACCCAGAACACCATTGCAACCGCCTAGCAACCACCAAGAACACCCTAGCAACCACCTAGCAACCACCCAGAACACCCTAGCAACCACCCAAAATATCTTAGCAACCGCCTAGCAACACCATAGCAACCACCCAGAACACCCTAGTAACCATCCATAACACCATAGCAACCACCCAGAATACCCTAGCAACCACCCAAAAGACCCTAGCAACCGCCTAGCAACAACCAAAAATAGCCTAGCAACCGCCTAGCAACCATCCAGAACACCCTAGTAACCACCCATAACATCCTAGCAACCACCCAGAACACCCTAGCAACCACCCAAAATACCCTAGCAACCGCCTCAACCACCCAAAAGACCATAGCAACCACTGAAAATATCCTAGCAACCACCCAGAACTCCATTGCAACCGCCTAGCAACCACCAAGAATACATTAGCAACCGCCTAGCAACACCAGAGCAACCACCCAGAACAGCCTAGCAACCGCCTATATACACCCTAGCAACTACTGAAAATATCCTACCAACCACCCAGAACACCATTGCAACCGCCTAGCAACCACCAAGAATACATTAGCAACCGCCTAGCAACACCAGAGCAACCACCCAGAACAGCCTAACAACCGCCTATAAACACCCTAGCAACCACTGAAAATATCCTAGCAACCACCCGGAACACCATTGCAACCGCCTAGCAACCACCAAGAACACCCTAGCAACCACCTAGCAACCACCCAAAAGACCCTGCTAACCACCCATAATATCCTAGCAACCACCCAGATCACACTAGCAACCGCCTCAACAACCCAAAAGACAATAGCAACCACTGAAAATATCCTAGCAACCACCCAGAACACCATAGCAACCGCCTAGCAACCACCCAAAATACCTTAGCAACCACCTAGAAACACCATAGCAACCACCCAGAACAGCCTAGCAACCGCCTAGCAACACCCTAGCAACCACCCAAAATATCTTAGCAACCGCCTAGCAACACCATAGCAACCATCCAGAACACCCTAGTAACCACCCATAACATCCTAGCAACCACCCAGAACACCCTAGCAACCACCCAAAATACCCTAGCAACCGCCTCAACCACCCAAAAGACCATAGCAACCACTGAAAATATCCTAGCAACCACCCAGAACTCCACTGCAACCGCTTAGCAACCACCAAGAATACATTAGCAACCGCCTAGCAACACCATAGCAACCACCCAGAACAGCCTAGCAACCGCCTATATACACCCTAGCAACCACTGAAAATATCCTAGCAACCACCCAGAACACCATTGCAACCGCCTAGCAACCACCAAGAACACCCTAGCAACCACCTAGCAACCACCCAAAAGACCCTGCTAACCACCCATAATATCTTAGCAACCACCCAGATCACACTAGCAACCGCCTCAACAACCCAAAAGACAATAGCAACCACTGAAAATATCCTAGCAACCACCCAGAACACCATAGCAACCGCCTAGCAACCACCCAGAATACCTTAGCAACCACCTAGCAACACCTTAGCAACCACCCAGAACAGCCTAGCAACCACCTAGCAACCACCCAAAAGACCCTAGCAACCGCCTTGCAACCACCCAGAGTACCTTAGCAACCGCCTAGCAATACCATAGCAACAACCCAGAACACCCTAGCAACACCCTAGCGACCGCCCAAAATGCCTTAGCAACTGCCTAGCAACAACATAGCAACCACCCAGAACACCCAGGCAACCATCCTAGAAACCACCCAGAATACCCTAGCAACCGCCTAGCAACACCATAACGACCACCCATAACATCCTAGCAACTGCCTAGCAAAAAACATTCTGGTCCAAACTTTCTCAAGCCAACTTAAAGTTTGTCTCGACGAACTTTCGCATCTAATTATTATTACTATTATTATCTTAATAATTATATTATTATTTCTGGTCAAAGGTTCCCTAAAAAGTTTTTAAACTATGTAAAATTATAGACTCCATCTGATGATAAATATGTCTAACCTCTCCAAGTCAAAATTTTCTAGTGACGGGTCACATCTAAATTTTTTAAATGGCCCAAGTGCGATTCTTGTTGCAATAGTCTGTTAACATTGGCTCAATGAGAAATACGTCAGACTAATTGAATTTCTTTTAGTGTAACACAAGAAGGAGTCCACTAGTATATATAAAAAGGTCAAGTTTCGAGTACTCCTTGGCCAGAAAAAAATTCAGTATGTCAAAAATGGACTTTTGTCAGGATGGAATAACATCTTTAAGGACTCTTTGGCCAGAAATATGTTCAGTACGTCAAAAGCGTACCATTGTAATAACATTATGTGCTTTGCACAAAACGATCCAACGTTGAGCATAATTAAAGAAACATTGCGCCTATGCACTTCTTGCATTGCATTGCACTAACGATCTAACGTTGTGCACTTGAAGCATAACATACAGGTTATGCACTTTTTACATTGCATTAAATTGCACACCAGAACTAGCTCATTCCCATGTTCAAAGAAGAGATAAAGTGTGCTGTTGCATTGCATTGCACTAACGATCTAAAGTTGTGCACTGAAGAATAACATGTTATGCACTTTTTACAATGCATTAAATTGCACACCAGAACTAAATCATTCCAATGTTGATTAAAGACATAATGTGTGTTGTTGCATTGCATTGCACTAACGATCTGACGTTGTTTACTGAAGAGTAACATATAGGTTATGCACTTCTTACATTGCATTGCATTGCACACCGGAACAAACTCATTCCCATGTTGATTAAAGACATAATGTGTGTTGTTGCATTGCACTGAAGAATAACATACAGGTTATGCACTTTTTGCATTGCATTGCACAGCAGATCAAAATTCCAATGTTCATTAAAGAGATAACGTGTGTTGTTGCATTGCACTGCACTGCATTGGATTGCATTGCATTGCATTGCATTGCATTGCATTGGATTGCATAGCATAGCAATGCATTGCATTGCATTGCATTGCATTGCATTGCATTGCATTGCATTGCATTACTTTTGCACTGCATTGCATTTCATTGCACTAACGATCTAACGTTGTGCACTGAAGAATAACATATAGGTTATGCACTTTTTGCATTGCATTGCACACCAGATCTAAATTCCCATGTTCATTAAAGAGATAACGTGTGTTGTTGCATTGCACTGCATAGGTCATGCACTTTTTGCATTGCATTGGATTGCATTGAATTGAATTGCATTGCATTGCATTACATTGCTTTTGCACTGCATTTTATTGCATTGCATTAACGATCTAACGTTAATGATCTAACACACGTTATCTCTTTAATGAACATGGGAATTTTGATCTGGTGTGCAATGCAATGCAAAAAGTGCATAACCTATATGTTATTCTTCAGTGCACAACGTTAGATCGTTAGTGCAATGAAATGCAATGCAGTGCAAAAGCAATGCAATGCAATGCAATGCAATGCAATGCAATGCAATGCAATGCAATCCAATGCAATGCAATGCAATGCAATGCAATGCAATGCAATCCAATGCAATGCAATGCAATGCAATCCAATGCAGTGCAATGCAACAACACACGTTATCTCTTTAATGAACATGGGAATTTTGATCTGGTGTGCAATGCAATGCAAAAAGTGCACTGAAGAATAACATATGCACTTTTCACATTGCATTGCACACCAGAACTAACTCATTCCCGTGTTCATTAGATAACGTGTGTTGTTGCATTACATTGAACAAACGATCTAACGTTGTGCACTGAAGAATAAAACATATTGGTTATGCTTTTTTCGCATTGCATTGCACACCAGTACAAAATCAATGCAATGTTCATTAAATAGATGATATGTGTGTGGTTGCATTGTGTTGCATTGCACTAACGATCTAGCGTTGTGCATTGAAGAATACCAGGCTATGCACTTCCTGCATTGCATTGCACACCATAACTAAATCATTCCAATGTTCAAGACATAACGTGTGTTGTTGCATTGCATTGCATTGCATTGCACTAACGGTCTAACGTTGTGAACTGAAAAATAACACATGTACTTTTCTCATTGCATTGCATTGCATTGCATTGCATTGCATGGCATTGCATTGCATTGCATTGCATGGCATTGCACTGCACTAACGATCTGACGTTGTGCAGTGAATAACAATATGCACTTTTCGCATTGCATTGCAATGCACACCAGAACTAACTCATTCCCATGTTGATTTAAGACATAACGTGTGTTGTTGCATTGCATTGCATTTGATTGCATTGCATTACTTTTGCACTGCATTGCATTTCATTGCACTAACGATCTAACGTTGTGCACTGAATAACAACATATAAGTTATGCACTCTTTGCATTGCATTGCTCACCAGATAAAAATTCCCATGTTCATTAAAGAGATAACGTGTGTTGTTGCATTGCATGGCATTGCACTGCACTAACGATCTGACGTTGTGCAGTGAATAACAATATGCACTTTTCGCATTGCATTGCAATGCACACCAGAACTAACTCATTCCCATGTTGATTTAAGACATAACGTGTGTTGTTGCATTGCATTGCATTGCATTGCATTGCATTACTTTTGCACTGCATTGCATTTCATTGCACTAACGATCTAACGTTGTGCACTGAATAACAACATATAAGTTATGCACTCTTTGCATTGCATTGCTCACCAGATAAAAATTCCCATGTTCATTAAAGAGATAACGTGTGTTGTTGCATTGCACTGCATTGCACTAACATAGGTCATGCACTTTTTGCATTGCATTGCATTGCATTGCACACCAGAACTAACTCATTCCCATGTTGATTAAAGACATAACATGTGTTTGCATTGCATTGCATTGCATTGCATTGCATTGCATTGCATTGGATTGAATTGCATTGCATTGCATTGCATTGCGTTGCGTTGCATTGCATTGCGTTGCGTTGCGTTGCATTGCATTGGATTGCATTGGATTGCATTGCATTGCATTGCATTGGATTGCATTGCATTGCATTGCATTGCATTGCATTGCATTGCATTGCATTGCATTGTATTGAATTGCATTGCATTGCACTAACGGTCTAACGTTGTGAACTGAAAAATAACACATGTACCTTTCGCATTGCATTGCATTGCATTGCATTGCATTGCATTGCATGGCATTGCACTGCACTAACGATCTGACGTTGTGCAGTGAATAACAATATGCACTTTTCGCATTGCATTGCAATGCACACCAGAACTAACTCATTCCCATGTTGATTAAAGACATAACGTGTGTTGTTGCATTGCATTGCATTGCTTTTGCACTGCATTGCATTTCATTGCACTAACGATCTAACGTTGTGCACTGAAGAATAACTATAGGTTATGCACTTTTTGCATTGCATTGCACACCAGATCAAAATTCCCATGTTCATTAAAGAGATAACGTGTGTTGTTGCATTGCACTGCATTGCACTAACATAGGTCATGCACTTTTTGCATTGCATTGCATTGCACACCAGAACTAACTCATTCCCATGTTGATTAAAGACATAACGTGTGGTTGCATTGCATTGCATTGCATTTCATTGCATTGCATTCTTTGTTTTGCTTTGCACTGCATTGCATTGCATTGCATTAACGATCTGACGTTGTGCACTGAATATCAATATGCACTTTTCGCATTGCATTGCACACCAGAACTAACTCATTCCCATGTTGATTAAAGACATAACATGTGTAGTTGCATTGCATTGCATTACATTACATTACACTGCATTGCATTGCACAAACGATCTAACGTTGTGCACTGAAGAATAACATATATTTTATGCACTTTTCGCATTGCATTGTATTGCACACCAGAACAAAATAAACCCCATGTTCATTATAGAGCACTGAAGAATAATTATGTGCACTGAAGAATAACGTGTGTTGTTGCATTGCATTGCATGCACAAACGATCTAACTTTGTGCACTGAAGAATTTCGCATTGCATTGCATTGTACACCAGAACTAACTCATTGCCATGTTCATTAAATAGAAATCTCTCTATGTCTTTAATCAACATGGGAATGAGTTAGTTCTGGTGTGCAATGCAATACAAAAAGTACATAACCTATATGTTGTTCTTCAGTGCACAACGTTAGATCGTTAGTGCAATGAAATGCAATGCAGTGCAAAGCAATGCATTGCAATGTAATGCAATGCGAAAAGTGCATATTGTTATTCAGTGCACAACGTCACATCGTTAGTGCAATGCAATGCAACACAGTGCAAATCAATACAATGCAATGCAATGCAACAACACACGTTATGTCTTTAATCAACATGGGAATGAGTTAGTTCTGGTGTGCAATTTAATGCAATGTAAAAAGTGCATAACCTGTATGTTATTCTTCATTGCACAACGTTAGATCGTTTGTGCAATGCATTGCAAGAAGTGCATAGCCTATGTTTTTTTAATGATGCTCAACGTTAGATCGTTTGTGCAAAGCACATAATGTTATAACAATGCATAGGTACGGTTTTGACCTACTGAACATATTTCTGGCCAAAGAGTCCTTAAAGATGTTATTTCATCCTGACAAAAGTCCATTTTTGACATACTGACATTTTTTCTGGCCAAGGAGTACTCGAAACTTGACCTTTCTATATTACTAGTGGACTCTTTCTTATGTTACACTGTAAAAAAAAAATTACGTGTCACTTGCATTCATGAATTACATTCAATTAGTTAATGTTAACAGACTATTGCAACAAGAATTGCACTTGGGCCAATTTAAAAATTTAGATGTGACCAGTCACATTTTTGACTTGGTTAGACATATTTATCATCAGATGGAGTCTATAATTTAACATAGTTTAAAAATTTTGAGAAACCTTTGACCAGAAATAATAATAGAATTATTAAGATAATAATAGTAATAATAACTAGATGCAAATGTTCGTCGAGACAAACTTCAAGTTGGCTTGAGAAAGTTTGGACCAGAATGTTTTTTGCTAGGCAGTTGCTAGGATGTTATGGGTGGTCGTTATGGTGTTGCTAGGCGGTTGCTAGGGTATTCTGGGTGGTTTCTATGGTGTTGCTAAGCGGTTGCTAGGGTATTCTGGGTGGTTGCTAGGATGTTCTGGGTGGTTGCTATGTTGTTGCTAGGCAGTTGCTTAGGTATTTTGGGTGGTTGCTAGGGTGTTGCTAGGCGGTTGCTAAGGTATTTTGGGTGGTTGCTAGGGTGTTGCTAGGCGGTTGCTAGGGTATTCTGGGCGGTTGCTATGGTGTTGCTAGGCGGTTGCTAAGGTATTCTGGGTGGTTGTAAAGCGGTTGCTAGGGTATTTTGGGTGGTTGCTAGGGTGTTTCTAGGCGGTTGCTAGGCTGTTCTGGGTGGTTGCTATGGTGTTGCTAGGCGGTTGCTAAGGTATTCTGGGTGGTTGCTGGGCGGTTGCTATGGTGTTGCTAGGATATTTTCAGTGGTTGCTATGGTCTTTTGGGTGGTTGCTAGGCGGTTGCTAGGGTATTTTGGGTGGTTGTTAGGATGTTCTGGATGGTTGCTAGGATGTTATGGTTGATTACTAGGGTGTTCTGGGTGGTTGCTAGGCGGTTGCTAGGGTCTTCTGGGGGGTTGCTATGGTGTTACTAGGCGGTTGCTAGGGTGTTCTTGGTGGTTGCTAGGCGGTTGCTAGGGTGTTCTGGGTGGTTGGCTATGGTGTTATGCATGGTTACTAGGGGGTTTTGGGTGGTTGCTAGGCGGTTGCTAGGGTGTTGCTAGGTGGTTGCTAAGATATTTTGGGCGGTTGCTAGGGTTTTGCTAGCGGTTGCTGAGGTATTTTGGGTGGTTGCTAGGGTGTTGCTATGGTGTTGCTAGGCGGTTGCTAAGATATTTTGGGTGGTTGCTAGGGTGTTGCTAGGCGGTTGCTAGGCTGTTCTGGGTGGTTGCTATGGTGTTGCTAGGTTGTTGCTATGGACTTTTGGGTGGTTGCTAGGCGGTTGCTAGGGTATTTTGGGTGGTTGTTAGGGTGTTCTGGGTGGTTGCTAGGATGTTATGGTTGATTACTAGGGTGTTCTGGGTGGTTGCAAGGCGGTTGCTAGGGTCTTCTGGGTGGTTGGCTATGGTGTTATGGATGGTTAATAGGGTGTTTTGGGTGGTTGCTAGGGTGTTGCTAGATGGTTGCTAGGGTGTTCTGGGTGGTTGCTATGGTGTTGCTAGGCGGTTGCTAGGGTGTTCTGGGTGGTTGCTAGGCGGTTGCTAGGGTGTTCTGGGTGGTTGGCTATGGTGTTATGGATGGTTACTAGGGTGTTTTGGGTGGTTGCTAGGCGGTTGCTAGGGTGTTGCTAGGTGGTTGCTGAGGTATTTTGGGTGGTTGCTAGGGTGTTGCTATGGTGTTGCTAGGGTATTCTGGGTGGTTGCTTAGGTGTTGCTAGGCGTTGCTAAGGTATTCTGGGTGGTTGCTAGGGTATTTTGGGTGGTTGCTAGGGTGTTGCTATGGTGTTGCTAGGGTATTCTGGGTGGTTGCTTAGGTGTTGCTAGGCGGTTGCTAAGGTATTCTGGGTGGTTGCTAGGAGGTTGCTAAGATATTTTGGGTGGTTGCTAGGGTGTTGCTAGGTGGTTGCTAGGGTATTCTGGGTGGTTGCTAGGCGGTTGCTATGTTGTTCTGGGTGGTTGCTAGGATATTTTCAGTGGTTGCTATGGTCTTTTGGGTGGTTGATATATCTATCTATCTACTTCAAACTATTTTAAACTTCAAACTACTTTAAACTTTAAGATAATTTAAACTTCAAACTACTAAATTTACTTCATTTTAACTTATAAACTGTAACGCAAATAAACTCTGTAAGTGTTATCGAGTTAGTGTGTGTGTGTGTGTGTGTGTATATGTATGTGAGTTAATGTGTGTGTGTGTGTGTTTGTGTGTGTGTGTAACCGCCTAGAACACAATAGCAACCACTGAGAACACCCTAGCAACCGCCTAGCAACCACCCAGAACACCCTAGCAACCACCCAAAATACCTTTGCAACCACCTAGCAACCACCCAGGACACCATAGCAACCACCCAGAACACCCTAGCAACCACCCAGAATAACTTAGAACACCCTAGCAACACCATATCAACCACTCAGAACACCCTAGCAACTGCCTAACAACCACCCATAACACCCTAGCAACCACCTATAATACCTTAGAACACCCTAGCAACACCATAGCAACCACTCAGAACACCGTAGCAACTGCCTAACAACCACCCAGAATACCCTAGCAACCACCCAAAATACCCTAGCAACCGCCTCAACCACCCAGAAGACCATAGCAACCGCCTAGCAACCACCCAAAATACCTTAGCAACCGCCTAGCAACACCCTAGCAACCACCCAAATTACCTTAGCAACCGCCTAGCAACACCATAGTAACCACCCAAAATACCTTAGCAACCGCCTAGCAACAGCCTAGCAACCACCCAAATTACCTTAGCAACCGCCTAGCAACACCATAGTAACCACCCAGAACACTCTAGCAACCGCCTAGCAACCACCCAAAATACCCTAGCAACAGCCTTGCAACCACCCAAAAGACCCTAGCAACCACCCAAAATGCCCTAGCAACCGCTTAGCAACCACCCAAAATACCCTAGCAACCGCTTAGCAACCAACCAAAAGACCTTAGCAACCACCCAAAACAGCCTAGCAACACCATAGCAACCACCCCAAATACCTTAGCTACCACCTAGCAACACCCTGGCAACCACCCAAATTACCTTAGCAACCGCCTAGCAACACCATAGTAACCACCCAGAACACCCCAGCAACCGCCTAGCAACCACCCAAAATATCCTAGCAACCGCCTAGCAACCACCCAAAAGACCCTAGCAACCACCAGAAATATCCTAGCAACCGCCTAGCAACCACCCAGAATATCCTAGCAACCACCCAAAACAGCCTAGCAACCACCCAGAACACCCTAGCAACCGCCTAGCAACCACCCATAATACCCTAGCAACCACATAGCAACCACCTAGAACAACCTAGCAACCACCCAAAAGACCCTAGCAACCACCCAGGACACCCTAGCAACCACCTAGCAACCACCCAGAACACCATAGCAACCACCCATAACATCCTAGCAACCGCCTAGCAAAAAACTTTCTGCTCCAAACTTTCTCAAGCCAACTTAAAGTTTGTCTCGACGAACTTTCCCATCTATTTATTCTTCTTCTTCTGAGACAAAAATTTAGAGCTTTAACTCTACATACTCCAAACTCGGCTAAGACCTTCAGACTATTCTGACTCTGTATGCTATATCTTTTCTAACTGATCGGACTTACGGTTTTACTAAAAATGACGATAAAACTCGGAAAAACTCCCATTGACTTAACATTGTGGAATGTTTTCATTTTCAAACTGACCAACCGACAAAAATTCAAATCTAAACACCTTGAAGACTAAACCAAACTGCCGTTCTATACTATATGAGCCATTGAGACTCATTTAAACTAATAAACTCATCTATCTACATCAAAATAAATTAAACTTCAAACTAAATTAAACTTTAAACTTCAAACTAAATTTAAACTTTAAACTAATTTAAACTTCAAACTACTAAATTTACTTCATTTAAACTTATAAACTCTAAACTCATACACTCATAAACTAATTAACTTATAAACTTATGAATTCATAGACTTATGAACTCTTAAACTCATAAATGTATAAACTCTGAACTCTTAAACTCATTTAAACTTATAAACTGTAAACTCATTTAAACTTATAAACTCTAAACTCAAAAACTCGTACACTTATAAACTCATCAATTGTTACACTTATAAACTCTAAACTCATAAACTCTGAGTGTGTGAGCGAGTTAGTGTGTGTGTGTGTGTGTGTGTCTGTCTGTCTAGCATTCTATGTAAATCTATCTAAATCTATCATCTATCTATCTATCTATCTATCTATCTATCTATCTATCTATCTATCTATCTATCTATCTATCATCTATCTATATCTATCTATCTATCTATCTATCTATCTATCTATCTATCTATCTATCTATCTATCATCTATCTATCTATCTATCTATCTATCTATCTATCTATCATCTATCTATCTATCTATCTATCTATCTATCTATCTATCTATCTATCTATCTATCTATCTATCTATCTATCTATCTATCTATCTATCTATCTATCATCTATCTATCTATCTATCTATCTATCTATCTATCTATCTATCTATCTATCTATCTAATCATAAACTTCAAACGACTTTAAACTACTTTAAACTTCAAACCACTTTAAATTTCTTAAGTTTAAAGCTCCCAGCTCCAAAGCAGCGCCATAGCAACCAAACCGTTTTGCAAGACCTATATCTCTGTATCCGAACATCTTATAGAGATGAGGTTTGGCTCTTTTGACTCATGCTAGCAAACAGCATGCTACACATGCTAGCAGTGCATAGCTACATGCTACAGTTTTTCTCAGTCGCTTTGGTGCATTTCTCACATCACTATTTACATTTGCACAACAGTTAGTTCAACCTCCACAACATTTAGTCATTTGTGCTCATCATAGTAGCAGTTTCTCATTCCTTCCAACAAATTGCAGATGCTTTTGGACATGTATCAATTGCTTTCATACAACTCTCTGCTGTTTTATAACATTATCATTTGCTTATGTCATGTCAGTCAAAATTAACTATACTTGTGAATGCTGAATAGTCATTCCATATAAAACTAATAGTCCTCATTTCATTGCTTGAGTCATTACATACAAAAATGTTGAACTAGTTGTCAAAATCTGTCAAGAAAAAAAAAAAAAAAATTAAATCTTTTTTTTTCTTTTCTGAAAATGTCTCCTAAATTGAAAAATTTCTCTCAGGTGAATTTCAGCTTTCAGCATAGACAGAGAGGAACGTCTGGATGTGCATGAATGATTACAGTACTATGTATGTTGTATGTTCAGTTCCAATATGTGCTGCAGTATTGTTTACAGTTGTGCTCAGCTCTACCCAAAGGGAGTTTATGTTTGTTGTAAATAAGGGTGTATTTTTTCTTTTGCACAATGCTATGAACAAATTAGAATTGCAAAGAGCATATGCAGTAAAAATGTGAAACATACATATTCAGTGTCTTGTACTCAGTTACCTCACTAAATACAGTAATGTGTAACTTTACTGTATTTTTCAAATGGCTGTGCAAATAGTATATAGTGCTGTCTTGAGCATTTTCAGGTAGTGTCACCAAGATCTGACTTTTTTGCATTGGAAAACATTTACAGAGTAAACTGTCATAATGAAAACATGACAAAGCCATTTGACTATCTTGTTCATAAACAATGGTGTCAGGACTTTTCATCTTGATGACACTGACACTTTCATTGACATGAATACTTGCTTTTGAGGAATGAGCTATCCATTTTGAGCAAGTGACACGCTTTTGCAGGTTATCAACTATGTTTTGCAGTTTGTACTAATTGTTTTGAGAACTGCATTAACTGTTGTGCAAATGTAAATAGTGATGTGAGAAATGCACCAAAGCGACTGAGAAAAACTGTAATAGTGATTAGTTAAGTGTTAAATCATGCTCAGAACTCTATAAAAACTCCATAGTAACCATCTGTGAAAACTACAAACCACCTAGTAACACCATATCAACCGCCCTGAATACCTTAGCAACCGCATAGCAAACACCCAAAATACCATAACAACCACCCAGAACACCCTAGCAACCACCTAGCAACCACCCAAAATACCTAAGCAACCGCCTAGCAACACCATAACAACCACCCAGAACACCCTAGCAACCGCCAAGCGACCACCCAAAACACCCTAGCAACCGCCTAGCAACCACCTAGCAACACCCTAGCAACCACCCAAAACACCCTAGCAACACCCTAGCAACCACCCAAAATATCTTAGCAACCGCCTAGCAACACCATAGCAACCACCCAGAACACCCTAGTAACCATCCATAACACCATAGCAACCACCCAGAACACCCTAGCAACCACCCAAAAGACCCTAGCAACCGCCTAGCAACCACCAAAAATATCCTCACCTAGCAACCATCCAGAACACCCTAGTAACCACCCATAAAACCCTAGCAACCGCCTCAACCACCCAAAAGACCATAGCAACCACTTAAAATATCCCAGCAACCACCCAGAACTCCATTGCAAACGCCTAGCAACCACCAAGAATACATTAGCAACCGCCTAGCAACACCATAGCAACCACCCAGAACAGCCTAGCAACCGCCTATAAACACCCTAGCAACCACTGAAAATATCCTACCAACCACCCAGAACTCCATTGCAACCGCCTAGCAACCACCAAGAATACATTAGGAACCGCCTAGCAACACCATAGCAACCACCCAGAACAGCCTAGCAACCGCCTATAAACACCCTAGCAACCACTGAAAATATCCTACCAACCACCCAGAACACCATTGCAACCGCCTGGCAACCACCAAGAATACATTAGCAACCGCCTAGCAACACCATAGCAACCACCCAGAACAGCCTAGCAACCGCCTATAAACACCCTAGCAATCACTGAAAATATCCTAGCAACCACCCAGAACACCATTGCAACCGCCTAGCAACCACCAAGAACACCCTAGCAACCACCTAGCAACCACCCAGAACACCCTAGCAACCACCCAAAATATCTTAGCAACCGCCTAGCAACACCATAGCAACCATCCAGAACACCCTAGTAACCATCCATAACACCATAGCAACCACCCAGAACACCCTAGCAACCACCCAAAAGACCCTAGCAACCGCCTAGCAACAACCAAAAATATCCTAGCAACCGCCTAGCAACCATCCAGAACACCCTAGTAACCACCCATAACATCCTAGCAACCACCCAGAACACCCTAGCAACCACCCAAAATACCCTAGCAACCGCCTCAACCACCCAAAAGACCATAGCAACCACTGAAAATATCCTAGCAACCACCCAGAACTCCATTGCAACCGCCTAGCAACCACCAAGAATACATTAGCAACCGCCTAGCAACACCATAGCAACCACCCAGAACAGCCTAGCAACCGTCTATAAACACCCTAGCAACCACTGAAAATATCCTAGCAACCACCCGGAACACCATTGCAACCGCCTAGCAACCACCAAGAACACCCTAGCAACCACCTAGCAACCACCCAAAAGACCCTGCTAACCACCCATAATATCCTAGCAACCACCCAGATCACACTAGCAACCGCCTCAACAACCCAAAAGACAATAGCAACCACTGAAAATATCCTAGCAACCACCCAGAACACCATAGCAACCGCCTAGCAACCACCCAAAATACCTTAGCAACCACCTAGCAACACCATAGCAACCACCTAGAACAGCCTAGCAACCACCTAGCAACCACCCAAAAGACCCTAGCAACCACCCAAAAGACCCTAGCAACCGCCTAGCAACCACCAAGAACACCCTAGCAACCACCTAGCAACCACCCAAAAGACCCTGCTAACCACCCATAATATCCTAGCAACCACCCAGAACACACTAGCAACCGCCTCAACCACCCAAAAGACCATAGCAACCACTGAAAATATCCTAGCAACCACCCAGAACACCATAGCAACCGCCTAGCAACCACCCAAAATACCTTAGCAACCACCTAGAAACACCATAGCAACCACCCAGAACAGCCTAGCAACCGCCTAGCAACACCCTAGCAACCACCCAAAATATCTTAGCAACCGCCTAGCAACACCATAGCAACCATCCAGAACACCCTAGTAACCACCCATAACATCCTAGCAACCACCCAGAACACCCTAGCAACCACCCAAAATACCCTAGCAACCGCCTCAACCACCCAAAAGACCATAGCAACCACTGAAAATATCCTAGCAACCACCCAGAACTCCACTGCAACCGCTTAGCAACCACCAAGAATACATTAGCAACCGCCTAGCAACACCATAGCAACCACCCAGAACAACCTAGCAACCGCCTATATACACCCTAGCAACCACTGAAAATATCCTACCAACCACCCAGAACACCATTGCAACCGCCTAGCAACCACCAAGAATACATTAGCAACCGCCTAGCAACACCATAGCAACCACCCAGAACAGCCTAGCAACCGCCTATAAACACCCTAGCAACCACTGAAAATATCCTAGCAACCACCCAGAACACCATTGCAACCGCCTAGCAACCACCAAGAACACCCTAGCAACCACCTAGCAACCACCCAAAAGACCCTGCTAACCACCCATAATATCTTAGCAACCACCCAGATCACACTAGCAACCGCCTCAACAACCCAAAAGACAATAGCAACCACTGAAAATATCCTAGCAACCACCCAGAACACCATAGCAACCGCCTAGCAACCACCCAGAATACCTTAGCAACCACCTAGCAACACCTTAGCAACCACCCAGAACAGCCTAGCAACCACCTAGCAACCACCCAAAAGACCCTAGCAACCACCCAAAAGACCCTAGCAACCGCCTTGCAACCACCCAGAGTACCTTAGCAACCGCCTAGCAACACCATAGCAACAACCCAGAACACCCTAGCAACACCCTAGCGACCGCCCAAAATGCCTTAGCAACTGCCTAGCAACAACATAGCAACCACCCAGAACACCCAGGCAACCGCCTAGAAACCACCCAGAATACCCTAGCAACCGCCTAGCAACACCATAACGACCACCCATAACATCCTAGCAACTGCCTAGCAAAAAACATTCTGGTCCAAACTTTCTCAAGCCAACTTAAAGTTTGTCTCGACGAACTTTCGCATCTAATTATTATTACTATTATTATCTTAATAATTATATTATTATTTCTGGTCAAAGGTTCCCTAAAAAGTTTTTAAACTATGTAAAATTATAGACTCCATCTGATGATAAATATGTCTAACCTCTCCAAGTCAAAATTTTCTAGTGACGGGTCACATCTAAATTTTTTAAATGGCCCAAGTGCGATTCTTGTTGCAATAGTCTGTTAACATTGGCTCAATGAGAAATACGTCAGACTAATTGAATTTCTTTTAGTGTAACACAAGAAGGAGTCCACTAGTATATATAAAAAGGTCAAGTTTCGAGTACTCCTTGGCCAGAAAAAAATTCAGTATGTCAAAAATGGACTTTTGTCAGGATGGAATAACATCTTTAAGGACTCTTTGGCCAGAAATATGTTCAGTACGTCAAAAGCGTACCATTGTAATAACATTATGTGCTTTGCACAAAACGATCCAACGTTGAGCATAATTAAAGAAACATAGGCTATGCCTATGCACTTCTTGCATTGCATTGCACTAACGATCTAACGTTGTGCACTTGAAGCATAACATACAGGTTATGCACTTTTTACATTACATTAAATTGCACACCAGAACTAACTCATTCCCATGTTCAAAGAAGAGATAAAGTGTGCTGTTGCATTGTATTGCACTAACGATCTAACGTTGTGCACTGAAGAGTAACAAATAGGTTATGCACTTCTTACATTGCATTGCATTGCACACCGGAACAAACTCATTCCCATGTTGATTAAAGACATAATGTGTGTTGTTGCATTGCACTGAAGAATAACATACAGGTTATGCACTTTTTGCATTGCATTGCACACCAGATCAAAATTCCCATGTTCATTAAAGAGATAACGTGTGTTGTTGCGTTGCATTGCACTGCACTGCATTGGATTGCATTGCATTGCATTGCATTGCATTGCATTGCATTGCATTGGATTGCATAGCATTGCATTGCATTGCATTGCATTGCATTGCATTGCATTGCATTGCATTGCTTTTGCACTGCATTGCATTTCATTGCACTAACGATCTAACGTTGTGCACTGAAGAATAACATATAGGTTATGCACTTTTTGCATTGCATTGCACACCAGATCTAAATTCCCATGTTCATTAAAGAGATAACGTGTGTTGTTGCATTGCACTGCATAGGTCATGCACTTTTTGCATTGCATTGGATTGCATTGAATTGAATTGCATTGCATTGCATTGCATTGCATTGCATTGCATTGCATTGCATTGCATTACATTGCTTTTGCACTGCATTGCATTGCATTGCATTAACGATCTAACGTTAATGATCTAACACACGTTATCTCTTTAATGAACATGGGAATTTTGATCTGGTGTGCAATGCAATGCAAAAAGTGCATAACCTATATGTTATTCTTCAGTGCACAACGTTAGATCGTTAGTGCAATGAAATTCAATGCAGTGCAAAAGCAATGCAATGCAATGCAATGCAATGCAATGCAATGCAATGCAATGCAATGCAATCCAATGCAATGCAATGCAATGCAATGCAATGCAATGCAATCCAATGCAATGCAATGCAATGCAATCCAATGCAGTGCAGTGCAATGCAACAACACACGTTATCTCTTTAATGAACATGGGAATTTTGATCTGGTGTGCAATGCAATGCAAAAAGTGCACTGAAGAATAACATATGCACTTTTCACATTGCATTGCACACCAGAACTAACTCATTCCCGTGTTCATTAGATAACGTGTGTTGTTGCATTACATTGAACAAACGATCTAACGTTGTGCACTGAAGAATAAAACATATTGGTTATGCTTTTTTCGCATTGCATTGCACACCAGTACAAAATCAATGCAATGTTCATTAAATAGATGATATGTGTGTGGTTGCATTGTGTTGCATTGCACTAACGATCTAGCGTTGTGCATTGAAGAATACCAGGCTATGCACTTCATGCACCATTGTAATAACATTATGTGCATTGCACACCATAACTAAATCATTACAATGTTCAAGAAATAACGTGTGTTGTTGCATTGCATTGCATTGCATTGAACTAACGATCTAACGTTGTGCATTGAAGAATACCAGGCTATGCACTTCCTGCATTGCATTGCACACCATAACTAAATCATTCCAATGTTCAAGACATAACGTGTGTTGTTGCATTGCATTGCATTGCATTGCATTGCACTAACGGTCTAACGTTGTGAACTGAAAAATAACACATGTACTTTTCTCATTGCATTGCATTGCATTGCATTGCATTGCATTGCATGGCATTGCACTGCACTAACGATCTGACGTTGTGCAGTGAATAACAATATGCACTTTTCGCATTGCATTGTAATGCACACCAGAACTAACTCATTCCCATGTTGATTAAAGACATAACGTGTGTTGTTGCATTGCATTGCAATACATTGCATTGCATTGCATTTGATCAATACAATGCAATGCAATGCAACAACACACGTTATGTCTTTAATCAACATGGGAATGAGTTAGTTCTGGTGTGCAATTTAATGCAATGTAAAAAGTGCATAACCTGTATGTTATTCTTCATTGCACAACGTTAGATCGTTTGTGCAATGCATTGCAAGAAGTGCATAGCCTATGTTTTTTTAATGATGCTCAACGTTAGATCGTTTGTGCAAAGCACATAATGTTATAACAATGCATAGGTACGGTTTTGACCTACTGAACATATTTCTGGCCAAAGAGTCCTTAAAGATGTTATTTCATCCTGACAAAAGTCCATTTTTGACATACTGACATTTTTTCTGGCCAAGAAAAACTCGAAACTTGACCTTTCTATATTACTAGTGGACTCTTTCTTATGTTACACTGTAAAAAAAAAATTACATCCCCAAGTCAAAAATTTCTAGTGACTGGTCACATTCAATTAGTCTGACGTATTATTTCTCATTGAGCCAATGTTAACAGACTATTGCAACAAGAATTGCACTTGGGCCAATTAAAAAATTTAGATGTGACCAGTCACATTTTTGACTTGGTTAGACATATTTATCATCAGATGGAGTCTATAATTTAACATAGTTTAAAAACTTTTGAGAAACCTTTGACCAGAAATAATAATAGAATTATTAAGATAATAATAGTAATAATAATTAGATGCGAAAGTTCGTCGAGACAAACTTTAAGTTGGCTTGAGAAAGTTTGGACCAGAATGTTTTTTGCTAGGCAGTTGCTAGGATGTTATGGGTGGTCGTTATGGTGTTGCTAGGCGGTTGCTAGGGTATTCTGGGTGGTTTCTATGGTGTTGCTAAGCGGTTGCTAGGGTATTCTGGGTGGTTGCTAGGATGTTCTGGGTGGTTGCTATGTTGTTGCTAGGCAGTTGCTTAGGTATTTTGGGTGGTTGCTAGGGTGTTGCTAGGCGGTTGCTAAGGTATTTTGGGTGGTTGCTAGGGTGTTGCTAGGCGGTTGCTAGGGTATTCTGGGCGGTTGCTATGGTGTTGCTAGGCGGTTGCTAAGGTATTCTGGGTGGTTGTAAAGCGGTTGCTAGGGTATTTTGGGTGGTTGCTAGGGTCTTTTGGGTGGTTGCTAGGGTGTTTCTAGGCGGTTGCTAGGCTGTTCTGGGTGGTTGCTATGGTGTTGCTAGGCGGTTGCTAAGGTATTCTGGGTGGTTGCTGGGCGGTTGCTATGGTGTTGCTAGGATATTTTCAGTGGTTGCTATGGTCTTTTGGGTGGTTGCTAGGCGGTTGCTAGGGTATTTTGGGTGGTTGTTAGGATGTTCTGGATGGTTGCTGGGATGTTATGGTTGATTACTAGGGTGTTCTGGGTGGTTGCTAGGCGGTTGCTAGGGTCTTCTGGGGGGTTGCTATGGTGTTACTAGGCGGTTGCTAGGGTGTTCTTGGTGGTTGCTAGGCGGTTGCTAGGGTGTTCTGGGTGGTTGGCTATGGTGTTATGCATGGTTACTAGGGGGTTTTGGGTGGTTGCTAGGCGGTTGCTAGGGTGTTGCTAGGTGGTTGCTAAGATATTTTGGGCGGTTGCTAGGGTTTTGCTAGCGGTTGCTGAGGTATTTTGGGTGGTTGCTAGGGTGCTGCTATGGTGTTGCTAGGCGGTTGCTAAGATATTTTGGGTGGTTGCTAGGGTGTTGCTAGGCGGTTGCTAGGCTGTTCTGGGTGGTTGCTATGGTGTTGCTAGGTTGTTGCTATGGACTTTTGGGTGGTTGCTAGGCGGTTGCTAGGGTATTTTGGGTGGTTGTTAGGGTGTTCTGGGTGGTTGCTAGGATGTTATGGTTGATTACTAGGGTGTTCTGGGTGGTTGCAAGGCGGTTGCTAGGGTCTTCTGGGTGGTTGGCTATGGTGTTATGGATGGTTAATAGGGTGTTTTGGGTGGTTGCTAGGGTGTTGCTAGGCGTTGCTAAGGTATTCTGGGTGGTTGCTAGGGTATTTTGAGTGGTTGCTGGGGTCTTTTGGGTGGTTTCTAGGCGGTTGCTAGGCGGTTGCTAAGGTATTCTGGGTGGTTGCTAGGCGGTTGCTAAGATATTTTGGGTGGTTGCTAGGGTGTTGCTAGGTGGTTGCTAGGGTATTCTGGGTGGTTGCTAGGCGGTTGCTATGTTGTTCTGGGTGGTTGCTAGGATATTTTCAGTGGTTGCTATGGTCTTTTGGGTGGTTGATATATCTATCTACTTCAAACTATTTTAAACTTCAAACTACTTTAAACTTTAAGATAATTTAAACTTCAAACTACTAAATTTACTTCATTTTAACTTATAAACTGTAACGCAAATAAACTCTGTAAGTGTTATCGAGTTAGTGTGAGTGTGTGTGTGTGTGTGTGTGTGTGTGTATATGTATGTGATTTAATGTGTGTGTGTGTGTGTGTGTGTGTGTGTGTGTGTGTAACCGCCTAGAACACAATAGCAACCACTGAGAACACCCTAGCAACCGCCTAGCAACCACCCAGAACACCCTAGCAACCACCCAAAATACCTTTGCAACCACCTAGCAACCACCCAGGACACCATAGCAACCACCCAGAACACCCTAGCAACCACCCAGAATAACTTAGAACACCCTAGCAACACCATATCAACCACTCAGAACACCCTAGCAACTGCCTAACAACCACCCATAACACCCTAGCAACCACCTATAATACCTTAGAACACCCTAGCAACACCATAGCAACCACTCAGAACACCGTAGCAACTGCCTAACAACCACCCAGAATACCCTAGCAACCACCCAGAACACCCTAGCAACCACCTAAAATGCCCTAACAACCACCCAAAATACCCTAGCAACCGCCTCAACCACCCAGAAGACCATAGCAACCGCCTAGCAACCACCCAAAATACCTTAGCAACCGCCTAGCAACACCCTAGCAACCACCCAAATTACCTTAGCAACCGCCTAGCAACACCATAGTAACCACCCAAAATACCTTAGCAACCGCCTAGCAACAGCCTAGCAACCACCCAAATTACCTTAGCAACCGCCTAGCAACACCATAGTAACCACCCAGAACACTCTAGCAACCGCCTAGCAACCACCCAAAATACCCTAGCAACAGCCTTGCAACTACCCAAAAGACCCTAGCAACCACCCAAAATGCCCTAGCAACCGCCTAGCAACCACCCAAAATACCCTAGCAACCGCTTAGCAACCAACCAAAAGACCTTAGCAACCACCCAAAACAGCCTAGCAACACCATAGCAACCACCCCAAATACCTTAGCTACCACCTAGCAACACCCTGGCAACCACCCAAATTACCTTAGCAACCGCCTAGCAACACCATAGTAACCACCCAGAACACCCCAGCAACCGCCTAGCAACCACCCAAAATATCCTAGCAACCGCCTAGCAACCACCCAAAAGACCCTAGCAACCACCAGAAATATCCTAGCAACCGCCTAGCAACCACCCAGAATATCCTAGCAACCACCCAAAACAGCCTAGCAACCACCCAGAACACCCTAGCAACCGTCTAGCAACCACCCATAATACCCTAGCAACCACATAGCAACCACCTAGAACAACCTAGCAACCACCCAAAAGACCCTAGCAACCACCCAGGACACCCTAGCAACCACCCAGAACACCATAGCAACCACCCATAACATCCTAGCAACCGCCTAGCAAAAAACTTTCTGCTCCAAACTTTCTCAAGCCAACTTAAAGTTTGTCTCGACGAACTTTCCCATCTATTTATTCTTCTTCTTCTGAGACAAAAATTTAGAGCTTTAACTCTACATACTCCAAACTCGGCTAAGACCTTCAGACTAGAGGTCTTCTCGGGTCCTAAAAACTGTACCCGACCCGAATCGACCCGAATCACTACTTACCCGAACCCGACGTGCATAAATTAATTTTTTTTAAAGAAAAACCCGACCCGAGACAGACCCGATAAAATTAGACCCGGATCCGACCCGACCTGACGCCATTTCCTTTAGAACCCGACTGGACCCGAACGTAAACGGCATTTACATTGTGCACAGCCTGCAGCTCTGCGTTTCTCAAAAATGCACTTAACATAGACGCGCAAGTAGGCCTATGCTCTGAAGTGCTGAAATGTCAATCACACATCACGGTCGGTAACCCATTACATCCTATAAAATTTGGCATAATGTTATTTACCGGACCATACGATGATTAACATTAGAACCACCACAGGGTAAAATTTAGGCTACCGATGGCTGTTTTTCAAATGTAGCCTATAACAGATTTTCAATAAAATATCCAAAGTCTCCCAGTCATTGACTTTTACTAAAATGTTGTTATTTAGCCTACAATCCCGTTGTTAAAAAGTTGTTTAGATAAAACCAGATTAAAAACAAGGCATTAGAACCGCCATAGCAGGTCAAATACCATGTAGGCATATGTCTTTATTTTTGCAACTTTTCTTTATTTGAGCAACGTGTCTGCTTACTGTAAACAGTCACACAACGCAAGTTCAAAATAAGATGTTTTAGCCTACTCATAAATGTTCAAACTTTGGATTAATTATTAAATTTTTTTTTGCAATTTTTATCGTTTATCGCTATTTATTCAAGTCTGCCAGTTTCCTGAAGAAAATTCCGATCTATAATGTAGCCTAATGAATAAAAAAAAATTCTGATTACCCCAAGTTTATTGGGGTTGTTCACTTATTCAAATTATAAATTATATAACTAAGCAAATTAATAACTGAGTAAATAAATACGGAGGCAACCGTGCTTATAGCCCATTGCACGTAGAAGCGCGGTTTCGCTCTCTCACTTAGAAAAAGTGAGAGAACGGTGTCATAGAGTTGTTTTAAATAATGCAATTTTGTTAAATGCCCAACATAGTTTGGGTCTTCTCGGGTCCATTTGGAATAAGCATATTTATTTTAAATTACCCGAGACCCGAGGCCACTAATACCGAACCCGACCCGTGTCCGAGACATTCGTCTGAGTTTTGGACCCGAAACCGCTCGGGTCTCGGGTCGGACCTCGGGTTTTCGGATCCAAGTAGACCCGTGAAGACCTCTACTTCAGACTATTCTGACTCTGTATGCTATATCTTTTCTAACTGATCGGACTTACGGTTTTACTAAAAATGACGATAAAACTCGGAAAAACTCCCATTGACTTAACATTGTGGAATGTTTTCATTTTCAAACTGACCAACCGACAAAAATTCAAATCTAAACACCTTGAAGACTAAACCAAACTGCCGTTCTATACTATATGAGCCATTGAGACTCATTTAAACTAATAAACTCATCTATCTACATCAAAATAAATTAAACTTCAAACTAAATTAAACTTCAAACTAAATTAAACTTTAAACTTCAAACTAAATTTAAACTTTAAACTAATTTAAACTTCAAACTACTAAATTTACTTCATTTAAACTTATAAACTCTAAACTCATACACTCATAAACTAATTAACTTATAAACTCATGAATTCATAGACTTATGAACTCTTAAACTCATAAATGTATAAACTCTGAACTCTTAAACTCATTTAAACTTATAAACTGTAAACTCATTTAAACTTATAAACTCTAAACTCAAAAACTCGTACACTTATAAACTCATCAATTGTTACACTTATAAACTCTAAACTCATAAACTCTGAGTGTGTGAGCGAGTTAGTGTGTGTGTGTGTGTGTGTGTGTGTGTCTGTCTGTCTAGCATTCTATGTAAATCTATCTAAATCATCTATCTATCTATCTATCTATCTATCTATCTATCTATCTATCTATCTATCTATCTATCTATCTATCTATCTATCTATCTATCTATCTATCTATCTAATCATAAACTTCAAACGACTTTAAACTACTTTAAACTTCAAACCACTTTAAATTTCTTAAGTTTAAAGCTCCCAGCTCCAAAGCAGCGCCATAGCAACCAAACCGTTTTGCAAGACCTATATCTCTGTATCCGAACATCTTATAGAGATGAGGTTTGGCTCTTTTGACTCATGCTAGCAAACAGCATGCTACACATGCTAGCAGTGCATAGCTACATGCTACAGTTTTTCTCAGTCGCTTTGGTGCATTTCTCACATCACTATTTACATTTGCACAACAGTTAGTTCAACCTCCACAACATTTAGTCATTTGTGCTCATCATAGTAGCAGTTTCTCATTCCTTCCAACAAATTGCAGATGCTTTTGGACATGTATCAATTGCTTTCATACAACTCTCTGCTGTTTTATAACATTATCATTTGCTTATGTCATGTCAGTCAAAATTAACTATACTTGTGAATGCTGAATAGTCATTCCATATAAAACTAATAGTCCTCATTTCATTGCTTGAGTCATTACATACAAAAATGTTGAACTAGTTGTCAAAATCTGTCAAGAAAAAAAAAAAAAAAATTAAATCTTTTTTTTTCTTTTCTGAAAATGTCTCCTAAATTGAAAAATTTCTCTCAGGTGAATTTCAGCTTTCAGCATAGACAGAGAGGAACGTCTGGATGTGCATGAATGATTACAGTACTATGTATGTTGTATGTTCAGTTCCAATATGTGCTGCAGTATTGTTTACAGTTGTGCTCAGCTCTACCCAAAGGGAGTTTATGTTTGTTGTAAATAAGGGTGTATTTTTTCTTTTGCACAATGCTATGAACAAATTAGAATTGCAAAGAGCATATGCAGTAAAAATGTGAAACATACATATTCAGTGTCTTGTACTCAGTTACCTCACTAAATACAGTAATGTGTAACTTTACTGTATTTTTCAAATGGCTGTGCAAATAGTATATAGTGCTGTCTTGAGCATTTTCAGGTAGTGTCACCAAGATCTGACTTTTTTGCATTGGAAAACATTTACAGAGTAAACTGTCATAATGAAAACATGACAAAGCCATTTGACTATCTTGTTCATAAACAATGGTGTCAGGACTTTTCATCTTGATGACACTGACACTTTCATTGACATGAATACTTGCTTTTGAGGAATGAGCTATCCATTTTGAGCAAGTGACACGCTTTTGCAGGTTATCAACTATGTTTTGCAGTTTGTACTAATTGTTTTGAGAACTGCATTAACTGTTGTGCAAATGTAAATAGTGATGTGAGAAATGCACCAAAGCGACTGAGAAAAACTGTAATAGTGATTAGTTAAGTGTTAAATCATGCTCAGAACTCTATAAAAACTCCATAGTAACCATCTGTGAAAACTACAAACCACCTAGTAACACCATATCAACCGCCCTGAATACCTTAGCAACCGCATAGCAAACACCCAAAATACCATAACAACCACCCAGAACACCCTAGCAACCACCTAGCAACCACCCAAAATACCTAAGCAACCGCCTAGCAACACCATAACAACCACCCAGAACACCCTAGCAACCGCCAAGCAACCACCCAAAACACCCTAGCAACCGCCTAGCAACCACCTAGCAACACCCTAGCAACCACCCAAAACACCCTAGCAACACCCTAGCAACCACCCAAAATATCTTAGCAACCGCCTAGCAACACCATAGCAACCACCCAGAACACCCTAGTAACCATCCATAACACCATAGCAACCACCCAGAACACCCTAGCAACCACCCAAAAGACCCTAGCAACCGCCTAGCAACCACCAAAAATATCCTCACCTAGCAACCATCCAGAACACCCTAGTAACCACCCATAAAACCCTAGCAACCGCCTCAACCACCCAAAAGACCATAGCAACCACTTAAAATATCCCAGCAACCACCCAGAACTCCATTGCAACCACCCAGAATAACTTAGAACACCCTAGCAACACCATATCAACCACTCAGAACACCCTAGCAACTGCCTAACAACCACCCATAACACCCTAGCAACCACCTATAATACCTTAGAACACCCTAGCAACACCATAGCAACCACTCAGAACACCCTAGCAACCACCCAGAATAACTTAGAACACCCTAGCAACACCATATCAACCACTCAGAACACCCTAGCAACTGCCTAACAACCACCCATAACACCCTAGCAACCACCTATAATACCTTAGAACACCCTAGCAACACCATAGCAACCACTCAGAACACCGTAGCAACTGCCTAACAACCACCCAGAATACCCTAGCAACCACCCAGAACACCCTAGCAACCACCTAAAATGCCCTAACAACCACCCAAAATACCCTAGCAACCGCCTCAACCACCCAGAAGACCATAGCAACCGCCTAGCAACCACCCAAAATACCTTAGCAACCGCCTAGCAACACCCTAGCAACCACCCAAATTACCTTAGCAACCGCCTAGCAACACCATAGTAACCACCCAAAATACCTTA
The DNA here is from genome assembly GCF_965113295.1 of Leuciscus leuciscus. Lineage (NCBI taxonomy): Eukaryota > Metazoa > Chordata > Actinopteri > Cypriniformes > Leuciscidae > Leuciscus > Leuciscus leuciscus. Next base: position 27,708,997 of record NC_138746.1, read on the forward strand.
GCAACCGCCTAGCAACAGCCTAGCAACCACCCAAATTACCTTAGCAACCGCCTAGCAACACCATAGTAACCACCCAGAACACTCTAGCAACCGCCTAGCAACCACCCAAAATACCCTAGCAACAGCCTTGCAACTACCCAAAAGACCCTAGCAACCACCCAAAATGCCCTAGCAACCGCCTAGCAACCACCCAAAATACCCTAGCAACCGCTTAGCAACCAACCAAAAGACCTTAGCAACCACCCAAAACAGCCTAGCAACACCATAGCAACCACCCCAAATACCTTAGCTACCACCTAGCAACACCCTGGCAACCACCCAAATTACCTTAGCAACCGCCTAGCAACACCATAGTAACCACCCAGAACACCCCAGCAACCGCCTAGCAACCACCCAAAATATCCTAGCAACCGCCTAGCAACCACCCAAAAGACCCTAGCAACCACCAGAAATATCCTAGCAACCGCCTAGCAACCACCCAGAATATCCTAGCAACCACCCAAAACAGCCTAGCAACCACCCAGAACACCCTAGCAACCGTCTAGCAACCACCCATAATACCCTAGCAACCACATAGCAACCACCTAGAACAACCTAGCAACCACCCAAAAGACCCTAGCAACCACCCAGGACACCCTAGCAACCACCCAGAACACCATAGCAACCACCCATAACATCCTAGCAACCGCCTAGCAAAAAACTTTCTGCTCCAAACTTTCTCAAGCCAACTTAAAGTTTGTCTCGACGAACTTTCCCATCTATTTATTCTTCTTCTTCTGAGACAAAAATTTAGAGCTTTAACTCTACATACTCCAAACTCGGCTAAGACCTTCAGACTAGAGGTCTTCTCGGGTCCTAAAAACTGTACCCGACCCGAATCGACCCGAATCACTACTTACCCGAACCCGACGTGCATAAATTAATTTTTTTTAAAGAAAAACCCGACCCGAGACAGACCCGATAAAATTAGACCCGGATCCGACCCGACCTGACGCCATTTCCTTTAGAACCCGACTGGACCCGAACGTAAACGGCATTTACATTGTGCACAGCCTGCAGCTCTGCGTTTCTCAAAAATGCACTTAACATAGACGCGCAAGTAGGCCTATGCTCTGAAGTGCTGAAATGTCAATCACACATCACGGTCGGTAACCCATTACATCCTATAAAATTTGGCATAATGTTATTTACCGGACCATACGATGATTAACATTAGAACCACCACAGGGTAAAATTTAGGCTACCGATGGCTGTTTTTCAAATGTAGCCTATAACAGATTTTCAATAAAATATCCAAAGTCTCCCAGTCATTGACTTTTACTAAAATGTTGTTATTTAGCCTACAATCCCGTTGTTAAAAAGTTGTTTAGATAAAACCAGATTAAAAACAAGGCATTAGAACCGCCATAGCAGGTCAAATACCATGTAGGCATATGTCTTTATTTTTGCAACTTTTCTTTATTTGAGCAACGTGTCTGCTTACTGTAAACAGTCACACAACGCAAGTTCAAAATAAGATGTTTTAGCCTACTCATAAATGTTCAAACTTTGGATTAATTATTAAATTTTTTTTTGCAATTTTTATCGTTTATCGCTATTTATTCAAGTCTGCCAGTTTCCTGAAGAAAATTCCGATCTATAATGTAGCCTAATGAATAAAAAAAAATTCTGATTACCCCAAGTTTATTGGGGTTGTTCACTTATTCAAATTATAAATTATATAACTAAGCAAATTAATAACTGAGTAAATAAATACGGAGGCAACCGTGCTTATAGCCCATTGCACGTAGAAGCGCGGATTCGCTCTCTCACTTAGAAAAAGTGAGAGAACGGTGTCATAGAGTTGTTTTAAATAATGCAATTTTGTTAAATGCCCAACATAGTTTGGGTCTTCTCGGGTCCATTTGGAATAAGCATATTTATTTTAAATTACCCGAGACCCGAGGCCACTAATACCGAACCCGACCCGTGTCCGAGACATTCGTCTGAGTTTTGGACCCGAAACCGCTCGGGTCTCGGGTCGGACCTCGGGTTTTCGGATCCAAGTAGACCCGTGAAGACCTCTACTTCAGACTATTCTGACTCTGTATGCTATATCTTTTCTAACTGATCGGACTTACGGTTTTACTAAAAATGACGATAAAACTCGGAAAAACTCCCATTGACTTAACATTGTGGAATGTTTTCATTTTCAAACTGACCAACCGACAAAAATTCAAATCTAAACACCTTGAAGACTAAACCAAACTGCCGTTCTATACTATATGAGCCATTGAGACTCATTTAAACTAATAAACTCATCTATCTACATCAAAATAAATTAAACTTCAAACTAAATTAAACTTCAAACTAAATTAAACTTTAAACTTCAAACTAAATTTAAACTTTAAACTAATTTAAACTTCAAACTACTAAATTTACTTCATTTAAACTTATAAACTCTAAACTCATACACTCATAAACTAATTAACTTATAAACTCATGAATTCATAGACTTATGAACTCTTAAACTCATAAATGTATAAACTCTGAACTCTTAAACTCATTTAAACTTATAAACTGTAAACTCATTTAAACTTATAAACTCTAAACTCAAAAACTCGTACACTTATAAACTCATCAATTGTTACACTTATAAACTCTAAACTCATAAACTCTGAGTGTGTGAGCGAGTTAGTGTGTGTGTGTGTGTGTGTGTGTGTGTGTGTCTGTCTGTCTAGCATTCTATGTAAATCTATCTAAATCATCTATCTATCTATCTATCTATCTATCTATCTATCTATCTATCTATCTATCTATCTATCTATCTATCTATCTATCTATCTATCTAATCATAAACTTCAAACGACTTTAAACTACTTTAAACTTCAAACCACTTTAAATTTCTTAAGTTTAAAGCTCCCAGCTCCAAAGCAGCGCCATAGCAACCAAACCGTTTTGCAAGACCTATATCTCTGTATCCGAACATCTTATAGAGATGAGGTTTGGCTCTTTTGACTCATGCTAGCAAACAGCATGCTACACATGCTAGCAGTGCATAGCTACATGCTACAGTTTTTCTCAGTCGCTTTGGTGCATTTCTCACATCACTATTTACATTTGCACAACAGTTAGTTCAACCTCCACAACATTTAGTCATTTGTGCTCATCATAGTAGCAGTTTCTCATTCCTTCCAACAAATTGCAGATGCTTTTGGACATGTATCAATTGCTTTCATACAACTCTCTGCTGTTTTATAACATTATCATTTGCTTATGTCATGTCAGTCAAAATTAACTATACTTGTGAATGCTGAATAGTCATTCCATATAAAACTAATAGTCCTCATTTCATTGCTTGAGTCATTACATACAAAAATGTTGAACTAGTTGTCAAAATCTGTCAAGAAAAAAAAAAAAATAATTAAATCTTTTTTTTTCTTTTCTGAAAATGTCTCCTAAATTGAAAAATTTCTCTCAGGTGAATTTCAGCTTTCAGCATAGACAGAGAGGAACGTCTGGATGTGCATGAATGATTACAGTACTATGTATGTTGTATGTTCAGTTCCAATATGTGCTGCAGTATTGTTTACAGTTGTGCTCAGCTCTACCCAAAGGGAGTTTATGTTTGTTGTAAATAAGGGTGTATTTTTTCTTTTGCACAATGCTATGAACAAATTAGAATTGCAAAGAGCATATGCAGTAAAAATGTGAAACATACATATTCAGTGTCTTGTACTCAGTTACCTCACTAAATACAGTAATGTGTAACTTTACTGTATTTTTCAAATGGCTGTGCAAATAGTATATAGTGCTGTCTTGAGCATTTTCAGGTAGTGTCACCAAGATCTGACTTTTTTGCATTGGAAAACATTTACAGAGTAAACTGTCATAATGAAAACATGACAAAGCCATTTGACTATCTTGTTCATAAACAATGGTGTCAGGACTTTTCATCTTGATGACACTGACACTTTCATTGACATGAATACTTGCTTTTGAGGAATGAGCTATCCATTTTGAGCAAGTGACACGCTTTTGCAGGTTATCAACTATGTTTTGCAGTTTGTACTAATTGTTTTGAGAACTGCATTAACTGTTGTGCAAATGTAAATAGTGATGTGAGAAATGCACCAAAGCGACTGAGAAAAACTGTAATAGTGATTAGTTAAGTGTTAAATCATGCTCAGAACTCTATAAAAACTCCATAGTAACCATCTGTGAAAACTACAAACCACCTAGTAACACCATATCAACCGCCCTGAATACCTTAGCAACCGCATAGCAAACACCCAAAATACCATAACAACCACCCAGAACACCCTAGCAACCACCTAGCAACCACCCAAAATACCTAAGCAACCGCCTAGCAACACCATAACAACCACCCAGAACACCCTAGCAACCGCCAAGCAACCACCCAAAACACCCTAGCAACCGCCTAGCAACCACCTAGCAACACCCTAGCAACCACCCAAAACACCCTAGCAACACCCTAGCAACCACCCAAAATATCTTAGCAACCGCCTAGCAACACCATAGCAACCACCCAGAACACCCTAGTAACCATCCATAACACCATAGCAACCACCCAGAACACCCTAGCAACCACCCAAAAGACCCTAGCAACCGCCTAGCAACCACCAAAAATATCCTCACCTAGCAACCATCCAGAACACCCTAGTAACCACCCATAAAACCCTAGCAACCGCCTCAACCACCCAAAAGACCATAGCAACCACTTAAAATATCCCAGCAACCACCCAGAACTCCATTGCAAACGCCTAGCAACCACCAAGAATACATTAGCAACCGCCTAGCAACACCATAGCAACCACCCAGAACAGCCTAGCAACCGCCTATAAACACCCTAGCAACCACTGAAAATATCCTACCAACCACCCAGAACTCCATTGCAACCGCCTAGCAACCACCAAGAATACATTAGGAACCGCCTAGCAACACCATAGCAACCACCCAGAACAGCCTAGCAACCGCCTATAAACACCCTAGCAACCACTGAAAATATCCTACCAACCACCCAGAACACCATTGCAACCGCCTGGCAACCACCAAGAATACATTAGCAACCGCCTAGCAACACCATAGCAACCACCCAGAACAGCCTAGCAACCGCCTATAAACACCCTAGCAATCACTGAAAATATCCTAGCAACCACCCAGAACACCATTGCAACCGCCTAGCAACCACCAAGAACACCCTAGCACCCACCTAGCAACCACCCAGAACACCCTAGCAACCACCCAAAATATCTTAGCAACCGCCTAGCAACACCATAGCAACCACCCAGAACACCCTAGTAACCATCCATAACACCATAGCAACCACCCAGAACACCCTAGCAACCACCCAAAAGACCCTAGCAACCGCCTAGCAACAACCAAAAATATCCTAGCAACCGCCTAGCAACCATCCAGAACACCCTAGTAACCACCCATAACATCCTAGCAACCACCCAGAACACCCTAGCAACCACCCAAAATACCCTAGCAACCGCCTCAACCACCCAAAAGACCATAGCAACCACTGAAAATATCCTAGCAACCACCCAGAACTCCATTGCAACCGCCTAGCAACCACCAAGAATACATTAGCAACCGCCTAGCAACACCATAGCAACCACCCAGAACAGCCTAGCAACCGCCTATAAACACCCTAGCAACCACTGAAAATATCCTAGCAACCACCCGGAACACCATTGCAACCGCCTAGCAACCACCAAGAACACCCTAGCAACCACCTAGCAACCACCCAAAAGACCCTGCTAACCACCCATAATATCCTAGCAACCACCCAGATCACACTAGCAACCGCCTCAACAACCCAAAAGACAATAGCAACCACGGAAAATATCCTAGCAACGACCCAGAACACCATAGCAACCGCCTAGCAACCACCCAAAATACCTTAGCAACCACCTAGCAACACCATAGCAACCACCTAGAACAGCCTAGCAACCACCTAGCAACCACCCAAAAGACCCTAGCAACCACCCAAAAGACCCTAGCAACCGCCTAGCAACCACCAAGAACACCCTAGCAACCACCTAGCAACCACCCAAAAGACCCTGCTAACCACCCATAATATCCTAGCAACCACCCAGAACACACTAGCAACCGCCTCAACCACCCAAAAGACCATAGCAACCACTGAAAATATCCTAGCAACCACCCAGAACACCATAGCAACCGCCTAGCAACCACCCAAAATACCTTAGCAACCACCTAGAAACACCATAGCAACCACCCAGAATAGCCTAGCAACCGCCTAGCAACACCCTAGCAACCACCCAAAATATCTTAGCAACCGCCTAGCAACACCATAGCAACCATCCAGAACACCCTAGTAACCACCCATAACATCCTAGCAACCACCCAGAACACCCTAGCAACCACCCAAAATACCCTAGCAACCGCCTCAACCACCCAAAAGACCATAGCAACCACTGAAAATATCCTAGCAACCACCCAGAACTCCACTGCAACCGCTTAGCAACCACCAAGAATATATTAGCAACCGCCTAGCAACACCATAGCAACCACCCAGAACAGCCTAGCAACCGCCTATATACACCCTAGCAACCACTGAAAATATCCTACCAACCACCCAGAACACCATTGCAACCGCCTAGCAACCACCAAGAATACATTAGCAACCGCCTAGCAACACCATAGCAACCACCCAGAACAGCCTATCAACCGCCTATAAACACCCTAGCAACCACTGAAAATATCCTAGCAACCACCCAGAACACCATTGCAACCGCCTAGCAACCACCAAGAACACCCTAGCAACCACCTAGCAACCACCCAAAAGACCCTGCTAACCACCCATAATATCTTAGCAACCACCCAGATCACACTAGCAACCGCCTCAACAACCCAAAAGACAATAGCAACCACTGAAAATATCCTAGCAACCACCCAGAACACCATAGCAACCGCCTAGCAACCACCCAGAATACCTTAGCAACCACCTAGCAACACCTTAGCAACCACCCAGAACAGCCTAGCAACCACCTAGCAACCACCCAAAAGACCCTAGCAACCACCCAAAAGACCCTAGCAACCGCCTTGCAACCACCCAGAGTACCTTAGCAACCGCCTAGCAACACCATAGCAACAACCCAGAACACCCTAGCAACACCCTAGCGACCGCCCAAAATGCCTTAGCAACTGCCTAGCAACAACATAGCAACCACCCAGAACACCCAGGCAACCGCCTAGAAACCACCCAGAATACCCTAGCAACCGCCTAGCAACACCATAACGACCACCCATAACATCCTAGCAACTGCCTAGCAAAAAACATTCTGGTCCAAACTTTCTCAAGCCAACTTAAAGTTTGTCTCGACGAACTTTCGCATCTAATTATTATTACTATTATTATCTTAATAATTATATTATTATTTCTGGTCAAAGGTTCCCTAAAAAGTTTTTAAACTATGTAAAATTATAGACTCCATCTGATGATAAATATGTCTAACCTCTCCAAGTCAAAATTTTCTAGTGACGGGTCACATCTAAATTTTTTAAATGGCCCAAGTGCGATTCTTGTTGCAATAGTCTGTTAACATTGGCTCAATGAGAAATACGTCAGACTAATTGAATTTCTTTTAGTGTAACACAAGAAGGAGTCCACTATTATATATAAAAAGGTCAAGTTTCGAGTACTCCTTGGCCAGAAAAAAATTCAGTATGTCAAAAATGGACTTTTGTCAGGATGGAATAACATCTTTAAGGACTCTTTGGCCAGAAATATGTTCAGTACGTCAAAAGCGTACCATTGTAATAACATTATGTGCTTTGCACAAAACGATCCATCGTTGAGCATAATTAAAGAAACATAGGCTATGCCTATGCACTTCTTGCATTGCATTGCACTAACGATCTAACGTTGTGCACTTGAAGCATAACATACAGGTTATGCACTTTTTACATTGCATTAAATTGCACACCAGAACTAACTCATTCCCATGTTCAAAGAAGAGATAAAGTGTGCTGTTGCATTGCATTGCACTAACGATCTAACGTTGTGCACTGAAGAATAACATATGTTATGCACTTTTTTCAATGCATTAAATTGCACACCAGAACTAAATCATTCCAATGTTGATTAAAGACATAATGTGTGTTGTTGCATTGCATTGCACTAACGATCTGACGTTGTTTACTGAAGAATAACATATAGGTTATGCACTTCTTACATTGCATTGCATTGCACACCGGAACAAACTCATTCCCATGTTGATTAAAGACATAATGTGTGTTGTTGCATTGCACTGAAGAATAACATACAGGTTATGCACTTTTTGCATTGCATTGCACACCAGATCAAAATTCCCATGTTCATTAAAGAGATAACGTGTGTTGTTGCATTGCACTGCACTGCATTGGATTGCATTGCATTGCATTGCATTGCATTGCATTGGATTGCATAGCATTGCATTGCATTGGATTGCATTGCATTGCATTGCATTGCATTGCATTGCATTGCTTTTGCACTGCATTGCATTTCATTGCACTAACGATCTAACGTTGTGCACTGAAGAATAACATATAGGTTATGCACTTTTTGCATTGCATTGCACACCAGATCAAAATTCCCATGTTCATTAAAGAGATAACGTGTGTTGTTGCATTGCACTGCATAGGTCATGCACTTTTTGCATTGCATTGGATTGCATTGCATTGCATTGCATTGCATTGGATTGCATTGAATTGAATTGCATTGCATTGCATTGCATTGCATTGCATTGCATTGCATTGCATTGCATTGCATTGCAATTGCATTGCATTACATTGCTTTTGCACTGCATTGCATTGCATTGCATTAACGATCTAACGTTAATGATCTAACACACGTTATCTCTTTAATGAACATGGGAATTTTGATCTGGTGTGCAATGCAATGCAAAAAGTGCATAACCTATATGTTATTCTTCAGTGCACAACGTTAGATCGTTAGTGCAATGAAATGCAATGCAGTGCAAAAGCAATGCAATGCAATGCAATGCAATGCAATGCAATGCAATGCAATGCAATGCAATGCAATGCAATGCAATGCAATCCAATGCAATGCAATGCAATGCAATGCAATGCAATCCAATGCAATGCAATGCAATGCAATGCAATGCAATCCAATGCAGTGCAGTGCAATGCAACAACACACGTTATCTCTTTAATGAACATGGGAATTTTGATCTGGTGTGCAATGCAATGCAAAAAGTGCACTGAAGAATAACATATGCACTTTTCACATTGCATTGCACACCAGAACTAACTCATTCCCGTGTTCATTAGATAACGTGTGTTGTTGCATTACATTGAACAAACGATCTAACGTTGTGCACTGAAGAATAAAACATATTGGTTATGCTTTTTTCGCATTGCATTGCACACCAGTACAAAATCAATGCAATGTTCTTTAAATAGATGATATGTGTGTGGTTGCATTGTGTTGCATTGCACTAACGATCTAGCGTTGTGCATTGAAGAATACCAGGCTATGCACTTCCTGCACCATTGTAATAACATTATGTGCATTGCACACCATAACTAAATAGTTCCAATGTTCAAGAAATAACGTGTGTTGTTGCATTGCATTGCATTGCATTGAACTAACGATCTAACGTTGTGCATTGAAGAATACCAGGCTATGCACTTCCTGCATTGCATTGCACACCAGAACTAACTCATTCCCATGTTGATTAAAGACATAACGTGTGTTGTTGCATTGCATTGCATTGCATTGCATTGCACTAACGGTCTAACGTTGTGAACTGAAAAATAACACATGTACTTTTCTCATTGCATTGCATTGCATTGCATTGCATTGCATTGCATTGCATTGCATTGCATGGCATTGCACTGCACTAACGATCTTTGTGCACTGAAGAATTTCGCATTGCATTGCATTGTACACCAGAACTAACTCATTGCCATGTTCATTAAATAGAAATCTCTCTATGTCTTTAATCAACATGGGAATGAGTTAGTTCTGGTGTGCAATGCAATACAAAAAGTACATAACCTATATGTTGTTCTTCAGTGCACAACGTTAGATCGTTAGTGCAATGAAATGCAATGCAGTGCAAAGCAATGCATTGCAATGTAATGCAATGCGAAAAGTGCATATTGTTATTCAGTGCACAACGTCACATCGTTAGTGCAATGCAATGCAACACAGTGCAAATCAATACAATGCAATGCAATGCAACAACACACGTTATGTCTTTAATCAACATGGGAATGAGTTAGTTCTGGTGTGCAATTTAATGCAATGTAAAAAGTGCATAACCTGTATGTTATTCTTCATTGCACAACGTTAGATCGTTTGTGCAATGCATTGCAAGAAGTGCATAGCCTATGTTTTTTTAATGATGCTCAACGTTAGATCGTTTGTGCAAAGCACATAATGTTATAACAATGCATAGGTACGGTTTTGACCTACTGAACATATTTCTGGCCAAAGAGTCCTTAAAGATGTTATTTCATCCTGACAAAAGTCCATTTTTGACATACTGACATTTTTTCTGGCCAAGGAGTACTCGAAACTTGACCTTTCTATATTACTAGTGGACTCTTTCTTATGTTACACTGTAAAAAAAAAATTACATCCCCAAGTCAAAAATTTCTAGTGACTGGTCACATTCAATTAGTCTGACGTATTATTTCTCATTGAGCCAATGTTAACAGACTATTGCAACAAGAATTGCACTTGGGCCAATTTAAAAATTTAGATGTGACCAGTCACATTTTTGACTTGGTTAGACATATTTATCATCAGATGGAGTCTATAATTTAACATAGTTTAAAAACTTTTGAGAAACCTTTGACCAGAAATAATAATAGAATTATTAAGATAATAATAGTAATAATAACTAGATGCAAATGTTCGTCGAGACAAACTTTAAGTTGGCTTGAGAAAGTTTGGACCAGAATGTTTTTTGCTAGGCAGTTGCTAGGATGTTATGGGTGGTCGTTATGGTGTTGCTAGGCGGTTGCTAGGGTATTCTGGGTGGTTTCTATGGTGTTGCTAAGCGGTTGCTAGGGTATTCTGGGTGGTTGCTAGGATGTTCTGGGTGGTTGCTATGTTGTTGCTAGGCAGTTGCTTAGGTATTTTGGGTGGTTGCTAGGGTGTTGCTAGGCGGTTGCTAAGGTATTTTGGGTGGTTGCTAGGGTGTTGCTAGGCGGTTGCTAGGGTATTCTGGGCGGTTGCTATGGTGTTGCTAGGCGGTTGCTAAGGTATTCTGGGTGGTTGTAAAGCGGTTGCTAGGGTATTTTGGGTGGTTGCTAGGGTCTTTTGGGTGGTTGCTAGGGTGTTTCTAGGCGGTTGCTAGGCTGTTCTGGGTGGTTGCTATGGTGTTGCTAGGCGGTTGCTAAGGTATTCTGGGTGGTTGCTGGGCGGTTGCTATGGTGTTGCTAGGATATTTTCAGTGGTTGCTATGGTCTTTTGGGTGGTTGCTAGGCGGTTGCTAGGGTATTTTGGGTGGTTGTTAGGATGTTCTGGATGGTTGCTAGGATGTTATGGTTGATTACTAGGGTGTTCTGGGTGGTTGCTAGGCGGTTGCTAGGGTCTTCTGGGGGGTTGCTATGGTGTTACTAGGCGGTTGCTAGGGTGTTCTTGGTGGTTGCTAGGCGGTTGCTAGGGTGTTCTGGGTGGTTGGCTATGGTGTTATGCATGGTTACTAGGGGGTTTTGGGTGGTTGCTAGGCGGTTGCTAGGGTGTTGCTAGGTGGTTGCTAAGATATTTTGGGCGGTTGCTAGGGTTTTGCTAGCGGTTGCTGAGGTATTTTGGGTGGTTGCTAGGGTGTTGCTATGGTGTTGCTAGGCGGTTGCTAAGATATTTTGGGTGGTTGCTAGGCGGTTGCTAGGCTGTTCTGGGTGGTTGCTATGGTGTTGCTAGGTTGTTGCTATGGACTTTTGGGTGGTTGCTAGGCGGTTGCTAGGGTATTTTGGGTGGTTGTTAGGGTGTTCTGGGTGGTTGCTAGGATGTTATGGTTGATTACTAGGGTGTTCTGGGTGGTTGCAAGGCGGTTGCTAGGGTCTTCTGGGTGGTTGGCTATGGTGTTATGGATGGTTAATAGGGTGTTTTGGGTGGTTGCTAGGGTGTTGCTAGATGGTTGCTAGGGTGTTCTGGGTGGTTGCTATGGTGTTGCTAGGCGGTTGCTAGGGTGTTCTGGGTGGTTGCTAGGCGGTTGCTAGGGTGTTCTGGGTGGTTGGCTATGGTGTTATGGATGGTTACTAGGGTGTTTTGGGTGGTTGCTAGGCGGTTGCTAGGGTGTTGCTAGGTGGTTGCTGAGGTATTTTGGGTGGTTGCTAGGGTGTTGCTATGGTGTTGCTAGGGTATTCTGGGTGGTTGCTTAGGTGTTGCTAGGCGTTGCTAAGGTATTCTGGGTGGTTGCTAGGGTATTTTGAGTGGTTGCTGGGGTCTTTTGGGTGGTTTCTAGGCGGTTGCTAGGCGGTTGCTAAGGTATTCTGGGTGGTTGCTAGGCGGTTGCTAAGATATTTTGGGTGGTTGCTAGGGTGTTGCTAGGTGGTTGCTAGGGTATTCTGGGTGGTTGCTAGGCGGTTGCTATGTTGTTCTGGGTGGTTGCTAGGATATTTTCAGTGGTTGCTATGGTCTTTTGGGTGGTTGATATATCTATCTATCTACTTCAAACTATTTTAAACTTCAAACTACTTTAAGATAATTTAAACTACTAAATTTACTTCATTTTAACTTATAAACTGTAACGCAAATAAACTCTGTAAGTGTTATCGAGTTAGTGTGTGTGTGTGTGTGTGTGTGTGTGTATATGTATATGAGTTAATGTGTGTGTGTGTGTGTGTGTGTGTGTGTGTAACCGCCTAGAACACAATAGCAACCACTGAGAACACCCTAGCAACCGCCTAGCAACCACACAGAACACCCTAGCAACCACCCAAAATACCTTTGCAACCACCTAGCAACCACCCAGGACACCATAGCAACCACCCAGAACACCCTAGCAACCACCCAGAATAACTTAGAACACCCTAGCAACACCATATCAACCACTCAGAACACCCTAGCAACTGCCTAACAACCACCCATAACACCCTAGCAACCACCTATAATACCTTAGAACACCCTAGCAACACCATAGCAACCACTCAGAACACTGTAGCAACTGCCTAACAACCACCCAGAATACCCTAGCAACCACCCAGAACACCCTAGCAACCACCTAAAATGCCCTAACAACCACCCAAAATACCCTAGCAACCGCCTCAACCACCCAGAAGACCATAGCAACCGCCTAGCAACCACCCAAAATACCTTAGCAACCGCCTAGCAACACCCTAGCAACCACCCAAATTACCTTAGCAACCGCCTAGCAACACCATAGTAACCACCCAAAATACCTTAGCAACCGCCTAGCAACAGCCTAGCAACCACCCAAATTACCTTAGCAACCACCTAGCAACACCATAGTAACCACCCAGAACACTCTAGCAACCGCCTAGCAACCACCCAAAATACCCTAGCAACAGCCTTGCAACCACCCAAAAGACCCTAGCAACCACCCAAAATGCCCTAGCAACCGCCTAGCAACCACCCAAAATACCCTAGCAACCGCTTAGCAACCAACCAAAAGACCTTAGCAACCACCCAAAACAGCCTAGCAACACCATAGCAACCACCCCAAATACCTTAGCTACCACCTAGCAACACCCTGGCAACCACCCAAATTACCTTAGCAACCGCCTAGCAACACCATAGTAACCACCCAGAACACCCCAGCAACCGCCTAGCAACCACCCAAAATATCCTAGCAACCGCCTAGCAACCACCCAAAAGACCCTAGCAACCACCAGAAATATCCTAGCAACCGCCTAGCAACCACCCAGAATATCCTAGCAACCACCCAAAACAGCCTAGCAACCACCCAGAACACCCTAGCAACCGCCTAGCAACCACCCATAATACCCTAGCAACCACATAGCAACCACCTAGAACAACCTAGCAACCACCCAAAAGACCCTAGCAACCACCCAGGACACCCTAGCAACCACCTAGCAACCACCCAGAACACCATAGCAACCACCCATAACATCCTAGCAACCGCCTAGCAAAAAACTTTCTGCTCCAAACTTTCTCAAGCCAACTTAAAGTTTGTCTCGACGAACTTTCCCATCTATTTATTCTTCTTCTTCTGAGACAAAAATTTTGAGCTTTAACTCTACATACTCCAAACTCGGCTAAGACCTTCAGACTATTCTGACTCTGTATGCTATATCTTTTCTAACTGATCGGACTTACGGTTTTACTAAAAATGACGATCAAAACTCGGAAAAACTCCCATTGACTTAACATTGTGGAATGTTTTCATTTTCAAACTGACCAACCGACAAAAATTCAAATCTAAACACCTTGAAGACTAAACCAAACTGCCGTTCTATACTATATGAGCCATTGAGACTCATTTAAACTAATAAACTCATCTATCTACATCAAAATAAATTAAACTTCAAACTAAATTAAACTTCAAACTAAATTAAACTTTAAACTTCAAACTAAATTTAAACTTTAAACTAATTTAAACTTCAAACTACTAAATTTACTTCATTTAAACTTATAAACTCTAAACTCATACACTCATAAACTAATTAACTTATAAACTCATGAATTCATAGACTTATGAACTCTTAAACTCATAAATGTATAAACTCTGAACTCTTAAACTCATTTAAACTTATAAACTGTAAACTCATTTAAACTTATAAACTCTAAACTCAAAAACTCGTACACTTATAAACTCATCAATTGTTACACTTATAAACTCTAAACTCATAAACTCTGAGTGTGTGAGCGAGTTAGTGTGTGTGTGTGTGTGTGTGTCTGTCTGTCTAGCATTCTATGTAAATCTATCTAAATCTATCATCTATCTATCTATCTATCATCTATCTATCTATCTATCTATATATCTATCTATCTATCTATCTATCTATCTATCTATCTATCTATCTATCTATCTATCATCTATCTATCTATCTATCTATCATCTATCTATCTATCTATCTATCTATCTATCTATCTATCATCTATCTATATCTATCTATCTATCTATCTATCTATCTATCTATCTATCTATCTATCTATCTATCTATCTATCTATCTATCTATCATCTATCTATCTATCTATCTATCTATCTATCTATCTATCTATCTATCTATCTATCATCTATCTATCTATCTATCTATCTATCTATCTATCTATCTATCTATCTATCTATCTATCTATCTATCTATCTATCTATCTATCTATCTATCTATCTAATCATAAACTTCAAACGACTTTAAACTACTTTAAACTTCAAACCACTTTAAATTTCTTAAGTTTAAAGCTCCCAGCTCCAAAGCAGCGCCATAGCAACCAAACCGTTTTGCAAGACCTATATCTCTGTATCCGAACATCTTATAGAGATGAGGTTTGGCTCTTTTGACTCATGCTAGCAAACAGCATGCTACACATGCTAGCAGTGCATAGCTACATGCTACAGTTTTTCTCAGTCGCTTTGGTGCATTTCTCACATCACTATTTACATTTGCACAACAGTTAGTTCAACCTCCACAACATTTAGTCATTTGTGCTCATCATAGTAGCAGTTTCTCATTCCTTCCAACAAATTGCAGATGCTTTTGGACATGTATCAATTGCTTTCATACAACTCTCTGCTGTTTTATAACATTATCATTTGCTTATGTCATGTCAGTCAAAATTAACTATACTTGTGAATGCTGAATAGTCATTCCATATAAAACTAATAGTCCTCATTTCATTGCTTGAGTCATTACATACAAAAATGTTGAACTAGTTGTCAAAATCTGTCAAAAAAAAAAAAAAAAAAATTAAATCTTTTTTTTTCTTTTCTGAAAATGTCTCCTAAATTGAAAAATTTCTCTCAGGTGAATTTCAGCTTTCAGCATAGACAGAGAGGAACGTCTGGATGTGCATGAATGATTACAGTACTATGTATGTTGTATGTTCAGTTCCAATATGTGCTGCAGTATTGTTTACAGTTGTGCTCAGCTCTACCCAAAGGGAGTTTATGTTTGTTGTAAATAAGGGTGTATTTTTTCTTTTGCACAATGCTATGAACAAATTAGAATTGCAAAGAGCATATGCAGTAAAAATGTGAAACATACATATTCAGTGTCTTGTACTCAGTTACCTCACTAAATACAGTAATGTGTAACTTTACTGTATTTTTCAAATGGCTGTGCAAATAGTATATAGTGCTGTCTTGAGCATTTTCAGGTAGTGTCACCAAGATCTGACTTTTTTGCATTGGAAAACATTTACAGAGTAAACTGTCATAATGAAAACATGACAAAGCCATTTGACTATCTTGTTCATAAACAATGGTGTCAGGACTTTTCATCTTGATGACACTGACACTTTCATTGACATGAATACTTGCTTTTGAGGAATGAGCTATCCATTTTGAGCAAGTGACACGCTTTTGCAGGTTATCAACTATGTTTTGCAGTTTGTACTAATTGTTTTGAGAACTGCATTAACTGTTGTGCAAATGTAAATAGTGATGTGAGAAATGCACCAAAGCGACTGAGAAAAACTGTAATAGTGATTAGTTAAGTGTTAAATCATGCTCAGAACTCTATAAAAACTCCATAGTAACCATCTGTGAAAACTACAAACCACCTAGTAACACCATATCAACCGCCCTGAATACCTTAGCAACCGCATAGCAAACACCCAAAATACCATAACAACCACCCAGAACACCCTAGCAACCACCTAGCAACCACCCAAAATACCTAAGCAACCGCCTAGCAACACCATAACAACCACCCAGAACACCCTAGCAACCGCCAAGCAACCACCCAAAACACCCTAGCAACCGCCTAGCAACCACCCAAAATATCTTAGCAACCGCCTAGCAACACCATAGCAACCACCCAGAACACCCTAGTAACCATCCATAACACCATAGCAACCACCCAGAACACCCTAGCAACCACCCAAAAGACCCTAGCAACCGCCTAGCAACAACCAAAAATATCCTAGCAACCGCCTAGCAACCATCCAGAACACCCTAGTAACCACCCATAACATCCTAGCAACCACCCAGAACACCCTAGCAACCACCCAAAATACCCTAGCAACCGCCTCAACCACCCAAAAGACCATAGCAACCACTGAAAATATCCTAGCAACCACCCAGAACTCCATTGCAACCGCCTAGCAACCACCAAGAATACATTAGCAACCGCCTAGCAACACCATAGCAACCACCCAGAACAGCCTAGCAACCGCCTAAATACACCCTAGCAACCACTGAAAATATCCTACCAACCACCCAGAACACCATTGCAACCGCCTAGCAACCACCAAGAATACATTAGCAACCACCTAGCAACACCATAGCAACCACCCAGAACAGCCTAACAACCGCCTATAAACACCCTAGCAACCACTGAAAATATCCTAGCAACCACCCGGAACACCATTGCAACCGCCTAGCAACCACCAAGAACACCCTAGCAACCACCTAGCAACCACCCAAAAGACCCTGCTAACCACCCATAATATCTTAGCAACCACCCAGATCACACTAGCAACCGCCTCAACAACCCAAAAGACAATAGCAACCACTGAAAATATCCTAGCAACCACCCAGAACACCATAGCAACCGCCTAGCAACCACCCAGAATACCTTAGCAACCACCTAGCAACACCATAGCAACCACCTAGAACAGCCTAGCAACCACCTAGCAACCACCCAAAAGACCCTAGCAACCACCCAAAAGACCCTAGCAACCGCCTAGCAACCACCAAGAACACCCTAGCAACCACCTAGCAACCACCCAAAAGACCCTGCTAACCACCCATAATATCCTAGCAACCACCTCAACCGCAACCTAGCAACCGCCTCAACCACCCAAAAGACCATAGCAACCACTGAAAATATCCTAGCAACCACCCAGAACACCATAGCAACCGCCTAGCAACCACCCAAAATACCTTAGCAACCACCTAGAAACACCATAGCAACCACCCAGAACACCCTAGCAACCGCCTAGCAACACCCTAGCAACCACCCAAAATATCTTAGCAACCGCCTAGCAACACCATAGCAACCATCCAGAACACCCTAGTAACCACCCATAACATCCTAGCAACCACCCAGAACACCCTAGCAACCACCCAAAATACCCTAGCAACCGCCTCAACCACCCAAAAGACCATAGCAACCACTGAAAATATCCTAGCAACCACCCAGAACTCCACTGCAACCGCTTAGCAACCACCAAGAATATATTAGCAACCGCCTAGCAACACCATAGCAACCACCCAGAACAGCCTAGCAACCGCCTATATACACCCTAGCAACCACTGAAAATATCCTACCAACCACCCAGAACACCATTGCAACCGCCTAGCAACCACCAAGAATACATTAGCAACCGCCTAGCAACACCATAGCAACCACCCAGAACAGCCTATCAACCGCCTATAAACACCCTAGCAACCACTGAAAATATCCTAGCAACCACCCAGAACACCATTGCAACCGCCTAGCAACCACCAAGAACACCCTAGCAACCACCTAGCAACCACCCAAAAGACCCTGCTAACCACCCATAATATCTTAGCAACCACCCAGATCACACTAGCAACCGCCTCAACAACCCAAAAGACAATAGCAACCACTGAAAATATCCTAGCAACCACCCAGAACACCATAGCAACCGCCTAGCAACCACCCAGAATACCTTAGCAACCACCTAGCAACACCTTAGCAACCACCCAGAACAGCCTAGCAACCACCTAGCAACCACCCAAAAGACCCTAGCAACCACCCAAAAGACCCTAGCAACCGCCTTGCAACCACCCAGAGTACCTTAGCAACCGCCTAGCAACACCATAGCAACAACCCAGAACACCCTAGCAACACCCTAGCGACCGCCCAAAATGCCTTAGCAACTGCCTAGCAACAACATAGCAACCACCCAGAACACCCAGGCAACCGCCTAGAAACCACCCAGAATACCCTAGCAACCGCCTAGCAACACCATAACGACCACCCATAACATCCTAGCAACTGCCTAGCAAAAAACATTCTGGTCCAAACTTTCTCAAGCCAACTTAAAGTTTGTCTCGACGAACTTTCGCATCTAATTATTATTACTATTATTATCTTAATAATTATATTATTATTTCTGGTCAAAGGTTCCCTAAAAAGTTTTTAAACTATGTAAAATTATAGACTCCATCTGATGATAAATATGTCTAACCTCTCCAAGTCAAAATTTTCTAGTGACGGGTCACATCTAAATTTTTTAAATGGCCCAAGTGCGATTCTTGTTGCAATAGTCTGTTAACATTGGCTCAATGAGAAATACGTCAGACTAATTGAATTTCTTTTAGTGTAACACAAGAAGGAGTCCACTATTATATATAAAAAGGTCAAGTTTCGAGTACTCCTTGGCCAGAAAAAAATTCAGTATGTCAAAAATGGACTTTTGTCAGGATGGAATAACATCTTTAAGGACTCTTTGGCCAGAAATATGTTCAGTACGTCAAAAGCGTACCATTGTAATAACATTATGTGCTTTGCACAAAACGATCCATCGTTGAGCATAATTAAAGAAACATAGGCTATGCCTATGCACTTCTTGCATTGCATTGCACTAACGATCTAACGTTGTGCACTTGAAGCATAACATACAGGTTATGCACTTTTTACATTGCATTAAATTGCACACCAGAACTAACTCATTCCCATGTTCAAAGAAGAGATAAAGTGTGCTGTTGCATTGCATTGCACTAACGATCTAACGTTGTGCACTGAAGAATAACATATGTTATGCACTTTTTACAATGCATTAAATTGCACACCAGAACTAAATCATTCCAATGTTGATTAAAGACATAATGTGTGTTGTTGCATTGCATTGCACTAACGATCTGACGTTGTTTACTGAAGAATAACATATAGGTTATGCACTTCTTACATTGCATTGCATTGCACACCGGAACAAACTCATTCCCATGTTGATTAAAGACATAATGTGTGTTGTTGCATTGCACTGAAGAATAACATACAGGTTATGCACTTTTTGCATTGCATTGCACACCAGATCAAAATTCCCATGTTCATTAAAGAGATAACGTGTGTTGTTGCATTGCACTGCACTGCATTGGATTGCATTGCATTGCATTGCATTGCATTGCATTGGATTGCATAGCATTGCATTGCATTGGATTGCATTGCATTGCATTGCATTGCATTGCATTGCATTGCTTTTGCACTGCATTGCATTTCATTGCACTAACGATCTAACGTTGTGCACTGAAGAATAACATATAGGTTATGCACTTTTTGCATTGCATTGCACACCAGATCAAAATTCCCATGTTCATTAAAGAGATAACGTGTGTTGTTGCATTGCACTGCATAGGTCATGCACTTTTTGCATTGCATTGGATTGCATTGCATTGCATTGCATTGCATTGGATTGCATTGAATTGAATTGCATTGCATTGCATTGCATTGCATTGCATTGCATTGCATTGCATTGCATTGCATTGCATTGCATTGCATTGCATTGCAATTGCATTGCATTACATTGCTTTTGCACTGCATTGCATTGCATTGCATTAACGATCTAACGTTAATGATCTAACACACGTTATCTCTTTAATGAACATGGGAATTTTGATCTGGTGTGCAATGCAATGCAAAAAGTGCATAACCTATATGTTATTCTTCAGTGCACAACGTTAGATCGTTAGTGCAATGAAATGCAATGCAGTGCAAAAGCAATGCAATGCAATGCAATGCAATGCAATGCAATGCAATGCAATGCAATGCAATGCAATGCAATCCAATGCAATGCAATGCAATGCAATCCAATCCAATGCAATGCAATGCAATGCAATGCAATGCAATCCAATGCAGTGCAGTGCAATGCAACAACACACGTTATCTCTTTAATGAACATGGGAATTTTGATCTGGTGTGCAATGCAATGCAAAAAGTGCACTGAAGAATAACATATGCACTTTTCACATTGCATTGCACACCAGAACTAACTCATTCCCGTGTTCATTAGATAACGTGTGTTGTTGCATTACATTGAACAAACGATCTAACGTTGTGCACTGAAGAATAAAACATATTGGTTATGCTTTTTTCGCATTGCATTGCACACCAGTACAAAATCAATGCAATGTTCTTTAAATAGATGATATGTGTGTGGTTGCATTGTGTTGCATTGCACTAACGATCTAGCGTTGTGCATTGAAGAATACCAGGCTATGCACTTCCTGCACCATTGTAATAACATTATGTGCATTGCACACCATAACTAAATAGTTCCAATGTTCAAGAAATAACGTGTGTTGTTGCATTGCATTGCATTGCATTGAACTAACGATCTAACGTTGTGCATTGAAGAATACCAGGCTATGCACTTCCTGCATTGCATTGCACACCAGAACTAACTCATTCCCATGTTGATTAAAGACATAACGTGTGTTGTTGCATTGCATTGCATTGCATTGCATTGCACTAACGGTCTAACGTTGTGAACTGAAAAATAACACATGTACTTTTCTCATTGCATTGCATTGCATTGCATTGCATTGCATTGCATTGCATGGCATTGCACTGCACTAACGATCTTTGTGCACTGAAGAATTTCGCATTGCATTGCATTGTACACCAGAACTAACTCATTGCCATGTTCATTAAATAGAAATCTCTCTATGTCTTTAATCAACATGGGAATGAGTTAGTTCTGGTGTGCAATGCAATACAAAAAGTACATAACCTATATGTTGTTCTTCAGTGCACAACGTTAGATCGTTAGTGCAATGAAATGCAATGCAGTGCAAAGCAATGCATTGCAATGTAATGCAATGCGAAAAGTGCATATTGTTATTCAGTGCACAACGTCACATCGTTAGTGCAATGCAATGCAACACAGTGCAAATCAATACAATGCAATGCAATGCAACAACACACGTTATGTCTTTAATCAACATGGGAATGAGTTAGTTCTGGTGTGCAATTTAATGCAATGTAAAAAGTGCATAACCTGTATGTTATTCTTCATTGCACAACGTTAGATCGTTTGTGCAATGCATTGCAAGAAGTGCATAGCCTATGTTTTTTTAATGATGCTCAACGTTAGATCGTTTGTGCAAAGCACATAATGTTATAACAATGCATAGGTACGGTTTTGACCTACTGAACATATTTCTGGCCAAAGAGTCCTTAAAGATGTTATTTCATCCTGACAAAAGTCCATTTTTGACATACTGACATTTTTTCTGGCCAAGGAGTACTCGAAACTTGACCTTTCTATATTACTAGTGGACTCTTTCTTATGTTACACTGTAAAAAAAAAATTACATCCCCAAGTCAAAAATTTCTAGTGACTGGTCACATTCAATTAGTCTGACGTATTATTTCTCATTGAGCCAATGTTAACAGACTATTGCAACAAGAATTGCACTTGGGCCAATTTAAAAATTTAGATGTGACCAGTCACATTTTTGACTTGGTTAGACATATTTATCATCAGATGGAGTCTATAATTTAACATAGTTTAAAAACTTTTGAGAAACCTTTGACCAGAAATAATAATAGAATTATTAAGATAATAATAGTAATAATAACTAGATGCAAATGTTCGTCGAGACAAACTTTAAGTTGGCTTGAGAAAGTTTGGACCAGAATGTTTTTTGCTAGGCAGTTGCTAGGATGTTATGGGTGGTCGTTATGGTGTTGCTAGGCGGTTGCTAGGGTATTCTGGGTGGTTTCTATGGTGTTGCTAAGCGGTTGCTAGGGTATTCTGGGTGGTTGCTAGGATGTTCTGGGTGGTTGCTATGTTGTTGCTAGGCAGTTGCTTAGGTATTTTGGGTGGTTGCTAGGGTGTTGCTAGGCGGTTGCTAAGGTATTTTGGGTGGTTGCTAGGGTGTTGCTAGGCGGTTGCTAGGGTATTCTGGGCGGTTGCTATGGTGTTGCTAGGCGGTTGCTAAGGTATTCTGGGTGGTTGTAAAGCGGTTGCTAGGGTATTTTGGGTGGTTGCTAGGGTCTTTTGGGTGGTTGCTAGGGTGTTTCTAGGCGGTTGCTAGGCTGTTCTGGGTGGTTGCTATGGTGTTGCTAGGCGGTTGCTAAGGTATTCTGGGTGGTTGCTGGGCGGTTGCTATGGTGTTGCTAGGATATTTTCAGTGGTTGCTATGGTCTTTTGGGTGGTTGCTAGGCGGTTGCTAGGGTATTTTGGGTGGTTGTTAGGATGTTCTGGATGGTTGCTAGGATGTTATGGTTGATTACTAGGGTGTTCTGGGTGGTTGCTAGGCGGTTGCTAGGGTCTTCTGGGGGGTTGCTATGGTGTTACTAGGCGGTTGCTAGGGTGTTCTTGGTGGTTGCTAGGCGGTTGCTAGGGTGTTCTGGGTGGTTGGCTATGGTGTTATGCATGGTTACTAGGGGGTTTTGGGTGGTTGCTAGGCGGTTGCTAGGGTGTTGCTAGGTGGTTGCTAAGATATTTTGGGCGGTTGCTAGGGTTTTGCTAGCGGTTGCTGAGGTATTTTGGGTGGTTGCTAGGGTGTTGCTATGGTGTTGCTAGGCGGTTGCTAAGATATTTTGGGTGGTTGCTAGGCGGTTGCTAGGCTGTTCTGGGTGGTTGCTATGGTGTTGCTAGGTTGTTGCTATGGACTTTTGGGTGGTTGCTAGGCGGTTGCTAGGGTATTTTGGGTGGTTGTTAGGGTGTTCTGGGTGGTTGCTAGGATGTTATGGTTGATTACTAGGGTGTTCTGGGTGGTTGCAAGGCGGTTGCTAGGGTCTTCTGGGTGGTTGGCTATGGTGTTATGGATGGTTAATAGGGTGTTTTGGGTGGTTGCTAGGGTGTTGCTAGATGGTTGCTAGGGTGTTCTGGGTGGTTGCTATGGTGTTGCTAGGCGGTTGCTAGGGTGTTCTGGGTGGTTGCTAGGCGGTTGCTAGGGTGTTCTGGGTGGTTGGCTATGGTGTTATGGATGGTTACTAGGGTGTTTTGGGTGGTTGCTAGGCGGTTGCTAGGGTGTTGCTAGGTGGTTGCTGAGGTATTTTGGGTGGTTGCTAGGGTGTTGCTATGGTGTTGCTAGGGTATTCTGGGTGGTTGCTTAGGTGTTGCTAGGCGTTGCTAAGGTATTCTGGGTGGTTGCTAGGGTATTTTGAGTGGTTGCTGGGGTCTTTTGGGTGGTTTCTAGGCGGTTGCTAGGCGGTTGCTAAGGTATTCTGGGTGGTTGCTAGGCGGTTGCTAAGATATTTTGGGTGGTTGCTAGGGTGTTGCTAGGTGGTTGCTAGGGTATTCTGGGTGGTTGCTAGGCGGTTGCTATGTTGTTCTGGGTGGTTGCTAGGATATTTTCAGTGGTTGCTATGGTCTTTTGGGTGGTTGATATATCTATCTATCTACTTCAAACTATTTTAAACTTCAAACTACTTTAAGATAATTTAAACTACTAAATTTACTTCATTTTAACTTATAAACTGTAACGCAAATAAACTCTGTAAGTGTTATCGAGTTAGTGTGTGTGTGTGTGTGTGTGTGTGTGTATATGTATATGAGTTAATGTGTGTGTGTGTGTGTGTGTGTGTGTGTGTGTAACCGCCTAGAACACAATAGCAACCACTGAGAACACCCTAGCAACCGCCTAGCAACCACACAGAACACCCTAGCAACCACCCAAAATACCTTTGCAACCACCTAGCAACCACCCAGGACACCATAGCAACCACCCAGAACACCCTAGCAACCACCCAGAATAACTTAGAACACCCTAGCAACACCATATCAACCACTCAGAACACCCTAGCAACTGCCTAACAACCACCCATAACACCCTAGCAACCACCTATAATACCTTAGAACACCCTAGCAACACCATAGCAACCACTCAGAACACTGTAGCAACTGCCTAACAACCACCCAGAATACCCTAGCAACCACCCAGAACACCCTAGCAACCACCTAAAATGCCCTAACAACCACCCAAAATACCCTAGCAACCGCCTCAACCACCCAGAAGACCATAGCAACCGCCTAGCAACCACCCAAAATACCTTAGCAACCGCCTAGCAACACCCTAGCAACCACCCAAATTACCTTAGCAACCGCCTAGCAACACCATAGTAACCACCCAAAATACCTTAGCAACCGCCTAGCAACAGCCTAGCAACCACCCAAATTACCTTAGCAACCACCTAGCAACACCATAGTAACCACCCAGAACACTCTAGCAACCGCCTAGCAACCACCCAAAATACCCTAGCAACAGCCTTGCAACCACCCAAAAGACCCTAGCAACCACCCAAAATGCCCTAGCAACCGCCTAGCAACCACCCAAAATACCCTAGCAACCGCTTAGCAACCAACCAAAAGACCTTAGCAACCACCCAAAACAGCCTAGCAACACCATAGCAACCACCCCAAATACCTTAGCTACCACCTAGCAACACCCTGGCAACCACCCAAATTACCTTAGCAACCGCCTAGCAACACCATAGTAACCACCCAGAACACCCCAGCAACCGCCTAGCAACCACCCAAAATATCCTAGCAACCGCCTAGCAACCACCCAAAAGACCCTAGCAACCACCAGAAATATCCTAGCAACCGCCTAGCAACCACCCAGAATATCCTAGCAACCACCCAAAACAGCCTAGCAACCACCCAGAACACCCTAGCAACCGCCTAGCAACCACCCATAATACCCTAGCAACCACATAGCAACCACCTAGAACAACCTAGCAACCACCCAAAAGACCCTAGCAACCACCCAGGACACCCTAGCAACCACCTAGCAACCACCCAGAACACCATAGCAACCACCCATAACATCCTAGCAACCGCCTAGCAAAAAACGTTCTGCTCCAAACTTTCTCAAGCCAACTTAAAGTTTGTCTCGACGAACTTTCCCATCTATTTATTCTTCTTCTTCTGAGACAAAAATTTAGAGCTTTAACTCTACATACTCCAAACTCGGCTAAGACCTTCAGACTATTCTGACTCTGTATGCTATATCTTTTCTAACTGATCGGACTTACGGTTTTACTAAAAATGACGATCAAAACTCGGAAAAACTCCCATTGACTTAACATTGTGGAATGTTTTCATTTTCAAACTGACCAACCGACAAAAATTCAAATCTAAACACCTTGAAGACTAAACCAAACTGCCGTTCTATACTATATGAGCCATTGAGACTCATTTAAACTAATAAACTCATCTATCTACATCAAAATAAATTAAACTTCAAACTAAATTAAACTTCAAACTAAATTAAACTTTAAACTTCAAACTAAATTTAAACTTTAAACTAATTTAAACTTCAAACTACTAAATTTACTTCATTTAAACTTATAAACTCTAAACTCATACACTCATAAACTAATTAACTTATAAACTCATGAATTCATAGACTTATGAACTCTTAAACTCATAAATGTATAAACTCTGAACTCTTAAACTCATTTAAACTTATAAACTGTAAACTCATTTAAACTTATAAACTCTAAACTCAAAAACTCGTACACTTATAAACTCATCAATTGTTACACTTATAAACTCTAAACTCATAAACTCTGAGTGTGTGAGCGAGTTAGTGTGTGTGTGTGTGTGTGTGTGTGTGTGTGTGTGTGTCTGTCTGTCTAGCATTCTATGTAAATCTATCTAAATCTATCATCTATCTATCTATCTATCATCTATCTATCTATCTATCTATCTATCTATCTATCTATCTATCTATCTATCTATCTATCATCTATCTATCTATCTATCTATCATCTATCTATCTATCTATCTATCTATCTATCTATCTATCTATCATCTATCTATATCTATCTATCTATCTATCTATCTATCTATCTATCTATCTATCTATCTATCTATCTATCTATCATCTATCTATCTATCTATCTATCTATCTATCTATCTATCTATCTATCTATCTATCATCTATCTATCTATCTATCTATCTATCTATCTATCTATCTATCTATCTATCTATCTATCTATCTATCTATCTATCTATCTATCTATCTATCTATCTATCTATCTATCTATCTATCTATCTAATCATAAACTTCAAACGACTTTAAACTACTTTAAACTTCAAACCACTTTAAATTTCTTAAGTTTAAAGCTCCCAGCTCCAAAGCAGCGCCATAGCAACCAAACCGTTTTGCAAGACCTATATCTCTGTATCCGAACATCTTATAGAGATGAGGTTTGGCTCTTTTGACTCATGCTAGCAAACAGCATGCTACACATGCTAGCAGTGCATAGCTACATGCTACAGTTTTTCTCAGTCGCTTTGGTGCATTTCTCACATCACTATTTACATTTGCACAACAGTTAGTTCAACCTCCACAACATTCAGTCATTTGTGCTCATCATAGTAGCAGTTTCTCATTCCTTCCAACAAATTGCAGATGCTTTTGGACATGTATCAATTGCTTTCATACAACTCTCTGCTGTTTTATAACATTATCATTTGCTTATGTCATGTCAGTCAAAATTAACTATACTTGTGAATGCTGAATAGTCATTCCATATAAAACTAATAGTCCTCATTTCATTGCTTGAGTCATTACATACAAAAATGTTGAACTAGTTGTCAAAATCTGTCAAAAAAAAAAAAAAAAAAATTAAATCTTTTTTTTTCTTTTCTGAAAATGTCTCCTAAATTGAAAAATTTCTCTCAGGTGAATTTCAGCTTTCAGCATAGACAGAGAGGAACGTCTGGATGTGCATGAATGATTACAGTACTATGTATGTTGTATGTTCAGTTCCAATATGTGCTGCAGTATTGTTTACAGTTGTGCTCAGCTCTACCCAAAGGGAGTTTATGTTTGTTGTAAATAAGGGTGTATTTTTTCTTTTGCACAATGCTATGAACAAATTAGAATTGCAAAGAGCATATGCAGTAAAAATGTGAAACATACATATTCAGTGTCTTGTACTCAGTTA
Source organism: Leuciscus leuciscus (assembly GCF_965113295.1). NCBI lineage: Eukaryota > Metazoa > Chordata > Actinopteri > Cypriniformes > Leuciscidae > Leuciscus > Leuciscus leuciscus. The sequence goes on from NC_138746.1 coordinate 27,737,007, forward strand.
CCTCACTAAATACAGTAATGTGTAACTTTACTGTATTTTTCAAATGGCTGTGCAAATAGTATATAGTGCTGTCTTGAGCATTTTCAGGTAGTGTCACCAAGATCTGACTTTTTTGCATTGGAAAACATTTACAGAGTAAACTGTCATAATGAAAACATGACAAAGCCATTTGACTATCTTGTTCATAAACAATGGTGTCAGGACTTTTCATCTTGATGACACTGACACTTTCATTGACATGAATACTTGCTTTTGAGGAATGAGCTATCCATTTTGAGCAAGTGACACGCTTTTGCAGGTTATCAACTATGTTTTGCAGTTTGTACTAATTGTTTTGAGAACTGCATTAACTGTTGTGCAAATGTAAATAGTGATGTGAGAAATGCACCAAAGCGACTGAGAAAAACTGTAATAGTGATTAGTTAAGTGTTAAATCATGCTCAGAACTCTATAAAAACTCCATAGTAACCATCTGTGAAAACTACAAACCACCTAGTAACACCATATCAACCGCCCTGAATACCTTAGCAACCGCATAGCAAACACCCAAAATACCATAACAACCACCCAGAACACCCTAGCAACCACCTAGCAACCACCCAAAATACCTAAGCAACCGCCTAGCAACACCATAACAACCACCCAGAACACCCTAGCAACCGCCAAGCAACCACCCAAAACACCCTAGCAACCGCCTAGCAACCACCCAAAATATCTTAGCAACCGCCTAGCAACACCATAGCAACCACCCAGAACACCCTAGTAACCATCCATAACACCATAGCAACCACCCAGAACACCCTAGCAACCACCCAAAAGACCCTAGCAACCGCCTAGCAACAACCAAAAATATCCTAGCAACCGCCTAGCAACCATCCAGAACACCCTAGTAACCACCCATAACATCCTAGCAACCACCCAGAACACCCTAGCAACCACCCAAAATACCCTAGCAACCGCCTCAACCACCCAAAAGACCATAGCAACCACTGAAAATATCCTAGCAACCACCCAGAACTCCATTGCAACCGCCTAGCAACCACCAAGAATACATTAGCAACCGCCTAGCAACACCATAGCAACCACCCAGAACAGCCTAGCAACCGCCTATATACACCCTAGCAACCACTGAAAATATCCTACCAACCACCCAGAACACCATTGCAACCGCCTAGCAACCACCAAGAATACATTAGCAACCACCTAGCAACACCATAGCAACCACCCAGAACAGCCTAACAACCGCCTATAAACACCCTAGCAACCACTGAAAATATCCTAGCAACCACCCGGAACACCATTGCAACCGCCTAGCAACCACCAAGAACACCCTAGCAACCACCTAGCAACCACCCAAAAGACCCTGCTAACCACCCATAATATCTTAGCAACCACCCAGATCACACTAGCAACCGCCTCAACAACCCAAAAGACAATAGCAACCACTGAAAATATCCTAGCAACCACCCAGAACACCATAGCAACCGCCTAGCAACCACCCAGAATACCTTAGCAACCACCTAGCAACACCATAGCAACCACCTAGAACAGCCTAGCAACCACCTAGCAACCACCCAAAAGACCCTAGCAACCACCCAAAAGACCCTAGCAACCGCCTAGCAACCACCAAGAACACCCTAGCAACCACCTAGCAACCACCCAAAAGACCCTGCTAACCACCCATAATATCCTAGCAACCACCTCAACCGCAACCTAGCAACCGCCTCAACCACCCAAAAGACCATAGCAACCACTGAAAATATCCTAGCAACCACCCAGAACACCATAGCAACCGCCTAGCAACCACCCAAAATACCTTAGCAACCACCTAGAAACACCATAGCAACCACCCAGAACACCCTAGCAACCGCCTAGCAACACCCTAGCAACCACCCAAAATATCTTAGCAACCGCCTAGCAACACCATAGCAACCATCCAGAACACCCTAGTAACCACCCATAACATCCTAGCAACCACCCAGAACACCCTAGCAACCACCCAAAATACCCTAGCAACCGCCTCAACCACCCAAAAGACCATAGCAACCACTGAAAATATCCTAGCAACCACCCAGAACTCCACTGCAACCGCTTAGCAACCACCAAGAATATATTAGCAACCGCCTAGCAACACCATAGCAACCACCCAGAACAGCCTAGCAACCGCCTATATACACCCTAGCAACCACTGAAAATATCCTACCAACCACCCAGAACACCATTGCAACCGCCTAGCAACCACCAAGAATACATTAGCAACCGCCTAGCAACACCATAGCAACCACCCAGAACAGCCTATCAACCGCCTATAAACACCCTAGCAACCACTGAAAATATCCTAGCAACCACCCAGAACACCATTGCAACCGCCTAGCAACCACCAAGAACACCCTAGCAACCACCTAGCAACCACCCAAAAGACCCTGCTAACCACCCATAATATCTTAGCAACCACCCAGATCACACTAGCAACCGCCTCAACAACCCAAAAGACAATAGCAACCACTGAAAATATCCTAGCAACCACCCAGAACACCATAGCAACCGCCTAGCAACCACCCAGAATACCTTAGCAACCACCTAGCAACACCTTAGCAACCACCCAGAACAGCCTAGCAACCACCTAGCAACCACCCAAAAGACCCTAGCAACCACCCAAAAGACCCTAGCAACCGCCTTGCAACCACCCAGAGTACCTTAGCAACCGCCTAGCAACACCATAGCAACAACCCAGAACACCCTAGCAACACCCTAGCGACCGCCCAAAATGCCTTAGCAACTGCCTAGCAACAACATAGCAACCACCCAGAACACCCAGGCAACCGCCTAGAAACCACCCAGAATACCCTAGCAACCGCCTAGCAACACCATAACGACCACCCATAACATCCTAGCAACTGCCTAGCAAAAAACATTCTGGTCCAAACTTTCTCAAGCCAACTTAAAGTTTGTCTCGACGAACTTTCGCATCTAATTATTATTACTATTATTATCTTAATAATTATATTATTATTTCTGGTCAAAGGTTCCCTAAAAAGTTTTTAAACTATGTAAAATTATAGACTCCATCTGATGATAAATATGTCTAACCTCTCCAAGTCAAAATTTTCTAGTGACGGGTCACATCTAAATTTTTTAAATGGCCCAAGTGCGATTCTTGTTGCAATAGTCTGTTAACATTGGCTCAATGAGAAATACGTCAGACTAATTGAATTTCTTTTAGTGTAACACAAGAAGGAGTCCACTATTATATATAAAAAGGTCAAGTTTCGAGTACTCCTTGGCCAGAAAAAAATTCAGTATGTCAAAAATGGACTTTTGTCAGGATGGAATAACATCTTTAAGGACTCTTTGGCCAGAAATATGTTCAGTACGTCAAAAGCGTACCATTGTAATAACATTATGTGCTTTGCACAAAACGATCCATCGTTGAGCATAATTAAAGAAACATAGGCTATGCCTATGCACTTCTTGCATTGCATTGCACTAACGATCTAACGTTGTGCACTTGAAGCATAACATACAGGTTATGCACTTTTTACATTGCATTAAATTGCACACCAGAACTAACTCATTCCCATGTTCAAAGAAGAGATAAAGTGTGCTGTTGCATTGCATTGCACTAACGATCTAACGTTGTGCACTGAAGAATAACATATGTTATGCACTTTTTACAATGCATTAAATTGCACACCAGAACTAAATCATTCCAATGTTGATTAAAGACATAATGTGTGTTGTTGCATTGCATTGCACTAACGATCTGACGTTGTTTACTGAAGAATAACATATAGGTTATGCACTTCTTACATTGCATTGCATTGCACACCGGAACAAACTCATTCCCATGTTGATTAAAGACATAATGTGTGTTGTTGCATTGCACTGAAGAATAACATACAGGTTATGCACTTTTTGCATTGCATTGCACACCAGATCAAAATTCCCATGTTCATTAAAGAGATAACGTGTGTTGTTGCATTGCACTGCACTGCATTGGATTGCATTGCATTGCATTGCATTGCATTGCATTGGATTGCATAGCATTGCATTGCATTGGATTGCATTGCATTGCATTGCATTGCATTGCATTGCATTGCTTTTGCACTGCATTGCATTTCATTGCACTAACGATCTAACGTTGTGCACTGAAGAATAACATATAGGTTATGCACTTTTTGCATTGCATTGCACACCAGATCAAAATTCCCATGTTCATTAAAGAGATAACGTGTGTTGTTGCATTGCACTGCATAGGTCATGCACTTTTTGCATTGCATTGGATTGCATTGCATTGCATTGCATTGCATTGGATTGCATTGAATTGAATTGCATTGCATTGCATTGCATTGCATTGCATTGCATTGCATTGCATTGCATTGCATTGCATTGCATTGCATTGCATTGCATTGCAATTGCATTGCATTACATTGCTTTTGCACTGCATTGCATTGCATTGCATTAACGATCTAACGTTAATGATCTAACACACGTTATCTCTTTAATGAACATGGGAATTTTGATCTGGTGTGCAATGCAATGCAAAAAGTGCATAACCTATATGTTATTCTTCAGTGCACAACGTTAGATCGTTAGTGCAATGAAATGCAATGCAGTGCAAAAGCAATGCAATGCAATGCAATGCAATGCAATGCAATGCAATGCAATGCAATGCAATCCAATGCAATGCAATGCAATGCAATGCAATGCAATCCAATGCAATGCAATGCAATGCAATGCAATGCAATCCAATGCAGTGCAGTGCAATGCAACAACACACGTTATCTCTTTAATGAACATGGGAATTTTGATCTGGTGTGCAATGCAATGCAAAAAGTGCACTGAAGAATAACATATGCACTTTTCACATTGCATTGCACACCAGAACTAACTCATTCCCGTGTTCATTAGATAACGTGTGTTGTTGCATTACATTGAACAAACGATCTAACGTTGTGCACTGAAGAATAAAACATATTGGTTATGCTTTTTTCGCATTGCATTGCACACCAGTACAAAATCAATGCAATGTTCTTTAAATAGATGATATGTGTGTGGTTGCATTGTGTTGCATTGCACTAACGATCTAGCGTTGTGCATTGAAGAATACCAGGCTATGCACTTCCTGCACCATTGTAATAACATTATGTGCATTGCACACCATAACTAAATAGTTCCAATGTTCAAGAAATAACGTGTGTTGTTGCATTGCATTGCATTGCATTGAACTAACGATCTAACGTTGTGCATTGAAGAATACCAGGCTATGCACTTCCTGCATTGCATTGCACACCAGAACTAACTCATTCCCATGTTGATTAAAGACATAACGTGTGTTGTTGCATTGCATTGCATTGCATTGCATTGCACTAACGGTCTAACGTTGTGAACTGAAAAATAACACATGTACTTTTCTCATTGCATTGCATTGCATTGCATTGCATTGCATTGCATGGCATTGCACTGCACTAACGATCTTTGTGCACTGAAGAATTTCGCATTGCATTGCATTGTACACCAGAACTAACTCATTGCCATGTTCATTAAATAGAAATCTCTCTATGTCTTTAATCAACATGGGAATGAGTTAGTTCTGGTGTGCAATGCAATACAAAAAGTACATAACCTATATGTTGTTCTTCAGTGCACAACGTTAGATCGTTAGTGCAATGAAATGCAATGCAGTGCAAAGCAATGCATTGCAATGTAATGCAATGCGAAAAGTGCATATTGTTATTCAGTGCACAACGTCACATCGTTAGTGCAATGCAATGCAACACAGTGCAAATCAATACAATGCAATGCAATGCAACAACACACGTTATGTCTTTAATCAACATGGGAATGAGTTAGTTCTGGTGTGCAATTTAATGCAATGTAAAAAGTGCATAACCTGTATGTTATTCTTCATTGCACAACGTTAGATCGTTTGTGCAATGCATTGCAAGAAGTGCATAGCCTATGTTTTTTTAATGATGCTCAACGTTAGATCGTTTGTGCAAAGCACATAATGTTATAACAATGCATAGGTACGGTTTTGACCTACTGAACATATTTCTGGCCAAAGAGTCCTTAAAGATGTTATTTCATCCTGACAAAAGTCCATTTTTGACATACTGACATTTTTTCTGGCCAAGGAGTACTCGAAACTTGACCTTTCTATATTACTAGTGGACTCTTTCTTATGTTACACTGTAAAAAAAAAATTACATCCCCAAGTCAAAAATTTCTAGTGACTGGTCACATTCAATTAGTCTGACGTATTATTTCTCATTGAGCCAATGTTAACAGACTATTGCAACAAGAATTGCACTTGGGCCAATTTAAAAATTTAGATGTGACCAGTCACATTTTTGACTTGGTTAGACATATTTATCATCAGATGGAGTCTATAATTTAACATAGTTTAAAAACTTTTGAGAAACCTTTGACCAGAAATAATAATAGAATTATTAAGATAATAATAGTAATAATAACTAGATGCAAATGTTCGTCGAGACAAACTTTAAGTTGGCTTGAGAAAGTTTGGACCAGAATGTTTTTTGCTAGGCAGTTGCTAGGATGTTATGGGTGGTCGTTATGGTGTTGCTAGGCGGTTGCTAGGGTATTCTGGGTGGTTTCTATGGTGTTGCTAAGCGGTTGCTAGGGTATTCTGGGTGGTTGCTAGGATGTTCTGGGTGGTTGCTATGTTGTTGCTAGGCAGTTGCTTAGGTATTTTGGGTGGTTGCTAGGGTGTTGCTAGGCGGTTGCTAAGGTATTTTGGGTGGTTGCTAGGGTGTTGCTAGGCGGTTGCTAGGGTATTCTGGGCGGTTGCTATGGTGTTGCTAGGCGGTTGCTAAGGTATTCTGGGTGGTTGTAAAGCGGTTGCTAGGGTATTTTGGGTGGTTGCTAGGGTCTTTTGGGTGGTTGCTAGGGTGTTTCTAGGCGGTTGCTAGGCTGTTCTGGGTGGTTGCTATGGTGTTGCTAGGCGGTTGCTAAGGTATTCTGGGTGGTTGCTGGGCGGTTGCTATGGTGTTGCTAGGATATTTTCAGTGGTTGCTATGGTCTTTTGGGTGGTTGCTAGGCGGTTGCTAGGGTATTTTGGGTGGTTGTTAGGATGTTCTGGATGGTTGCTGGGATGTTATGGTTGATTACTAGGGTGTTCTGGGTGGTTGCTAGGCGGTTGCTAGGGTCTTCTGGGGGGTTGCTATGGTGTTACTAGGCGGTTGCTAGGGTGTTCTTGGTGGTTGCTAGGCGGTTGCTAGGGTGTTCTGGGTGGTTGGCTATGGTGTTATGCATGGTTACTAGGGGGTTTTGGGTGGTTGCTAGGCGGTTGCTAGGGTGTTGCTAGGTGGTTGCTAAGATATTTTGGGCGGTTGCTAGGGTTTTGCTAGCGGTTGCTGAGGTATTTTGGGTGGTTGCTAGGGTGTTGCTATGGTGTTGCTAGGCGGTTGCTAAGATATTTTGGGTGGTTGCTAGGGTGTTGCTAGGGTGTTGCTAGGCTGTTCTGGGTGGTTGCTATGGTGTTGCTAGGTTGTTGCTATGGACTTTTGGGTGGTTGCTAGGCGGTTGCTAGGGTATTTTGGGTGGTTGTTAGGGTGTTCTGGGTGGTTGCTAGGATGTTATGGTTGATTACTAGGGTGTTCTGGGTGGTTGCAAGGCGGTTGCTAGGGTCTTCCGGGTGGTTGGCTATGGTGTTATGGATGGTTAATAGGGTGTTTTGGGTGGTTGCTAGGGTGTTGCTAGATGGTTGCTAGGGTGTTCTGGGTGGTTGCTATGGTGTTGCTAGGCGGTTGCTAGGGTGTTCTGGGTGGTTGCTAGGCGGTTGCTAGGGTGTTCTGGGTGGTTGGCTATGGTGTTATGGATGGTTACTAGGGTGTTTTGGGTGGTTGCTAGGCGGTTGCTAGGGTGTTGCTAGGTGGTTGCTGAGGTATTTTGGGTGGTTGCTAGGGTGTTGCTATGGTGTTGCTAGGGTATTCTGGGTGGTTGCTTAGGTGTTGCTAGGCGTTGCTAAGGTATTCTGGGTGGTTGCTAGGGTATTTTGAGTGGTTGCTGGGGTCTTTTGGGTGGTTTCTAGGCGGTTGCTAGGCGGTTGCTAAGGTATTCTGGGTGGTTGCTAGGCGGTTGCTAAGATATTTTGGGTGGTTGCTAGGGTGTTGCTAGGTGGTTGCTAGGGTATTCTGGGTGGTTGCTAGGCGGTTGCTATGTTGTTCTGGGTGGTTGCTAGGATATTTTCAGTGGTTGCTATGGTCTTTTGGGTGGTTGATATATCTATCTATCTACTTCAAACTATTTTAAACTTCAAACTACTTTAAACTTTAAGATAATTTAAACTTCAAACTACTAAATTTACTTCATTTTAACTTATAAACTGTAACGCAAATAAACTCTGTAAGTGTTATCGAGTTAGTGTGTGTGTGTGTGTGTGTGTGTGTATATGTATGTGAGTTAATGAGTGTGTGTGTGTGTGTGTGTGTGTGTAACCGCCTAGAACACAATAGCAACCACTGAGAACACCCTAGCAACCGCCTAGCAACCACCCAGAACACCCTAGCAACCACCCAAAATACCTTTGCAACCACCTAGCAACCACCCAGGACACCATAGCAACCACCCAGAACACCCTAGCAACCACCCAGAATAACTTAGAACACCCTAGCAACACCATATCAACCACTCAGAACACCCTAGCAACTGCCTAACAACCACCCATAACACCCTAGCAACCACCTATAATACCTTAGAACACCCTAGCAACACCATAGCAACCACTCAGAACACCGTAGCAACTGCCTAACAACCACCCAGAATACCCTAGCAACCACCCAGAACACCCTAGCAACCACCTAAAATGCCCTAACAACCACCCAAAATACCCTAGCAACCGCCTCAACCACCGAGAAGACCATAGCAACCGCCTAGCAACCACCCAAAATACCTTAGCAACCGCCTAGCAACACCCTAGCAACCACCCAAATTACCTTAGCAACCGCCTAGCAACACCATAGTAACCACCCAAAATACCTTAGCAACCGCCTAGCAACAGCCTAGCAACCACCCAAATTACCTTAGCAACCGCCTAGCAACACCATAGTAACCACCCAGAACACTCTAGCAACCGCCTAGCAACCACCCAAAATACCCTAGCAACAGCCTTGCAACCACCCAAAAGACCCTAGCAACCACCCAAAATGCCCTAGCAACCGCTTAGCAACCACCCAAAATACCCTAGCAACCGCTTAGCAACCAACCAAAAGACCTCAGCAACCACCCAAAACAGCCTAGCAACACCATAGCAACCACCCCAAATACCTTAGCTACCACCTAGCAACACCCTGGCAACCACCCAAATTACCTTAGCAACCGCCTAGCAACACCATAGTAACCACCTAGAACACCCCAGCAACCGCCTAGCAACCACCCAAAATATCCTAGCAACCGCCTAGCAACCACCCAAAAGACCCTAGCAACCACCAGAAATATCCTAGCAACCGCCTAGCAACCACCCAGAATATCCTAGCAACCACCCAAAACAGCCTAGCAACCACCCAGAACACCCTAGCAACCGCCTAGCAACCACCCATAATACCCTAGCAACCACATAGCAACCACCTAGAACAACCTAGCAACCACCCAAAAGACCCTAGCAACCACCCAGGACACCCTAGCAACCACCTAGCAACCACCCAGAACACCATAGCAACCACCCATAACATCCTAGCAACCGCCTAGCAAAAAACTTTCTGCTCCAAACTTTCTCAAGCCAACTTAAAGTTTGTCTCGACGAACTTTCCCATCTATTTATTCTTCTTCTTCTGAGACAAAAATTTTGAGCTTTAACTCTACATACTCCAAACTCGGCTAAGACCTTCAGACTATTCTGACTCTGTATGCTATATCTTTTCTAACTGATCGGACTTACGGTTTTACTAAAAATGACGATCAAAACTCGGAAAAACTCCCATTGACTTAACATTGTGGAATGTTTTCATTTTCAAACTGACCAACCGACAAAAATTCAAATCTAAACACCTTGAAGACTAAACCAAACTGCCGTTCTATACTATATGAGCCATTGAGACTCATTTAAACTAATAAACTCATCTATCTACATCAAAATAAATTAAACTTCAAACTACATTAAACTTCAAACTAAATTAAACTTTAAACTTCAAACTAAATTTAAACTTTAAACTAATTTAAACTTCAAACTACTAAATTTACTTCATTTAAACTTATAAACTCTAAACTCATACACTCATAAACTAATTAACTTATAAACTCATGAATTCATAGACTTATGAACTCTTAAACTCATAAATGTATAAACTCTGAACTCTTAAACTCATTTAAACTTATAAACTGTAAACTCATTTAAACTTATAAACTCTAAACTCAAAAACTCGTACACTTATAAACTCATCAATTGTTACACTTATAAACTCTAAACTCATAAACTCTGAGTGTGTGAGCGAGTTAGTGTGTGTGTGTGTGTGTGTGTGTGTCTGTCTGTCTAGCATTCTATGTAAATCTATCTAAATCTATCATCTATCTATCTATCTATCTATCTATCTATCTATCTATCTATCTATCTATCTATCTATCTATCTATCTATCTATCTATCATCTATCTATCATCTATCTATATCTATCTATCTATCTATCTATCTATCTATCTATCTATCTATCTATCTATCTATCTATCTATCATCTATCTATCATCTATCTATCTATCTATCTATCTATCTATCTATCTATCTATCTATCTATCTATCTATCTATCTATCTATCTATCTATCTATCTATCTATCTATCTATCTATCTATCTATCTAATCATAAACTTCAAACGACTTTAAACTACTTTAAACTTCAAACCACTTTAAATTTCTTAAGTTTAAAGCTCCCAGCTCCAAAGCAGCGCCATAGCAACCAAACCGTTTTGCAAGACCTATATCTCTGTATCCGAACATCTTATAGAGATGAGGTTTGGCTCTTTTGACTCATGCTAGCAAACAGCATGCTACACATGCTAGCAGTGCATAGCTACATGCTACAGTTTTTCTCAGTCGCTTTGGTGCATTTCTCACATCACTATTTACATTTGCACAACAGTTAGTTCAACCTCCACAACATTTAGTCATTTGTGCTCATCATAGTAGCAGTTTCTCATTCCTTCCAACAAATTGCAGATGCTTTTGGACATGTATCAATTGCTTTCATACAACTCTCTGCTGTTTTATAACATTATCATTTGCTTATGTCATGTCAGTCAAAATTAACTATACTTGTGAATGCTGAATAGTCATTCCATATAAAACTAATAGTCCTCATTTCATTGCTTGAGTCATTACATACAAAAATGTTGAACTAGTTGTCAAAATCTGTCAAGAAAAAAAAAAAAAAAATTAAATCTTTTTTTTTCTTTTCTGAAAATGTCTCCTAAATTGAAAAATTTCTCTCAGGTGAATTTCAGCTTTCAGCATAGACAGAGAGGAACGTCTGGATGTGCATGAATGATTACAGTACTATGTATGTTGTATGTTCAGTTCCAATATGTGCTGCAGTATTGTTTACAGTTGTGCTCAGCTCTACCCAAAGGGAGTTTATGTTTGTTGTAAATAAGGGTGTATTTTTTCTTTTGCACAATGCTATGAACAAATTAGAATTGCAAAGAGCATATGCAGTAAAAATGTGAAACATACATATTCAGTGTCTTGTACTCAGTTACCTCACTAAATACAGTAATGTGTAACTTTACTGTATTTTTCAAATGGCTGTGCAAATAGTATATAGTGCTGTCTTGAGCATTTTCAGGTAGTGTCACCAAGATCTGACTTTTTTGCATTGGAAAACATTTACAGAGTAAACTGTCATAATGAAAACATGACAAAGCCATTTGACTATCTTGTTCATAAACAATGGTGTCAGGACTTTTCATCTTGATGACACTGACACTTTCATTGACATGAATACTTGCTTTTGAGGAATGAGCTATCCATTTTGAGCAAGTGACACGCTTTTGCAGGTTATCAACTATGTTTTGCAGTTTGTACTAATTGTTTTGAGAACTGCATTAACTGTTGTGCAAATGTAAATAGTGATGTGAGAAATGCACCAAAGCGACTGAGAAAAACTGTAATAGTGATTAGTTAAGTGTTAAATCATGCTCAGAACTCTATAAAAACTCCATAGTAACCATCTGTGAAAACTACAAACCACCTAGTAACACCATATCAACCGCCCTGAATACCTTAGCAACCGCATAGCAAACACCCAAAATACCATAACAACCACCCAGAACACCCTAGCAACCACCTAGCAACCACCCAAAATACCTAAGCAACCGCCTAGCAACACCATAACAACCACCCAGAAAACCCTAGCAACCGCCAAGCAACCACCCAAAACACCCTAGCAACCGCCTAGCAACCACCTAGCAACACCCTAGCAACCACCCAAAACACCCTAGCAACACCCTAGCAACCACCCAAAATATCTTAGCAACCGCCTAGCAACACCATAGCAACCACCCAGAACACCCTAGTAACCATCCATAACACCATAGCAACCACCCAGAACACCCTAGCAACCACCCAAAAGACCCTAGCAACCGCCTAGCAACCACCAAAAATATCCTCACCTAGCAACCATCCAGAACACCCTAGTAACCACCCATAAAACCCTAGCAACCGCCTCAACCACCCAAAAGACCATAGCAACCACTTAAAATATCCCAGCAACCACCCAGAACTCCATTGCAAACGCCTAGCAACCACCAAGAATACATTAGCAACCGCCTAGCAACACCATAGCAACCACCCAGAACAGCCTAGCAACCGCCTATAAACACCCTAGCAACCACTGAAAATATCCTACCAACCACCCAGAACTCCATTGCAACCGCCTAGCAACCACCAAGAATACATTAGGAACCGCCTAGCAACACCATAGCAACCACCCAGAACAGCCTAGCAACCGCCTATAAACACCCTAGCAACCACTGAAAATATCCTACCAACCACCCAGAACACCATTGCAACCGCCTGGCAACCACCAAGAATACATTAGCAACCGCCTAGCAACACCATAGCAACCACCCAGAACAGCCTAGCAACCGCCTATAAACACCCTAGCAATCACTGAAAATATCCTAGCAACCACCCAGAACACCATTGCAACCGCCTAGCAACCACCAAGAACACCCTAGCAACCACCTAGCAACCACCCAGAACACCCTAGCAACCACCCAAAATATCTTAGCAACCGCCTAGCAACACCATAGCAACCACCCAGAACACCCTAGTAACCATCCATAACACCATAGCAACCACCCAGAACACCCTAGCAACCACCCAAAAGACCCTAGCAACCGCCTAGCAACAACCAAAAATATCCTAGCAACCGCCTAGCAACCATCCAGAACACCCTAGTAACCACCCATAACATCCTAGCAACCACCCAGAACACCCTAGCAACCACCCAAAATACCCTAGCAACCGCCTCAACCACCCAAAAGACCATAGCAACCACTGAAAATATCCTAGCAACCACCCAGAACTCCATTGCAACCGCCTAGCAACCACCAAGAATACATTAGCAACCGCCTAGCAACACCATAGCAACCACCCAGAACAGCCTAGCAACCGCCTATAAACACCCTAGCAACCACTGAAAATATCCTAGCAACCACCCGGAACACCATTGCAACCGCCTAGCAACCACCAAGAACACCCTAGCAACCACCTAGCAACCACCCAAAAGACCCTGCTAACCACCCATAATATCCTAGCAACCACCCAGATCACACTAGCAACCGCCTCAACAACCCAAAAGACAATAGCAACCACGGAAAATATCCTAGCAACGACCCAGAACACCATAGCAACCGCCTAGCAACCACCCAAAATACCTTAGCAACCACCTAGCAACACCATAGCAACCACCTAGAACAGCCTAGCAACCACCTAGCAACCACCCAAAAGACCCTAGCAACCACCCAAAAGACCCTAGCAACCGCCTAGCAACCACCAAGAACACCCTAGCAACCACCTAGCAACCACCCAAAAGACCCTGCTAACCACCCATAATATCCTAGCAACCACCCAGAACACACTAGCAACCGCCTCAACCACCCAAAAGACCATAGCAACCACTGAAAATATCCTAGCAACCACCCAGAACACCATAGCAACCGCCTAGCAACCACCCAAAATACCTTAGCAACCACCTAGAAACACCATAGCAACCACCCAGAATAGCCTAGCAACCGCCTAGCAACACCCTAGCAACCACCCAAAATATCTTAGCAACCGCCTAGCAACACCATAGCAACCATCCAGAACACCCTAGTAACCACCCATAACATCCTAGCAACCACCCAGAACACCCTAGCAACCACCCAAAATACCCTAGCAACCGCCTCAACCACCCAAAAGACCATAGCAACCACTGAAAATATCCTAGCAACCACCCAGAACTCCACTGCAACCGCTTAGCAACCACCAAGAATATATTAGCAACCGCCTAGCAACACCATAGCAACCACCCAGAACAGCCTAGCAACCGCCTATATACACCCTAGCAACCACTGAAAATATCCTACCAACCACCCAGAACACCATTGCAACCGCCTAGCAACCACCAAGAATACATTAGCAACCGCCTAGCAACACCATAGCAACCACCCAGAACAGCCTATCAACCGCCTATAAACACCCTAGCAACCACTGAAAATATCCTAGCAACCACCCAGAACACCATTGCAACCGCCTAGCAACCACCAAGAACACCCTAGCAACCACCTAGCAACCACCCAAAAGACCCTGCTAACCACCCATAATATCTTAGCAACCACCCAGATCACACTAGCAACCGCCTCAACAACCCAAAAGACAATAGCAACCACTGAAAATATCCTAGCAACCACCCAGAACACCATAGCAACCGCCTAGCAACCACCCAGAATACCTTAGCAACCACCTAGCAACACCTTAGCAACCACCCAGAACAGCCTAGCAACCACCTAGCAACCACCCAAAAGACCCTAGCAACCACCCAAAAGACCCTAGCAACCGCCTTGCAACCACCCAGAGTACCTTAGCAACCGCCTAGCAACACCATAGCAACAACCCAGAACACCCTAGCAACACCCTAGCGACCGCCCAAAATGCCTTAGCAACTGCCTAGCAACAACATAGCAACCACCCAGAACACCCAGGCAACCGCCTAGAAACCACCCAGAATACCCTAGCAACCGCCTAGCAACACCATAACGACCACCCATAACATCCTAGCAACTGCCTAGCAAAAAACATTCTGGTCCAAACTTTCTCAAGCCAACTTAAAGTTTGTCTCGACGAACTTTCGCATCTAATTATTATTACTATTATTATCTTAATAATTATATTATTATTTCTGGTCAAAGGTTCCCTAAAAAGTTTTTAAACTATGTAAAATTATAGACTCCATCTGATGATAAATATGTCTAACCTCTCCAAGTCAAAATTTTCTAGTGACGGGTCACATCTAAATTTTTTAAATGGCCCAAGTGCGATTCTTGTTGCAATAGTCTGTTAACATTGGCTCAATGAGAAATACGTCAGACTAATTGAATTTCTTTTAGTGTAACACAAGAAGGAGTCCACTATTATATATAAAAAGGTCAAGTTTCGAGTACTCCTTGGCCAGAAAAAAATTCAGTATGTCAAAAATGGACTTTTGTCAGGATGGAATAACATCTTTAAGGACTCTTTGGCCAGAAATATGTTCAGTACGTCAAAAGCGTACCATTGTAAACTACTTGTGCTTTGCACAAAACGATCCATCGTTGAGCATAATTAAAGAAACATAGGCTATGCCTATGCACTTCTTGCATTGCATTGCACTAACGATCTAACGTTGTGCACTTGAAGCATAACATACAGGTTATGCACTTTTTACATTGCATTAAATTGCACACCAGAACTAACTCATTCCCATGTTCAAAGAAGAGATAAAGTGTGCTGTTGCATTGCATTGCACTAACGATCTAACGTTGTGCACTGAAGAATAACATATGTTATGCACTTTTTTCAATGCATTAAATTGCACACCAGAACTAAATCATTCCAATGTTGATTAAAGACATAATGTGTGTTGTTGCATTGCATTGCACTAACGATCTGACGTTGTTTACTGAAGAATAACATATAGGTTATGCACTTCTTACATTGCATTGCATTGCACACCGGAACAAACTCATTCCCATGTTGATTAAAGACATAATGTGTGTTGTTGCATTGCACTGAAGAATAACATACAGGTTATGCACTTTTTGCATTGCATTGCACACCAGATCAAAATTCCCATGTTCATTAAAGAGATAACGTGTGTTGTTGCATTGCACTGCACTGCATTGGATTGCATTGCATTGCATTGCATTGCATTGCATTGGATTGCATAGCATTGCATTGCATTGGATTGCATTGCATTGCATTGCATTGCATTGCATTGCATTGCTTTTGCACTGCATTGCATTTCATTGCACTAACGATCTAACGTTGTGCACTGAAGAATAACATATAGGTTATGCACTTTTTGCATTGCATTGCACACCAGATCAAAATTCCCATGTTCATTAAAGAGATAACGTGTGTTGTTGCATTGCACTGCATAGGTCATGCTCTTTTTGCATTGCATTGGATTGCATTGCATTGCATTGCATTGCATTGGATTGCATTGAATTGAATTGCATTGCATTGCATTGCATTGCATTGCATTGCATTGCATTGCATTGCATTGCAATTGCATTGCATTACATTGCTTTTGCACTGCATTGCATTGCATTGCATTAACGATCTAACGTTAATGATCTAACACACGTTATCTCTTTAATGAACATGGGAATTTTGATCTGGTGTGCAATGCAATGCAAAAAGTGCATAACCTATATGTTATTCTTCAGTGCACAACGTTAGATCGTTAGTGCAATGAAATGCAATGCAGTGCAAAAGCAATGCAATGCAATGCAATGCAATGCAATGCAATGCAATGCAATGCAATGCAATGCAATGCAATGCAATCCAATGCAATGCAATGCAATGCAATGCAATCCAATGCAATGCAATGCAATGCAATGCAATCCAATGCAGTGCAGTGCAATGCAACAACACACGTTATCTCTTTAATGAACATGGGAATTTTGATCTGGTGTGCAATGCAATGCAAAAAGTGCACTGAAGAATAACATATGCACTTTTCACATTGCATTGCACACCAGAACTAACTCATTCCCGTGTTCATTAGATAACGTGTGTTGTTGCATTACATTGAACAAACGATCTAACGTTGTGCACTGAAGAATAAAACATATTGGTTATGCTTTTTTCGCATTGCATTGCACACCAGTACAAAATCAATGCAATGTTCTTTAAATAGATGATATGTGTGTGGTTGCATTGTGTTGCATTGCACTAACGATCTAGCGTTGTGCATTGAAGAATACCAGGCTATGCACTTCCTGCACCATTGTAATAACATTATGTGCATTGCACACCATAACTAAATAGTTCCAATGTTCAAGAAATAACGTGTGTTGTTGCATTGCATTGCATTGCATTGAACTAACGATCTAACGTTGTGCATTGAAGAATACCAGGCTATGCACTTCCTGCATTGCATTGCACACCAGAACTAACTCATTCCCATGTTGATTAAAGACATAACGTGTGTTGTTGCATTGCATTGCATTGCATTGCATTGCACTAACGGTCTAACGTTGTGAACTGAAAAATAACACATGTACTTTTCTCATTGCATTGCATTGCATTGCATTGCATTGCATTGCATTGCATGGCATTGCACTGCACTAACGATCTTTGTGCACTGAAGAATTTCGCATTGCATTGCATTGTACACCAGAACTAACTCATTGCCATGTTCATTAAATAGAAATCTCTCTATGTCTTTAATCAACATGGGAATGAGTTAGTTCTGGTGTGCAATGCAATACAAAAAGTACATAACCTATATGTTGTTCTTCAGTGCACAACGTTAGATCGTTAGTGCAATGAAATGCAATGCAGTGCAAAGCAATGCATTGCAATGTAATGCAATGCGAAAAGTGCATATTGTTATTCAGTGCACAACGTCACATCGTTAGTGCAATGCAATGCAACACAGTGCAAATCAATACAATGCAATGCAATGCAACAACACACGTTATGTCTTTAATCAACATGGGAATGAGTTAGTTCTGGTGTGCAATTTAATGCAATGTAAAAAGTGCATAACCTGTATGTTATTCTTCATTGCACAACGTTAGATCGTTTGTGCAATGCATTGCAAGAAGTGCATAGCCTATGTTTTTTTAATGATGCTCAACGTTAGATCGTTTGTGCAAAGCACATAATGTTATAACAATGCATAGGTACGGTTTTGACCTACTGAACATATTTCTGGCCAAAGAGTCCTTAAAGATGTTATTTCATCCTGACAAAAGTCCATTTTTGACATACTGACATTTTTTCTGGCCAAGGAGTACTCGAAACTTGACCTTTCTATATTACTAGTGGACTCTTTCTTATGTTACACTGTAAAAAAAAAATTACATCCCCAAGTCAAAAATTTCTAGTGACTGGTCACATTCAATTAGTCTGACGTATTATTTCTCATTGAGCCAATGTTAACAGACTATTGCAACAAGAATTGCACTTGGGCCAATTTAAAAATTTAGATGTGACCAGTCACATTTTTGACTTGGTTAGACATATTTATCATCAGATGGAGTCTATAATTTAACATAGTTTAAAAACTTTTGAGAAACCTTTGACCAGAAATAATAATAGAATTATTAAGATAATAATAGTAATAATAACTAGATGCAAATGTTCGTCGAGACAAACTTTAAGTTGGCTTGAGAAAGTTTGGACCAGAATGTTTTTTGCTAGGCAGTTGCTAGGATGTTATGGGTGGTCGTTATGGTGTTGCTAGGCGGTTGCTAGGGTATTCTGGGTGGTTTCTATGGTGTTGCTAAGCGGTTGCTAGGGTATTCTGGGTGGTTGCTAGGATGTTCTGGGTGGTTGCTATGTTGTTGCTAGGCAGTTGCTTAGGTATTTTGGGTGGTTGCTAGGGTGTTGCTAGGCGGTTGCTAAGGTATTTTGGGTGGTTGCTAGGGTGTTGCTAGGCGGTTGCTAGGGTATTCTGGGCGGTTGCTATGGTGTTGCTAGGCGGTTGCTAAGGTATTCTGGGTGGTTGTAAAGCGGTTGCTAGGGTATTTTGGGTGGTTGCTAGGGTCTTTTGGGTGGTTGCTAGGGTGTTTCTAGGCGGTTGCTAGGCTGTTCTGGGTGGTTGCTATGGTGTTGCTAGGCGGTTGCTAAGGTATTCTGGGTGGTTGCTGGGCGGTTGCTATGGTGTTGCTAGGATATTTTCAGTGGTTGCTATGGTCTTTTGGGTGGTTGCTAGGCGGTTGCTAGGGTATTTTGGGTGGTTGTTAGGATGTTCTGGATGGTTGCTAGGATGTTATGGTTGATTACTAGGGTGTTCTGGGTGGTTGCTAGGCGGTTGCTAGGGTCTTCTGGGGGGTTGCTATGGTGTTACTAGGCGGTTGCTAGGGTGTTCTTGGTGGTTGCTAGGCGGTTGCTAGGGTGTTCTGGGTGGTTGGCTATGGTGTTATGCATGGTTACTAGGGGGTTTTGGGTGGTTGCTAGGCGGTTGCTAGGGTGTTGCTAGGTGGTTGCTAAGATATTTTGGGCGGTTGCTAGGGTTTTGCTAGCGGTTGCTGAGGTATTTTGGGTGGTTGCTAGGGTGTTGCTATGGTGTTGCTAGGCGGTTGCTAAGATATTTTGGGTGGTTGCTAGGCGGTTGCTAGGCTGTTCTGGGTGGTTGCTATGGTGTTGCTAGGTTGTTGCTATGGACTTTTGGGTGGTTGCTAGGCGGTTGCTAGGGTATTTTGGGTGGTTGTTAGGGTGTTCTGGGTGGTTGCTAGGATGTTATGGTTGATTACTAGGGTGTTCTGGGTGGTTGCAAGGCGGTTGCTAGGGTCTTCTGGGTGGTTGGCTATGGTGTTATGGATGGTTAATAGGGTGTTTTGGGTGGTTGCTAGGGTGTTGCTAGATGGTTGCTAGGGTGTTCTGGGTGGTTGCTATGGTGTTGCTAGGCGGTTGCTAGGGTGTTCTGGGTGGTTGCTAGGCGGTTGCTAGGGTGTTCTGGGTGGTTGGCTATGGTGTTATGGATGGTTACTAGGGTGTTTTGGGTGGTTGCTAGGCGGTTGCTAGGGTGTTGCTAGGTGGTTGCTGAGGTATTTTGGGTGGTTGCTAGGGTGTTGCTATGGTGTTGCTAGGGTATTCTGGGTGGTTGCTTAGGTGTTGCTAGGCGTTGCTAAGGTATTCTGGGTGGTTGCTAGGGTATTTTGAGTGGTTGCTGGGGTCTTTTGGGTGGTTTCTAGGCGGTTGCTAGGCGGTTGCTAAGGTATTCTGGGTGGTTGCTAGGCGGTTGCTAAGATATTTTGGGTGGTTGCTAGGGTGTTGCTAGGTGGTTGCTAGGGTATTCTGGGTGGTTGCTAGGCGGTTGCTATGTTGTTCTGGGTGGTTGCTAGGATATTTTCAGTGGTTGCTATGGTCTTTTGGGTGGTTGATATATCTATCTATCTACTTCAAACTATTTTAAACTTCAAACTACTTTAAGATAATTTAAACTACTAAATTTACTTCATTTTAACTTATAAACTGTAACGCAAATAAACTCTGTAAGTGTTATCGAGTTAGTGTGTGTGTGTGTGTGTGTGTGTGTGTGTGTGTGTATATGTATATGAGTTAATGTGTGTGTGTGTGTGTGTGTGTGTGTGTGTGTAACCGCCTAGAACACAATAGCAACCACGGAGAACACCATAGCAACCGCCTAGCAACCACACAGAACACCCTAGCAACCACCCAAAATACCTTTGCAACCACCTAGCAACCACCCAGGACACCATAGCAACCACCCAGAACACCCTAGCAACCACCCAGAATAACTTAGAACACCCTAGCAACACCATATCAACCACTCAGAACACCCTAGCAACTGCCTAACAACCACCCATAACACCCTAGCAACCACCTATAATACCTTAGAACACCCTAGCAACACCATAGCAACCACTCAGAACACTGTAGCAACTGCCTAACAACCACCCAGAATACCCTAGCAACCACCCAGAACACCCTAGCAACCACCTAAAATGCCCTAACAACCACCCAAAATACCCTAGCAACCGCCTCAACCACCCAGAAGACCATAGCAACCGCCTAGCAACCACCCAAAATACCTTAGCAACCGCCTAGCAACACCCTAGCAACCACCCAAATTACCTTAGCAACCGCCTAGCAACACCATAGTAACCACCCAAAATACCTTAGCAACCGCCTAGCAACAGCCTAGCAACCACCCAAATTACCTTAGCAACCACCTAGCAACACCATAGTAACCACCCAGAACACTCTAGCAACCGCCTAGCAACCACCCAAAATACCCTAGCAACAGCCTTGCAACCACCCAAAAGACCCTAGCAACCACCCAAAATGCCCTAGCAACCGCCTAGCAACCACCCAAAATACCCTAGCAACCGCTTAGCAACCAACCAAAAGACCTTAGCAACCACCCAAAACAGCCTAGCAACACCATAGCAACCACCCCAAATACCTTAGCTACCACCTAGCAACACCCTGGCAACCACCCAAATTACCTTAGCAACCGCCTAGCAACACCATAGTAACCACCCAGAACACCCCAGCAACCGCCTAGCAACCACCCAAAATATCCTAGCAACCGCCTAGCAACCACCCAAAAGACCCTAGCAACCACCAGAAATATCCTAGCAACCGCCTAGCAACCACCCAGAATATCCTAGCAACCACCCAAAACAGCCTAGCAACCACCCAGAACACCCTAGCAACCGCCTAGCAACCACCCATAATACCCTAGCAACCACATAGCAACCACCTAGAACAACCTAGCAACCACCCAAAAGACCCTAGCAACCACCCAGGACACCCTAGCAACCACCTAGCAACCACCCAGAACACCATAGCAACCACCCATAACATCCTAGCAACCGCCTAGCAAAAAACGTTCTGCTCCAAACTTTCTCAAGCCAACTTAAAGTTTGTCTCGACGAACTTTCCCATCTATTTATTCTACTTCTTCTGAGACAAAAATTTAGAGCTTTAACTCTACATACTCCAAACTCGGCTAAGACCTTCAGACTATTCTGACTCTGTATGCTATATCTTTTCTAACTGATCGGACTTACGGTTTTACTAAAAATGACGATCAAAACTCGGAAAAACTCCCATTGACTTAACATTGTGGAATGTTTTCATTTTCAAACTGACCAACCGACAAAAATTCAAATCTAAACACCTTGAAGACTAAACCAAACTGCCGTTCTATACTATATGAGCCATTGAGACTCATTTAAACTAATAAACTCATCTATCTACATCAAAATAAATTAAACTTCAAACTAAATTAAACTTCAAACTAAATTAAACTTTAAACTTCAAACTAAATTTAAACTTTAAACTAATTTAAACTTCAAACTACTAAATTTACTTCATTTAAACTTATAAACTCTAAACTCATACACTCATAAACTAATTAACTTATAAACTCATGAATTCATAGACTTATGAACTCTTAAACTCATAAATGTATAAACTCTGAACTCTTAAACTCATTTAAACTTATAAACTGTAAACTCATTTAAACTTATAAACTCTAAACTCAAAAACTCGTACACTTATAAACTCATCAATTGTTACACTTATAAACTCTAAACTCATAAACTCTGAGTGTGTGAGCGAGTTAGTGTGTGTGTGTGTGTGTGTGTGTGTGTGTCTGTCTGTCTAGCATTCTATGTAAATCTATCTAAATCTATCTATCTATCTATCTATCTATCTATCTATCTATCTATCTATCTATCTATCTATCTATCTATCTATCTATCTATCTATCATCTATCTATCTATCTATCTATCTATCTATCTATCTATCATCTATCTATCATCTATCTATCTATCTATCTATCTATCATCTATCTATCATCTATCTATCTATCTATCTATCTATCTATCTATCTATCTATCTATCTATCTATCTATCTATCTATCTATCTATCTATCTATCTATCTATCTATCTATCTATCTATCTATCTATCTATCTATCTATCTATCTATCTAATCCTAAACTTCAAACGACTTTAAACTACTTTAAACTTCAAACCACTTTAAATTTCTTTAGTTTAAAGCTCCCAGCTCCAAAGCAGCGCCATAGCAACCAAACCGTTTTGCAAGACCTATATCTCTGTATCCGAACATCTTATAGAGATGAGGTTTGGCTCTTTTGACTCATGCTAGCAAACAGCATGCTACACATGCTAGCAGTGCATAGCTACATGCTACAGTTTTTCTCAGTCGCTTTGGTGCATTTCTCACATCACTATTTACATTTGCACAACAGTTAGTTCAACCTCCACAACATTTAGTCATTTGTGCTCATCATAGTAGCAGTTTCTCATTCCTTCCAACAAATTGCAGATGCTTTTGGACATGTATCAATTGCTTTCATACAACTCTCTGCTGTTTTATAACATTATCATTTGCTTATGTCATGTCAGTCAAAATTAACTATACTTGTGAATGCTGAATAGTCATTCCATATAAAACTAATAGTCCTCATTTCATTGCTTGAGTCATTACATACAAAAATGTTGAACTAGTTGTCAAAATCTGTCAAAAAAAAAAAAAAAAAAATTAAATCTTTTTTTTTCTTTTCTGAAAATGTCTCCTAAATTGAAAAATTTCTCTCAGGTGAATTTCAGCTTTCAGCATAGACAGAGAGGAACGTCTGGATGTGCATGAATGATTACAGTACTATGTATGTTGTATGTTCAGTTCCAATATGTGCTGCAGTATTGTTTACAGTTGTGCTCAGCTCTACCCAAAGGGAGTTTATGTTTGTTGTAAATAAGGGTGTATTTTTTCTTTTGCACAATGCTATGAACAAATTAGAATTGCAAAGAGCATATGCAGTAAAAATGTGAAACATACATATTCAGTGTCTTGTACTCAGTTACCTCACTAAATACAGTAATGTGTAACTTTACTGTATTTTTCAAATGGCTTAGCAAATAGTATATAGTGCTGTCTTGAGCATTTTCAGGTAGTGTCACCAAGATCTGACTTTTTTGCATTGGAAAACATTTACAGAGTAAACTGTCATAATGAAAACATGACAAAGCCATTTGACTATCTTGTTCATAAACAATGGTGTCAGGACTTTTCATCTTGATGACACTGACACTTTCATTGACATGAATACTTGCTTTTGAGGAATGAGCTATCCATTTTGAGCAAGTGACACGCTTTTGCAGGTTATCAACTATGTTTTGCAGTTTGTACTAATTGTTTTGAGAACTGCATTAACTGTTGTGCAAATGTAAATAGTGATGTGAGAAATGCACCAAAGCGACTGAGAAAAACTGTAATAGTGATTAGTTAAGTGTTAAATCATGCTCAGAACTCTATAAAAACTCCATAGTAACCATCTGTGAAAACTACAAACCACCTAGTAACACCATATCAACCGCCCTGAATACCTTAGCAACCGCATAGCAAACACCCAAAATACCATAACAACCACCCAGAACACCCTAGAAACCACCTAGCAACCACCCAAAATACCTAAGCAACCGCCTAGCAACACCATAACAACCACCCAGAACACCCTAGCAACCGCCAAGCAACCACCCAAAACACCCTAGCAACCGCCTAGCAACCACCCAAAATATCTTAGCAACCGCCTAGCAACACCATAGCAACCACCCAGAACACCCTAGTAACCATCCATAACACCATAGCAACCACCCAGAACACCCTAGCAACCACCCAAAAGACCCTAGCAACCGCCTAGCAACCACCAAAAATATCCTCACCTAGCAACCATCCAGAACACCCTAGTAACCACCCATAAAACCCTAGCAACCGCCTCAACCACCCAAAAGACCATAGCAACCACTTAAAATATCCCAGCAACCACCCAGAACTCCATTGCAAACGCCTAGCAACCACCAAGAATACATTAGCAACCGCCTAGCAACACCATAGCAACCACCCAGAACAGCCTAGCAACCGCCTATAAACACCCTAGCAACCACTGAAAATATCCTACCAACCACCCAGAACTCCATTGCAACCGCCTAGCAACCACCAAGAATACATTAGGAACCGCCTAGCAACACCATAGCAACCACCCAGAACAGCCTAGCAACCGCCTATAAACACCCTAGCAACCACTGAAAATATCCTACCAACCACCCAGAACACCATTGCAACCGCCTGGCAACCACCAAGAATACATTAGCAACCGCCTAGCAACACCATAGCAACCACCCAGAACAGCCTATCAACCGCCTATAAACACCCTAGCAATCACTGAAAATATCCTAGCAACCACCCAGAACACCATTGCAACCGCCTAGCAACCACCAAGAACACCCTAGCAACCACCTAGCAACCACCCAGAACACCCTAGCAACCACCCAAAATATCTTAGCAACCGCCTAGCAACACCATAGCAACCACCCAGAACACCCTAGTAACCATCCATAACACCATAGCAACCACCCAGAACACCCTAGCAACCACCCAAAAGACCCTAGCAACCGCCTAGCAACAACCAAAAATATCCTAGCAACCGCCTAGCAACCATCCAGAACACCCTAGTAACCACCCATAACATCCTAGCAACCACCCAGAACACCCTAGCAACCACCCAAAATACCCTAGCAACCGCCTCAACCACCCAAAAGACCATAGCAACCACTGAAAATATCCTAGCAACCACCCAGAACTCCATTGCAACCGCCTAGCAACCACCAAGAATACATTAGCAACCGCCTAGCAACACCATAGCAACCACCCAGAACAGCCTAGCAACCGCCTATATACACCCTAGCAACCACTGAAAATATCCTACCAACCACCCAGAACACCATTGCAACCGCCTAGCAACCACCAAGAATACATTAGCAACCGCCTAGCAACACCATAGCAACCACCCAGAACAGCCTAACAACCGCCTATAAACACCCTAGCAACCACTGAAAATATCCTAGCAACCACCCGGAACACCATTGCAACCGCCTAGCAACCACCAAGAACACCCTAGCAACCACCTAGCAACCACCCAAAAGACCCTGCTAACCACCCATAATATCTTAGCAACCACCCAGATCACACTAGCAACCGCCTCAACAACCCAAAAGACAATAGCAACCACTGAAAATATCCTAGCAACCACCCAGAACACCATAGCAACCGCCTAGCAACCACCCAGAATACCTTAGCAACCACCTAGCAACACCATAGCAACCACCTAGAACAGCCTAGCAACCACCTAGCAACCACCCAAAAGACCCTAGCAACCACCCAAAAGACCCTAGCAACCGCCTAGCAACCACCAAGAACACCCTAGCAACCACCTAGCAACCACCCAAAAGACCCTGCTAACCACCCATAATATCCTAGCAACCACCTCAACCGCAACCTAGCAACCGCCTCAACCACCCAAAAGACCATAGCAACCACTGAAAATATCCTAGCAACCACCCAGAACACCATAGCAACCGCCTAGCAACCACCCAAAATACCTTAGCAACCACCTAGAAACACCATAGCAACCACCCAGAACACCCTAGCAACCGCCTAGCAACACCCTAGCAACCACCCAAAATATCTTAGCAACCGCCTAGCAACACCATAGCAACCATCCAGAACACCCTAGTAACCACCCATAACATCCTAGCAACCACCCAGAACACCCTAGCAACCACCCAAAATACCCTAGCAACCGCCTCAACCACCCAAAAGACCATAGCAACCACTGAAAATATCCTAGCAACCACCCAGAACTCCATTGCAACCGCCTAGCAACCACCAAGAATACATTAGCAACCGCCTAGCAACACCATAGCAACCACCCAGAACAGCCTAGCAACCGCCTATATACACCCTAGCAACCACTGAAAATATCCTACCAACCACCCAGAACACCATTGCAACCGCCTAGCAACCACCAAGAATACATTAGCAACCGCCTAGCAACACCATAGCAACCACCCAGAACAGCCTAACAACCGCCTATAAACACCCTAGCAACCACTGAAAATATCCTAGCAACCACCCGGAACACCATTGCAACCGCCTAGCAACCACCAAGAACACCCTAGCAACCACCTAGCAACCACCCAAAAGACCCTGCTAACCACCCATAATATCTTAGCAACCACCCAGATCACACTAGCAACCGCCTCAACAACCCAAAAGACAATAGCAACCACTGAAAATATCCTAGCAACCACCCAGAACACCATAGCAACCGCCTAGCAGCCACCCAGAATACCTTAGCAACCACCTAGCAACACCATAGCAACCACCTAGAACAGCCTAGCAACCACCTAGCAACCACCCAAAAGACCCTAGCAACCACCCAAAAGACCCTAGCAACCGCCTAGCAACCACCAAGAACACCCTAGCAACCACCTAGCAACCACCCAAAAGACCCTGCTAACCACCCATAATATCCTAGCAACCACCTCAACCGCAACCTAGCACCTGCCTCAACCACCCAAAAGACCATAGCAACCACTGAAAATATCCTAGCAACCACCCAGAACACCATAGCAACCGCCTAGCAACCACCCAAAATACCTTAGCAACCACCTAGAAACACCATAGCAACCACCCAGAACACCCTAGCAACCGCCTAGCAACACCCTAGCAACCACCCAAAATATCTTAGCAACCGCCTAGCAACACCATAGCAACCATCCAGAACACCCTAGTAACCACCCATAACATCCTAGCAACCACCCAGAACACCCTAGCAACCACCCAAAATACCCTAGCAACCGCCTCAACCACCCAAAAGACCATAGCAACCACTGAAAATATCCTAGCAACCACCCAGAACTCCACTGCAACCGCTTAGCAACCACCAAGAATACATTAGCAACCGCCTAGCAACACCATAGCAACCACCCAGAACAGCCTAGCAACCGCCTATATACACCCTAGCAACCACTGAAAATATCCTACCAACCACCCAGAACACCATTGCAACCGCCTAGCAACCACCAAGAATACATTAGCAACCGCCTAGCAACACCATAGCAACCACCCAGAACAGCCTATCAACCGCCTATAAACACCCTAGCAACCACTGAAAATATCCTAGCAACCACCCAGAACACCATTGCAACCGCCTAGCAACCACCAAGAACACCCTAGCAACCACCTAGCAACCACCCAAAAGACCCTGCTAACCACCCATAATATCTTAGCAACCACCCAGATCACACTAGCAACCGCCTCAACAACCCAAAAGACAATAGCAACCACTGAAAATATCCTAGCAACCACCCAGAACACCATAGCAACCGCCTAGCAACCACCCAGAATACCTTAGCAACCACCTAGCAACACCTTAGCAACCACCCAGAACAGCCTAGCAACCACCTAGCAACCACCCAAAAGACCCTAGCAACCACCCAAAAGACCCTAGCAACCGCCTTGCAACCACCCAGAGTACCTTAGCAACCGCCTAGCAACACCATAGCAACAACCCAGAACACCCTAGCAACACCCTAGCGACCGCCCAAAATGCCTTAGCAACTGCCTAGCAACAACATAGCAACCACCCAGAACACCCAGGCAACCGCCTAGAAACCACCCAGAATACCCTAGCAACCGCCTAGCAACACCATAACGACCACCCATAACATCCTAGCAACTGCCTAGCAAAAAACATTCTGGTCCAAACTTTCTCAAGCCAACTTAAAGTTTGTCTCGACGAACTTTCGCATCTAATTATTATTACTATTATTATCTTAATAATTATATTATTATTTCTGGTCAAAGGTTCCCTAAAAAGTTTTTAAACTATGTAAAATTATAGACTCCATCTGATGATAAATATGTCTAACCTCTCCAAGTCAAAATTTTCTAGTGACGGGTCACATCTAAATTTTTTAAATGGCCCAAGTGCGATTCTTGTTGCAATAGTCTGTTAACATTGGCTCAATGAGAAATACGTCAGACTAATTGAATTTCTTTTAGTGTAACACAAGAAGGAGTCCACTAGTATATATAAAAAGGTCAAGTTTCGAGTACTCCTTGGCCAGAAAAAAATTCAGTATGTCAAAAATGGACTTTTGTCAGGATGGAATAACATCTTTAAGGACTCTTTGGCCAGAAATATGTTCAGTACGTCAAAAGCGTACCATTGTAATAACATTATGTGCTTTGCACAAAACGATCCATCGTTGAGCATAATTAAAGAAACATAGGCTATGCCTATGCACTTCTTGCATTGCATTGCACTAACGATCTAACGTTGTGCACTTGAAGCATAACATACAGGTTATGCACTTTTTACATTGCATTAAATTGCACACCAGAACTAACTCATTCCCATGTTCAAAGAAGAGATAAAGTGTGCTGTTGCATTGCATTGCACTAACGATCAAACGTTGTGCACTGAAGAATAACATATGTTATGCACTTTTTACAATGCATTAAATTGCACACCAGAACTAAATCATTCCAATGTTGATTAAAGACAAAATGTGTGTTGTTGCATTGCATTGCACTAACGATCTGACGTTGTTTACTGAAGAGTAACATATAGGTTATGCACTTCTTACATTGCATTGCATTGCACACCGGAACAAACTCATTCCCATGTTGATTAAAGACATAATGTGTGTTGTTGCATTGCACTGAAGAATTAGGTTATGCACTTTTTGCATTGCATTGCACACCAGATCAAAATTCCCATGTTCATTAAAGAGATAACGTGTGTTGTTGCATTGCACTGCACTGCATTGGATTGCATTGCATTGCATTGCATTGCATTGCATTGCATTGCATTGCATTGCATTGCATTGCATTGCATTGCATTGCATTGCATTGCATTGCATTGCATTGGATTGCATAGCATTGCATTGGATTGCATTGCATTGCATTGGATTGCATTGCATTTCATTGCACTAACGATCTAACGTTGTGCACTGAAGAATAACATATAGGTTATGCACTTTTTGCATTGCATTGCACACCAGATCAAAATTCCCATGTTCATTAAAGAGATAACGTGTGTTGTTGCATTGCACTGCATAGGTCATGCACTTTTTGCATTGCATTGGATTGCATTGCATTGCATTGGATTGCATTGAATTGAATTGCATTGCATTGCATTGCATTGCATTGCATTGCATTGCATTGCATTGCATTGCATTGCATTGCATTGCATTGCATTGCATTGCATTGCAATTGCATTGCATTACATTGCTTTTGCACTGCATTGCATTGCATTGCATTAACGATCTAACGTTAATGATCTAACACACGTTATCTCTTTAATGAACATGGGAATTTTGATCTGGTGTGCAATGCAATGCAAAAAGTGCATAACCTATATGTTATTCTTCAGTGCATAACGTTAGATCGTTAGTGCAATGAAATGCAATGCAGTGCAAAAGCAATGCAATGCAATGCAATGCAATGCAATGCAATGCAATGCAATGCAATCCAATGCAATGCAATGCAATGCAATGCAATGCAATGCAATCCAATGCAATGCAATGCAATGCAATGCAATGCAATGCAATCCAATGCAGTGCAGTGCAATGCAACAACACACGTTATCTCTTTAATGAACATGGGAATTTTGATCTGGTGTGCAATGCAATGCAAAAAGTGCACTGAAGAATAACATATGCACTTTTCACATTGCATTGCACACCAGAACTAACTCATTCCCGTGTTCATTAGATAACGTGTGTTGTTGCATTACATTGAACAAACGATCTAACGTTGTGCACTGAAGAATAAAACATATTGGTTGTGCTTTTTTCGCATTGCATTGCACACCAGTACAAAATCAATGCAATGTTCTTT
Source organism: Leuciscus leuciscus (assembly GCF_965113295.1). NCBI lineage: Eukaryota > Metazoa > Chordata > Actinopteri > Cypriniformes > Leuciscidae > Leuciscus > Leuciscus leuciscus. Next base: position 27,767,962 of record NC_138746.1, read on the forward strand.
AAATAGATGATATGTGTGTGGTTGCATTGTGTTGCATTGCACTAACGATCTAGCGTTGTGCATTGAAGAATACCAGGCTATGCACTTCCTGCACCATTGTAATAACATTATGTGCATTGCACACCATAACTAAATAGTTCCAATGTTCAAGAAATAACGTGTGTTGTTGCATTGCATTGCATTGCATTGAACTAACGATCTAACGTTGTGCATTGAAGAATACCAGGCTATGCACTTCCTGCATTGCATTGCACACCAGAACTAACTCATTCCCATGTTGATTAAAGACATAACGTGTGTTGTTGCATTGCATTGCATTTGATTGCATTGCAATACATTGCATTGCATTGCATTTGATTGCATTGCATTGCATTGCATTGCATTGCATTGCATTGCATTGCTTTTGCACTGCATTGCATTTCATTGCACTAACGATCTAACGTTGTGCACTGAAGAATAACATATAAGTTATGCACTCTTTGCATTGCATTGCTCACCAGATAAAAATTCCCATGTTCATTAAAGAGATAACGTGTGTTGTTGCATTGCACTGCATTGCACTAACATAGGTCATGCACTTTTTGCATTGCATTGCATACACACCAGAACTAACTCATTCCCATGTTGATTAAAGACATAACATGTGTTTGCATTGCATTGCATTGCATTGCATTTGATTGCATTGCATTGCATTGCATTGCATTGCATTGCATTGCATTGCATTGCATTGCATTGCATTGCATTGCTTTTGCACTGCATTGCATTTCATTGCACTAACAATCTAACGTTGTGCACTGAAAAATAACACATGTACTTTTCTCATTGCATTGCATTGCATTGCATTGCATTGCATTGCATTGCATTGCATTGCATTGCTTTTGCACTGCATTGCATTGCATTGCACTAACGGTCTAACGTTGTGAACTGAAAAATAACACATGTACTTTTCTCATTGCATTGCATTGCATTGCATTGCATTGCACTGCACTAACGATCTGACGTTGTGCAGTGAATAACAATATGCACTTTTCGCATTGCATTGCAATGCACACCAGAACTAACTCATTCCCATGTTGATTAAAGACATAACGTGTGTTGTTGCATTGCATTGCATTTCATTGCATTGCAATACATTGCATTGCATTGCATTGCATTGCATTTGATTGCATTGCATTGCATTGCATTGCATTGCATTGCATTGCATTGCATTGCTTTTGCACTGCATTGCATTTCATTGCACTAACGATCTAACGTTGTGCACTGAAGAATAACTATAGGTTATGCACTTTTTGCATTGCATTGCACACCAGATCAAAATTCCCATGTTCATTAAAGAGATAACGTGTGTTGTTGCATTGCACTGCATTGCACTAACATAGGTCATGCACTTTTTGCATTGCATTGCATTGCACACCAGAACTAACTCATTCCCATGTTGATTAAAGACATAACGTGTGGTTGCATTGCATTGCATTGCATTGCATTGCATTGCATTCTTTGTTTTTCTTTGCACTGCATTGCATTGCATTGCATTAACGATCTGACGTTGTGCACTGAATAACAATATGCACTTTTCGCATTGCATTGCACACCAGAACTAACTCATTCCCATGTTGATTAAAGACATAACATGTGTAGTTGCATTGCATTGCATTACATTACATTACACTGCATTGCATTGCACAAACGATCTAACGTTGTGCACTGAAGAATAACATATATTTTATGCACTTTTCGCATTGCATTGTATTGCACACCAGAACAAAATAAATCCCATGTTCATTATAGAGCACTGAAGAATAATTATGTGCACTGAAGAATAACGTGTGTTGTTGCATTGCATTGCATGCACAAACGATCTAGCTTTGTACACTGAAGAATTTCGCATTGCATTGCATTGTACACCAGAACTAACTCATTGCCATGTTCATTAAATAGAAATCTCTCTATGTCTTTAATCAACATGGGAATGAGTTAGTTCTGGTGTGCAATGCAATACAAAAAGTACATAACCTATATGTTGTTCTTCAGTGCACAACGTTAGATCGTTAGTGCAATGAAATGCAATGCAGTGCAAAGCAATGCATTGCAATGTAATGCAATGCGAAAAGTGCATATTGTTATTCAGTGCACAACGTCACATCGTTAGTGCAATGCAATGCAACACAGTGCAAATCAATACAATGCAATGCAATGCAACAACACACTTTGTCTTTAATCAACATGGGAATGAGTTAGTTCTGGTGTGCAATTTAATGCAATGTAAAAAGTGCATAACCTGTATGTTATTCTTCATTGCACAACGTTAGATCGTTTGTGCAATGCATTGCAAGAAGTGCATAGCCTATGTTTTTTTAATGATGCTCAACGTTAGATCGTTTGTGCAAAGCACATAATGTTATAACAATGCATAGGTACGGTTTTGACCTACTGAACATATTTCTGGCCAAAGAGTCCTTAAAGATGTTATTTCATCCTGACAAAAGTCCATTTTTGACATACTGACATTTTTTCTGGCCAAGGAGTACTCGAAACTTGACCTTTCTATATTACTAGTGGACTCTTTCTTATGTTACACTGTAAAAAAAAAATTACATCCCCAAGTCAAAAATTTCTAGTGACTGGTCACATTCAATTAGTCTGACGTATTATTTCTCATTGAGCCAATGTTAACAGACTATTGCAACAAGAATTGCACTTGGGCCAATTTAAATATTTTGATGTGACCAGTCACATTTTTGACTTGGTTAGACATATTTATCATCAGATGGAGTCTATAATTTAACATAGTTTAAAAACTTTTGAGAAACCTTTGACCAGAAATAATAATAGAATTATTAAGATAATAATAGTAATAATAACTAGATGCGAATGTTCGTCGAGACAAACTTTAAGTTGGCTTGAGAAAGTTTGGACCAGAATGTTTTTTGCTAGGCAGTTGCTAGGATGTTATGGGTGGTCGTTATGGTGTTGCTAGGCGGTTGCTAGGGTATTCTGGGTGGTTTCTATGGTGTTGCTAAGCGGTTGCTAGGGTATTCTGGGTGGTTGCTAGGATGTTCTGGGTGGTTGCTATGTTGTTGCTAGGCAGTTGCTTAGGTATTTTGGGTGGTTGCTAGGGTGTTGCTAGGCGGTTGCTAAGGTATTTTGGGTGGTTGCTAGGGTGTTGCTAGGCGGTTGCTAGGGTATTCTGGGCGGTTGCTATGGTGTTGCTAGGCGGTTGCTAAGGTATTCTGGGTGGTTGTAAAGCGGTTGCTAGGGTATTTTGGGTGGTTGCTAGGGTCTTTTGGGTGGTTGCTAGGGTGTTTCTAGGCGGTTGCTAGGCTGTTCTGGGTGGTTGCTATGGTGTTGCTAGGCGGTTGCTAAGGTATTCTGGGTGGTTGCTGGGCGGTTGCTATGGTGTTGCTAGGATATTTTCAGTGGTTGCTATGGTCTTTTGGGTGGTTGCTAGGCGGTTGCTAGGGTATTTTGGGTGGTTGTTAGGATGTTCTGGATGGTTGCTAGGATGTTATGGTTGATTACTAGGGTGTTCTGGGTGGTTGCTAGGCGGTTGCTAGGGTCTTCTGGGGGGTTGCTATGGTGATACTAGGCGGTTGCTAGGGTGTTCTTGGTGGTTGCTAGGTGGTTGCTAGGGTGTTCTGGGTGGTTGGCTATGGTGTTATGCATGGTTACTAGGGGGTTTTGGGTGGTTGCTAGGCGGTTGCTAGGGTGTTGCTAGGTGGTTGCTAAGATATTTTGGGCGGTTGCTAGGGTTTTGCTAGCGGTTGCTGAGGTATTTTGGGTGGTTGCTAGGGTGTTGCTATGGTGTTGCTAGGCGGTTGCTAAGATATTTTGGGTGGTTGCTAGGGTGTTGCTAGGCGGTTGCTAGGCTGTTCTGGGTGGTTGCTATGGTGTTGCTAGGTTGTTGCTATGGACTTTTGGGTGGTTGCTAGGCGGTTGCTAGGGTATTTTGGGTGGTTGTTAGGGTGTTCTGGGTGGTTGCTAGGATGTTATGGTTGATTACTAGGGTGTTCTGGGTGGTTGCAAGGCGGTTGCTAGGGTCTTCTGGGTGGTTGGCTATGGTGTTATGGATGGTTAATAGGGTGTTTTGGGTGGTTGCTAGGGTGTTGCTAGATGGTTGCTAGGGTGTTCTGGGTGGTTGCTATGGTGTTGCTAGGCGGTTGCTAGGGTGTTCTGGGTGGTTGCTAGGCGGTTGCTAGGGTGTTCTGGGTGGTTGGCTATGGTGTTATGGATGGTTACTAGGGTGTTTTGGGTGGTTGCTAGGCGGTTGCTAGGGTGTTGCTAGGTGGTTGCTGAGGTATTTTGGGTGGTTGCTAGGGTGTTGCTATGGTGTTGCTAGGGTATTCTGGGTGGTTGCTTAGGTGTTGCTAGGCGTTGCTAAGGTATTCTGGGTGGTTGCTAGGGTATTTTGAGTGGTTGCTGGGGTCTTTTGGGTGGTTTCTAGGCGGTTGCTAGGCGGTTGCTAAGGTATTCTGGGTGGTTGCTAGGCGGTTGCTAAGATATTTTGGGTGGTTGCTAGGGTGTTGCTAGGTGGTTGCTAGGGTATTCTGGGTGGTTGCTAGGCGGTTGCTATGTTGTTCTGGGTGGTTGCTAGGATATTTTCAGTGGTTGCTATGGTCTTTTGGGTGGTTGATATATCTATCTATCTACTTCAAACTATTTTAAACTTCAAACTACTTTAAGATAATTTAAACTACTAAATTTACTTCATTTTAACTTATAAACTGTAACGCAAATAAACTCTGTAAGTGTTATCGAGTTAGTGTGTGTGTGTGTGTGTGTGTGTGTGTGTGTGTGTGTATATGTATATGAGTTAATGTGTGTGTGTGTGTGTGTGTGTGTGTGTAACCGCCTAGAACACAATAGCAACCACGGAGAACACCATAGCAACCGCCTAGCAACCACACAGAACACCCTAGCAACCACCCAAAATACCTTTGCAACCACCTAGCAACCACCCAGGACACCATAGCAACCACCCAGAACACCCTAGCAACCACCCAGAATAACTTAGAACACCCTAGCAACACCATATCAACCACTCAGAACACCCTAGCAACTGCCTAACAACCACCCATAACACCCTAGCAACCACCTATAATACCTTAGAACACCCTAGCAACACCATAGCAACCACTCAGAACACTGTAGCAACTGCCTAACAACCACCCAGAATACCCTAGCAACCACCCAGAACACCCTAGCAACCACCTAAAATGCCCTAACAACCACCCAAAATACCCTAGCAACCGCCTCAACCACCCAGAAGACCATAGCAACCGCCTAGCAACCACCCAAAATACCTTAGCAACCGCCTAGCAACACCCTAGCAACCACCCAAATTACCTTAGCAACCGCCTAGCAACACCATAGTAACCACCCAAAATACCTTAGCAACCGCCTAGCAACAGCCTAGCAACCACCCAAATTACCTTAGCAACCACCTAGCAACACCATAGTAACCACCCAGAACACTCTAGCAACCGCCTAGCAACCACCCAAAATACCCTAGCAACAGCCTTGCAACCACCCAAAAGACCCTAGCAACCACCCAAAATGCCCTAGCAACCGCCTAGCAACCACCCAAAATACCCTAGCAACCGCTTAGCAACCAACCAAAAGACCTTAGCAACCACCCAAAACAGCCTAGCAACACCATAGCAACCACCCCAAATACCTTAGCTACCACCTAGCAACACCCTGGCAACCACCCAAATTACCTTAGCAACCGCCTAGCAACACCATAGTAACCACCCAGAACACCCCAGCAACCGCCTAGCAACCACCCAAAATATCCTAGCAACCGCCTAGCAACCACCCAAAAGACCCTAGCAACCACCAGAAATATCCTAGCAACCGCCTAGCAACCACCCAGAATATCCTAGCAACCACCCAAAACAGCCTAGCAACCACCCAGAACACCCTAGCAACCGCCTAGCAACCACCCATAATACCCTAGCAACCACATAGCAACCACCTAGAACAACCTAGCAACCACCCAAAAGACCCTAGCAACCACCCAGGACACCCTAGCAACCACCTAGCAACCACCCAGAACACCATAGCAACCACCCATAACATCCTAGCAACCGCCTAGCAAAAAACGTTCTGCTCCAAACTTTCTCAAGCCAACTTAAAGTTTGTCTCGACGAACTTTCCCATCTATTTATTCTTCTTCTTCTGAGACAAAAATTTAGAGCTTTAACTCTACATACTCCAAACTCGGCTAAGACCTTCAGACTATTCTGACTCTGTATGCTATATCTTTTCTAACTGATCGGACTTACGGTTTTACTAAAAATGACGATCAAAACTCGGAAAAACTCCCATTGACTTAACATTGTGGAATGTTTTCATTTTCAAACTGACCAACCGACAAAAATTCAAATCTAAACACCTTGAAGACTAAACCAAACTGCCGTTCTATACTATATGAGCCATTGAGACTCATTTAAACTAATAAACTCATCTATCTACATCAAAATAAATTAAACTTCAAACTAAATTAAACTTCAAACTAAATTAAACTTTAAACTTCAAACTAAATTTAAACTTTAAACTAATTTAAACTTCAAACTACTAAATTTACTTCATTTAAACTTATAAACTCTAAACTCATACACTCATAAACTAATTAACTTATAAACTCATGAATTCATAGACTTATGAACTCTTAAACTCATAAATGTATAAACTCTGAACTCTTAAACTCATTTAAACTTATAAACTGTAAACTCATTTAAACTTATAAACTCTAAACTCAAAAACTCCACTTATAAACTCATCAATTGTTACACTTATAAACTCTAAACTCATAAACTCTGAGTGTGTGAGCGAGTTAGTGTGTGTGTGTGTGTGTGTGTGTGTGTGTCTGTCTGTCTAGCATTCTATGTAAATCTATCTAAATCTATCTATCTATCTATCTATCTATCTATCTATCTATCTATCTATCTATCTATCTATCTATCTATCTATCTATCTATCTATCTATCTATCTATCTATCATCTATCTATCTATCTATCTATCTATCTATCTATCTATCTATCATCTATCTATCATCTATCTATCTATCTATCTATCTATCTATCTATCTATCTATCTATCATCTATCTATCATCTATCTATCTATCTATCTATCTATCTATCTATCTATCTATCTATCTATCTATCTATCTATCTATCTATCTATCTATCTATCTATCTATCTATCTATCTATCTATCTATCTATCTATCTATCTATCTATCTATCTATCTATCTATCTATCTAATCCTAAACTTCAAACGACTTTAAACTACTTTAAACTTCAAACCACTTTAAATTTCTTTAGTTTAAAGCTCCCAGCTCCAAAGCAGCGCCATAGCAACCAAACCGTTTTGCAAGACCTATATCTCTGTATCCGAACATCTTATAGAGATGAGGTTTGGCTCTTTTGACTCATGCTAGCAAACAGCATGCTACACATGCTAGCAGTGCATAGCTACATGCTACAGTTTTTCTCAGTCGCTTTGGTGCATTTCTCACATCACTATTTACATTTGCACAACAGTTAGTTCAACCTCCACAACATTTAGTCATTTGTGCTCATCATAGTAGCAGTTTCTCATTCCTTCCAACAAATTGCAGATGCTTTTGGACATGTATCAATTGCTTTCATACAACTCTCTGCTGTTTTATAACATTATCATTTGCTTATGTCATGTCAGTCAAAATTAACTATACTTGTGAATGCTGAATAGTCATTCCATATAAAACTAATAGTCCTCATTTCATTGCTTGAGTCATTACATACAAAAATGTTGAACTAGTTGTCAAAATCTGTCAAAAAAAAAAAAAAAAAAATTAAATCTTTTTTTTTCTTTTCTGAAAATGTCTCCTAAATTGAAAAATTTCTCTCAGGTGAATTTCAGCTTTCAGCATAGACAGAGAGGAACGTCTGGATGTGCATGAATGATTACAGTACTATGTATGTTGTATGTTCAGTTCCAATATGTGCTGCAGTATTGTTTACAGTTGTGCTCAGCTCTACCCAAAGGGAGTTTATGTTTGTTGTAAATAAGGGTGTATTTTTTCTTTTGCACAATGCTATGAACAAATTAGAATTGCAAAGAGCATATGCAGTAAAAATGTGAAACATACATATTCAGTGTCTTGTACTCAGTTACCTCACTAAATACAGTAATGTGTAACTTTACTGTATTTTTCAAATGGCTGTGCAAATAGTATATAGTGCTGTCTTGAGCATTTTCAGGTAGTGTCACCAAGATCTGACTTTTTTGCATTGGAAAACATTTACAGAGTAAACTGTCATAATGAAAACATGACAAAGCCATTTGACTATCTTGTTCATAAACAATGGTGTCAGGACTTTTCATCTTGATGACACTGACACTTTCATTGACATGAATACTTGCTTTTGAGGAATGAGCTATCCATTTTGAGCAAGTGACACGCTTTTGCAGGTTATCAACTATGTTTTGCAGTTTGTACTAATTGTTTTGAGAACTGCATTAACTGTTGTGCAAATGTAAATAGTGATGTGAGAAATGCACCAAAGCGACTGAGAAAAACTGTAATAGTGATTAGTTAAGTGTTAAATCATGCTCAGAACTCTATAAAAACTCCATAGTAACCATCTGTGAAAACTACAAACCACCTAGTAACACCATATCAACCGCCCTGAATACCTTAGCAACCGCATAGCAAACACCCAAAATACCATAACAACCACCCAGAACACCCTAGAAACCACCTAGCAACCACCCAAAATACCTAAGCAACCGCCTAGCAACACCATAACAACCACCCAGAACACCCTAGCAACCGCCAAGCAACCACCCAAAACACCCTAGCAACCGCCTAGCAACCACCCAAAATATCTTAGCAACCGCCTAGCAACACCATAGCAACCACCCAGAACACCCTAGTAACCATCCATAACACCATAGCAACCACCCAGAACACCCTAGCAACCACCCAAAAGACCCTAGCAACCGCCTAGCAACCACCAAAAATATCCTCACCTAGCAACCATCCAGAACACCCTAGTAACCACCCATAAAACCCTAGCAACCGCCTCAACCACCCAAAAGACCATAGCAACCACTTAAAATATCCCAGCAACCACCCAGAACTCCATTGCAAACGCCTAGCAACCACCAAGAATACATTAGCAACCGCCTAGCAACACCATAGCAACCACCCAGAACAGCCTAGCAACCGCCTATAAACACCCTAGCAACCACTGAAAATATCCTACCAACCACCCAGAACTCCATTGCAACCGCCTAGCAACCACCAAGAATACATTAGGAACCGCCTAGCAACACCATAGCAACCACCCAGAACAGCCTAGCAACCGCCTATAAACACCCTAGCAACCACTGAAAATATCCTACCAACCACCCAGAACACCATTGCAACCGCCTGGCAACCACCAAGAATACATTAGCAACCGCCTAGCAACACCATAGCAACCACCCAGAACAGCCTATCAACCGCCTATAAACACCCTAGCAATCACTGAAAATATCCTAGCAACCACCCAGAACACCATTGCAACCGCCTAGCAACCACCAAGAACACCCTAGCAACCACCTAGCAACCACCCAGAACACCCTAGCAACCACCCAAAATATCTTAGCAACCGCCTAGCAACACCATAGCAACCACCCAGAACACCCTAGTAACCATCCATAACACCATAGCAACCACCCAGAACACCCTAGCAACCACCCAAAAGACCCTAGCAACCGCCTAGCAACAACCAAAAATATCCTAGCAACCGCCTAGCAACCATCCAGAACACCCTAGTAACCACCCATAACATCCTAGCAACCACCCAGAACACCCTAGCAACCACCCAAAATACCCTAGCAACCGCCTCAACCACCCAAAAGACCATAGCAACCACTGAAAATATCCTAGCAACCACCCAGAACTCCATTGCAACCGCCTAGCAACCACCAAGAATACATTAGCAACCGCCTAGCAACACCATAGCAACCACCCAGAACAGCCTAGCAACCGCCTATATACACCCTAGCAACCACTGAAAATATCCTACCAACCACCCAGAACACCATTGCAACCGCCTAGCAACCACCAAGAATACATTAGCAACCGCCTAGCAACACCATAGCAACCACCCAGAACAGCCTAACAACCGCCTATAAACACCCTAGCAACCACTGAAAATATCCTAGCAACCACCCGGAACACCATTGCAACCGCCTAGCAACCACCAAGAACACCCTAGCAACCACCTAGCAACCACCCAAAAGACCCTGCTAACCACCCATAATATCTTAGCAACCACCCAGATCACACTAGCAACCGCCTCAACAACCCAAAAGACAATAGCAACCACTGAAAATATCCTAGCAACCACCCAGAACACCATAGCAACCGCCTAGCAACCACCCAGAATACCTTAGCAACCACCTAGCAACACCATAGCAACCACCTAGAACAGCCTAGCAACCACCTAGCAACCACCCAAAAGACCCTAGCAACCACCCAAAAGACCCTAGCAACCGCCTAGCAACCACCAAGAACACCCTAGCAACCACCTAGCAACCACCCAAAAGACCCTGCTAACCACCCATAATATCCTAGCAACCACCTCAACCGCAACCTAGCAACCGCCTCAACCACCCAAAAGACCATAGCAACCACTGAAAATATCCTAGCAACCACCCAGAACACCATAGCAACCGCCTAGCAACCACCCAAAATACCTTAGCAACCACCTAGAAACACCATAGCAACCACCCAGAACACCCTAGCAACCGCCTAGCAACACCCTAGCAACCACCCAAAATATCTTAGCAACCGCCTAGCAACACCATAGCAACCATCCAGAACACCCTAGTAACCACCCATAACATCCTAGCAACCACCCAGAACACCCTAGCAACCACCCAAAATACCCTAGCAACCGCCTCAACCACCCAAAAGACCATAGCAACCACTGAAAATATCCTAGCAACCACCCAGAACTCCACTGCAACCGCTTAGCAACCACCAAGAATACATTAGCAACCGCCTAGCAACACCATAGCAACCACCCAGAACAGCCTAGCAACCGCCTATATACACCCTAGCAACCACTGAAAATATCCTACCAACCACCCAGAACACCATTGCAACCGCCTAGCAACCACCAAGAATACATTAGCAACCGCCTAGCAACACCATAGCAACCACCCAGAACAGCCTATCAACCGCCTATAAACACCCTAGCAACCACTGAAAATATCCTAGCAACCACCCAGAACACCATTGCAACCGCCTAGCAACCACCAAGAACACCCTAGCAACCACCTAGCAACCACCCAAAAGACCCTGCTAACCACCCATAATATCTTAGCAACCACCCAGATCACACTAGCAACCGCCTCAACAACCCAAAAGACAATAGCAACCACTGAAAATATCCTAGCAACCACCCAGAACACCATAGCAACCGCCTAGCAACCACCCAGAATACCTTAGCAACCACCTAGCAACACCTTAGCAACCACCCAGAACAGCCTAGCAACCACCTAGCAACCACCCAAAAGACCCTAGCAACCACCCAAAAGACCCTAGCAACCGCCTTGCAACCACCCAGAGTACCTTAGCAACCGCCTAGCAACACCATAGCAACAACCCAGAACACCCTAGCAACACCCTAGCGACCGCCCAAAATGCCTTAGCAACTGCCTAGCAACAACATAGCAACCACCCAGAACACCCAGGCAACCGCCTAGAAACCACCCAGAATACCCTAGCAACCGCCTAGCAACACCATAACGACCACCCATAACATCCTAGCAACTGCCTAGCAAAAAACATTCTGGTCCAAACTTTCTCAAGCCAACTTAAAGTTTGTCTCGACGAACTTTCGCATCTAATTATTATTACTATTATTATCTTAATAATTATATTATTATTTCTGGTCAAAGGTTCCCTAAAAAGTTTTTAAACTATGTAAAATTATAGACTCCATCTGATGATAAATATGTCTAACCTCTCCAAGTCAAAATTTTCTAGTGACGGGTCACATCTAAATTTTTTAAATGGCCCAAGTGCGATTCTTGTTGCAATAGTCTGTTAACATTGGCTCAATGAGAAATACGTCAGACTAATTGAATTTCTTTTAGTGTAACACAAGAAGGAGTCCACTAGTATATATAAAAAGGTCAAGTTTCGAGTACTCCTTGGCCAGAAAAAAATTCAGTATGTCAAAAATGGACTTTTGTCAGGATGGAATAACATCTTTAAGGACTCTTTGGCCAGAAATATGTTCAGTACGTCAAAAGCGTACCATTGTAATAACATTATGTGCTTTGCACAAAACGATCCATCGTTGAGCATAATTAAAGAAACATAGGCTATGCCTATGCACTTCTTGCATTGCATTGCACTAACGATCTAACGTTGTGCACTTGAAGCATAACATACAGGTTATGCACTTTTTACATTGCATTAAATTGCACACCAGAACTAACTCATTCCCATGTTCAAAGAAGAGATAAAGTGTGCTGTTGCATTGCATTGCACTAACGATCAAACGTTGTGCACTGAAGAATAACATATGTTATGCACTTTTTACAATGCATTAAATTGCACACCAGAACTAAATCATTCCAATGTTGATTAAAGACATAATGTGTGTTGTTGCATTGCATTGCACTAACGATCTGACGTTGTTTACTGAAGAGTAACATATAGGTTATGCACTTCTTACATTGCATTGCATTGCACACCGGAACAAACTCATTCCCATGTTGATTAAAGACATAATGTGTGTTGTTGCATTGCACTGAAGAATTAGGTTATGCACTTTTTGCATTGCATTGCACACCAGATCAAAATTCCCATGTTCATTAAAGAGATAACGTGTGTTGTTGCATTGCACTGCACTGCATTGGATTGCATTGCATTGCATTGCATTGCATTGCATTGCATTGCATTGCATTGCATTGGATTGCATAGCATTGCATTGCATTGGATTGCATTGCATTGCATTGGATTGCATTGCATTTCATTGCACTAACGATCTAACGTTGTGCACTGAAGAATAACATATAGGTTATGCACTTTTTGCATTGCATTGCACACCAGATCAAAATTCCCATGTTCATTAAAGAGATAACGTGTGTTGTTGCATTGCACTGCATAGGTCATGCACTTTTTGCATTGCATTGGATTGCATTGCATTGCATTGGATTGCATTGAATTGAATTGCATTGCATTGCATTGCATTGCATTGCATTGCATTGCATTGCATTGCATATCATTGCATTGCAATTGCATTGCATTACATTGCTTTTGCACTGCATTGCATTGCATTGCATTAACGATCTAACGTTAATGATCTAACACACGTTATCTCTTTAATGAACATGTGAATTTTGATCTGGTGTGCAATGCAATGCAAAAAGTGCATAACCTATATGTTATTCTTCAGTGCATAACGTTAGATCGTTAGTGCAATGAAATGCAATGCAGTGCAAAAGCAATGCAATGCAATGCAATGCAATGCAATGCAATGCAATGCAATGCAATGCAATGCAATGCAATCCAATGCAATGCAATGCAATGCAATGCAATGCAATCCAATGCAATGCAATGCAATGCAATGCAATGCAATGCAATGCAATGCAATCCAATGCAGTGCAGTGCAATGCAACAACACAAGTTATCTCTTTAATGAACATGGGAATTTTGATCTGGTGTGCAATGCAATGCAAAAAGTGCACTGAAGAATAACATATGCACTTTTCACATTGCATTGCACACCAGAACTAACTCATTCCCGTGTTCATTAGATAACGTGTGTTGTTGCATTACATTGAACAAACGATCTAACGTTGTGCACTGAAGAATAAAACATATTGGTTGTGCTTTTTTCGCATTGCATTGCACACCAGTACAAAATCTTTGTTCTTTAAATAGATGATATGTGTGTGGTTGCATTGTGTTGCATTGCACTAACGATCTAGCGTTGTGCATTGAAGAATACCAGGCTATGCACTTCCTGCACCATTGTAATAACATTATGTGCATTGCACACCATAACTAAATAGTTCCAATGTTCAAGAAATAACGTGTGTTGTTGCATTGCATTGCATTGCATTGAACTAACGATCTAACGTTGTGCATTGAAGAATACCAGGCTATGCACTTCCTGCATTGCATTGCACACCAGAACTAACTCATTCCCATGTTGATTAAAGACATAACGTGTGTTGTTGCATTGCATTGCATTTGATTGCATTGCAATACATTGCATTGCATTGCATTTGATTGCATTGCATTGCATTGCATTGCATTGCATTGCATTGCATTGCATTGCATTGCTTTTGCACTGCATTGCATTTCATTGCACTAACGATCTAACGTTGTGCACTGAAGAATAACATATAAGTTATGCACTCTTTGCATTGCATTGCTCACCAGATAAAAATTCCCATGTTCATTAAAGAGATAACGTGTGTTGTTGCATTGCACTGCATTGCACTAACATAGGTCATGCACTTTTTGCATTGCATTGCATTGCACACCAGAACTAACTCATTCCCATGTTGATTAAAGACATAACATGTGTTTGCATTGCATTGCATTGCATTGCATTTGATTGCATTGCATTGCATTGCATTGCATTGCATTGCATTGCATTGCATTGCATTGCATTGCATTGCATTGCTTTTGCACTGCATTGCATTTCATTGCACTAACAATCTAACGTTGTGCACTGAAAAATAACACATGTACTTTTCTCATTGCATTGCATTGCATTGCATTGCATTGCATTGCATTGCATTGCATTGCATTGCATTGCTTTTGCACTGCATTGCATTGCATTGCACTAACGGTCTAACGTTGTGAACTGAAAAATAACACATGTACTTTTCTCATTGCATTGCATTGCATTGCATTGCATTGCATGGCATTGCACTGCACTAACGATCTGACGTTGTGCAGTGAATAACAATATGCACTTTTCGCATTGCATTGCAATGCACACCAGAACTAACTCATTCCCATGTTGATTAAAGACATAACGTGTGTTGTTGCATTGCATTGCATTTCATTGCATTGCAATACATTGCATTGCATTGCATTTGATTGCATTGCATTGCATTGCATTGCATTGCATTGCATTGCATTGCTTTTGCACTGCATTGCATTTCATTGCACTAACGATCTAACGTTGTGCACTGAAGAATAACTATAGGTTATGCACTTTTTGCATTGCATTGCACACCAGATCAAAATTCCCATGTTCATTAAAGAGATAACGTGTGTTGTTGCATTGCACTGCATTGCACTAACATAGGTCATGCACTTTTTGCATTGCATTGCATTGCACACCAGAACTAACTCATTCCCATGTTGATTAAAGACATAACGTGTGGTTGCATTGCATTGCATTGCATTGCATTGCATTGCATTCTTTGTTTTGCTTTGCACTGCATTGCATTAACGATCTGACGTTGTGCACTGAATAACAATATGCACTTTTCGCATTGCATTGCACACCAGAACTAACTCATTCCCATGTTGATTAAAGACATAACATGTGTAGTTGCATTGCATTGCATTACATTACATTACACTGCATTGCATTGCACAAACGATCTAACGTTGTGCACTGAAGAATAACATATATTTTATGCACTTTTCGCATTGCATTGTATTGCACACCAGAACAAAATAAATCCCATGTTCATTATAGAGCACTGAAGAATAATTATGTGCACTGAAGAATAACGTGTGTTGTTGCATTGCATTGCATGCACAAACGATCTAGCTTTGTACACTGAAGAATTTCGCATTGCATTGCATTGTACACCAGAACTAACTCATTGCCATGTTCATTAAATAGAAATCTCTCTATGTCTTTAATCAACATGGGAATGAGTTAGTTCTGGTGTGCAATGCAATACAAAAAGTACATAACCTATATGTTGTTCTTCAGTGCACAACGTTAGATCGTTAGTGCAATGAAATGCAATGCAGTGCAAAGCAATGCATTGCAATGTAATGCAATGCGAAAAGTGCATATTGTTATTCAGTGCACAACGTCACATCGTTAGTGCAATGCGATGCAACACAGTGCAAATCAATACAATGCAATGCAATGCAACAACACACTTTGTCTTTAATCAACATGGGAATGAGTTAGTTCTGGTGTGCAATTTAATGCAATGTAAAAAGTGCATAACCTGTATGTTATTCTTCATTGCACAACGTTAGATCGTTTGTGCAATGCATTGCAAGAAGTGCATAGCCTATGTTTTTTTAATGATGCTCAACGTTAGATCGTTTGTGCAAAGCACATAATGTTATAACAATGCATAGGTACGGTTTTGACCTACTGAACATATTTCTGGCCAAAGAGTCCTTAAAGATGTTATTTCATCCTGACAAAAGTCCATTTTTGACATACTGACATTTTTTCTGGCCAAGGAGTACTCGAAACTTGACCTTTCTATATTACTAGTGGACTCTTTCTTATGTTACACTGTAAAAAAAAAATTACATCCCCAAGTCAAAAATTTCTAGTGACTGGTCACATTCAATTAGTCTGACGTATTATTTCTCATTGAGCCAATGTTAACAGACTATTGCAACAAGAATTGCACTTGGGCCAATTTAAATATTTTGATGTGACCAGTCACATTTTTGACTTGGTTAGACATATTTATCATCAGATGGAGTCTATAATTTAACATAGTTTAAAAACTTTTGAGAAACCTTTGACCAGAAATAATAATAGAATTATTAAGATAATAATAGTAATAATAACTAGATGCGAATGTTCGTCGAGACAAACTTTAAGTTGGCTTGAGAAAGTTTGGACCAGAATGTTTTTTGCTAGGCAGTTGCTAGGATGTTATGGGTGGTCGTTATGGTGTTGCTAGGCGGTTGCTAGGGTATTCTGGGTGGTTTCTATGGTGTTGCTAAGCGGTTGCTAGGGTATTCTGGGTGGTTGCTAGGATGTTCTGGGTGGTTGCTATGTTGTTGCTAGGCAGTTGCTTAGGTATTTTGGGTGGTTGCTAGGGTGTTGCTAGGCGGTTGCTAAGGTATTTTGGGTGGTTGCTAGGGTGTTGCTAGGCGGTTGCTAGGGTATTCTGGGCGGTTGCTATGGTGTTGCTAGGCGGTTGCTAAGGTATTCTGGGTGGTTGTAAAGCGGTTGCTAGGGTATTTTGGGTGGTTGCTAGGGTCTTTTGGGTGGTTGCTAGGGTGTTTCTAGGCGGTTGCTAGGCTGTTCTGGGTGGTTGCTATGGTGTTGCTAGGCGGTTGCTAAGGTATTCTGGGTGGTTGCTGGGCGGTTGCTATGGTGTTGCTAGGATATTTTCAGTGGTTGCTATGGTCTTTTGGGTGGTTGCTAGGCGGTTGCTAGGGTATTTTGGGTGGTTGTTAGGATGTTCTGGATGGTTGCTAGGATGTTATGGTTGATTACTAGGGTGTTCTGGGTGGTTGCTAGGCGGTTGCTAGGGTCTTCTGGGGGGTTGCTATGGTGATACTAGGCGGTTGCTAGGGTGTTCTTGGTGGTTGCTAGGCGGTTGCTAGGGTGTTCTGGGTGGTTGGCTATGGTGTTATGCATGGTTACTAGGGGGTTTTGGGTGGTTGCTAGGCGGTTGCTAGGGTGTTGCTAGGTGGTTGCTAAGATATTTTGGGCGGTTGCTAGGGTTTTGCTAGCGGTTGCTGAGGTATTTTGGGTGGTTGCTAGGGTGTTGCTATGGTGTTGCTAGGCGGTTGCTAAGATATTTTGGGTGGTTGCTAGGGTGTTGCTAGGCGGTTGCTAGGCTGTTCTGGGTGGTTGCTATGGTGTTGCTAGGTTGTTGCTATGGACTTTTGGGTGGTTGCTAGGCGGTTGCTAGGGTATTTTGGGTGGTTGTTAGGGTGTTCTGGGTGGTTGCTAGGATGTTATGGTTGATTACTAGGGTGTTCTGGGTGGTTGCAAGGCGGTTGCTAGGGTCTTCTGGGTGGTTGGCTATGGTGTTATGGATGGTTAATAGGGTGTTTTGGGTGGTTGCTAGGGTGTTGCTAGATGGTTGCTAGGGTGTTCTGGGTGGTTGCTATGGTGTTGCTAGGCGGTTTCTAGGGTGTTCTGGGTGGTTGCTAGGCGGTTGCTAGGGTGTTCTGGGTGGTTGGCTATGGTGTTATGGATGGTTACTAGGGTGTTTTGGGTGGTTGCTAGGCGGTTGCTAGGGTGTTGCTAGGTGGTTGCTGAGGTATTTTGGGTGGTTGCTAGGGTGTTGCTATGGCGTTGCTAAGGTATTCTGGGTGGTTGCTAGGGTATTTTGAGTGGTTGCTGGGGTCTTTTGGGTGGTTTCTAGGCGGTTGCTAGGCGGTTGCTAAGGTATTCTGGGTGGTTGCTAGGCGGTTGCTAAGATATTTTGGGTGGTTGCTAGGGTGTTGCTAGGTGGTTGCTAGGGTATTCTGGGTGGTTGCTAGGCGGTTGCTATGTTGTTCTGGGTGGTTGCTAGGATATTTTCAGTGGTTGCTATGGTCTTTTGGGTGGTTGATATATCTATCTATCTACTTCAAACTATTTTAAACTTCAAACTACTTTAAACTTTAAGATAATTTAAACTACTAAATTTACTTCATTTTAACTTATAAACTGTAACGCAAATAAACTCTGTAAGTGTTATCGAGTTAGTGTGTGTGTGTGTGTGTGTGTGTGTGTGTGTGTGTGTATATGTATATGAGTTAATGTGTGTGTGTGTGTGTGTGTGTGTGTGTAACCGCCTAGAACACAATAGCAACCACTGAGAACACCCTAGCAACCGCCTAGCAACCACCCAGAACACCCTAGCAACCACCCAAAATACCTTTTCAACCACCTAGCAACCACCCAGGACACCATAGCAACCACCCAGAACACCCTAGCAACCACCCAGAATAACTTAGAACACCCTAGCAACACCATATCAACCACTCAGAACACCCTAGCAACTGCCTAACAACCACCCATAACACCCTAGCAACCACCTATAATACCTTAGAACACCCTAGCAACACCATAGCAACCACTCAGAACACTGTAGCAACTGCCTAACAACCACCCAGAATACCCTAGCAACCACCCATAACACCCTAGCAACCACCTAAAATGCCCTAACAACCACCCAAAATACCCTAGCAACCGCCTCAACCACCCAGAAGACCATAGCAACCGCCTAGCAACCACCCAAAATACCTTAGCAACCGCCTAGCAACACCCTAGCAACCACCCAAATTACCTTAGCAACCGCCTAGCAACACCATAGTAACCACCCAAAATACCTTAGCAACCGCCTAGCAACAGCCTAGCAACCACCCAAATTACCTTAGCAACCGCCTAGCAACACCATAGTAACCACCCAGAACACTCTAGCAACCGCCTAGCAACCACCCAAAATACCCTAGCAACAGCCTTGCAACCACCCAAAAGACCCTAGCAACCACCCAAAATGCCCTAGCAACCGCCTAGCAACCACCCAAAATACCCTAGCAACCGCTTAGCAACCAACCAAAAGACCTTAGCAACCACCCAAAACAGCCTAGCAACACCATAGCAACCACCCCAAATACCTTAGCTACCACCTAGCAACACCCTGGCAACCACCCAAATTACCTTAGCAACCGCCTAGCAACACCATAGTAACCACCCAGAACACCCCAGCAACCGCCTAGCAACCACCCAAAATATCCTAGCAACCGCCTAGCAACCACCCAAAAGACCCTAGCAACCACCAGAAATATCCTAGCAACCGCCTAGCAACCACCCAGAATATCCTAGCAACCACCCAAAACAGCCTAGCAACCACCCAGAACACCCTAGCAACCGCCTAGCAACCACCCATAATACCCTAGCAACCACATAGCAACCACCTAGAACAACCTAGCAACCACCCAAAAGACCCTAGCAACCACCCAGGACACCCTAGCAACCACCTAGCAACCACCCAGAACACCATAGCAACCACCCATAACATCCTAGCAACCGCCTAGCAAAAAACGTTCTGCTCCAAACTTTCTCAAGCCAACTTAAAGTTTGTCTCGACGAACTTTCCCATCTATTTATTCTTCTTCTTCTGAGACAAAAATTTAGAGCTTTAACTCTACATACTCCAAACTCGGCTAAGACCTTCAGACTATTCTGACTCTGTATGCTATATCTTTTCTAACTGATCGGACTTACGGTTTTACTAAAAATGACGATCAAAACTCGGAAAAACTCCCATTGACTTAACATTGTGGAATGTTTTCATTTTCAAACTGACCAACCGACAAAAATTCAAATCTAAACACCTTGAAGACTAAACCAAACTGCCGTTCTATACTATATGAGCCATTGAGACTCATTTAAACTAATAAACTCATCTATCTACATCAAAATAAATTAAACTTCAAACTAAATTAAACTTCAAACTAAATTAAACTTTAAACTTCAAACTAAATTTAAACTTTAAACTAATTTAAACTTCAAACTACTAAATTTACTTCATTTAAACTTATAAACTCTAAACTCATACACTCATAAACTAATTAACTTATAAACTCATGAATTCATAGACTTATGAACTCTTAAACTCATAAATGTATAAACTCTGAACTCTTAAACTCATTTAAACTTATAAACTGTAAACTCATTTAAACTTATAAACTCTAAACTCAAAAACTCGTACACTTATAAACTCATCAATTGTTACACTTATAAACTCTAAACTCATAAACTCTGAGTGTGTGAGCGAGTTAGTGTGTGTGTGTGTGTGTGTGTGTTTGTGTGTGTGTCTGTCTGTCTAGCATTCTATGTAAATCTATCTAAATCTATCATCTATCTATCTATCTATCATCTATCTATCTATCTATCTATCTATCTATCTATCTATCTATCTATCTATCTATCTATCTATCTATCTATCTATCTATCTATCTATCTATCTATCTATCTATCTATCTATCTATCTATCTATCTATCTATCTATCTATCTATCTATCTATCTATCTATCTATCTATCATCTATCTATCTATCTATCTATCTATCTATCTATCTATCTATCTATCTATCTATCTATCTATCTATCTATCTGTCTATCTGTCTATCTATCTATCTATCTATCTAATCATAAACTTCAAACGACTTTAAACTACTTTAAACTTCAAACCACTTTAAATTTCTTAAGTTTAAAGCTCCCAGCTCCAAAGCAGCGCCATAGCAACCAAACCGTTTTGCAAGACCTATATCTCTGTATCCGAACATCTTATAGAGATGAGGTTTGGCTCTTTTGACTCATGCTAGCAAACAGCATGCTACACATGCTAGCAGTGCATAGCTACATGCTACAGTTTTTCTCAGTCGCTTTGGTGCATTTCTCACATCACTATTTACATTTGCACAACAGTTAGTTCAACCTCCACAACATTTAGTCATTTGTGCTCATCATAGTAGCAGTTTCTCATTCCTTCCAACAAATTGCAGATGCTTTTGGACATGTATCAATTGCTTTCATACAACTCTCTGCTGTTTTATAACATTATCATTTGCTTATGTCATGTCAGTCAAAATTAACTATACTTGTGAATGCTGAATAGTCATTCCATATAAAACTAATAGTCCTCATTTCATTGCTTGAGTCATTACATACAAAAATGTTGAACTAGTTGTCAAAATCTGTCAAGAAAAAAAAAAAAAAAATTAAATCTTTTTTTTTCTTTTCTGAAAATGTCTCCTAAATTGAAAAATTTCTCTCAGGTGAATTTCAGCTTTCAGCATAGACAGAGAGGAACGTCTGGATGTGCATGAATGATTACAGTACTATGTATGTTGTATGTTCAGTTCCAATATGTGCTGCAGTATTGTTTACAGTTGTGCTCAGCTCTACCCAAAGGGAGTTTATGTTTGTTGTAAATAAGGGTGTATTTTTTCTTTTGCACAATGCTATGAACAAATTAGAATTGCAAAGAGCATATGCAGTAAAAATGTGAAACATACATATTCAGTGTCTTGTACTCAGTTACCTCACTAAATACAGTAAATTGTAACTTTACTGTATTTTTCAAATGGCTGTGCAAATAGTATATAGTTTTTTCTTGAGCATTTTCAGGTAGTGTCACCAAGATCTGACTTTTTTGCATTGGAAAACATTTACAGAGTAAACTGTCATAATGAAAACATGACAAAGCCATTTGACTATCTTGTTCATAAACAATGGTGTCAGGACTTTTCATCTTGATGACACTGACACTTTCATTGACATGAATACTTGCTTTTGAGGAAGGAGCTATCCATTTTGAGCAAGTGACACGCTTTTGCAGGTTATCAACTATGTTTTGCAGTTTGTACTAATTGTTTTGAGAACTGCATTAACTGTTGTGCAAATGTAAATAGTGATGTGAGAAATGCACCAAAGCGACTGAGAAAAACTGTAATAGTGATTAGTTAAGTGTTAAATCATGCTCAGAACTCTATAAAAACTCCATAGTAACCATCTGTGAAAACTACAAACCACCTAGTAACACCATATCAACCGCCCTGAATACCTTAGCAACCGCATAGCAAACACCCAAAATACCATAACAACCACCCAGAACACCCTAGCAACCACCTAGCTACCACCCAAAATACCTAAGCAACCGCCTAGCAACACCATAACAACCACCCAGAACACCCTAGCAACCGCCAAGAAACCACCCAAAACACCCTAGCAACACCCTAGCAACCACCCAAAACACCCTAGCAACACCCTAGCAACACCCTAGCAACCACCCAAAATATCTTAGCAACCGCCTAGCAACACCATAGCAACCACCCAGAACACCCTAGTAACCATCCATAACACCATAGCAACCACCCAGAACACCCTAGCAACCACCCAAAAGACCCTAGCAACCGCCTAGCAACCACCAAAAATATCCTCACCTAGCAACCATCCAGAACACCCTAGTAACCACCCATAAAACCCTAGCAACCGCCTCAACCACCCAAAAGACCATAGCAACCACTTAAAATATCCCAGCAACCACCCAGAACTCCATTGCAAACGCCTAGCAACCACCAAGAATACATTAGCAACCGCCTAGCAACACCATAGCAACCACCCAGAACAGCCTAGCAACCGCCTATAAACACCCTAGCAACCACTGAAAATATCCTACCAACCACCCAGAACTCCATTGCAACCGCCTAGCAACCACCAAGAATACATTAGGAACCGCCTAGCAACACCATAGCAACCACCCAGAACAGCCTAGCAACCGCCTATAAACACCCTAGCAACCACTGAAAATATCCTACCAACCACCCAGAACACCATTGCAACCGCCTGGCAACCACCAAGAATACATTAGCAACCGCCTAGCAACACCATAGCAACCACCCAGAACAGCCTAGCAACCGCCTATAAACACCCTAGCAATCACTGAAAATATCCTAGCAACCACCCAGAACACCATTGCAACCGCCTAGAAACCACCAAGAACACCCTAGCAACCACCTAGCAACCACCCAGAACACCCTAGCAACCACCCAAAATATCTTAGCAACCGCCTAGCAACACCATAGCAACCACCCAGAACACCCTAGTAACCATCCATAACACCATAGCAACCACCCAGAACACCCTAGCAACCACCCAAAAGACCCTAGCAACCGCCTAGCAACAACCAAAAATATCCTAGCAACCGCCTAGCAACAACCAAAAATATCCTAGCAACCGCCTAGCAACCATCCAGAACACCCTAGTAACCACCCATAACATCCTAGCAACCACCCAGAACACCCTAGCAACCACCCAAAATACCCTAGCAACCGCCTCAACCACCCAAAAGACCATAGCAACCTTTGAAAATATCCTAGCAACCACCCAGAACTCCATTGCAACCGCCTAGCAACCACCAAGAATACATTAGCAACCGCCTAGCAACACCATAGCAACCACCCAGAACAGCCTAGCAACCGCCTATATACACCCTAGCAACCACTGAAAATATGCTACCAACCACCCAGAACACCATTGCAACCGCCTAGCAACCACCAAGAATACATTAGCAACCGCCTAGCAACACCATAGCAACCACCCAGAACAGCCTAACAACCGCCTATAAACACCCTAGCAACCACTGAAAATATCCTAGCAACCACCCGGAACACCATTGCAACCGCCTAGCAACCACCAAGAACACCCTAGCAACCACCTAGCAACCACCCAAAAGACCCTGCTAACCACCCATAATATCCTAGCAACCACCCAGATCACACTAGCAACCGCCTCAACAACCCAAAAGACAATAGCAACCACTGAAAATATCCTAGCAACCACCCAGAACACCATAGCAACCGCCTAGCAACCACCCAGAATACCTTAGCAACCACCTAGCAACACCATAGCAACCACCTAGAACAGCCTAGCAACCACCTAGCAACCACCCAAAAGACCCTAGCAACCACCCAAAAGACCCTAGCAACCGCCTAGCAACCACCAAGAACACCCTAGCAACCACCTAGCAACCACCCAAAAGACCCTGCTAACCACCCATAATATCCTAGCAACCACCCAGAACACACTAGCAACCGCCTCAACCACCCAAAAGACCATAGCAACCACTGAAAATATCCTAGCAACCACCCAAAACACCATAGCAACCGCCTAGCAACCACCCAAAATACCTTAGCAACCACCTAGAAACACCATAGCAACCACCCAGAACAGCCTAGCAACCGCCTAGCAACACCCTAGCAACCACCCAAAATATCTTAGCAACCGCCTAGCAACACCATAGCAACCATCCAGAACACCCTAGTAACCACCCATAACATCCTAGCAACCACCCAGAACACCCTAGCAACCACCCAAAATACCCTAGCAACCGCCTCAACCACCCAAAAGACCATAGCAACCACTGAAAATATCCTAGCAACCACCCAGAACTCCACTGCAACCGCTTAGCAACCACCAAGAATACATTAGCAACCGCCTAGCAACACCATAGCAACCACCCAGAACAGCCTAGCAACCGCCTATATACACCCTAGCAACCACTGAAAATATCCTACCAACCACCCAGAACACCATTGCAACCGCCTAGCAACCACCAAGAATACATTAGCAACCGCCTAGCAACACCATAGCAACCACCCAGAACAGCCTATCAACCGCCTATAAACACCCTAGCAACCACTGAAAATATCCTAGCAACCACCCAGAACACCATTGCAACCGCCTAGCAACCACCAAGAACACCCTAGCAACCACCTAGCAACCACCCAAAAGACCCTGCTAACCACCCATAATATCTTAGCAACCACCCAGATCACACTAGCAACCGCCTCAACAACCCAAAAGACAATAGCAACCACTGAAAATATCCTAGCAACCACCCAGAACACCATAGCAACCGCCTAGCAACCACCCAGAATACCTTAGCAACCACCTAGCAACACCTTAGCAACCACCCAGAACAGCCTAGCAACCACCTAGCAACCACCCAAAAGACCCTAGCAACCACCCAAAAGACCCTAGCAACCGCCTTGCAACCACCCAGAGTACCTTAGCAACCGCCTAGCAACACCATAGCAACAACCCAGAACACCCTAGCAACACCCTAGCGACCGCCCAAAATGCCTTAGCAACTGCCTAGCAACAACATAGCAACCACCCAGAACACCCAGGCAACCGCCTAGAAACCACCCAGTACCCTAGCAACCGCCTAGCAACACCATAACGACCACCCATAACATCCTAGCAACTGCCTAGCAAAAAACATTCTGGTCCAAACTTTCTCAAGCCAACTTAAAGTTTGTCTCGACGAACTTTCGCATCTAATTATTATTACTATTATTATCTTAATAATTATATTATTATTTCTGGTCAAAGGTTCCCTAAAAAGTTTTTAAACTATGTAAAATTATAGACTCCATCTGATGATAAATATGTCTAACCTCTCCAAGTCAAAATTTTCTAGTGACGGGTCACATCTAAATTTTTTAAATGGCCCAAGTGCGATTCTTGTTGCAATAGTCTGTTAACATTGGCTCAATGAGAAATACGTCAGACTAATTGAATTTCTTTTAGTGTAACACAAGAAGGAGTCCACTAGTATATATAAAAAGGTCAAGTTTCGAGTACTCCTTGGCCAGAAAAAAATTCAGTATGTCAAAAATGGACTTTTGTCAGGATGGAATAACATCTTTAAGGACTCTTTGGCCAGAAATATGTTCAGTACGTCAAAAGCGTACCATTGTAATAACATTATGTGCTTTGCACAAAACGATCCATCGTTGAGCATAATTAAAGAAACATAGGCTATGCCTATGCACTTCTTGCATTGCATTGCACTAACGATCTAACGTTGTGCACTTGAAGCATAACATACAGGTTATGCACTTTTTACATTGCATTAAATTGCACACCAGAACTAACTCATTCCCATGTTCAAAGAAGAGATAAAGTGTGCTGTTGCATTGCATTGCACTAACGATCAAACGTTGTGCACTGAAGAATAACATATGTTATGCACTTTTTACAATGCATTAAATTGCACACCAGAACTAAATCATTCCAATGTTGATTAAAGACATAATGTGTGTTGTTGCATTGCATTGCACTAACGATCTGACGTTGTTTACTGAAGAGTAACATATAGGTTATGCACTTCTTACATTGCATTGCATTGCACACCGGAACAAACTCATTCCCATGTTGATTAAAGACATAATGTGTGTTGTTGCATTGCACTGAAGAATAACATACAGGTTATGCACTTTTTGCATTGCATTGCACACCAGATCAAAATTCCCATGTTCATTAAAGAGATAACGTGTGTTGTTGCATTGCACTGCACTGCATTGGATTGCATTGCATTGCATTGCATTGCATTGCATTGCATTGCATTGCATTGCATTGCATTGCATTGCATTGCATTGCATTGCATTGGATTGCATTGCATTGCATTGCATTGCATTTCATTGCACTAACGATCTAACGTTGTGCACTGAAGAATAACATATAGGTTATGCACTTTTTGCATTGCATTGCAAACCAGATCAAAATTCCCATGTTCATTAAAGAGATAACGTGTGTTGTTGCATTGCACTGCATAGGTCATGCACTTTTTGCATTGCATTGGATTGGATTGCATTGCATTGCATTGCATTGGATTGCATTGAATTGAATTGCATTGCATTGCATTGCATTGCATTGCATTGCATTGCATTAACGATCTAACGTTAATGATCTAACACACGTTATCTCTTTAATGAACATGGGAATTTTGATCTGGTGTGCAATGCAATGCAAAAAGTGCATAACCTATATGTTATTCTTCAGTGCACAACGTTAGATCGTTAGTGCAATGAAATGCAATGCAGTGCAAAAGCAATGCAATGCAATGCAATGCAATGCAATGCAATGCAATGCAATGCAATGCAATGCAATGCAATGCAATCCAATGCAATGCAATGCAATGCAATGCAATGCAATCCAATGCAATGCAATGCAATGCAATGCAATGCAATCCAATGCAGTGCAGTGCAATGCAACAACACACGTTATCTCTTTAATGAACATGGGAATTTTTATCTGGTGTGCAATGCAATGCAAAAAGTGCACTGAAGAATAACATATGCACTTTTCACATTGCATTGCACACCAGAACTAACTCATTCCCGTGTTCATTAGATAACGTGTGTTGTTGCATTACATTGAACAAACGATCTAACGTTGTGCACTGAAGAATAAAACATATTGGTTATGCTTTTTTCGCATTGCATTGCACACCAGTACAAAATCAATGCAATGTTCTTTAAATAGATGATATGTGTGTGGTTGCATTGTGTTGCATTGCACTAACGATCTAGCGTTGTGCATTGAAGAATACCAGGCTATGCACTTCCTGCACCATTGTAATAACATTATGTGCATTGCACACCATAACTAAATAGTTCCAATGTTCAAGAAATAACGTGTGTTGTTGCATTGCATTGCATTGCATTGAACTAACGATCTAACGTTGTGCATTGAAGAATACCAGGCTATGCACTTCCTGCATTGCATTGCACACCAGAACTAACTCATTCCCATGTTGATTAAAGACATAACGTGTGTTGTTGCATTGCATTGCATTTGATTGCATGGCAATACATTGCATTGCATTGCATTTGATTGCATTGCATTGCATTGCATTGCATTGCATTGCATTGCATTGCATTGCATTGCATTGCATTGCTTTTGCACTGCATTGCATTTCATTGCACTAACGATCTAACGTTGTGCACTGAAGAATAACATATAAGTTATGCACTCTTTGCATTGCATTGCTCACCAGATAAAAATTCCCATGTTCATTAAAGAGATAACGTGTGTTGTTGCATTGCACTGCATTGCACTAACATAGGTCATGCACTTTTTGCATTGCATTGCATTGCACACCAGAACTAACTCATTCCCATGTTGATTAAAGACATAACATGTGTTTGCATTGCATTGCATTGCATTGCATTTGATTGCATTGCATTGCATTGCATTGCATTGCATTGCATTGCATTGCATTGCATTGCATTGCATTGCATTGCTTTTGCACTGCATTGCATTTCATTGCACTAACGATCTAACGTTGTGCAATGAAAAATAACACATGTACTTTACTCATTGCATTGCATTGCATTGCATTGCATTGCATTGCATTGCATTGCATTGCTTTTGCACTGCATTGCATTGCATTGCACTAACGGTCTAACGTTGTGAACTGAAAAATAACACATGTACTTTTCTCATTGCATTGCATTGCATTGCATTGCATGGCATTGCACTGCACTAACGATCTGACGTTGTGCAGTGAATAACAATATGCACTTTTCGCATTGCATTGCAATGCACACCAGAACTAACTCATTCCCATGTTGATTAAAGACATAACGTGTGTTGTTGCATTGCATTGCATTTCATTGCATTGCAATACATTGCATTGCATTGCATTTGATTGCATTGCATTGCATTGCATTGCATTGCATTGCATTGCATTGCATTGCTTTTGCACTGCATTGCATTTCATTGCACTAACGATCTAACGTTGTGCACTGAAGAATACCTATAGGTTATGCACTTTTTGCATTGCATTGCACACCAGATCAAAATTCCCATGTTCATTAAAGAGATAACGTGTGTTGTTGCATTGCACTGCATTGCACTAACATAGGTCATGCACTTTTTGCATTGCATTGCATTGCACACCAGAACTAACTCATTCCCATGTTGATTAAAGACATAACGTGTGGTTGCATTGCATTGCATTGCATTGCATTGCATTGCATTCTTTGTTTTGCTTTGCACTGCATTGCATTAACGATCTGACGTTGTGCACTGAATAACAATATGCACTTTTCGCATTGCATTGCACACCAGAACTAACTCATTCCCATGTTGATTAAAGACATAACATGTGTAGTTGCATTGCATTGCATTACATTACATTACACTGCATTGCATTGCACAAACGATCTAACGTTGTGCACTGAAGAATAACATATATTTTATGCACTTTTCGCATTGCATTGTATTGCACACCAGAACAAAATTAATCCCATGTTCATTATAGAGCACTGAAGAATAATTATGTGCACTGAAGAATAACGTGTGTTGTTGCATTGCATTGCATGCACAAACGATCTAGCTTTGTACACTGAAGAATTTCGCATTGCATTGCATTGTACACCAGAACTAACTCATTGCCATGTTCATTAAATAGAAATCTCTCTATGTCTTTAATCAACATGGGAATGAGTTAGTTCTGGTGTGCAATGCAATACAAAAAGTACATAACCTATATGTTGTTCTTCAGTGCACAACGTTAGATCGTTAGTGCAATGAAATGCAATGCAGTGCAAAGCAATGCATTGCAATGTAATGCAATGCGAAAAGTGCATATTGTTATTCAGTGCACAACGTCACATCGTTAGTGCAATGCGATGCAACACAGTGCAAATCAATACAATGCAATGCAATGCAACAACACACTTTGTCTTTAATCAACATGGGAATGAGTTAGTTCTGGTGTGCAATTTAATGCAATGTAAAAAGTGCATAACCTGTATGTTATTCTTCATTGCACAACGTTAGATCGTTTGTGCAATGCATTGCAAGAAGTGCATAGCCTATGTTTTTTTAATGATGCTCAACGTTAGATCGTTTGTGCAAAGCACATAATGTTATAACAATGCATAGGTACGGTTTTGACCTACTGAACATATTTCTGGCCAAAGAGTCCTTAAAGATGTTATTTCATCCTGACAAAAGTCCATTTTTGACATACTGACATTTTTTCTGGCCAAGGAGTACTCGAAACTTGACCTTTCTATATTACTAGTGGACTCTTTCTTATGTTACACTGTAAAAAAAAAATTACATCCCCAAGTCAAAAATTTCTAGTGACTGGTCACATTCAATTAGTCTGACGTATTATTTCTCATTGAGCCAATGTTAACAGACTATTGCAACAAGAATTGCACTTGGGCCAATTTAAATATTTTGATGTGACCAGTCACATTTTTGACTTGGTTAGACATATTTATCATCAGATGGAGTCTATAATTTAACATAGTTTAAAAACTTTTGAGAAACCTTTGACCAGAAATAATAATAGAATTATTAAGATAATAATAGTAATAATAACTAGATGCGAATGTTCGTCGAGACAAACTTTAAGTTGGCTTGAGAAAGTTTGGACCAGAATGTTTTTTGCTAGGCAGTTGCTAGGATGTTATGGGTGGTCGTTATGGTGTTGCTAGGCGGTTGCTAGGGTATTCTGGGTGGTTTCTATGGTGTTGCTAAGCGGTTGCTAGGGTATTCTGGGTGGTTGCTAGGATGTTCTGGGTGGTTGCTATGTTGTTGCTAGGCAGTTGCTTAGGTATTTTGGGTGGTTGCTAGGGTGTTGCTAGGCGGTTGCTAAGGTATCTTGGGTGGTTGCTAGGGTGTTGCTAGGCGGTTGCTAGGGTATTCTGGGCGGTTGCTATGGTGTTGCTAGGCGGTTGCTAAGGTATTCTGGGTGGTTGTAAAGCGGTTGCTAGGGTATTTTGGGTGGTTGCTAGGGTCTTTTGGGTGGTTGCTAGGGTGTTTCTAGGCAGTTGCTAGGCTGTTCTGGGTGGTTGCTATGGTGTTGCTAGGCGGTTGCTAAGGTATTCTGGGTGGTTGCTGGGCGGTTGCTATGGTGTTGCTAGGATATTTTCAGTGGTTGCTATGGTCTTTTGGGTGGTTGCTAGGCGGTTGCTAGGGTATTTTGGGTGGTTGTTAGGATGTTCTGGATGGTTGCTAGGATGTTATGGTTGATTACTAGGGTGTTCTGGGTGGTTGCTAGGCGGTTGCTAGGGTCTTCTGGGGGGTTGCTATGGTGATACTAGGCGGTTGCTAGGGTGTTCTTGGTGGTTGCTAGGCGGTTGCTAGGGTGTTCTGGGTGGTTGGCTATGGTGTTATGCATGGTTACTAGGGGGTTTTGGGTGGTTGCTAGGCGGTTGCTAGGGTGTTGCTAGGTGGTTGCTAAGATATTTTGGGCGGTTGCTAGGGTTTTGCTAGCGGTTGCTGAGGTATTTTGGGTGGTTGCTAGGGTGTTGCTATGGTGTTGCTAGGCGGTTGCTAAGATATTTTGGGTGGTTGCTAGGGTGTTGCTAGGCGGTTGCTAGGCTGTTCTGGGTGGTTGCTATGGTGTTGCTAGGTTGTTGCTATGGACTTTTGGGTGGTTGCTAGGCGGTTGCTAGGGTATTTTGGGTGGTTGTTAGGGTGTTCTGGGTGGTTGCTAGGATGTTATGGTTGATTACTAGGGTGTTCTGGGTGGTTGCAAGGCGGTTGCTAGGGTCTTCTGGGTGGTTGGCTATGGTGTTATGGA
Organism: Leuciscus leuciscus; assembly: GCF_965113295.1. NCBI lineage: Eukaryota > Metazoa > Chordata > Actinopteri > Cypriniformes > Leuciscidae > Leuciscus > Leuciscus leuciscus. Next base: position 27,799,820 of record NC_138746.1, read on the forward strand.
TGGTTAATAGGGTGTTTTGGGTGGTTGCTAGGGTGTTGCTAGATGGTTGCTAGGGTGTTCTGGGTGGTTGCTATGGTGTTGCTAGGCGGTTTCTAGGGTGTTCTGGGTGGTTGCTAGGCGGTTGCTAGGGTGTTCTGGGTGGTTGGCTATGGTGTTATGGATGGTTACTAGGGTGTTTTGGGTGGTTGCTAGGCGGTTGCTAGGGTGTTGCTAGGTGGTTGCTGAGGTATTTTGGGTGGTTTCTAGGGTGTTGCTATGGCGTTGCTAAGGTATTCTGGGTGGTTGCTAGGGTATTTTGAGTGGTTGCTGGGGTCTTTTGGGTGGTTTCTAGGCGGTTGCTAGGCGGTTGCTAAGGTATTCTGGGTGGTTGCTAGGCGGTTGCTAAGATATTTTGGGTGGTTGCTAGGGTGTTGCTAGGTGGTTGCTAGGGTATTCTGGGTGGTTGCTAGGCGGTTGCTATGTTGTTCTGGGTGGTTGCTAGGATATTTTCAGTGGTTGCTATGGTCTTTTGGGTGGTTGATATATCTATCTATCTACTTCAAACTATTTTAAACTTCAAACTACTTTAAGATAATTTAAACTACTAAATTTACTTCATTTTAACTTATAAACTGTAACGCAAATAAACTCTGTAAGTGTTATCGAGTTAGTGTGTGTGTGTGTGTGTGTGTGTGTGTGTGTGTGTGTATATGTATATGAGTTAATGTGTGTGTGTGTGTGTGTGTGTGTGTGTAACCGCCTAGAACACAATAGCAACCACGGAGAACACCATAGCAACCGCCTAGCAACCACACAGAACACCCTAGCAACCACCCAAAATACCTTTGCAACCACCTAGCAACCACCCAGGACACCATAGCAACCACCCAGAACACCCTAGCAACCACCCAGAATAACTTAGAACACCCTAGCAACACCATATCAACCACTCAGAACACCCTAGCAACTGCCTAACAACCACCCATAACACCCTAGCAACCACCTATAATACCTTAGAACACCCTAGCAACACCATAGCAACCACTCAGAACACTGTAGCAACTGCCTAACAACCACCCAGAATACCCTAGCAACCACCCAGAACACCCTAGCAACCACCTAAAATGCCCTAACAACCACCCAAAATACCCTAGCAACCGCCTCAACCACCCAGAAGACCATAGCAACCGCCTAGCAACCACCCAAAATACCTTAGCAACCGCCTAGCAACACCCTAGCAACCACCCAAATTACCTTAGCAACCGCCTAGCAACACCATAGTAACCACCCAAAATACCTTAGCAACCGCCTAGCAACAGCCTAGCAACCACCCAAATTACCTTAGCAACCACCTAGCAACACCATAGTAACCACCCAGAACACTCTAGCAACCGCCTAGCAACCACCCAAAATACCCTAGCAACAGCCTTGCAACCACCCAAAAGACCCTAGCAACCACCCAAAATGCCCTAGCAACCGCCTAGCAACCACCCAAAATACCCTAGCAACCGCTTAGCAACCAACCAAAAGACCTTAGCAACCACCCAAAACAGCCTAGCAACACCATAGCAACCACCCCAAATACCTTAGCTACCACCTAGCAACACCCTGGCAACCACCCAAATTACCTTAGCAACCGCCTAGCAACACCATAGTAACCACCCAGAACACCCCAGCAACCGCCTAGCAACCACCCAAAATATCCTAGCAACCGCCTAGCAACCACCCAAAAGACCCTAGCAACCACCAGAAATATCCTAGCAACCGCCTAGCAACCACCCAGAATATCCTAGCAACCACCCAAAACAGCCTAGCAACCACCCAGAACACCCTAGCAACCGCCTAGCAACCACCCATAATACCCTAGCAACCACATAGCAACCACCTAGAACAACCTAGCAACCACCCAAAAGACCCTAGCAACCACCCAGGACACCCTAGCAACCACCTAGCAACCACCCAGAACACCATAGCAACCACCCATAACATCCTAGCAACCGCCTAGCAAAAAACGTTCTGCTCCAAACTTTCTCAAGCCAACTTAAAGTTTGTCTCGACGAACTTTCCCATCTATTTATTCTTCTTCTTCTGAGACAAAAATTTAGAGCTTTAACTCTACATACTCCAAACTCGGCTAAGACCTTCAGACTATTCTGACTCTGTATGCTATATCTTTTCTAACTGATCGGACTTACGGTTTTACTAAAAATGACGATCAAAACTCGGAAAAACTCCCATTGACTTAACATTGTGGAATGTTTTCATTTTCAAACTGACCAACCGACAAAAATTCAAATCTAAACACCTTGAAGACTAAACCAAACTGCCGTTCTATACTATATGAGCCATTGAGACTCATTTAAACTAATAAACTCATCTATCTACATCAAAATAAATTAAACTTCAAACTAAATTAAACTTCAAACTAAATTAAACTTTAAACTTCAAACTAAATTTAAACTTTAAACTAATTTAAACTTCAAACTACTAAATTTACTTCATTTAAACTTATAAACTCTAAACTCATACACTCATAAACTAATTAACTTATAAACTCATGAATTCATAGACTTATGAACTCTTAAACTCATAAATGTATAAACTCTGAACTCTTAAACTCATTTAAACTTATAAACTGTAAACTCATTTAAACTTATAAACTCTAAACTCAAAAACTCGTACACTTATAAACTCATCAATTGTTACACTTATAAACTCTAAACTCATAAACTCTGAGTGTGTGAGCGAGTTAGTGTGTGTGTGTGTGTGTGTGTGTGTGTGTCTGTCTGTCTAGCATTCTATGTAAATCTATCTAAATCTATCTATCTATCTATCTATCTATCTATCTATCTATCTATCTATCTATCTATCTATCTATCTATCTATCTATCTATCTATCTATCATCTATCTATCTATCTATCTATCTATCTATCTATCTATCTATCATCTATCTATCATCTATCTATCTATCTATCTATCTATCTATCTATCTATCTATCTATCATCTATCTATCATCTATCTATCTATCTATCTATCTATCTATCTATCTATCTATCTATCTATCTATCTATCTATCTATCTATCTATCTATCTATCTATCTATCTATCTATCTATCTATCTATCTATCTATCTATCTATCTATCTATCTATCTATCTATCTATCTAATCCTAAACTTCAAACGACTTTAAACTACTTTAAACTTCAAACCACTTTAAATTTCTTTAGTTTAAAGCTCCCAGCTCCAAAGCAGCGCCATAGCAACCAAACCGTTTTGCAAGACCTATATCTCTGTATCCGAACATCTTATAGAGATGAGGTTTGGCTCTTTTGACTCATGCTAGCAAACAGCATGCTACACATGCTAGCAGTGCATAGCTACATGCTACAGTTTTTCTCAGTCGCTTTGGTGCATTTCTCACATCACTATTTACATTTGCACAACAGTTAGTTCAACCTCCACAACATTTAGTCATTTGTGCTCATCATAGTAGCAGTTTCTCATTCCTTCCAACAAATTGCAGATGCTTTTGGACATGTATCAATTGCTTTCATACAACTCTCTGCTGTTTTATAACATTATCATTTGCTTATGTCATGTCAGTCAAAATTAACTATACTTGTGAATGCTGAATAGTCATTCCATATAAAACTAATAGTCCTCATTTCATTGCTTGAGTCATTACATACAAAAATGTTGAACTAGTTGTCAAAATCTGTCAAAAAAAAAAAAAAAAAAATTAAATCTTTTTTTTTCTTTTCTGAAAATGTCTCCTAAATTGAAAAATTTCTCTCAGGTGAATTTCAGCTTTCAGCATAGACAGAGAGGAACGTCTGGATGTGCATGAATGATTACAGTACTATGTATGTTGTATGTTCAGTTCCAATATGTGCTGCAGTATTGTTTACAGTTGTGCTCAGCTCTACCCAAAGGGAGTTTATGTTTGTTGTAAATAAGGGTGTATTTTTTCTTTTGCACAATGCTATGAACAAATTAGAATTGCAAAGAGCATATGCAGTAAAAATGTGAAACATACATATTCAGTGTCTTGTACTCAGTTACCTCACTAAATACAGTAATGTGTAACTTTACTGTATTTTTCAAATGGCTGTGCAAATAGTATATAGTGCTGTCTTGAGCATTTTCAGGTAGTGTCACCAAGATCTGACTTTTTTGCATTGGAAAACATTTACAGAGTAAACTGTCATAATGAAAACATGACAAAGCCATTTGACTATCTTGTTCATAAACAATGGTGTCAGGACTTTTCATCTTGATGACACTGACACTTTCATTGACATGAATACTTGCTTTTGAGGAATGAGCTATCCATTTTGAGCAAGTGACACGCTTTTGCAGGTTATCAACTATGTTTTGCAGTTTGTACTAATTGTTTTGAGAACTGCATTAACTGTTGTGCAAATGTAAATAGTGATGTGAGAAATGCACCAAAGCGACTGAGAAAAACTGTAATAGTGATTAGTTAAGTGTTAAATCATGCTCAGAACTCTATAAAAACTCCATAGTAACCATCTGTGAAAACTACAAACCACCTAGTAACACCATATCAACCGCCCTGAATACCTTAGCAACCGCATAGCAAACACCCAAAATACCATAACAACCACCCAGAACACCCTAGAAACCACCTAGCAACCACCCAAAATACCTAAGCAACCGCCTAGCAACACCATAACAACCACCCAGAACACCCTAGCAACCGCCAAGCAACCACCCAAAACACCCTAGCAACCGCCTAGCAACCACCCAAAATATCTTAGCAACCGCCTAGCAACACCATAGCAACCACCCAGAACACCCTAGTAACCATCCATAACACCATAGCAACCACCCAGAACACCCTAGCAACCACCCAAAAGACCCTAGCAACCGCCTAGCAACCACCAAAAATATCCTCACCTAGCAACCATCCAGAACACCCTAGTAACCACCCATAAAACCCTAGCAACCGCCTCAACCACCCAAAAGACCATAGCAACCACTTAAAATATCCCAGCAACCACCCAGAACTCCATTGCAAACGCCTAGCAACCACCAAGAATACATTAGCAACCGCCTAGCAACACCATAGCAACCACCCAGAACAGCCTAGCAACCGCCTATAAACACCCTAGCAACCACTGAAAATATCCTACCAACCACCCAGAACTCCATTGCAACCGCCTAGCAACCACCAAGAATACATTAGGAACCGCCTAGCAACACCATAGCAACCACCCAGAACAGCCTAGCAACCGCCTATAAACACCCTAGCAACCACTGAAAATATCCTACCAACCACCCAGAACACCATTGCAACCGCCTGGCAACCACCAAGAATACATTAGCAACCGCCTAGCAACACCATAGCAACCACCCAGAACAGCCTATCAACCGCCTATAAACACCCTAGCAATCACTGAAAATATCCTAGCAACCACCCAGAACACCATTGCAACCGCCTAGCAACCACCAAGAACACCCTAGCAACCACCTAGCAACCACCCAGAACACCCTAGCAACCACCCAAAATATCTTAGCAACCGCCTAGCAACACCATAGCAACCACCCAGAACACCCTAGTAACCATCCATAACACCATAGCAACCACCCAGAACACCCTAGCAACCACCCAAAAGACCCTAGCAACCGCCTAGCAACAACCAAAAATATCCTAGCAACCGCCTAGCAACCATCCAGAACACCCTAGTAACCACCCATAACATCCTAGCAACCACCCAGAACACCCTAGCAACCACCCAAAATACCCTAGCAACCGCCTCAACCACCCAAAAGACCATAGCAACCACTGAAAATATCCTAGCAACCACCCAGAACTCCATTGCAACCGCCTAGCAACCACCAAGAATACATTAGCAACCGCCTAGCAACACCATAGCAACCACCCAGAACAGCCTAGCAACCGCCTATATACACCCTAGCAACCACTGAAAATATCCTACCAACCACCCAGAACACCATTGCAACCGCCTAGCAACCACCAAGAATACATTAGCAACCGCCTAGCAACACCATAGCAACCACCCAGAACAGCCTAACAACCGCCTATAAACACCCTAGCAACCACTGAAAATATCCTAGCAACCACCCGGAACACCATTGCAACCGCCTAGCAACCACCAAGAACACCCTAGCAACCACCTAGCAACCACCCAAAAGACCCTGCTAACCACCCATAATATCTTAGCAACCACCCAGATCACACTAGCAACCGCCTCAACAACCCAAAAGACAATAGCAACCACTGAAAATATCCTAGCAACCACCCAGAACACCATAGCAACCGCCTAGCAACCACCCAGAATACCTTAGCAACCACCTAGCAACACCATAGCAACCACCTAGAACAGCCTAGCAACCACCTAGCAACCACCCAAAAGACCCTAGCAACCACCCAAAAGACCCTAGCAACCGCCTAGCAACCACCAAGAACACCCTAGCAACCACCTAGCAACCACCCAAAAGACCCTGCTAACCACCCATAATATCCTAGCAACCACCTCAACCGCAACCTAGCAACCGCCTCAACCACCCAAAAGACCATAGCAACCACTGAAAATATCCTAGCAACCACCCAGAACACCATAGCAACCGCCTAGCAACCACCCAAAATACCTTAGCAACCACCTAGAAACACCATAGCAACCACCCAGAACACCCTAGCAACCGCCTAGCAACACCCTAGCAACCACCCAAAATATCTTAGCAACCGCCTAGCAACACCATAGCAACCATCCAGAACACCCTAGTAACCACCCATAACATCCTAGCAACCACCCAGAACACCCTAGCAACCACCCAAAATACCCTAGCAACCGCCTCAACCACCCAAAAGACCATAGCAACCACTGAAAATATCCTAGCAACCACCCAGAACTCCACTGCAACCGCTTAGCAACCACCAAGAATACATTAGCAACCGCCTAGCAACACCATAGCAACCACCCAGAACAGCCTAGCAACCGCCTATATACACCCTAGCAACCACTGAAAATATCCTACCAACCACCCAGAACACCATTGCAACCGCCTAGCAACCACCAAGAATACATTAGCAACCGCCTAGCAACACCATAGCAACCACCCAGAACAGCCTATCAACCGCCTATAAACACCCTAGCAACCACTGAAAATATCCTAGCAACCACCCAGAACACCATTGCAACCGCCTAGCAACCACCAAGAACACCCTAGCAACCACCTAGCAACCACCCAAAAGACCCTGCTAACCACCCATAATATCTTAGCAACCACCCAGATCACACTAGCAACCGCCTCAACAACCCAAAAGACAATAGCAACCACTGAAAATATCCTAGCAACCACCCAGAACACCATAGCAACCGCCTAGCAACCACCCAGAATACCTTAGCAACCACCTAGCAACACCTTAGCAACCACCCAGAACAGCCTAGCAACCACCTAGCAACCACCCAAAAGACCCTAGCAACCACCCAAAAGACCCTAGCAACCGCCTTGCAACCACCCAGAGTACCTTAGCAACCGCCTAGCAACACCATAGCAACAACCCAGAACACCCTAGCAACACCCTAGCGACCGCCCAAAATGCCTTAGCAACTGCCTAGCAACAACATAGCAACCACCCAGAACACCCAGGCAACCGCCTAGAAACCACCCAGAATACCCTAGCAACCGCCTAGCAACACCATAACGACCACCCATAACATCCTAGCAACTGCCTAGCAAAAAACATTCTGGTCCAAACTTTCTCAAGCCAACTTAAAGTTTGTCTCGACGAACTTTCGCATCTAATTATTATTACTATTATTATCTTAATAATTATATTATTATTTCTGGTCAAAGGTTCCCTAAAAAGTTTTTAAACTATGTAAAATTATAGACTCCATCTGATGATAAATATGTCTAACCTCTCCAAGTCAAAATTTTCTAGTGACGGGTCACATCTAAATTTTTTAAATGGCCCAAGTGCGATTCTTGTTGCAATAGTCTGTTAACATTGGCTCAATGAGAAATACGTCAGACTAATTGAATTTCTTTTAGTGTAACACAAGAAGGAGTCCACTAGTATATATAAAAAGGTCAAGTTTCGAGTACTCCTTGGCCAGAAAAAAATTCAGTATGTCAAAAATGGACTTTTGTCAGGATGGAATAACATCTTTAAGGACTCTTTGGCCAGAAATATGTTCAGTACGTCAAAAGCGTACCATTGTAATAACATTATGTGCTTTGCACAAAACGATCCATCGTTGAGCATAATTAAAGAAACATAGGCTATGCCTATGCACTTCTTGCATTGCATTGCACTAACGATCTAACGTTGTGCACTTGAAGCATAACATACAGGTTATGCACTTTTTACATTGCATTAAATTGCACACCAGAACTAACTCATTCCCATGTTCAAAGAAGAGATAAAGTGTGCTGTTGCATTGCATTGCACTAACGATCAAACGTTGTGCACTGAAGAATAACATATGTTATGCACTTTTTACAATGCATTAAATTGCACACCAGAACTAAATCATTCCAATGTTGATTAAAGACATAATGTGTGTTGTTGCATTGCATTGCACTAACGATCTGACGTTGTTTACTGAAGAGTAACATATAGGTTATGCACTTCTTACATTGCATTGCATTGCACACCGGAACAAACTCATTCCCATGTTGATTAAAGACATAATGTGTGTTGTTGCATTGCACTGAAGAATTAGGTTATGCACTTTTTGCATTGCATTGCACACCAGATCAAAATTCCCATGTTCATTAAAGAGATAACGTGTGTTGTTGCATTGCACTGCACTGCATTGGATTGCATTGCATTGCATTGCATTGCATTGCATTGCATTGCATTGCATTGCATTGCATTGGATTGCATAGCATTGCATTGCATTGGATTGCATTGCATTGCATTGGATTGCATTGCATTTCATTGCACTAACGATCTAACGTTGTGCACTGAAGAATAACATATAGGTTATGCACTTTTTGCATTGCATTGCACACCAGATCAAAATTCCCATGTTCATTAAAGAGATAACGTGTGTTGTTGCATTGCACTGCATAGGTCATGCACTTTTTGCATTGCATTGGATTGCATTGCATTGCATTGGATTGCATTGAATTGAATTGCATTGCATTGCATTGCATTGCATTGCATTGCATTGCATTGCATTGCATATCATTGCATTGCAATTGCATTGCATTACATTGCTTTTGCACTGCATTGCATTGCATTGCATTAACGATCTAACGTTAATGATCTAACACACGTTATCTCTTTAATGAACGTGAATTTTGATCTGGTGTGCAATGCAATGCAAAAAGTGCATAACCTATATGTTATTCTTCAGTGCATAACGTTAGATCGTTAGTGCAATGAAATGCAATGCAGTGCAAAAGCAATGCAATGCAATGCAATGCAATGCAATGCAATGCAATGCAATGCAATGCAATGCAATGCAATCCAATGCAATGCAATGCAATGCAATGCAATGCAATCCAATGCAATGCAATGCAATGCAATGCAATGCAATGCAATGCAATGCAATCCAATGCAGTGCAGTGCAATGCAACAACACAAGTTATCTCTTTAATGAACATGGGAATTTTGATCTGGTGTGCAATGCAATGCAAAAAGTGCACTGAAGAATAACATATGCACTTTTCACATTGCATTGCACACCAGAACTAACTCATTCCCGTGTTCATTAGATAACGTGTGTTGTTGCATTACATTGAACAAACGATCTAACGTTGTGCACTGAAGAATAAAACATATTGGTTGTGCTTTTTTCGCATTGCATTGCACACCAGTACAAAATCTTTGTTCTTTAAATAGATGATATGTGTGTGGTTGCATTGTGTTGCATTGCACTAACGATCTAGCGTTGTGCATTGAAGAATACCAGGCTATGCACTTCCTGCACCATTGTAATAACATTATGTGCATTGCACACCATAACTAAATAGTTCCAATGTTCAAGAAATAACGTGTGTTGTTGCATTGCATTGCATTGCATTGAACTAACGATCTAACGTTGTGCATTGAAGAATACCAGGCTATGCACTTCCTGCATTGCATTGCACACCAGAACTAACTCATTCCCATGTTGATTAAAGACATAACGTGTGTTGTTGCATTGCATTGCATTTGATTGCATTGCAATACATTGCATTGCATTGCATTTGATTGCATTGCATTGCATTGCATTGCATTGCATTGCATTGCATTGCATTGCATTGCTTTTGCACTGCATTGCATTTCATTGCACTAACGATCTAACGTTGTGCACTGAAGAATAACATATAAGTTATGCACTCTTTGCATTGCATTGCTCACCAGATAAAAATTCCCATGTTCATTAAAGAGATAACGTGTGTTGTTGCATTGCACTGCATTGCACTAACATAGGTCATGCACTTTTTGCATTGCATTGCATTGCACACCAGAACTAACTCATTCCCATGTTGATTAAAGACATAACATGTGTTTGCATTGCATTGCATTGCATTGCATTTGATTGCATTGCATTGCATTGCATTGCATTGCATTGCATTGCATTGCATTGCATTGCATTGCATTGCATTGCTTTTGCACTGCATTGCATTTCATTGCACTAACAATCTAACGTTGTGCACTGAAAAATAACACATGTACTTTTCTCATTGCATTGCATTGCATTGCATTGCATTGCATTGCATTGCATTGCATTGCATTGCATTGCTTTTGCACTGCATTGCATTGCATTGCACTAACGGTCTAACGTTGTGAACTGAAAAATAACACATGTACTTTTCTCATTGCATTGCATTGCATTGCATTGCATTGCATGGCATTGCACTGCACTAACGATCTGACGTTGTGCAGTGAATAACAATATGCACTTTTCGCATTGCATTGCAATGCACACCAGAACTAACTCATTCCCATGTTGATTAAAGACATAACGTGTGTTGTTGCATTGCATTGCATTTCATTGCATTGCAATACATTGCATTGCATTGCATTTGATTGCATTGCATTGCATTGCATTGCATTGCATTGCATTGCATTGCTTTTGCACTGCATTGCATTTCATTGCACTAACGATCTAACGTTGTGCACTGAAGAATAACTATAGGTTATGCACTTTTTGCATTGCATTGCACACCAGATCAAAATTCCCATGTTCATTAAAGAGATAACGTGTGTTGTTGCATTGCACTGCATTGCACTAACATAGGTCATGCACTTTTTGCATTGCATTGCATTGCACACCAGAACTAACTCATTCCCATGTTGATTAAAGACATAACGTGTGGTTGCATTGCATTGCATTGCATTGCATTGCATTGCATTCTTTGTTTTGCTTTGCACTGCATTGCATTAACGATCTGACGTTGTGCACTGAATAACAATATGCACTTTTCGCATTGCATTGCACACCAGAACTAACTCATTCCCATGTTGATTAAAGACATAACATGTGTAGTTGCATTGCATTGCATTACATTACATTACACTGCATTGCATTGCACAAACGATCTAACGTTGTGCACTGAAGAATAACATATATTTTATGCACTTTTCGCATTGCATTGTATTGCACACCAGAACAAAATAAATCCCATGTTCATTATAGAGCACTGAAGAATAATTATGTGCACTGAAGAATAACGTGTGTTGTTGCATTGCATTGCATGCACAAACGATCTAGCTTTGTACACTGAAGAATTTCGCATTGCATTGCATTGTACACCAGAACTAACTCATTGCCATGTTCATTAAATAGAAATCTCTCTATGTCTTTAATCAACATGGGAATGAGTTAGTTCTGGTGTGCAATGCAATACAAAAAGTACATAACCTATATGTTGTTCTTCAGTGCACAACGTTAGATCGTTAGTGCAATGAAATGCAATGCAGTGCAAAGCAATGCATTGCAATGTAATGCAATGCGAAAAGTGCATATTGTTATTCAGTGCACAACGTCACATCGTTAGTGCAATGCGATGCAACACAGTGCAAATCAATACAATGCAATGCAATGCAACAACACACTTTGTCTTTAATCAACATGGGAATGAGTTAGTTCTGGTGTGCAATTTAATGCAATGTAAAAAGTGCATAACCTGTATGTTATTCTTCATTGCACAACGTTAGATCGTTTGTGCAATGCATTGCAAGAAGTGCATAGCCTATGTTTTTTTAATGATGCTCAACGTTAGATCGTTTGTGCAAAGCACATAATGTTATAACAATGCATAGGTACGGTTTTGACCTACTGAACATATTTCTGGCCAAAGAGTCCTTAAAGATGTTATTTCATCCTGACAAAAGTCCATTTTTGACATACTGACATTTTTTCTGGCCAAGGAGTACTCGAAACTTGACCTTTCTATATTACTAGTGGACTCTTTCTTATGTTACACTGTAAAAAAAAAATTACATCCCCAAGTCAAAAATTTCTAGTGACTGGTCACATTCAATTAGTCTGACGTATTATTTCTCATTGAGCCAATGTTAACAGACTATTGCAACAAGAATTGCACTTGGGCCAATTTAAATATTTTGATGTGACCAGTCACATTTTTGACTTGGTTAGACATATTTATCATCAGATGGAGTCTATAATTTAACATAGTTTAAAAACTTTTGAGAAACCTTTGACCAGAAATAATAATAGAATTATTAAGATAATAATAGTAATAATAACTAGATGCGAATGTTCGTCGAGACAAACTTTAAGTTGGCTTGAGAAAGTTTGGACCAGAATGTTTTTTGCTAGGCAGTTGCTAGGATGTTATGGGTGGTCGTTATGGTGTTGCTAGGCGGTTGCTAGGGTATTCTGGGTGGTTTCTATGGTGTTGCTAAGCGGTTGCTAGGGTATTCTGGGTGGTTGCTAGGATGTTCTGGGTGGTTGCTATGTTGTTGCTAGGCAGTTGCTTAGGTATTTTGGGTGGTTGCTAGGGTGTTGCTAGGCGGTTGCTAAGGTATTTTGGGTGGTTGCTAGGGTGTTGCTAGGCGGTTGCTAGGGTATTCTGGGCGGTTGCTATGGTGTTGCTAGGCGGTTGCTAAGGTATTCTGGGTGGTTGTAAAGCGGTTGCTAGGGTATTTTGGGTGGTTGCTAGGGTCTTTTGGGTGGTTGCTAGGGTGTTTCTAGGCGGTTGCTAGGCTGTTCTGGGTGGTTGCTATGGTGTTGCTAGGCGGTTGCTAAGGTATTCTGGGTGGTTGCTGGGCGGTTGCTATGGTGTTGCTAGGATATTTTCAGTGGTTGCTATGGTCTTTTGGGTGGTTGCTAGGCGGTTGCTAGGGTATTTTGGGTGGTTGTTAGGATGTTCTGGATGGTTGCTAGGATGTTATGGTTGATTACTAGGGTGTTCTGGGTGGTTGCTAGGCGGTTGCTAGGGTCTTCTGGGGGGTTGCTATGGTGATACTAGGCGGTTGCTAGGGTGTTCTTGGTGGTTGCTAGGCGGTTGCTAGGGTGTTCTGGGTGGTTGGCTATGGTGTTATGCATGGTTACTAGGGGGTTTTGGGTGGTTGCTAGGCGGTTGCTAGGGTGTTGCTAGGTGGTTGCTAAGATATTTTGGGCGGTTGCTAGGGTTTTGCTAGCGGTTGCTGAGGTATTTTGGGTGGTTGCTAGGGTGTTGCTATGGTGTTGCTAGGCGGTTGCTAAGATATTTTGGGTGGTTGCTAGGGTGTTGCTAGGCGGTTGCTAGGCTGTTCTGGGTGGTTGCTATGGTGTTGCTAGGTTGTTGCTATGGACTTTTGGGTGGTTGCTAGGCGGTTGCTAGGGTATTTTGGGTGGTTGTTAGGGTGTTCTGGGTGGTTGCTAGGATGTTATGGTTGATTACTAGGGTGTTCTGGGTGGTTGCAAGGCGGTTGCTAGGGTCTTCTGGGTGGTTGGCTATGGTGTTATGGATGGTTAATAGGGTGTTTTGGGTGGTTGCTAGGGTGTTGCTAGATGGTTGCTAGGGTGTTCTGGGTGGTTGCTATGGTGTTGCTAGGCGGTTTCTAGGGTGTTCTGGGTGGTTGCTAGGCGGTTGCTAGGGTGTTCTGGGTGGTTGGCTATGGTGTTATGGATGGTTACTAGGGTGTTTTGGGTGGTTGCTAGGCGGTTGCTAGGGTGTTGCTAGGTGGTTGCTGAGGTATTTTGGGTGGTTGCTAGGGTGTTGCTATGGCGTTGCTAAGGTATTCTGGGTGGTTGCTAGGGTATTTTGAGTGGTTGCTGGGGTCTTTTGGGTGGTTTCTAGGCGGTTGCTAGGCGGTTGCTAAGGTATTCTGGGTGGTTGCTAGGCGGTTGCTAAGATATTTTGGGTGGTTGCTAGGGTGTTGCTAGGTGGTTGCTAGGGTATTCTGGGTGGTTGCTAGGCGGTTGCTATGTTGTTCTGGGTGGTTGCTAGGATATTTTCAGTGGTTGCTATGGTCTTTTGGGTGGTTGATATATCTATCTATCTACTTCAAACTATTTTAAACTTCAAACTACTTTAAACTTTAAGATAATTTAAACTACTAAATTTACTTCATTTTAACTTATAAACTGTAACGCAAATAAACTCTGTAAGTGTTATCGAGTTAGTGTGTGTGTGTGTGTGTGTGTGTGTGTGTGTGTGTGTATATGTATATGAGTTAATGTGTGTGTGTGTGTGTGTGTGTGTGTGTAACCGCCTAGAACACAATAGCAACCACTGAGAACACCCTAGCAACCGCCTAGCAACCACCCAGAACACCCTAGCAACCACCCAAAATACCTTTTCAACCACCTAGCAACCACCCAGGACACCATAGCAACCACCCAGAACACCCTAGCAACCACCCAGAATAACTTAGAACACCCTAGCAACACCATATCAACCACTCAGAACACCCTAGCAACTGCCTAACAACCACCCATAACACCCTAGCAACCACCTATAATACCTTAGAACACCCTAGCAACACCATAGCAACCACTCAGAACACTGTAGCAACTGCCTAACAACCACCCAGAATACCCTAGCAACCACCCATAACACCCTAGCAACCACCTAAAATGCCCTAACAACCACCCAAAATACCCTAGCAACCGCCTCAACCACCCAGAAGACCATAGCAACCGCCTAGCAACCACCCAAAATACCTTAGCAACCGCCTAGCAACACCCTAGCAACCACCCAAATTACCTTAGCAACCGCCTAGCAACACCATAGTAACCACCCAAAATACCTTAGCAACCGCCTAGCAACAGCCTAGCAACCACCCAAATTACCTTAGCAACCGCCTAGCAACACCATAGTAACCACCCAGAACACTCTAGCAACCGCCTAGCAACCACCCAAAATACCCTAGCAACAGCCTTGCAACCACCCAAAAGACCCTAGCAACCACCCAAAATGCCCTAGCAACCGCCTAGCAACCACCCAAAATACCCTAGCAACCGCTTAGCAACCAACCAAAAGACCTTAGCAACCACCCAAAACAGCCTAGCAACACCATAGCAACCACCCCAAATACCTTAGCTACCACCTAGCAACACCCTGGCAACCACCCAAATTACCTTAGCAACCGCCTAGCAACACCATAGTAACCACCCAGAACACCCCAGCAACCGCCTAGCAACCACCCAAAATATCCTAGCAACCGCCTAGCAACCACCCAAAAGACCCTAGCAACCACCAGAAATATCCTAGCAACCGCCTAGCAACCAC
Source organism: Leuciscus leuciscus (assembly GCF_965113295.1). Lineage (NCBI taxonomy): Eukaryota > Metazoa > Chordata > Actinopteri > Cypriniformes > Leuciscidae > Leuciscus > Leuciscus leuciscus. Next base: position 27,815,473 of record NC_138746.1, read on the forward strand.
CCAGAATATCCTAGCAACCACCCAAAACAGCCTAGCAACCACCCAGAACACCCTAGCAACCGCCTAGCAACCACCCATAATACCCTAGCAACCACATAGCAACCACCTAGAACAACCTAGCAACCACCCAAAAGACCCTAGCAACCACCCAGGACACCCTAGCAACCACCTAGCAACCACCCAGAACACCATAGCAACCACCCATAACATCCTAGCAACCGCCTAGCAAAAAACGTTCTGCTCCAAACTTTCTCAAGCCAACTTAAAGTTTGTCTCGACGAACTTTCCCATCTATTTATTCTTCTTCTTCTGAGACAAAAATTTAGAGCTTTAACTCTACATACTCCAAACTCGGCTAAGACCTTCAGACTATTCTGACTCTGTATGCTATATCTTTTCTAACTGATCGGACTTACGGTTTTACTAAAAATGACGATCAAAACTCGGAAAAACTCCCATTGACTTAACATTGTGGAATGTTTTCATTTTCAAACTGACCAACCGACAAAAATTCAAATCTAAACACCTTGAAGACTAAACCAAACTGCCGTTCTATACTATATGAGCCATTGAGACTCATTTAAACTAATAAACTCATCTATCTACATCAAAATAAATTAAACTTCAAACTAAATTAAACTTCAAACTAAATTAAACTTTAAACTTCAAACTAAATTTAAACTTTAAACTAATTTAAACTTCAAACTACTAAATTTACTTCATTTAAACTTATAAACTCTAAACTCATACACTCATAAACTAATTAACTTATAAACTCATGAATTCATAGACTTATGAACTCTTAAACTCATAAATGTATAAACTCTGAACTCTTAAACTCATTTAAACTTATAAACTGTAAACTCATTTAAACTTATAAACTCTAAACTCAAAAACTCGTACACTTATAAACTCATCAATTGTTACACTTATAAACTCTAAACTCATAAACTCTGAGTGTGTGAGCGAGTTAGTGTGTGTGTGTGTGTGTGTGTGTTTGTGTGTGTGTCTGTCTGTCTAGCATTCTATGTAAATCTATCTAAATCTATCATCTATCTATCTATCTATCATCTATCTATCTATCTATCTATCTATCTATCTATCTATCTATCTATCTATCTATCTATCTATCTATCTATCATCTATCTATCTATCTATCTATCTATCTATCTATCTATCTATCTATCTATCTATCTATCTATCTATCTATCATCTATCTATCTATCTATCTATCTATCTATCTATCTATCTATCTATCTATCTATCTATCTATCTATCTATCTGTCTATCTGTCTATCTATCTATCTATCTATCTAATCATAAACTTCAAACGACTTTAAACTACTTTAAACTTCAAACCACTTTAAATTTCTTAAGTTTAAAGCTCCCAGCTCCAAAGCAGCGCCATAGCAACCAAACCGTTTTGCAAGACCTATATCTCTGTATCCGAACATCTTATAGAGATGAGGTTTGGCTCTTTTGACTCATGCTAGCAAACAGCATGCTACACATGCTAGCAGTGCATAGCTACATGCTACAGTTTTTCTCAGTCGCTTTGGTGCATTTCTCACATCACTATTTACATTTGCACAACAGTTAGTTCAACCTCCACAACATTTAGTCATTTGTGCTCATCATAGTAGCAGTTTCTCATTCCTTCCAACAAATTGCAGATGCTTTTGGACATGTATCAATTGCTTTCATACAACTCTCTGCTGTTTTATAACATTATCATTTGCTTATGTCATGTCAGTCAAAATTAACTATACTTGTGAATGCTGAATAGTCATTCCATATAAAACTAATAGTCCTCATTTCATTGCTTGAGTCATTACATACAAAAATGTTGAACTAGTTGTCAAAATCTGTCAAGAAAAAAAAAAAAAAAATTAAATCTTTTTTTTTCTTTTCTGAAAATGTCTCCTAAATTGAAAAATTTCTCTCAGGTGAATTTCAGCTTTCAGCATAGACAGAGAGGAACGTCTGGATGTGCATGAATGATTACAGTACTATGTATGTTGTATGTTCAGTTCCAATATGTGCTGCAGTATTGTTTACAGTTGTGCTCAGCTCTACCCAAAGGGAGTTTATGTTTGTTGTAAATAAGGGTGTATTTTTTCTTTTGCACAATGCTATGAACAAATTAGAATTGCAAAGAGCATATGCAGTAAAAATGTGAAACATACATATTCAGTGTCTTGTACTCAGTTACCTCACTAAATACAGTAAATTGTAACTTTACTGTATTTTTCAAATGGCTGTGCAAATAGTATATAGTTTTTTCTTGAGCATTTTCAGGTAGTGTCACCAAGATCTGACTTTTTTGCATTGGAAAACATTTACAGAGTAAACTGTCATAATGAAAACATGACAAAGCCATTTGACTATCTTGTTCATAAACAATGGTGTCAGGACTTTTCATCTTGATGACACTGACACTTTCATTGACATGAATACTTGCTTTTGAGGAAGGAGCTATCCATTTTGAGCAAGTGACACGCTTTTGCAGGTTATCAACTATGTTTTGCAGTTTGTACTAATTGTTTTGAGAACTGCATTAACTGTTGTGCAAATGTAAATAGTGATGTGAGAAATGCACCAAAGCGACTGAGAAAAACTGTAATAGTGATTAGTTAAGTGTTAAATCATGCTCAGAACTCTATAAAAACTCCATAGTAACCATCTGTGAAAACTACAAACCACCTAGTAACACCATATCAACCGCCCTGAATACCTTAGCAACCGCATAGCAAACACCCAAAATACCATAACAACCACCCAGAACACCCTAGCAACCACCTAGCTACCACCCAAAATACCTAAGCAACCGCCTAGCAACACCATAACAACCACCCAGAACACCCTAGCAACCGCCAAGAAACCACCCAAAACACCCTAGCAACACCCTAGCAACCACCCAAAACACCCTAGCAACACCCTAGCAACACCCTAGCAACCACCCAAAATATCTTAGCAACCGCCTAGCAACACCATAGCAACCACCCAGAACACCCTAGTAACCATCCATAACACCATAGCAACCACCCAGAACACCCTAGCAACCACCCAAAAGACCCTAGCAACCGCCTAGCAACCACCAAAAATATCCTCACCTAGCAACCATCCAGAACACCCTAGTAACCACCCATAAAACCCTAGCAACCGCCTCAACCACCCAAAAGACCATAGCAACCACTTAAAATATCCCAGCAACCACCCAGAACTCCATTGCAAACGCCTAGCAACCACCAAGAATACATTAGCAACCGCCTAGCAACACCATAGCAACCACCCAGAACAGCCTAGCAACCGCCTATAAACACCCTAGCAACCACTGAAAATATCCTACCAACCACCCAGAACTCCATTGCAACCGCCTAGCAACCACCAAGAATACATTAGGAACCGCCTAGCAACACCATAGCAACCACCCAGAACAGCCTAGCAACCGCCTATAAACACCCTAGCAACCACTGAAAATATCCTACCAACCACCCAGAACACCATTGCAACCGCCTGGCAACCACCAAGAATACATTAGCAACCGCCTAGCAACACCATAGCAACCACCCAGAACAGCCTAGCAACCGCCTATAAACACCCTAGCAATCACTGAAAATATCCTAGCAACCACCCAGAACACCATTGCAACCGCCTAGAAACCACCAAGAACACCCTAGCAACCACCTAGCAACCACCCAGAACACCCTAGCAACCACCCAAAATATCTTAGCAACCGCCTAGCAACACCATAGCAACCACCCAGAACACCCTAGTAACCATCCATAACACCATAGCAACCACCCAGAACACCCTAGCAACCACCCAAAAGACCCTAGCAACCGCCTAGCAACAACCAAAAATATCCTAGCAACCGCCTAGCAACAACCAAAAATATCCTAGCAACCGCCTAGCAACCATCCAGAACACCCTAGTAACCACCCATAACATCCTAGCAACCACCCAGAACACCCTAGCAACCACCCAAAATACCCTAGCAACCGCCTCAACCACCCAAAAGACCATAGCAACCTTTGAAAATATCCTAGCAACCACCCAGAACTCCATTGCAACCGCCTAGCAACCACCAAGAATACATTAGCAACCGCCTAGCAACACCATAGCAACCACCCAGAACAGCCTAGCAACCGCCTATATACACCCTAGCAACCACTGAAAATATGCTACCAACCACCCAGAACACCATTGCAACCGCCTAGCAACCACCAAGAATACATTAGCAACCGCCTAGCAACACCATAGCAACCACCCAGAACAGCCTAACAACCGCCTATAAACACCCTAGCAACCACTGAAAATATCCTAGCAACCACCCGGAACACCATTGCAACCGCCTAGCAACCACCAAGAACACCCTAGCAACCACCTAGCAACCACCCAAAAGACCCTGCTAACCACCCATAATATCCTAGCAACCACCCAGATCACACTAGCAACCGCCTCAACAACCCAAAAGACAATAGCAACCACTGAAAATATCCTAGCAACCACCCAGAACACCATAGCAACCGCCTAGCAACCACCCAGAATACCTTAGCAACCACCTAGCAACACCATAGCAACCACCTAGAACAGCCTAGCAACCACCTAGCAACCACCCAAAAGACCCTAGCAACCACCCAAAAGACCCTAGCAACCGCCTAGCAACCACCAAGAACACCCTAGCAACCACCTAGCAACCACCCAAAAGACCCTGCTAACCACCCATAATATCCTAGCAACCACCCAGAACACACTAGCAACCGCCTCAACCACCCAAAAGACCATAGCAACCACTGAAAATATCCTAGCAACCACCCAAAACACCATAGCAACCGCCTAGCAACCACCCAAAATACCTTAGCAACCACCTAGAAACACCATAGCAACCACCCAGAACAGCCTAGCAACCGCCTAGCAACACCCTAGCAACCACCCAAAATATCTTAGCAACCGCCTAGCAACACCATAGCAACCATCCAGAACACCCTAGTAACCACCCATAACATCCTAGCAACCACCCAGAACACCCTAGCAACCACCCAAAATACCCTAGCAACCGCCTCAACCACCCAAAAGACCATAGCAACCACTGAAAATATCCTAGCAACCACCCAGAACTCCACTGCAACCGCTTAGCAACCACCAAGAATACATTAGCAACCGCCTAGCAACACCATAGCAACCACCCAGAACAGCCTAGCAACCGCCTATATACACCCTAGCAACCACTGAAAATATCCTACCAACCACCCAGAACACCATTGCAACCGCCTAGCAACCACCAAGAATACATTAGCAACCGCCTAGCAACACCATAGCAACCACCCAGAACAGCCTATCAACCGCCTATAAACACCCTAGCAACCACTGAAAATATCCTAGCAACCACCCAGAACACCATTGCAACCGCCTAGCAACCACCAAGAACACCCTAGCAACCACCTAGCAACCACCCAAAAGACCCTGCTAACCACCCATAATATCTTAGCAACCACCCAGATCACACTAGCAACCGCCTCAACAACCCAAAAGACAATAGCAACCACTGAAAATATCCTAGCAACCACCCAGAACACCATAGCAACCGCCTAGCAACCACCCAGAATACCTTAGCAACCACCTAGCAACACCTTAGCAACCACCCAGAACAGCCTAGCAACCACCTAGCAACCACCCAAAAGACCCTAGCAACCACCCAAAAGACCCTAGCAACCGCCTTGCAACCACCCAGAGTACCTTAGCAACCGCCTAGCAACACCATAGCAACAACCCAGAACACCCTAGCAACACCCTAGCGACCGCCCAAAATGCCTTAGCAACTGCCTAGCAACAACATAGCAACCACCCAGAACACCCAGGCAACCGCCTAGAAACCACCCAGTACCCTAGCAACCGCCTAGCAACACCATAACGACCACCCATAACATCCTAGCAACTGCCTAGCAAAAAACATTCTGGTCCAAACTTTCTCAAGCCAACTTAAAGTTTGTCTCGACGAACTTTCGCATCTAATTATTATTACTATTATTATCTTAATAATTATATTATTATTTCTGGTCAAAGGTTCCCTAAAAAGTTTTTAAACTATGTAAAATTATAGACTCCATCTGATGATAAATATGTCTAACCTCTCCAAGTCAAAATTTTCTAGTGACGGGTCACATCTAAATTTTTTAAATGGCCCAAGTGCGATTCTTGTTGCAATAGTCTGTTAACATTGGCTCAATGAGAAATACGTCAGACTAATTGAATTTCTTTTAGTGTAACACAAGAAGGAGTCCACTAGTATATATAAAAAGGTCAAGTTTCGAGTACTCCTTGGCCAGAAAAAAATTCAGTATGTCAAAAATGGACTTTTGTCAGGATGGAATAACATCTTTAAGGACTCTTTGGCCAGAAATATGTTCAGTACGTCAAAAGCGTACCATTGTAATAACATTATGTGCTTTGCACAAAACGATCCATCGTTGAGCATAATTAAAGAAACATAGGCTATGCCTATGCACTTCTTGCATTGCATTGCACTAACGATCTAACGTTGTGCACTTGAAGCATAACATACAGGTTATGCACTTTTTACATTGCATTAAATTGCACACCAGAACTAACTCATTCCCATGTTCAAAGAAGAGATAAAGTGTGCTGTTGCATTGCATTGCACTAACGATCAAACGTTGTGCACTGAAGAATAACATATGTTATGCACTTTTTACAATGCATTAAATTGCACACCAGAACTAAATCATTCCAATGTTGATTAAAGACATAATGTGTGTTGTTGCATTGCATTGCACTAACGATCTGACGTTGTTTACTGAAGAGTAACATATAGGTTATGCACTTCTTACATTGCATTGCATTGCACACCGGAACAAACTCATTCCCATGTTGATTAAAGACATAATGTGTGTTGTTGCATTGCACTGAAGAATAACATACAGGTTATGCACTTTTTGCATTGCATTGCACACCAGATCAAAATTCCCATGTTCATTAAAGAGATAACGTGTGTTGTTGCATTGCACTGCACTGCATTGGATTGCATTGCATTGCATTGCATTGCATTGCATTGCATTGCATTGCATTGCATTGCATTGCATTGCATTGCATTGGATTGCATTGCATTGCATTGCATTGCATTTCATTGCACTAACGATCTAACGTTGTGCACTGAAGAATAACATATAGGTTATGCACTTTTTGCATTGCATTGCAAACCAGATCAAAATTCCCATGTTCATTAAAGAGATAACGTGTGTTGTTGCATTGCACTGCATAGGTCATGCACTTTTTGCATTGCATTGGATTGGATTGCATTGCATTGCATTGCATTGGATTGCATTGAATTGAATTGCATTGCATTGCATTGCATTGCATTGCATTGCATTGCATTAACGATCTAACGTTAATGATCTAACACACGTTATCTCTTTAATGAACATGGGAATTTTGATCTGGTGTGCAATGCAATGCAAAAAGTGCATAACCTATATGTTATTCTTCAGTGCACAACGTTAGATCGTTAGTGCAATGAAATGCAATGCAGTGCAAAAGCAATGCAATGCAATGCAATGCAATGCAATGCAATGCAATGCAATGCAATGCAATGCAATGCAATGCAATCCAATGCAATGCAATGCAATGCAATGCAATGCAATCCAATGCAATGCAATGCAATGCAATGCAATGCAATCCAATGCAGTGCAGTGCAATGCAACAACACACGTTATCTCTTTAATGAACATGGGAATTTTTATCTGGTGTGCAATGCAATGCAAAAAGTGCACTGAAGAATAACATATGCACTTTTCACATTGCATTGCACACCAGAACTAACTCATTCCCGTGTTCATTAGATAACGTGTGTTGTTGCATTACATTGAACAAACGATCTAACGTTGTGCACTGAAGAATAAAACATATTGGTTATGCTTTTTTCGCATTGCATTGCACACCAGTACAAAATCAATGCAATGTTCTTTAAATAGATGATATGTGTGTGGTTGCATTGTGTTGCATTGCACTAACGATCTAGCGTTGTGCATTGAAGAATACCAGGCTATGCACTTCCTGCACCATTGTAATAACATTATGTGCATTGCACACCATAACTAAATAGTTCCAATGTTCAAGAAATAACGTGTGTTGTTGCATTGCATTGCATTGCATTGAACTAACGATCTAACGTTGTGCATTGAAGAATACCAGGCTATGCACTTCCTGCATTGCATTGCACACCAGAACTAACTCATTCCCATGTTGATTAAAGACATAACGTGTGTTGTTGCATTGCATTGCATTTGATTGCATTGCAATACATTGCATTGCATTGCATTTGATTGCATTGCATTGCATTGCATTGCATTGCATTGCATTGCATTGCATTGCATTGCATTGCATTGCTTTTGCACTGCATTGCATTTCATTGCACTAACGATCTAACGTTGTGCACTGAAGAATAACATATAAGTTATGCACTCTTTGCATTGCATTGCTCACCAGATAAAAATTCCCATGTTCATTAAAGAGATAACGTGTGTTGTTGCATTGCACTGCATTGCACTAACATAGGTCATGCACTTTTTGCATTGCATTGCATTGCACACCAGAACTAACTCATTCCCATGTTGATTAAAGACATAACATGTGTTTGCATTGCATTGCATTGCATTGCATTTGATTGCATTGCATTGCATTGCATTGCATTGCATTGCATTGCATTGCATTGCATTGCATTGCATTGCATTGCATTGCTTTTGCACTGCATTGCATTTCATTGCACTAACGATCTAACGTTGTGCAATGAAAAATAACACATGTACTTTACTCATTGCATTGCATTGCATTGCATTGCATTGCATTGCATTGCATTGCATTGCTTTTGCACTGCATTGCATTGCATTGCACTAACGGTCTAACGTTGTGAACTGAAAAATAACACATGTACTTTTCTCATTGCATTGCATTGCATTGCATTGCATGGCATTGCACTGCACTAACGATCTGACGTTGTGCAGTGAATAACAATATGCACTTTTCGCATTGCATTGCAATGCACACCAGAACTAACTCATTCCCATGTTGATTAAAGACATAACGTGTGTTGTTGCATTGCATTGCATTTCATTGCATTGCAATACATTGCATTGCATTGCATTTGATTGCATTGCATTGCATTGCATTGCATTGCATTGCATTGCATTGCATTGCTTTTGCACTGCATTGCATTTCATTGCACTAACGATCTAACGTTGTGCACTGAAGAATACCTATAGGTTATGCACTTTTTGCATTGCATTGCACACCAGATCAAAATTCCCATGTTCATTAAAGAGATAACGTGTGTTGTTGCATTGCACTGCATTGCACTAACATAGGTCATGCACTTTTTGCATTGCATTGCATTGCACACCAGAACTAACTCATTCCCATGTTGATTAAAGACATAACGTGTGGTTGCATTGCATTGCATTGCATTGCATTGCATTGCATTCTTTGTTTTGCTTTGCACTGCATTGCATTAACGATCTGACGTTGTGCACTGAATAACAATATGCACTTTTCGCATTGCATTGCACACCAGAACTAACTCATTCCCATGTTGATTAAAGACATAACATGTGTAGTTGCATTGCATTGCATTACATTACATTACACTGCATTGCATTGCACAAACGATCTAACGTTGTGCACTGAAGAATAACATATATTTTATGCACTTTTCGCATTGCATTGTATTGCACACCAGAACAAAATTAATCCCATGTTCATTATAGAGCACTGAAGAATAATTATGTGCACTGAAGAATAACGTGTGTTGTTGCATTGCATTGCATGCACAAACGATCTAGCTTTGTACACTGAAGAATTTCGCATTGCATTGCATTGTACACCAGAACTAACTCATTGCCATGTTCATTAAATAGAAATCTCTCTATGTCTTTAATCAACATGGGAATGAGTTAGTTCTGGTGTGCAATGCAATACAAAAAGTACATAACCTATATGTTGTTCTTCAGTGCACAACGTTAGATCGTTAGTGCAATGAAATGCAATGCAGTGCAAAGCAATGCATTGCAATGTAATGCAATGCGAAAAGTGCATATTGTTATTCAGTGCACAACGTCACATCGTTAGTGCAATGCGATGCAACACAGTGCAAATCAATACAATGCAATGCAATGCAACAACACACTTTGTCTTTAATCAACATGGGAATGAGTTAGTTCTGGTGTGCAATTTAATGCAATGTAAAAAGTGCATAACCTGTATGTTATTCTTCATTGCACAACGTTAGATCGTTTGTGCAATGCATTGCAAGAAGTGCATAGCCTATGTTTTTTTAATGATGCTCAACGTTAGATCGTTTGTGCAAAGCACATAATGTTATAACAATGCATAGGTACGGTTTTGACCTACTGAACATATTTCTGGCCAAAGAGTCCTTAAAGATGTTATTTCATCCTGACAAAAGTCCATTTTTGACATACTGACATTTTTTCTGGCCAAGGAGTACTCGAAACTTGACCTTTCTATATTACTAGTGGACTCTTTCTTATGTTACACTGTAAAAAAAAAATTACATCCCCAAGTCAAAAATTTCTAGTGACTGGTCACATTCAATTAGTCTGACGTATTATTTCTCATTGAGCCAATGTTAACAGACTATTGCAACAAGAATTGCACTTGGGCCAATTTAAATATTTTGATGTGACCAGTCACATTTTTGACTTGGTTAGACATATTTATCATCAGATGGAGTCTATAATTTAACATAGTTTAAAAACTTTTGAGAAACCTTTGACCAGAAATAATAATAGAATTATTAAGATAATAATAGTAATAATAACTAGATGCGAATGTTCGTCGAGACAAACTTTAAGTTGGCTTGAGAAAGTTTGGACCAGAATGTTTTTTGCTAGGCAGTTGCTAGGATGTTATGGGTGGTCGTTATGGTGTTGCTAGGCGGTTGCTAGGGTATTCTGGGTGGTTTCTATGGTGTTGCTAAGCGGTTGCTAGGGTATTCTGGGTGGTTGCTAGGATGTTCTGGGTGGTTGCTATGTTGTTGCTAGGCAGTTGCTTAGGTATTTTGGGTGGTTGCTAGGGTGTTGCTAGGCGGTTGCTAAGGTATCTTGGGTGGTTGCTAGGGTGTTGCTAGGCGGTTGCTAGGGTATTCTGGGCGGTTGCTATGGTGTTGCTAGGCGGTTGCTAAGGTATTCTGGGTGGTTGTAAAGCGGTTGCTAGGGTATTTTGGGTGGTTGCTAGGGTCTTTTGGGTGGTTGCTAGGGTGTTTCTAGGCAGTTGCTAGGCTGTTCTGGGTGGTTGCTATGGTGTTGCTAGGCGGTTGCTAAGGTATTCTGGGTGGTTGCTGGGCGGTTGCTATGGTGTTGCTAGGATATTTTCAGTGGTTGCTATGGTCTTTTGGGTGGTTGCTAGGCGGTTGCTAGGGTATTTTGGGTGGTTGTTAGGATGTTCTGGATGGTTGCTAGGATGTTATGGTTGATTACTAGGGTGTTCTGGGTGGTTGCTAGGCGGTTGCTAGGGTCTTCTGGGGGGTTGCTATGGTGATACTAGGCGGTTGCTAGGGTGTTCTTGGTGGTTGCTAGGCGGTTGCTAGGGTGTTCTGGGTGGTTGGCTATGGTGTTATGCATGGTTACTAGGGGGTTTTGGGTGGTTGCTAGGCGGTTGCTAGGGTGTTGCTAGGTGGTTGCTAAGATATTTTGGGCGGTTGCTAGGGTTTTGCTAGCGGTTGCTGAGGTATTTTGGGTGGTTGCTAGGGTGTTGCTATGGTGTTGCTAGGCGGTTGCTAAGATATTTTGGGTGGTTGCTAGGGTGTTGCTAGGCGGTTGCTAGGCTGTTCTGGGTGGTTGCTATGGTGTTGCTAGGTTGTTGCTATGGACTTTTGGGTGGTTGCTAGGCGGTTGCTAGGGTATTTTGGGTGGTTGTTAGGGTGTTCTGGGTGGTTGCTAGGATGTTATGGTTGATTACTAGGGTGTTCTGGGTGGTTGCAAGGCGGTTGCTAGGGTCTTCTGGGTGGTTGGCTATGGTGTTATGGATGGTTAATAGGGTGTTTTGGGTGGTTGCTAGGGTGTTGCTAGATGGTTGCTAGGGTGTTCTGGGTGGTTGCTATGGTGTTGCTAGGCGGTTTCTAGGGTGTTCTGGGTGGTTGCTAGGCGGTTGCTAGGGTGTTCTGGGTGGTTGGCTATGGTGTTATGGATGGTTACTAGGGTGTTTTGGGTGGTTGCTAGGCGGTTGCTAGGGTGTTGCTAGGTGGTTGCTGAGGTATTTTGGGTGGTTTCTAGGGTGTTGCTATGGCGTTGCTAAGGTATTCTGGGTGGTTGCTAGGGTATTTTGAGTGGTTGCTGGGGTCTTTTGGGTGGTTTCTAGGCGGTTGCTAGGCGGTTGCTAAGGTATTCTGGGTGGTTGCTAGGCGGTTGCTAAGATATTTTGGGTGGTTGCTAGGGTGTTGCTAGGTGGTTGCTAGGGTATTCTGGGTGGTTGCTAGGCGGTTGCTATGTTGTTCTGGGTGGTTGCTAGGATATTTTCAGTGGTTGCTATGGTCTTTTGGGTGGTTGATATATCTATCTATCTACTTCAAACTATTTTAAACTTCAAACTACTTTAAACTTTAAGATAATTTAAACTACTAAATTTACTTCATTTTAACTTATAAACTGTAACGCAAATAAACTCTGTAAGTGTTATCGAGTTAGTGTGTGTGTGTGTGTGTGTGTGTGTGTGTATATGTATATGAGTTAATGTGTGTGTGTGTGTGTGTGTGTAACCGCCTAGAACACAATAGCAACCACTGAGAACACCCTAGCAACCGCCTAGCAACCACCCAGAACACCCTAGCAACCACCCAAAATACCTTTGCAACCACCTAGCAACCACCCAGGACACCATAGCAACCACCCAGAACACCCTAGCAACCACCCAGAATAACTTAAAACACCCTAGCAACACCATATCAACCACTCAGAACACCCTAGCAACTGCCTAACAACCACCCATAACACCCTAGCAACCACCTATAATACCTTAGAACACCCTAGCAACACCATAGCAACCACTCAGAACACTGTAGCAACTGCCTAACAACCACCCAGAATACCCTAGCAACCACCCATAACACCCTAGCAACCACCTAAAATGCCCTAACAACCACCCAAAATACCCTAGCAACCGCCTCAACCACCCAGAAGACCATAGCAACCGCCTAGCAACCACCCAAAATACCTTAGCAACCGCCTAGCAACACCCTAGCAACCACCCAAATTACCTTAGCAACCGCCTAGCAACACCATAGTAACCACCCAAAATACCTTAGCAACCGCCTAGCAACAGCCTAGCAACCACCCAAATTACCTTAGCAACCGCCTAGCAACACCATAGTAACCACCCAGAACACTCTAGCAACCGCCTAGCAACCACCCAAAATACCCTAGCAACAGCCTTGCAACCACCCAAAAGACCCTAGCAACCACCCAAAATGCCCTAGCAACCGCCTAGCAACCACCCAAAATACCCTAGCAACCGCTTAGCAACCAACCAAAAGACCTTAGCAACCACCCAAAACAGCCTAGCAACACCATAGCAACCACCCCAAATACCTTAGCTACCACCTAGCAACACCCTGGCAACCACCCAAATTACCTTAGCAACCGCCTAGCAACACCATAGTAACCACCCAGAACACCCCAGCAACCGCCTAGCAACCACCCAAAATATCCTAGCAACCGCCTAGCAACCACCCAAAAGACCCTAGCAACCACCAGAAATATCCTAGCAACCGCCTAGCAACCACCCAGAATATCCTAGCAACCACCCAAAACAGCCTAGCAACCACCCAGAACACCCTAGCAACCGCCTAGCAACCACCCATAATACCCTAGCAACCACATAGCAACCACCTAGAACAACCTAGCAACCACCCAAAAGACCCTAGCAACCACCCAGGACACCCTAGCAACCACCTAGCAACCACCCAGAACACCATAGCAACCACCCATAACATCCTAGCAACCGCCTAGCAAAAAACGTTCTGCTCCAAACTTTCTCAAGCCAACTTAAAGTTTGTCTCGACGAACTTTCCCATCTATTTATTCTTCTTCTTCTGAGACAAAAATTTAGAGCTTTAACTCTACATACTCCAAACTCGGCTAAGACCTTCAGACTATTCTGACTCTGTATGCTATATCTTTTCTAACTGATCGGACTTACGGTTTTACTAAAAATGACGATCAAAACTCGGAAAAACTCCCATTGACTTAACATTGTGGAATGTTTTCATTTTCAAACTGACCAACCGACAAAAATTCAAATCTAAACACCTTGAAGACTAAACCAAACTGCCGTTCTATACTATATGAGCCATTGAGACTCATTTAAACTAATAAACTCATCTATCTACATCAAAATAAATTAAACTTCAAACTAAATTAAACTTCAAACTAAATTAAACTTTAAACTTCAAACTAAATTTAAACTTTAAACTAATTTAAACTTCAAACTACTAAATTTACTTCATTTAAACTTATAAACTCTAAACTCATACACTCATAAACTAATTAACTTATAAACTCATGAATTCATAGACTTATGAACTCTTAAACTCATAAATGTATAAACTCTGAACTCTTAAACTCATTTAAACTTATAAACTGTAAACTCATTTAAACTTATAAACTCTAAACTCATTTAAACTTATAAACTCTAAACTCAAAAACTCGTACACTTATAAACTCATCAATTGTTACACTTATAAACTCTAAACTCATAAACTCTGAGTGTGTGAGCGAGTTAGTGTGTGTGTGTGTGTGTGTGTGTGTGTGTGTGTGTGTGTCTGTCTGTCTAGCATTCTATGTAAATCCATCTATCTATCTATCTATCTATCATCTATCTATCTATCTATCTATCTATCTATCTATCTATCTATCTATCTATCTATCTATCTATCTATCTATCTATCTATCTATCTATCTATCTATCTATCTATCTATCATCTATCTATCTATCTATCTATCTATCTATCTATCTATCTATCTATCTATCTATCTATCTATCTATCTATCTATCTATCTATCTAATCATAAACTTCAAACGACTTTAAACTACTTTAAACTTCAAACCACTTTAAATTTCTTAAGTTTAAAGCTCCCAGCTCCAAAGCAGCGCCATAGCAACCAAACCGTTTTGCAAGACCTATATCTCTGTATCCGAACATCTTATAGAGATGAGGTTTGGCAAAAGGGCAGTGCATAGCTACATGCTACAGTTTTTCTCAGTCGCTTTGGTGCATTTCTCACATCACTATTTACATTTGCACAACAGTTAGTTCAACCTCCACAACATTTAGTCATTTGTGCTCATCATAGTAGCAGTTTCTCATTCCTTCCAACAAATTGCAGATGCTTTTGGACATGTATCAATTGCTTTCATACAACTCTCTGCTGTTTTATAACATTATCATTTGCTTATGTCATGTCAGTCAAAATTAACTATACTTGTGAATGCTGAATAGTCATTCCATATAAAACTAATAGTCCTCATTTCATTGCTTGAGTCATTACATACAAAAATGTTGAACTAGTTGTCAAAATCTGTCAAGAAAAAAAAAAAAAAAATTAAATCTTTTTTTTTCTTTTCTGAAAATGTCTCCTAAATTGAAAAATTTCTCTCAGGTGAATTTCAGCTTTCAGCATAGACAGAGAGGAACGTCTGGATGTGCATGAATGATTACAGTACTATGTATGTTGTATGTTCAGTTCCAATATGTGCTGCAGTATTGTTTACAGTTGTGCTCAGCTCTACCCAAAGGGAGTTTATGTTTGTTGTAAATAAGGGTGTATTTTTTCTTTTGCACAATGCTATGAACAAATTAGAATTGCAAAGAGCATATGCAGTAAAAATGTGAAACATACATATTCAGTGTCTTGTACTCAGTTACCTCACTAAATACAGTAATGTGTAACTTTACTGTATTTTTCAAATGGCTGTGCAAATAGTATATAGTTTTTTCTTGAGCATTTTCAGGTAGTGTCACCAAGATCTGACTTTTTTGCATTGGAAAACATTTACAGAGTAAACTGTCATAATGAAAACATGACAAAGCCATTTGACTATCTTGTTCATAAACAATGGTGTCAGGACTTTTCATCTTGATGACACTGACACTTTCATTGACATGAATACTTGCTTTTGAGGAATGAGCTATCCATTTTGAGCAAGTGACACGCTTTTGCAGGTTATCAACTATGTTTTGCAGTTTGTACTAATTGTTTTGAGAACTGCATTAACTGTTGTGCAAATGTAAATAGTGATGTGAGAAATGCACCAAAGCGACTGAGAAAAACTGTAATAGTGATTAGTTAAGTGTTAAATCATGCTCAGAACTCTATAAAAACTCCATAGTAACCATCTGTGAAAACTACAAACCACCTAGTAACACCATATCAACCGCCCTGAATACCTTAGCAACCGCATAGCAAACACCCAAAATACCATAACAACCACCCAGAACACCCTAGCAACCACCTAGCTACCACCCAAAATACCTAAGCAACCGCCTAGCAACACCATAACAACCACCCAGAACACCCTAGCAACCGCCAAGAAACCACCCAAAACACCCTAGCAACCGCCTAGCAACCACCTAGCAACACCCTAGCAACCACCCAAAACACCCTAGCAACACCCTAGCAACACCCTAAAAACCACCCAAAATATCTTAGCAACCGCCTAGCAACACCATAGCAACCACCCAGAACACCCTAGTAACCATCCATAACACCATAGCAACCACCCAGAACACCCTAGCAACCACCCAAAAGACCCTAGCAACCGCCTAGCAACCACCAAAAATATCCACACCTAGCAACCATCCAGAACACCCTAGTAACCACCCATAAAACCCTAGCAACCGCCTCAACCACCCAAAAGACCATAGCAACCACTTAAAATATCCCAGCAACCACCCAGAACTCCATTGCAAACGCCTAGCAACCACCAAGAATACATTAGCAACCGCCTAGCAACACCAAAGCAACCACCCAGAACAGCCTAGCAACCGCCTATAAACACCCTAGCAACCACTGAAAATATCCTACCAACCACCCAGAACTCCATTGCAACCGCCTAGCAACCACCAAGAATACATTAGGAACCGCCTAGCAACACCATAGCAACCACCCAGAACAGCCTAGCAACCGCCTATAAACACCCTAGCAACCACTGAAAATATCCTACCAACCACCCAGAACACCATTGCAACCGCCTGGCAACCACCAAGAATACATTAGCAACCGCCTAGCAACACCATAGCAACCACCCAGAACAGCCTAGCAACCGCCTATAAACACCCTAGCAATCACTGAAAATATCCTAGCAACCACCCAGAACACCATTGCAACCGCCTAGAAACCACCAAGAACACCCTAGCAACCACCTAGCAACCACCCAGAACACCCTAGCAACCACCCAAAATATCTTAGCAACCGCCTAGCAACACCATAGCAACCACCCAGAACACCCTAGTAACCATCCATAACACCATAGCAACCACCCAGAACACCCTAGCAACCACCCAAAAGACCCTAGCAACCGCCTAGCAACAACCAAAAATATCCTAGCAACCGCCTAGCAACAACCAAAAATATCCTAGCAACCGCCTAGCAACCATCCAGAACACCCTAGTAACCACCCATAACATCCTAGCAACCACCCAGAACACCCTAGCAACCACCCAAAATACCCTAGCAACCGCCTCAACCACCCAAAAGACCATAGCAACCACTGAAAATATCCTAGCAACCACCCAGAACTCCATTGCAACCGCCTAGCAACCACCAAGAATACATTAGCAACCGCCTAGCAACACCATAGCAACCACCCAGAACAGCCTAGCAACCGCCTATATACACCCTAGCAACCACTGAAAATATGCTACCAACCACCCAGAACACCATTGCAACCGCCTAGCAACCACCAAGAATATATTAGAAACCGCCTAGCAACACCATAGCAACCACCCAGAACAGCCTAACAACCGCCTATAAACACCCTAGCAACCACTGAAAATATCCTAGCAACCACCCGGAACACCATTGCAACCGCCTAGCAACCACCAAGAACACCCTAGCAACCACCAAGCAACCACCCAAAAGACCCTGCTAACCACCCATAATATCCTAGCAACCACCCAGATCACACTAGCAACCGCCTCAACAACCCAAAAGACAATAGCAACCACTGAAAATATCCTAGCAACCACCCAGAACACCATAGCAACCGCCTAGCAACCACCCAGAATACCTTAGCAACCACCTAGCAACACCATAGCAACCACCTAGAACAGCCTAGCAACCACCTAGCAACCACCCAAAAGACCGTAGCAACCACCCAAAAGACCCTAGCAACCGCCTAGCAACCACCAAGAACACCCTAGCAACCACCTAGCAACCACCCAAAAGACCCTGCTAACCACCCATAATATCCTAGCAACCACCCAGAACACACTAGCAACCGCCTCAACCACCCAAAAGACCATAGCAACCACTGAAAATATCCTAGCAACCACCCAGAACACCATAGCAACCGCCTAGCAACCACCCAAAATACCTTAGCAACCACCTAGAAACACCATAGCAACCACCCAGAACAGCCTAGCAACCGCCTAGCAACACCCTAGCAACCACCCAAAATATCTTAGCAACCGCCTAGCAACACCATAGCAACCATCCAGAACACCCTAGTAACCACCCATAACATCCTAGCAACCACCCAGAACACCCTAGCAACCACCCAAAATACCCTAGCAACCGCCTCAACCACCCAAAAGACCATAGCAACCACTGAAAATATCCTAGCAACCACCCAGAACTCCACTGCAACCGCTTAGCAACCACCAAGAATACATTAGCAACCGCCTAGCAACACCATAGCAACCACCCAGAACAGCCTAGCAACCGCCTATATACACCCTAGCAACCACTGAAAATATCCTACCAACCACCCAGAACACCATTGCAACCGCCTAGCAACCACCAAGAACACCCTAGCAACCACCTAGCAACCACCCAGAACACCCTAGTAACCACCCATAACATCCTAGCAACCACCCAGAACACCCTAGCAACCACCCAAAATACCCTAGCAACCGCCTCAACCACCCAAAAGACCATAGCAACCACTGAAAATATCCTAGCTACCACCCAGAACTCCATTGCAACCGCCTAGCAACCACCAAGAATACATTAGCAACCGCCTAGCAACACCATAGCAACCACCCAGAACAGCCTAGCAACCGCCTATATACACCCTAGCAACCACTGAAAATATCCTACCAACCACCCAGAACACCATTGCAACCGCCTAGCAACCACCAAGAATACATTAGCAACCGCCTAGCAACACCATAGCAACCACCCAGAACAGCCTAGCAACCGCCCATAAACACCCTAGCAACCACTGAAAATATCCTAGCAACCACCCAGAACACCATTGCAACCGCCTAGCAACCACCAAGAACACCCTAGCAACCACCTACCAACCACCCAAAAGACCCTGCTAACCACCCATAATATCTTAGCAACCACCCAGATCACACTAGCAACCGCCTCAACAACCCAAAAGACAATAGCAACCACTGAAAATATCCTAGCAACCACCCAGAACACCATAGCAACCGCCTAGCAACCACCCAGAATACCTTAGCAACCACCTAGCAACACCATAGCAACCACCCAGAACAGCCTAGCAACCGCCTATAAACACCCTAGCAACCACTGAAAATATCCTAGCAACCACCCAGAACACCATTGCAACCGCCTAGCAACCACCAAGAACACCCTAGCAACCACCTACCAACCACCCAAAAGACCCTGCTAACCACCCATAATATCTTAGCAACCACCCAGATCACACTAGCAACCGCCTCAACAACCCAAAAGACAATAGCAACCACTGAAAATATCCTAGCAACCACCCAGAACACCATAGCAACCGCCTAGCAACCACCCAAAAGACCCTAGCAACCACCCAAAAGACCCTAGCAACCGCCTTGAAACCACCCAGAGTACCTTAGCAACCGCCTAGCAACACCATAGCAACAACCCAGAACACCCTAGCAACACCCTAGCGACCGCCCAAAATGCCTTAGCAACTGCCTAGCAACAACATAGCAACCACCCAGAACACCCAGGCAACCGCCTAGAAACCACCCAGAATACCCTAGCAACCGCCTAGCAACACCATAACGACCACCCATAACATCCTAGTCCAAACATTCTCAAGCCAACTTAAAGTTTGTCTCGACGAACTTTCGCATCTAATTATTATTACTATTATTATCTTAATAATTATATTATTATTTCTGGTCAAAGGTTCCCTAAAAAGTTTTTAAACTATGTAAAATTATAGACTCCATCTGATGATAAATATGTCTAACCTCTCCAAGTCAAAATTTTCTAGTGACGGGTCACATCAAAATTTTTTAAATGGCCCAAGTGCGATTCTTGTTGCAATAGTCTGTTAACATTGGCTCAATGAGAAATACGTCAGACTAATTGAATTTCTTTTAGTGTAACACAAGAAGGAGTCCACTAGTATATATAAAAAGGTCAAGTTTCGAGTACTCCTTGGCCAGAAAAAAATTCAGTATGTCAAAAATGGACTTTTGTCAGGATGGAATAACATCTTTAAGGACTCTTTGGCCAGAAATATGTTCAGTACGTCAAAAGCGTACCATTGTAATAACATTATGTGCTTTGCACAAAACGATCCAACGTTGAGCATAATTAAAGAAACATAGGCTATGCCTATGCACTTCTTGCATTGCATTGCACTAACGATCTAACGTTGTGCACTGAAGAATAACATATGTTATGCACTTTTTACAATGCATTAAATTGCACACCAGAACTAAATCATTCCAATGTTGATTAAAGACATAATGTGTGTTGTTGCATTGCATTGCACTAACGATCTGACGTTGTTTACTGAAGAGTAACATATAGGTTATGCACTTCTTACATTGCATTGCATTGCACACCGGAACAAACTCATTCCCATGTTGATTAAAGACATAATGTGTGTTGTTGCATTGCACTGAAGAATAACATACAGGTTATGCACTTTTTGCATTGCATTGCACACCAGATCAAAATTCCCATGTTCATTAAAGAGATAACGTGTGTTGTTGCATTGCACTGCACTGCATTGGATTGCATTGCATTGCATTGCATTGCATTGCATTGCATTGCATTGCATTGCATTGGATTGCATAGCATAGCATTGCATTGCATTGCATTGGATTGCATTGCATTGCATTGCATTGCATTGCATTGCATTGCATTGCTTTTGCACTGCATTGCATTTCATTGCACTAACGATCTAACGTTGTGCACTGAAGAATAACATATAGGTTATGCACTTTTTGCATTGCATTGCACACCAGATCAAAATTCCCATGTTCATTAAAGAGATAACGTGTGTTGTTGCATTGCACTGCATAGGTCATGCACTTTTTGCATTGCATTGGATTGCATTGCATTGCATTGGATTGCATTGAATTGAATTGCATTGCATTGCATTGCATTGCATTGCATTGCATTGCATTGCATTGCATTGCATTGCATTGCATTGCATTGCATTGCATTGCATTGCATTGCAATTGCATTGCATTACATTGCTTTTGCACTGCATTGCATTGCATTGCATTAACGATCTAACGTTAATGATCTAACACACGTTATCTCTTTAATGAACATGGGAATTTTGATCTGGTGTGCAATGCAATGCAAAAAGTGCATAACCTATATGTTATTCTTCAGTGCACAACGTTAGATCGTTAGTGCAATGAAATGCAATGCAGTGCAAAAGCAATGCAATGCAATGCAATGCAATGCAATGCAATGCAATGCAATCGAATGCAATGCAATGCAATGCAATGCAATGCAATGCAATGCAATGCAATGCAATCCAATGCAATGCAATGCAATGCAATGCAATCCAATGCAGTGCAGTGCAATGCAACAACACACGTTATCTCTTTAATGAACATGGGAATTTTGATCTGGTGTGCAATGCAATACAAAAAGTGCACTGAAGAATAACATATGCACTTTTCACATTGCATTGCACACCAGAACTAACTCATTCCCGTGTTCATTAGATAACGTGTGTTGTTGCATTACATTGAACAAACGATCTAACGTTGTGCACTGAAGAATAAAACATATTGGTTATGCTTTTTTCGCATTGCATTGCACACCAGTACAAAATCAATGCAATGTTCATTAAATAGATGATATGTGTGTGGTTGCATTGTGTTGCATTGCACTAACGATCTAGCGTTGTGCATTGAAGAATACCAGGCTATGCACTTCCTGCACCATTGTAATAACATTATGTGCATTGCACACCATAACTAAATCATTCCAATGTTCAAGAAATAACGTGTGTTGTTGCATTGCATTGCATTGCATTGAACTAACGATCTAACGTTGTGCATTGAAGAATACCAGGCTATGCACTTCCTGCATTGCATTGCACACCATAACTAAATCATTCCAATGTTCAAGACATAACGTGTGTTGTTGCATTGCATTGCATTGCATTGCATTGCACTAACGGTCTAACGTTGTGAACTGAAAAATAACACATGTACTTTTCTCATTGCATTGCATTGCATTGCATTGCATGGCATTGCACTGCACTAACGATCTGACGTTGTGCAGTGAATAACAATATGCACTTTTCGCATTGCATTGCAATGCACACCAGAACTAACTCATTCCCATGTTGATTAAAGACATAACGTGTGTTGTTGCATTGCATTGCATTTGATTGCATTGCAATACATTGCATTGCATTGCATTTGATTGCATTGCATTGCATTGCATTGCATTGCATTGCATTGCATTGCATTGCTTTTGCACTGCATTGCATTTCATTGCACTAACGATCTAACGTTGTGCACTGAAGAATAACATATAAGTTATGCACTCTTAGCATTGCATTGCTCAAGAGATAAAAATTCCCATGTTCATTAAAGAGATAACGTGTGTTGTTGCATTGCACTGCATTGCACTAACATAGGTCATACACTTTTTGCATTGCATTGCATTGAACACCAGAACTAACTCATTCCCATGTTGATTAAAGACATAACATGTGTTTGCATTGCATTGCATTGCATTGCATTGCATTGCATTGCTTTGCATTGGATTGCATTGCATTGCATTGCATTGCATTGCGTTGCGTTGCATTGCATTGCATTGGATTGCATTGGATTGCATTGCATTGCATTGCATTGCATTGCATTGCATTGCATTGTATTGAATTGCATTGCACTAACGGTCTAACGTTGTGAACTGAAAAATAACACATGTACCTTTCGCATTGCATTGCATTGCATTGCATTGCATTGCATTGCATGGCATTGCACTGCACTAACGATCTGACGTTGTGCAGTGAATAACAATATGCACTTTTCGCATTGCATTGCAATGCACACCAGAACTAACTCATTCCCATGTTGATTAAAGACATAACGTGTGTTGTAGCATTGCATTGCATTTCATTGCATTGCAATACATTGCATTGCATTGCATTTGATTGCATTGCATTGCATTGCATTGCATTGCATTGCTTTTGCACTGCATTGCATTTCATTGCACTAACGATCTAACGTTGTGCACTGAAGAATAACTATAGGTTATGCACTTTTTGCATTGCATTGTACACCAGATCAAAATTCCCATGTTCATTAAAGAGATAACGTGTGTTGTTGCATTGCACTGCATTGCACTAACATAGGTCATGCACTTTTTGCATTGCATTGCATTGCACACCAGAACTAACTCATTCCCATGTTGATTAAAGACATAACGTGTGGTTGCATTGCATTGCATTGCATTGCATTGCATTGCATTCTTTGTTTTGCTTTGCACTGCATTGCATTGCATTGCATTAACGATCTGACGTTGTGCACTGAATAACAATATGCACTTTTCGCATTGCATTGCACACCAGAACTAACTCATTCCCATGTTGATTAAAGACATAACATGTGTAGTTGCATTGCATTGCATTACATTACATTACACTGCATTGCATTGCACAAACGATCTAACGTTGTGCACTGAAGAATAACATATATTTTATGCACTTTTCGCATTGCATTGTATTGCACACCAGAACAAAATAAATCCCATGTTCATTATAGAGCACTGAAGAATAATTATGTGCACTGAAGAATAACGTGTGTTGTTGCATTGCATTGCATGCACAAACGATCTAACTTTGTGCACTGAAGAATTTCGCATTGCATTGCATTGTACACCAGAACTAACTCATTGCCATGTTCATTAAATAGAAATCTCTCTATGTCTTTAATCAACATGGGAATGAGTTAGTTCTGGTGTGCAATGCAATACAAAAAGTACATAACCTATATGTTGTTCTTCAGTGCACAACGTTAGATCGTTAGTGCAATGTAATGCAATGCGAAAAGTGCATATTGTTATTCAGTGCACAACGACACATCGTTAGTGCAATGCAATGCAACACAGTGCAAATCAATACAATGCAATGCAATGCAACAACACACGTTATGTCTTTAATCAACATGGGAATGAGTTAGTTCTGGTGTGCAATTTAATGCAATGTAAAAAGTGCATAACCTGTATGTTATTCTTCATTGCACAACGTTAGATCGTTTGTGCAATGCATTGCAAGAAGTGCATAGCCTATGTTTTTTTAATGATGCTCAACGTTAGATCGTTTGTGCAAAGCACATAATGTTATAACAATGCATAGGTACGGTTTTGACCTACTGAACATATTTCTGGCCAAAGAGTCCTTAAAGATGTTATTTCATCCTGACAAAAGTCCATTTTTGACATACTGACATTTTTTCTGGCCAAGGAGTACTCGAAACTTGACCTTTCTATATTACTAGTGGACTCTTTCTTATGTTACACTGTAAAAAAAAAATTACATCCCCAAGTCAAAAATTTCTAGTGACTGGTCACATTCAATTAGTCTGACGTATTATTTCTCATTGAGCCAATGTTAACAGACTATTGCAACAAGAATTGCACTTGGGCCAATTTAAAAATTTAGATGTGACCAGTCACATTTTTTACTTGGTTAGACATATTTATCATCAGATGGAGTCTATAATTTAACATAGTTTAAAAACTTTTGAGAAACCTTTGACCAGAAATAATAATAGAATTATTAAGATAATAATAGTAATAATAACTAGATGCGAATGTTCGTCGAGACAAACTTTAAGTTGGCTTGAGAAAGTTTGGACCAGAATGTTTTTTGCTAGGCAGTTGCTAGGATGTTATGGGTGGTCGTTATGGTGTTGCTAGGCGGTTGCTAGGGTATTCTGGGTGGTTTCTATGGTGTTGCTAAGCGGTTGCTAGGGTATTCTGGGTGGTTGCTAGGATGTTCTGGGTGGTTGCTATGTTGTTGCTAGGCAGTTGCTTAGGTATTTTGGGTGGTTGCTAGGGTGTTGCTAGGCGGTTGCTAAGGTATTTTGGGTGGTTGCTAGGGTGTTGCTAGGCGGTTGCTAGGGTATTCTGGGCGGTTGCTATGGTGTTGCTAGGCGGTTGCTAAGGTATTCTGGGTGGTTGTAAAGCGGTTGCTAGGGTATTTTGGGTGGTTGCTAGGGTCTTTTGGGTGGTTGCTAGGGTGTTTCTAGGCGGTTGCTGGGCTGTTCTGGGTGGTTGCTATGGTGTTGCTAGGCGGTTGCTAAGGTATTCTGGGTGGTTGCTATGGTGTTGCTAGGATATTTTCAGTGGTTGCTATGGTCTTTTGGGTGGTTGCTAGGCGGTTGCTAGGGTATTTTGGGTGGTTGTTAGGATGTTCTGGATGGTTGCTAGGATGTTATGGTTGATTACTAGGGTGTTCTGGGTGGTTGCTAGGCGGTTGCTAGGGTCTTCTGGGGGGTTGCTATGGTGTTACTAGGCGGTTGCTAGGGTGTTCTTGGTGGTTGCTAGGCGGTTGCTAGGGTGTTCTGGGTGGTTGGCTATGGTGTTATGCATGGTTACTAGGGGGTTTTGGGTGGTTGCTAGGCGGTTGCTAGGGTGTTGCTAGGTGGTTGCTAAGATATTTTGGGCGGTTGCTAGGGTTTTGCTAGCGGTTGCTGAGGTATTTTGGGTGGTTGCTAGGGTGTTGCTATGGTGTTGCTAGGCGGTTGCTAAGATATTTTGGGTGGTTGCTAGGGTGTTGCTAGGCGGTTGCTAGGCTGTTCTGGGTGGTTGCTATGGTGTTGCTAGGTTGTTGCTATGGACTTTTGGGTGGTTGCTAGGCGGTTGCTAGGGTATTTTGGGTGGTTGTTAGGGTGTTCTGGGTGGTTGCTAGGATGTTATGGTTGATTACTAGGGTGTTCTGGGTGGTTGCAAGGCGGTTGCTAGGGTCTTCTGGGTGGTTGGCTATGGTGTTATGGATGGTTAATAGGGTGTTTTGGGTGGTTGCTAGGGTGTTGCTAGATGGTTGCTAGGGTGTTCTGGGTGGTTGCTATGGTGTTGCTAGGCGGTTGCTAGGGTGTTCTGGGTGGTTGCTAGGCGGTTGCTAGGGTGTTCTGGGTGGTTGGCTATGGTGTTATGGATGGTTACTAGGGTGTTTTGGGTGGTTGCTAGGCGGTTGCTAGGGTGTTGCTAGGTGGTTGCTGAGGTATTTTGGGTGGTTGCTAGGGTGTTGCTATGGTGTTGCTAGGGTATTCTGGGTGGTTGCTTAGGTGTTGCTAGGCGTTGCTAAGGTATTCTGGGTGGTTGCTAGGGTATTTTGAGTGGTTGCTGGGGTCTTTTGGGTGGTTTCTAGGCGGTTGCTAGGCGGTTGCTAAGGTATTCTGGGTGGTTGCTAGGCGGTTGCTAAGATATTTTGGGTGGTTGCTAGGGTGTTGCTAGGTGGTTGCTAGGGTATTCTGGGTGGTTGCTAGGCGGTTGCTATGTTGTTCTGGGTGGTTGCTAGGATATTTTCAGTGGTTGCTATGGTCTTTTGGGTGGTTGATATATCTATCTATCTACTTCAAACTATTTTAAACTTCAAACTACTTTAAACTTTAAGATAATTTAAACTTCAAACTACTAAATTTACTTCATTTTAACTTATAAACTGTAACGCAAATAAACTCTGTAAGTGTTATCGAGTTAGTGTGTGTGTGTGTGTGTGTGTGTGTGTGTGTATATGTATGTGAGTTAATGTGTGTGTGTGTGTGTGTGTGTGTGTGTGTGTAACCGCCTAGAACACAATAGCAACCACTGAGAACACCCTAGCAACCGCCTAGCAACCACCCAGAACACCCTAGCAACCACCCAAAATACCTTTGCAACCACCTAGCAACCACCCAGGACACCATAGCAACCACCCAGAACACCCTAGCAACCACCCAGAATAACTTAGAACACCCTAGCAACACCATATCAACCACTCAGAACACACTAGCAACTGCCTAACAACCACCCATAACACCCTAGCAACCACCTATAATACCTTAGAACACCCTAGCAACACCATAGCAACCACTCAGAACACCGTAGCAACTGCCTAACAACCACCCAGAATACCCTAGCAACCACCCAGAACACCCTAGCAACCACCTAAAATGCCCTAACAACCACCCAAAATACCCTAGCAACCGCCTCAACCACCCAGAAGACCATAGCAACCGCCTAGCAACCACCCAAAATACCTTAGCAACCGCCTAGCAACACCCTAGCAACCACCCAAATTACCTTAGCAACCGCCTAGCAACACCATAGTAACCACCCAAAATACCTTAGCAACCGCCTAGCAACAGCCTAGCAACCACCCAAATTACCTTAGCAACCGCCTAGCAACACCATAGTAACCACCCAGAACACTCTAGCAACCGCCTAGCAACCACCCAAAATACCCTAGCAACAGCCTTGCAACCACCCAAAAGACCCTAGCAACCACACAAAATGCCCTAGCAACCGCCTAGAAACCACCCAAAATACCCTAGCAACCACTTAGCAACCAACCAAAAGACCTTAGCAACCACCCAAAACAGCCTAGCAACACCATAGCAACCACCCCAAATACCTTAGCTACCACCTAGCAACACCCTGGCAACCACCCAAATTACCTTAGCAACCGCCTAGCAACACCATAGTAACCACCCAGAACACCCCAGCAACCGCCTAACAACCACCCAAAATATCCTAGCAACCACCCAAAAGACCCTAGCAACCACCAGAAATATCCTAGCAACCGCCTAGCAACCACCCAGAATATCCTAGCAACCACCCAAAACAGCCTAGCAACCACCCAGAACACCCTAGCAACTGCCTAACAACCACCCATAACACCCTAGCAACCACCTATAATACCTTAGAACACCCTAGCAACACCATAGCAACCACTCAGAACACCGTAGCAACTGCCTAACAACCACCCAGAATACCCTAGCAACCACCCAGAACACCCTAGCAACCACCTAAAATGCCCTAACAACCACCCAAAATACCCTAGCAACCGCCTCAACCACCCAGAAGACCATAGCAACCGCCTAGCAACCACCCAAAATACCTTAGCAACCGCCTAGCAACACCCTAGCAACCACCCAAATTACCTTAGCAACCGCCTAGCAACACCATAGTAACCACCCAAAATACCTTAGCAACCGCCTAGCAACAGCCTAGCAACCACCCAAATTACCTTAGCAACCGCCTAGCAACACCATAGTAACCACCCAGAACACTCTAGCAACCGCCTAGCAACCACCCAAAATACCCTAGCAACAGCCTTGCAACCACCCAAAAGACCCTAGCAACCACCCAAAATGCCCTAGCAACCGCCTAGCAACCACCCAAAATACCCTAGCAACCGCTTAGCAACCAACCAAAAGACCTTAGCAACCACCCAAAACAGCCTAGCAACACCATAGCAACCACCCCAAATACCTTAGCTACCACCTAGCAACACCCTGGCAACCACCCAAATTACCTTAGCAACCGCCTAGCAACACCATAGTAACCACCCAGAACACCCCAGCAACCGCCTAGCAACCACCCAAAATATCCTAGCAACCGCCTAGCAACCACCCAAAAGACCCTAGCAACCACCAGAAATATCCTAGCAACCGCCTAGCAACCACCCAGAATATCCTAGCAACCACCCAAAACAGCCTAGCAACCACCCAGAACACCCTAGCAACCGCCTAGCAACCACCCATAATACCCTAGCAACCACATAGCAACCACCTAGAACAACCTAGCAACCACCCAAAAGACCCTAGCAACCACCCAGGACACCCTAGCAACCACCTAGCAACCACCCAGAACACCATAGCAACCACCCATAACATCCTAGCAACCACCTAGCAAAAAACGTTCTGCTCCAAACTTTCTCAAGCCAACTTAAAGTTTGTCTCGACGAACTTTCCCATCTATTTATTCTTCTTCTTCTGAGACAAAAATTTAGAGCTTTAACTCTACATACTCCAAACTCGGCTAAGACCTTCAGACTATTCTGACTCTGTATGCTATATCTTTTCTAACTGATCGGACTTACGGTTTTACTAAAAATGACGATCAAAACTCGGAAAAACTCCCATTGACTTAACATTGTGGAATGTTTTCATTTTCAAACTGACCAACCGACAAAAATTCAAATCTAAACACCTTGAAGACTAAACCAAACTGCCGTTCTATACTATATGAGCCATTGAGACTCATTTAAACTAATAAACTCATCTATCTACATCAAAATAAATTAAACTTCAAACTAAATTAAACTTCAAACTAAATTAAACTTTAAACTTCAAACTAAATTTAAACTTTAAACTAATTTAAACTTCAAACTACTAAATTTACTTCATTTAAACTTATAAACTCTAAACTCATACACTCATAAACTAATTAACTTATAAACTCATGAATTCATAGACTTATGAACTCTTAAACTCATAAATGTATAAACTCTGAACTCTTAAACTCATTTAAACTTATAAACTGTAAACTCATTTAAACTTATAAACTCTAAACTCAAAAACTCGTACACTTATAAACTCATCAATTGTTACACTTATAAACTCTAAACTCATAAACTCTGAGTGTGTGAGCGAGTTAGTGTGTGTGTGTGTGTGTGTGTGTGTGTGTGTGTGTCTGTCTGTCTAGCATTCTATGTAAATCTATCTAAATCTATCATCTATCTATCTATCTATCTATCTATCTATCTATCTATCTATCTATCTATCTATCTATCTATCTATCTATCTATCTATCTATCTATCATCTATCTATCTATCTATCTATCTATCTATCTATCTATCTATCTATCTATCTATCTATCTATCTATCTATCTATCTATCTATCTATCTATCTAATCATAAACTTCAAACGACTTTAACTACTTTAAACTTCAAACCACTTTAAATTTCTTAAGTTTAAAGCTCCCAGCTCCAAAGCAGCGCCATAGCAACCAAACCGTTTTGCAAGACCTATATCTCTGTATCCGAACATCTTATAGAGATGAGGTTTGGCTCTTTTGACTCATGCTAGCAGTGCATAGCTACATGCTACAGTTTTTCTCAGTCGCTTTGGTGCATTTCTCACATCATTTGCACAACCGTTAGTTCAACCTCCACAACATTTAGTCATTTGTGCTCATCATAGTAGCAGTTTCTCATTCCTTCCAACAAATTGCAGATGCTTTTGGACATGTATCAATTGCTTTCATACAACTCTCTGCTGTTTTATAACATTATCATTTGCTTATGTCATGTCAGTCAAAATTAACTATACTTGTGAATGCTGAATAGTCATTCCATATAAAACTAATAGTCCTCATTTCATTGCTTGAGTCATTACATACAAAAATGTTGAACTAGTTGTCAAAATCTGTCAAAAAAAAAAAAAAAAATTAAATCTTTTTTTTTCTTTTCTGAAAATGTCTCCTAAATTGAAAAATTTCTCTCAGGTGAATTTCAGCTTTCAGCATAGACAGAGAGGAACGTCTGGATGTGCATGAATGATTACAGTACTATGTATGTTGTATGTTCAGTTCCAATATGTGCTGCAGTATTGTTTACAGTTGTGCTCAGCTCTACCCAAACGGAGTTTATGTTTGTTGTAAATAAGGGTGTATTTTTTCTTTTGCACAATGCTATGAACAAATTAGAATTGCAAAGAGCATATGCAGTAAAAATGTGAAACATACATATTCAGTGTCTTGTACTCAGTTACCTCACTAAATACAGTAATGTGTAACTTTACTGTATTTTTCAAATGGCTGTGCAAATAGTATATAGTGCTGTCTTGAGCATTTTCAGGTAGTGTCACCAAGATCTGACTTTTTTGCATTGGAAAACATTTACAGAGTAAACTGTCATAATGAAAACATGACAAAGCCATTTGACTATCTTGTTCATAAACAATGGTATCAGGACTTTTCATCTTGATGACACTGACACTTTCATTGACATGAATACTTGCTTTTGAGGAATGAGCTATCCATTTTGAGCAAGTGACACGCTGGTGTCAGGACTTTTCATCTTGATGACACTGACACTTTCATTGACATGAATACTTGCTTTTGAGGAATGAGCTATCCATTTTGAGCAAGTGACACGCTTTTGCAGGTTATCAACTATGTTTTGCAGTTTGTACTAATTGTTTTGAGAACTGCATTGACTGTTGTGCAAATGTAAATAGTGATGTGAGAAATGCACCAAAGCGACTGAGAAAAACTGTAATAGTGATTAGTTAAGTGTTAAATCATGCTCAGAACTCTATAAAAACTCCATAGTAACCATCTGTGAAAACTACAAACCACCTAGTAACACCATATCAACCGCCCTGAATACCTTAGCAACCGCATAGCAAACACCCAAAATACCATAACAACCACCCAGAACACCCTAGCAACCACCTAGCAACCACCCAAAATACCTAAGCAACCGCCTAGCAACACCATAACAACCACCCAGAACACCCTAGCAACCGCCAAGCAACCACCCAAAACACCCTAGCAACCGCCTAGCAACCACCTAGCAACACCCTAGCAACCACCCAAAACACCCTAGCAACACCCTAGCAACACCCTAGCAACCACCCAAAATATCTTAGCAACCGCCTAGCAACACCATAGCAACCACCCAGAACACCCTAGTAACCATCCATAACACCATAGCAACCACCCAGAACACCCTAGCAACCACCCAAAAGACCCTAGCAACCGCCTAGCAACCACCAAAAATATCCTCACCTAGCAACCATCCAGAACACCCTAGTAACCACCCATAAAACCCTAGCAACCGCCTCAACCACCCAAAAGACCATAGCAACCACTTAAAATATCCCAGCAACCACCCAGAACTCCATTGCAAACGCCTAGCAACCACCAAGAATACATTAGCAACCGCCTAGCAACACCATAGCAACCACCCAGAACAGCCTAGCAACCGCCTATAAACACCCTAGCAACCCATGAAAATATCCTACCAACCACCCAGAACTCCATTGCAACCGCCTAGCAACCACCAAGAATACATTAGGAACCGCCTAGCAACACCATAGCAACCACCCAGAACAGCCTAGCAACCGCCTATAAACACCCTAGCAACCACTGAAAATATCCTACCAACCACCCAGAACACCATTGCAACCGCCTGGCAACCACCAAGAATACATTAGCAACCGTCTAGCAACACCATAGCAACCACCCAGAACAGCCTAGCAACCGCCTATAAACACCCTAGCAATCACTGAAAATATCCTAGCAACCACCCAGAACACCATTGCAACCGCCTAGCAACCACCAAGAACACCCTAGCAACCACCTAGCAACCACCCAGAACACCCTAGCAACCACCCAAAATATCTTAGCAACCGCCTAGCAACACCATAGCAACCACCCAGAACACCCTAGTAACCATCCATAACACCATAGCAACCACCCAGAACACCCTAGCAACCACCCAAAAGACCCTAGCAACCGCCTAGCAACAACCAAAAATATCCTAGCAACCGCCTAGCAACCATCCAGAACACCCTAGTAACCACCCATAACATCCTAGCAACCACCCAGAACACCCTAGCAACCACCCAAAATACCCTAGCAACCGCCTCAACCACCCAAAAGACCATAGCAACCACTGAAAATATCCTAGCAACCACCCAGAACTCCATTGCAACCGCCTAGCAACCACCAAGAATACATTAGCAACCGCCTAGCAACACCATAGCAACCACCCAGAACAGCCTAGCAACCGCCTATATACACCCTAGCAACCACTGAAAATATCCTACCAACCACCCAGAACACCATTGCAACCGCCTAGCAACCACCAAGAATACATTAGCAACCGCCTAGCAACACCATAGCAACCACCCAGAACAGCCTAACAACCGCCTGTAAACACCCTAGCAACCACTGAAAATATCCTAGCAACCACCCGGAACACCATTGCAACCGCCTAGCAACCACCAAGAACACCCTAGCAACCACCTAGCAACCACCCAAAAGACCCTGCTAACCACCCATAATATCCTAGCAACCACCCAGATCACACTAGCAACCGCCTCAACAACCCAAAAGACAATAGCAACCACTGAAAATATCCTAGCAACCACCCAGAACACCATAGCAACCGCCTAGCAACCACCCAGAATACCTTAGCAACCACCTAGCAACACCATAGCAACCACCTAGAACAGCCTAGCAACCACCTAGCAACCACCCAAAAGACCCTAGCAACCACCCAAAAGACCCTAGCAACCGCCTAGCAACCACCAAGAACACCCTAGCAACCTCCTAGCAACACCCTAGCAACCGCCTAGCAACCACCCAAAATGCCTTAGCAACTGCCTAGCAACAACATAGCAACCACCCAGAACACCCAGGCAACCGCCTAGAAACCACCCAGAATACCCTAGCAACCGCCTAGCAACACCATAACGACCACCCATAACATCCTAGCAACTGCCTAGCAAAAAACATTCTGGTCCAAACTTTCTCAAGCCAACTTAAAGTTTGTCTCGACGAACTTTCGCATCTAATTATTATTACTATTATTATCTTAATAATTATATTATTATTTCTGGTCAAAGGTTCCCTAAAAAGTTTTTAAACTATGTAAAATTATAGACTCCATCTGATGATAAATATATCTAACCTCTCCGTCAAAATTTCTAGTGACGGGTCACATCTAAATTTTTTAAATGGCCCAAGTGCGATTCTTGTTGCAATAGTCTGTTAACATTGGCTCAATGAGAAATACGTCAGACTAATTTAATTTCTTTTACAGTGTAACACAAGAAAGAGTCCACTAGTATATATAAAAAGGTCATGTTTCGAGTACTCCTTGGCCAGAAAAAAATTCAGTATATCAAAAATGGACAATAACATCAGGATGGATGGAATAACATCTTTAAGGACTCTTTGGCCAGAAATATGTTCAGTACGTCAAAAGCGTACCATTGTAATAACATTATGTGCTTTGCACAAACGATCTAACGTTGAGCATAATTAAAGAAACATAGGCTATGCCTATGCACTTCTTGCATTGCATTGCACTAACGATCTAACGTTGTGCACTTGAAGCATAACATACAGGTTATGCACTTTTTACATTGCATTAAATTGCACACCAGAACTAAATCATTCCAATTTTGATTAAAGACATAATGTGTGTTGTTGCATTGCATTGCACTAACGATCTAACGTTGTTTACTGAAGAGTAACATATAGGTTATGCACTTCTTACATTGCATTGCATTGCACACCGGAACAAACTCATTCCCATGTTCATTAAAGACATAACGTGTGTTGATCTGACACACAACACACGATCTGACGTTGTGCACTGAATAACAATATGCACTTTTCGCATTGCATTACATTGCAAACACAACTAACTAATTCCCATGTTAATTAAAGACATAACGTGTGTTTATTGCATTGCATTGCATTGCATTGCATTGCATTGCTTTGCATTGCATTGCATTGCTTTGCTTTGCATTGCATTGCTTTTGTACTGCATTGCATTTCATTGCACTAACGATCTAAGGTTGTGCACTGAAGAATAACATATAGGTTATGCACTTTTTGCATTGCACACCAGATCAAAATTCCCATGTTCATTAAAGAGATAACGTGTGTTGTTGCATTGCACTGCATTGCACTAACATAGGTCATGCACTTTTTGCATTGCATTGCATTGCACACCAGAACTAACTCATTCCCATGTTGATTAAAGACATAACGTGTGGTTGCATTGCATTGCATTGCATTGCATTGCATTGCATTGCATTGCATTGCATTCATTGCATTGCATTGCATTGTTTTGCTTTGCACTGCATTGTTTTGCTTTGCACTGCATTGCATTGCATTGCATTGCATTGCATTAACGATCTAACGTTGTGCACTGAAGAATAACATATGCACTTTTCACATTGCATTGCACACCAGAACTAACTCATTCCGTGTTCATTAGATAACGTGTGTTGTTGCATTACATTGAACAAACGATCTAACGTTGTGCACTGAAGAATAAAACATATTGGTTATGTTTTTTTCGCATTGCATTGCACACCAGAATTGCAATGTTCATTAAATAGATGATATGTGTGTGGTTGCATTGTATTGTATTGCAATAACGATCTAACGTTGTGCATTGAAGAATACCAGGCTATGCACTTCTTGCATTGCATTGCACACCATAACTAAATCATTCCAATGTTCAAGAAATAACGTGTGTTGTTGCATTGCATTCTGATTGCACTAACGATCTGACGTTGTGCACTGAATAACAATATACACTTTTCGCATTGCATTGCAATGCACACCAGAACTAACTCATTCCCATGTTGATTAAAGACATAACGTGTGTTGTTGCATTGCATTGCATTGTATTGCATTGCTTTTGCACTGCATTGCATTTCATTGCACTAACGATCTAACTTTGTGCACTGAAGAATAACATATAGGTTATGCACTTTTTGCATTACATTGCACACCAGATCAAAATTCCCATGTTCATTAAAGAGATAACGTGTGTTGTTGCATTGCACTGCATTGCACTAACATAGGTCATTCACTTTTTGCATTGCATTGCACACCAGAACTAACTCATTCCCATGTTGATTAAAGACATAACGTGTGGTTGCATTGCATTGCATTGCATTGCATTGCACTAACGGTCTAACGTTGTGAACTGAAAAATAACACATGTACTTTTCGCATTGCATTGCATTGCATTGGATTGCATTGCATTGCATTGGATTGCATTGCAATTGCATTGCAATTGCATTGCATTGCTTTTGCATTGCATTGCTTTTGCACTGCATTGCATTTCATTGCACTAACGATCTAACGTTGTGCACTGAAGAATAACATATAGGTTATGCACTTTTTGCATTGCACACCAGATCAAAATTCCCATGTTCATTAAAGAGATAACGTGTGTTGTTGCATTGCACTGCATTGCACTAACATAGGTCATGCACTTTTTGCATTGCATTGCATTGCACACCAGAACTAACTCATTCCCATGTTGATTAAAGACATAACGTGTGGTTGCATTGCATTGCATTGCATTGCATTGCACTAACGGTCTAACGTTGTGAACTGAAAAATAACACATGTACTTTTCGCATTTCATTTCATTGCATTGCATTGCATTGCATTGCATTGCATTGCATTGCATGGCATTGCACTGCACTAACGATCTGACGTTGTGCACTGAATAACAATATGCACTTTTCGCATTGCATTGCAATGCACACCAGAAGACATAACGTGTGTTGTTGCATTGCATTGCATTGCATTTCATTGCACTAACGATCTAACGTTGTGCACTGAAGAATAACATATAGGTTATGCACTTTTTGCATTGCATTGCACACCAGATCAAAATTCCCATGTTCGTTAAAGAGATAACGTGTGTTGTTGCATTGTACTGCATTGCACTAACATAGGTCATGCACTTTTTGCATTGCATTGCATTGCACACCAGAACTAACTCATTCCCATGTTGATTAAAGACATAACGTGTGGTTGCATTGCATTGCATTGCATTGCATTGCATTGCATTGCACTAACGGTCTAACGTTGTGAACTGAAAAATAACACATGTACTTTTCGCATTGCATTGCATTGCATTGCATTGCATTGCATTGCATTGCAGTGCATTGCACTGAACTAACAATCTGACGTTGTGCACTGATTAACAATATGCACTTTTCGCATTGCATTGCAATGCACACCAGAACTAACTCATTCCCATGTTGATTAAAGACATAACGTGTGTTGTTGCATTGCATTGCATTGCATTGCATTGCATTGGATTGCATTGCATTGCATTGCATTGCATTGGATTGCATTGCATTGCATTGCATTGCATTGCATTGCATTGCATTGCAATAGCATTGCATTGCATTGCATTGCATTGCTTTTGCACTGCATTGCATTTCATTGCACTAACGATCTAACGTTGTGCACTGAAGAATAACATATAGGTTATGCACTTTTTGCATTGCATTGCACACCAGATCAAAATTCCCATGTTCATTAAAGAGATAACGTGTGTTGTTGCATTGCACTGCATTGCACTAACATAGGTCGACTCATGCACTTTTTGCATTGCATTGCATTGCACACCAGAACTAACTCATTCCCATGTTGATTAAAGACATAACGTGTGGTTGCATTGCATTGCATTGCATTGCATTGCATTGCACTAACGGTCTAACGTTGTGAACTGAAAAATAACACATGTACTTTTCGCTTTTCATTGCATTGCATTGCATTGCATTGCATTGCATTGCATTGCATTGCATTGCATTGCACTGCACCAGAACTCATTCCCATGTTGATTAAAGACATAACGTGTGGTTGCATTGCATTGCATTGCATTGCATTGCATTGCATTGCATTGCATTGCACTAACGGTCTAACGTTGTGAACTGAAAAATAACACATGTACTTTACGCATTTCATTGCATTGCATTGCATTGCATTGCATGGCATTCATTGCACTGCACTAACGATCTGACGTTGTGCACTGAATAACAATATGCACTTTTCGCATTGCATTGCACACCAGAACTAACTCATTCCCATGTTGATTAAAGACATAACGTGTGTTGTTGCATTGCATTGCATTGCATTGCATTGCATTGGATTGCATTGCATTGCATTGCATTGCATTGCATTGGATTGCATTGCATTGCATTGCATTGCATTGGATTGCATTGCATTGCAATTGCATTGCATTGCATTGCATTGCATTGCATTGCATTGCATTGCATTGCATTGCATTGCATTGCATTGCAATAGCATTGCATTGCATTGCATTGCTTTTGCACTGCATTGCATTTCATTGCACTAACGATCTAACGTTGTGCACTGAAGAATAACATATAGGTTATGCACTTTTTGCATTGCATTGCACACCAGATCAAAATTCCCATGTTCATTAAAGAGATAACGTGTGTTGTTGCATTCCACTGCATTGCACTAACATAGGTCGACTCATGCACTTTTTGCATTGCATTGCATTGCACACCAGAACTAACTCATTCCCATGTTGATTAAAGACATAACGTGTGGTTGCATTGCATTGCATTGCATTGCATTGCATTGCACTAACGGTCTAACGTTGTGAACTGAAAAATAACACATGTACTTTTCGCATTTCATTGCATTGCAGTGCATTGCATTGCATGGCATTCATTGCACTGCACTAACGATCTGACGTTGTGCACTGAATAACAATATGCACTTTTCGCATTGCATTGCACACCAGAACTAACTCATTCCCATGTTGATTAAAGACATAACGTGTGTTGTTGCACTGACATTTTTTCTGGCCAAGGAGTACTCGAAACTTGACCTTTCTATATTACTAGTGGACTCTTTCTTATGTTACACTGTAAAAAAAAAATTACATCCCCAAGTCAAAAATTTCTAGTGACTGGTCACATCAAAATTTTTCAATTAGTCTGACGTATTATTTCTCATTGAGCCAATGTTAACAGACTATTGCAACAAGAATTGCACTTGGGCCAATTTAAAAATTTAGATGTGACCAGTCACTAGAAAATTTTGACTTGGAGAGGTTAGACATATTTATCATCAGATGGAGTCTATAATTTTACATAGTTTAAAAACTTTTGAGAAACCTTTGACCAGAAATAATAATAGAATTATTAAGATAATAATAGTAATAATAACTAGATGCGAAAGTTCGTCGAGACAAACTATAAGTTGGCTTGAGAAAGTTTGGACCAGAATGTTTTTTGCTAGGCAGTTGCTAGGATGTTATGGGTGGTCGTTATGGTGTTGCTAGGCGGTTGCTAGGGTATTCTGGGTGGTTTCTATGGTGTTGCTAAGCGGTTGCTAGGGTATTCTGGGTGGTTGCTAGGATGTTCTGGGTGGTTGCTATGTTGTTGCTAGGCAGTTGCTAAGGTATTTTGGGTGGTTGCTAGGGTGTTGCTAGGCGGTTGCTAAGGTATTTTGGGTGGTTGCTAGGGTGTTGCTAGGCGGTTGCTAGGGTATTCTGGGCGGTTGCAAAGCGGTTGCTAGGGTATTTTGGGTGGTTGCTAGGGTCTTTGGGTGGTTGCTAGGGTGTTGCTAAGCGGTTGCTAAGGTATTTTGGGTGGTTGCTAGGGTGTTTCTAGGTGGTTGCTAGGCTGTTCTGGGTGGTTGCTATGGTGTTGCTAGGCGGTTGCTAAGGTATTCTGGGTGGTTGCTGGGCGGTTGCTATGGTGTTGCTAGGATATTTTCAGTGGTTGCTATGGTCTTTTGGGTGGTTGCTAGGTGGTTGCTAGGGTATTTTGGGTGGTTGTTAGGGTGTTCTGGGTGGTTGGTAGGATGTTATGGTTGATTACTAGGGTGTTCTGGGTGGTTGCTAGGCGGTTGCTAGGGTCTTCTGGGTGGTTGGCTATGGTGTTTTGGATGGTTACTAGGGTGTTTTGGGTGGTTGCTAGGGTGTTGTCTATCTATCCCTGCAGGTTTGCACTGCACAACATCAGGAAGATCAGGCCTTTCCTAACTGAGCATGCAACACAACTTATCGTCCAGGCCCTGGTCATCTCTAGGCTTGACTACTGCAATGCTCTTCTGGCTGGACTTCCAGCATGTGCAACCAAACCCCTACAGATGATCCAGAATGCTGCAGCTCGTCTTGTCTTCAACGAGCCCAAGAGGGCCCACGTCACTCCTCTGTTCATCTCTCTGCACTGGCTACCTCGCATCAAGTTCAAGGCACTGACACTTGCTTACAGAACTATCTCAGGCTCCGCTCCCTCCTACTTTCACTCACTCCTACGAGTCTACATCCCTACCAGACACCTACGATCGGTCAACGAGCGACGTCTCGTGGTTCCATCACAGAAAGCCACAAAATCACTTTCCAGAACATTCTCATTCACAGTTCCATGCTGGTGGAACGCTCTCCCCACCCTCATCCGGAATGCAGAATCCCTGACAACATTCAAAAGACAGCTGAAAACCAATCTCTTCCGTGAGCACTTAACCTTATAGAAAAAAAAAAAAAAAAAAAAAAAAGAAAAAATGTTTTCCTTTCCCTTTGAAACATCACTTATCAGGCTTATGCTACTCTGAATAATACCTGAACTTTGTATTTTGAGCACTTCTTTGTTGTTTGTTGTTGCTTTTGCCTCTTTATGATGACTCGCTGAATTTAGTCCTAATTTGTAAGTCGCTTTGGATAAAGGCGTCTGCTAAATGACTAAATGTAAATGTGTTGCTAGATGGTTGCTAGGGTGTTCTGGGAGGTTGCTATGGTGTTGCTAGGCGGTTGCTAGGGTCTTCTGGGTGGTTGGCTATGGTGTTATGGATGGTTACTAGAGTGTTTTGGGTGGTTGCTAGGCGGTTGCTAGGGTGTTGCTAGGTGGTTGCTAAGATATTTTGGGCGGTTGCTAGGGTTTTGCTAGCGGTTGCTGAGGTATTTTGGGTGGTTGCTAGGGTGTTGCTATGGTGTTGCTAGGGTATTCTGGGTGGTTGCTTAGGTGTTGCTAGGCGGTTGCTAAGGTATTCTGGGTGGTTGCAAGGCGGTTGCTAGGGTATTTTGGGTGGTTGCTAGGGTCTTTTGGGTGGTTTCTAGGCGGTTGCTAGGCGGTTGCTAAGGTATTCTGGGTGGTTGCTAGGCGGTTGCTAAGATATTTTGGGTGGTTGCTAGGGTGTTGCTAGGTGGTTGCTAGGGTATTCTGGGTGGTTGCTAGGCGGTTGCTATGTTGTTCTGGGTGGTTGCTAGGATATTTTCAGTGGTTGCTATGGTCTTTTGGGTGGTTGATATATCTATCTATCTACTTCAAACTATTTTAAACTTCAAACTACTTTAAACTTTAAGATAATTTAAACTTCAAACTACTAAATTTACTTCATTTTAACTTATAAACTGTAACGCATATAAACTCTGAGTGTGTAAGTGTTATCGAGTTAGTGTGTGTGTGTGTGTGTGTGTGTGTGTGTGTGTGTGTGTGTATATGTATGTGAGTTAATGTGTGTGTGTGTGTGTGTGTAACCGCCTAGAACACAATAGCAACCACAGAGAACACCCTAGCAACCGCCTAGCAACCACCCAGAACACCCTAGCAACCACCCAAAATACCTTTGCAACCACCTAGAAACCACCCAGGACACCATAGCAACCACCCAGAACACCCTAGCAACCATCCAGAATAACTTAGAACACCCTAGCAACACCATATCAACCACTCAGAACACCCTAGCAACTGCCTAACAACCACCCAGAACACCCTAGCAACCACCTATAATACCTTAGAACACCCTAGCAACACCATAGCAACCACTCAGAACACCGTAGCAACTGCCTAACAACCACCCAGAATACCCTAGCAACCACCCAGAACACCCTAGCAACCACCTAAAATGCCCTAGCAACCACCCAAAATACCCTAGCAACCGCCTCAACCACCCAGAAGACCATAGCAACTGCCTAGCAACCACCCAAAAGACCCTTGCAACCACCCAAAACAGCCTAGCAACACCATAGCAACCACCCAAAATACCTTAGCAACCGCCTAGCAACACCCTAGCAACCACCCAAATTACCTTAGCAACCGCCTAGCAACACCATAGTAACCACCCAGAACACTCTAGCAACCGCCTAGCAACCACCCAAAATACCCTAGCAACAGCCTTGCAACCACCCAAAAGACCCTAGCAACCACCCAAAATGCCCTAGCAACCGCCTAGCAACCACCCAAAATACACTAGCAACCGCCTAGCAACCAACCAAAAGACCTTAGCAACCACCCAAAACAGCCTAGCAACACCATAGCAACCACCCCAAATACCTTAGCTACCACCTAGCAACACCCTAGCAACCACCCAAATGACCTTAGCAACCGCCTAGCAACACCATAGTAACCACCCAGAACACCCCAGCAACCGCCTAGCAACCACCCAAAAGACCCTAGCAACCACCAGAAATATCCTAGCAACCGCCTAGCAACCACCCAGAATACCCTAGCAACCACCCAAAACAGCCTAGCAACCACCCAGAACACCCTAGCAACCGCCTAGCAACCACCCATAATACCCTAGCAACCACCTAGCAACCACCTAGAACAACCTAGCAACCACCCAAAAGACCCTAGCAACCACCCAGGACACCCTAGCAACCACCTAGCAACCACCCAGAACACCATAGCAACCACCCATAACATCCTAGCAACCGCCTAGCAAAAAACTTTCTGCTCCAAACTTTCTCAAGCCAACTTAAAGTTTGTCTCGACGAACTTTCCCATCTATTTATTCTTCTTCTTCTGAGACAAAAATTTAGA
Source organism: Leuciscus leuciscus (assembly GCF_965113295.1). NCBI lineage: Eukaryota > Metazoa > Chordata > Actinopteri > Cypriniformes > Leuciscidae > Leuciscus > Leuciscus leuciscus. The sequence continues at coordinate 27,858,289 of NC_138746.1, forward strand.
GCTTTAACTCTACATACTCCAAACTCGGCTAAGACCTTCAGACTATTCTGACTCTGTATGCTATATCTTTTCTAACTGATCGGACTTACGGTTTTACTAAAAATGACGATCAAAACTCGGAAAAACTCCCTTAACATTGACTTAACATTGTGGAATGTTTTCATTTTCAAACTGACCAACCGACAAAAATTCTAATCTAAACACCTTGAAGACTAAACCAAACTGCCGTTCTATACTATATGAGCCATTGAGACTCATTTAAACTCATCTATCTACTTCAAACTAAATTAAACTTCAAACTAAATTAAACTTCAAACTAAATTAAACTTTAAACTTCAAACTAAATTTAAACTTTAAACTAATTTAAACTTCCATCCATCCATCCATCTTCTTCCGCTTATCCGGGGCCGGGTCGCGGGGGCAGCAGTCTAAGCAGGGATGCCCAGACTTCCCTCTCCCTAGACACTTCCTCCAGCTCTTCCGGGGGGACACCGAGGCGTTCCCAGGCCAGCCGGGAGACATAGTCCCTCCAGCGTGTCCTAGGTCTTCCCCGGGGTCTCCTCCCGGTGGGACATGCCCGGAACACCTTCCCGGGAAGGCGTCCAGGAGGCATCCGGAAAAGATGCCCGAGCCACCTCAGCTGGCCCCTCTCGATGTGGAGGAGCAGCGGCTCTACTCTGAGCTCCTCCCGAGTGACTGAGCTTCTCACCCTATCTCTAAGGGATCGCCCAGCCACCCTGCGGAGAAAGCTCATTTCGGCCGCCTGTATCCGGGATCTTGTCCTTTCGGTCATAACCCACAGCTCATGACCATAGGTGAGAGTAGGAACGTAGATTGACCGGTAAATTGAGAGCTTCGCCTTACGGCTCAGCTCCTTCTTCACCACGACAGACCGGTACAGCGACCGCATTACTGCAGAAGCTGCACCGATCCGTCTGTCAATCTCCCGTTCCATCCTTCCCTCACTCGTGAACAAGACCCCAAGATACTTGAACTCCTCCACTTGAGGCAGGAACTCTCCACCAACCTGAAGCGGGCAAACCACCCTTTTCCGACTGAGAACCATGGCCTCGGATTTGGAGGTGCTGATTCTCATCCCAGCCGCTTCACACTCGGCTGCAAACCGTCCCAGTGCATGCTGAAGGTCCTGGTCTGATGGGGCCAACACGACAACATCATCCGCAAAGAGCAGAGATGAAATTGTGTGGTCCCCAAACCTGACCCCCTCCGGCCCCTGGCTGCGCCTAGAAATTCTGTCCATAAAAGTTATGAACAGAACCGGCGACAAAGTTAATTTAAACTTCAAACTACTAAATTTACTTCATTTAAACTTATAAACTCTAAACTCATACACTTATTAACTAATGAACTTATAAAGTCATGAATTCATAGACTTATGAACTCTTAAACTCATAAATGTATAAACTCTGAACTCTTAAACTCATTTAAACTTATAAACTGTAAACTCATTTAAACTTATAAACTCTAAACTCAAAAACTCGTACACTTATAAACTCATCAATTGTTACACTTATAAACTCTAAACTCATAAACTCTGAGTGTGAGTGAGTGTGTGAGCGAGTTAGTGTGTGTGTGTGTATGTGTCTGTCTGTCTAGCATTCTATCTAAATCTATCTATCTATCTATCTATCTATCTATCTATCTATCTATCTATCTATCTATCTATCTATCTATCTATCTATCTATCTATCCATCTAAATCATAAACTTCAAACTACTTTAAACTTCAAACCACTTTAAACTTCTTAAGTTTAAAGCTCCCAGTTCCAAAGCAGCGCCATAGCAACCAAACTTGAGTGCCCTAGCAACCGTTTTGCAAGACCTATATCTCTGTATCCGAACATCTTATAGAGATGAGGTTTGGCTCTTTTGACTCATGCTAGCAAACAGCACTTCCAACATGCTACACATGCTAGCAGTGCATAGCTACATGCTAGCAGTGCATAGCTACATGCTAATAGTGATTAGTTAAGTGTTAAATCATGCTCAGAACTCTATAAAAACTCCATAGTAACCATCTGTGAAAACTACAAACCACCTAGTAACACCATATCAACCGCCCTGAATACCTTAGCAACCGCATAGCAAACACCCAAAATACCCTTGCAACCACCTAGCAACCACCCAAAATACCTTAGCAACCGCCTAGCAACACCCTAGCAACCACCTAGCAACCACCCAAAATACCTTAAGAACCGCCTGGCAACACCATAACAACCACCCAGAACACCCTAGCAACCGCCAAGCAACCACCCAAAACACCCTAGCAACCGCCTAGCAACCATGTAGCAACACCCTAGCAACCACCCAAAATATCTTAGCAACCGCCTAGCAACACCATAGCAACCACCCAGAACACCCTAGCAACCATCTAGCAACACCCTAGCAACCACACAAAACACCCTAGTAACCACCTAGCAACCACCCAAAAGACCCTGCTAACCACCCATAATATCCTAGCAACCACCCAGAACACCCTAGCAACCACCCAAAATACCTTAGCAACCGCCTAGCAACACCATAACAACCACCCAGAACACCCTAGCAACCACCTAGCAACCACCCAAAATACCTTAGCAACCGCCTAGCAACACCATAACAACCACCCAGAACACCCTAGCAACCATCTAGCAACCACCAAAAACATCCTAGCAACCGCCTAGCAACCATCCAGAACACCCTAGTAACCACCTATAACACCCTAGCAACCGCCTCAACCACCCAAAAGACCATAGCAACCACTGAAAATATCCTAGCTACCACCCAGAACTCCATTGCAACCGCCTAACAACCACCCAGAACTCCATTGCAAACGCCTAGCAACACCATAGCAACCACCCAGAACAGCCTAGCAACCGCCTATAAACACCCTAGCAACCACTGAAAATATCCTAGCAACCACCCAGAACACCATTGCAACCGCCTAGCAACCACCAAGAATACCTTAGCAACCGCCTAGCAACACCATAGCAACCACCCAGAACAGCCTAGCAACCGCCTAGAAACACCCTAGCAACCACCCAAAATACCTTAGCAACTGCTTAGCAACACCATAGCAACCACCTAGCAACCACCCAGAACACCCTAGCAACCACCTAGCAACACCCTAGCAACCACCCAAAATATCTTAGCAACCGCCTAGCAACACCATAGCAACCACCCAGAACACCCTAGTAACCATCCATAACACCATAGCAACCACCCAGAACACCCTAGCAACCACCCAAAAGACCCTAGAAACCTTCTAGCAACCACCAAAAATGTCCTAGCAACCGCCTAGCAACCATCCAGAACACCCTAGTAACCACCCATAACACCCTAGCAACCGCCTCAACCACCCAAAAGACCATAGCAACCACTGAAAATATCCTAGCTACCACCCAGAACTCCATTGCAACCGCCTAACAACCACCCAGAACTCCATTGCAAACGCCTAGCAACACCATAGCAACCACCCAGAACAGCCTAGCAACCGCCTTTAAACACCCTAGCAACCACTGAAAATATCCTAGCAACCACCCAGAACACCATTGCAACCGCCTAGCAACCACCAAGAATACATTAGCAACCGCCTAGCAACACCATAGCAACCACCCAGAACAGCCTAGCAACCGCCTAGAAACACCCTAGCAACCACCCAAAATACCTTAGCAACTGCTTAGCAACACCATAGCAACCGCCTAGCAACCACCCAGAACACCCTAGCAACCACCTAGCAACACCCTAGCAACCACCCAAAATATCTTAGCAACCGCCTAGCAACACCATAGCAACCACCCAGAACACCCTAGTAACCATCCATAACACCATAGCAACCACCCAGAACACCCTAGCAACCACCTAAAAGACCCTAGAAACCTTCTAGCAACCACCAAAAATATCCTAGCAACCGCCTAGCAACCATCCAGAACACCCTAGAAACCACCCATAACACCCTAGCAACCGCCTCAACCACCCAAAAGACCATAGCAACCACTGACAAATATCCTAGCAACCACCCAGAACTCCATTGCAACCGCCTAGCAACCACCAAGAATACATTAGCAACCGCCTAGCAACACCATAGCAACCACCCAGAACAGACTAGCAACCGCCTAGAAACACCCTAGCAACCACCCAAAATACCTTAGCAACTGCTTAGCAACACCATAGCAACCGCCTAGCAACCACCCAGAACACCCTAGCAACCACCTAGCAACCATCCAAAAGACCCTGGCAACCACCCATAATATCCTAGCAACCACCCAGAACACACTAGCAAACCACCGCCTCACCGCCTCAACCACCCAAAAGACCATAGCAACCACTGAAAATATCCTAGCAACCACCCAGAACACCATAGCAACCGCCTAGCAACCACCCAGAATACCTTAGCAAACACCATAGCAACCACCCAGAACAGCCTAGCAACCACATAGCAACCACCCAAAAGACCCTAGCAACCACCCAAAAGACCCTAGCAACCGCCTTGCAACCACCCAGAGTACCTTAGCAACCGCCTAGCAACACCATAGCAACCACCCAGAACACCCTAGCAACCTCCTAGCAACACCCTAGCAACCGCCTAGCAACCAACCAAAATGCCTTAGCAACTGCCTAGCAACAACATAGCAACCACCCAGAACACCCAGGCAACCGCCTAGAAACCACCCAGAATACCCTAGCAACTGCCTAACAAAAAACATTCTTGTCCAAACTTTCTCAAGCCAACTTAAAGTTTGTCTCGACGAACTTTCGCATCTAATTATTATTACTATTATTATCTTAATAATTCTATTATTATTTCTGGTCAAAGGTTCCCTAAAAAGTTTTTAAACTATGTAAAATTATAGACTCCATCTGATGATAAATATGTCTAACCTCTCCGTCAAAATTTTCTAGTGACGGGTCACATCAAAATTTTTTAAATGGCCCAAGTGTCTTGTTGCAATAGTCTGTTAACATTGGCTCAATGAGAAATACGTCAGACTAATTTAAATTTTTTTACAGTGTAACACAAGAGTCCACTAGTATATATAGAAAGGTCAAGTTTCGAGTACTCCTTGGCCAGAAAAAAATTCAGTATGTCAAAAATGGACTTTTGTCAGGATGGAATAACATCTTTAAGGACTCTTTGGCCAGAAATATGTTCAGTACGTCAAAAGCGTACCATTGTAATAACATTATGTGCTTTGCACAAACGATCTAACGTTGAGCATCATTAAAGAAACATAGGCTATGCCTATGCACTTCTTGCATTGCATTGCACTAACGATCTAACGTTGTGCACTTGAAGCATAACATACAGATTATGCACTTGAAGCATTGCAGTGCATTGCACACCAGAACAAAATCATTCCCAGGTTTGCAATGCAATGCAACAACACACGTTATCTCTTTAATGAACATGGGAATGAGTTAGTTCTGGTGTGCAATGCAAAGCAATGCGAAAAGTGCATAACTTATATGTTATTCCTCAGTGCACAACGTTAGATCGTTAGTGCAATGCAATGCAACAACACACATTATCTCTTTAATGAACATTGGAATGATTTAGTTCTGGTGTGCAATGCAATGCAAGAAGAGCATAGCCTATGTTCTTCTTCAATGCACAACGTTAGATCGTGCGTGCAATGCAACAACACACATGTTATCTCTTTAATGAACATGGGAATGAGTTAGTTCTGGTGTGCAATGCAATGCAAAGCAATAAGTGCATAACCTGTATGTTATTCTTCAATGCACAACGTTAGATCGTTAGTGCAATGCAGTGCAATGCAATACAATGCAACAACACACGTTATCTCTTTAATGAACATGGGAATGAGTTAGTTCTGTGCAATGCAAAGCAATGCGAAAAGTGCATAACTTATATGTTATTCCTCAGTGCACAACGTTAGATCGTTAGTGCAATGCAATGCAACAACACACATTATCTCTTTAATGAACATTGGAATGATTTAGTTCTGGTGTGCAATGCAATGCAATACAATGCAATGCAACAACACACATGTCATCTCTTTAATGAACATGGGTTCTGGTGTGCAATGCAATGCAATGTAAAAATTGCACAACCTATATGTTATTCTTAAGTGCACAACGTTAGATCGTTAGTGCAACGCAATGCAATGAAATGCAATGCAACAAAGCATATGTTATCTCGTTAATGAACATGAGAATGATGTAGTTCTGGAGTGCAATGCAATGCAATGCAAAAATTGCATTACCTATGTTCTTCTTAAGTGCACAACGTTAGATCGTTAGTGCAATGCAATGCAACAACACACATGTTATCTCTTTAATGAACATGGGAATGATTTAGTTCTGGTGTGCAATGCAATGCAATGAGAAATGTGCATAACTTATATGTTTTTCTTCAATGCACAACTTTAGATCATTAGTGCAATGCAATGCAACAACACACGTTATGTCTTTAATGAACATGGGAATGATTTAGTTCTGGTGTGCAATGCAATGCAATGAGAAATGTGCATAACTTATATGTTTTTCTTCAATGCACAACGTTAGATCGTTTGTGCAGTAAAATGCAACAACACACATGTTATCTATTTAATGAAGATGGGAATGAGTTAGTTCTGGTGTGCAATGCAATGCAATACAAAAACTGCATAACCTATCCCACTAAACATTGGACGTCGGATAGACGTGCAGATCATGTCTATATTGGGTCCGTCGGTCCATGACCAATTCTGGACATCTATTCGACGTCCAAACTAGGTCCACTATTTGGACGTCCAACCATGACCCAACTTGGACGTCATATAGACGTTCAACATTGGACCTTTGAACTGGGTAATTTTTTTCGACGTCCAAACTAGGTCCACTATTTGGACGTCCAACCATGACCCAACTTGGACGTCATATAGACGTTCAACATTGGACCTTTGAACTGGGTAATTTTTTTCGACGTCCAAACTAGGTCCACTATTTGGACGTCCAACCATGACCCAACTTGGACGTCATATAGACGTTCAACATTGGACCTTTGAACTGGGTAATTTTTTTCGACGTCCAAACTAGGTCCACTATTTGGACGTCCAACCATGACCCAACTTGGACGTCATATTGACGTTCAACATTGGACCTTTGAACTGGGTAATTTTTTTCGACGTCCAAACTAGGTCCACTATTTGGACGTCCAACCATGACCCAACTTGGACGTCATATTGACGTTCAACATTGGACCTTTGAACTGGGTGATTTTTTTCGACGTCCAAACTAGGTCCACTATTTGGACGTCCAACCATGACCCAACTTGGACGTCATATTTACGTTCAACATTGGACCTGAACTGGGTAATTTTTTGGCCGTCTATGACAGGTGCAGGAAATTTACATGATTATTATAATTTTTTTTAATTTACAAATGAAGAGCTCTTTTCCAAAACGCGAGTTTGTCGTGTCATTTTGCTGTGTAATGAACCTATTCACTGCTCCATCCACGTTTCCAAATCGCTATATTTAAAATGTAATATATTTTTAAAATATTTAAAATATTATATTTTAAATATTTTAAATGTACTGCAAGATGCTCGTGATCCAAGCGCCGAACCTATTTTTAGCCTAAACGCGATAATCATAAATTATATCACTCTCTCTGTAGCTCAAACAGTAGGGCGTTGGCACGTGGAGCAGATGATCACGAGTTCGAGTCCCAGGTAAAGCAAGGTGTGTGTGTGTGTGTGTGTGTGTGTGTGTGTGTGTGTGTGTGTGTGTGTGTGTGTGTGTGTGTGTGTGTGTGTGTGTGTGTGTGTGTGTGTGTGTGTGTGTGTGTGTGTGTGTGTGTGTGTGTGAAGCCGATGTTTTGTTTGAGAGCACTGAGCGCGATTTATTGTAAACAAACTTTTGTGGATGGACGTCGAAAAATGACGTGCGGAAGACGTCGAAAAATGACGTGCGAAAGACGTCGAAAAATGACGTGCGGAAGACGTCGAAAAAAGACGTCGCCTGGCGTTACAAAACAACCCCTTCAATGGACCAAATTTGGACGTCCAAAAATTACATGAAAATGACGTCACTACGACGTCACATTGCGCAGTGGGATATGTTATTCTTCAGTGCACAACGTTAGATCATTAGTGAAACGCAATGCAATGAAATGCAATGCAACAACACACGTTATATCTTTAATGAACATGGGAATGATTTAGTTCTGGTGTGCAATACAATGAGAAATGTGCATAACTTATATGTTATTCTTAAGTGCACAACGTTAGATCGTTAGTGCAATGCAATGCAACAACACACGTTATCTCTTTAATGAACATGGGAATGATTTAGTTTTGGTCTGCAATGCAATGCAATGTAAAAATTGCACAACGTGTTGTTGTTTTATTCAGCCTACAGAAGACCTATTTTTGTGAATTAAAAAATGTATAATGCACACAGTTGGATCAGATGACAAGTAATGATATATGACCTACTGTAGAATATTTATATATGACCTACTGTAGAATAGTTAATTGAATATTGAATATAGAATATTCACTGTATGTTTTTATATACAGGAGACTGAGTGAAATATGTTGTTGTGAATTTATATAAAGTTACATTTAGATATTAACCATATTTAGCCCATTAGACATACAGCACCGTGTAATCATATGGATCCTCGATTAAATATCTGCTGTACTATTCACTATTGGTCGTCATACAGCTACAAAACAGTGTCCTACATAGCATTTTATGAAGACAAACGCAATTTATCCCTTTTCTAAAATTCCAAGGGCCATTTAGAAGAAAGAGACAATATTGTTGTTCACAAAAACATTATTTATCAACACCATTTATGAATTATGATGACTCCTGTAGATGACTCCCCTATGGCTTGCCACTCTTCTTTAACTGTTTTTCTATCCTCCTGTCAAAGTTCTTCTGCTCACTGATAAAAAAAAAATGAAACACTAAAAAAAATTAAAAAGGACATCCATGGTGAATTTGATCTTGTCAAATTCACACGCAGCAGGACTCACTGTTAAATTTTGTATAACATTCCTGAATCCTTAATTTTTTATCACAGTTGCTTTGGTACATTTCTCAGATCACTACTGAAATTCTCTAACTACTTTTGAACAAATTGCCAATGCTTTTTGCCAATTCATCAGTTCAGGACACATTTACTGTACGAAAAAAAGTGTAATAGAAATGTATTGAAAACATGCTTGACAGTTTATAGTCAACCATTTTGCATTTAATGACTTATGCAAGGAACTAATGGCTAGATGTTTTGAGTATGACAATTGAACAGAGAAATAGTATAATAGGTCTATATTTTGATCAACATGACATAAAGAGTTGATAATGTAGGAAACAGCAGACAGTTGTACATTATCAATTGCATGAATGTACAGAAGCATTTGCAATTTGTATAAAATAATGAGAAATTGCTTTTATGATGTGCACAAGTGACAAGATGATGTGATTTCAGTTGTGATCTGAGAAATGCACCAAAGCAACTGAGATAAACTATAAGACTTATTGGAGACCCTGCAGAATCACTGTAGACCCCCTATAAGAGTCACAGACAAAAGAAAGTGTTACGAGAACACAAACTACCTTTTTAATTTGAGTTTTATATCTGTGGGTATTTCATAATAAAAAAACATTAAACATTAAAAAAATGTAAAAAGGACATCCATGGTGAATTTGATCTTGTCACAGAGTTTGTGAGTGTGCTGGCCAGAATGTATATCAGGTGAGTGTGGATTGCATCAATTTGCTCCTGATCTTCAAAGTACAACGGCACAGGCACTTGTTGGTGGAACACTTTTGTAAAAAGTGTCAAGACACTTTGATTTCTTTTGGCCACTGTCCATGCCGGTTAGAAATGTGTCCGAGTGCGGACTGCCTGGCTCTGATGTCATGCTGACGTAAGTCAAAAAATCTCTCGCGAGCGCAAGGCGCACGTGTCGGATTTTGCAGTCGAGCGCAGTTGCTCTCCACCGACTGCGCTGATCAAAAGCACGATGGGAAACGACTTGCTGACGACACAGCTTAATGCTCATTGGTTTAAACAACTGTGATGTATTGTTCTCTTTTAAAATGTTTGATTTTAAAACTCTAATATCAGGTTTTATGTGTATGTTATGTGTGAATATTCCCAAACTATCTGACAGTGCGATCTCTTTGGGTTATGCAATTTAATTTTTATAAAAAAAGAAAATAAATAAAAACACATAATATGTCTGTATTAAAGAAAAAAAATATTGATAAACATGTATTTGGAATGGAATTAAATAACAAGTACTTTGGGTGTCTTGTTCATTTAATTTATTTTCATATAAAAGCAACAGAACTCAGGGGCGCGGGAAGAGGTTTTAGGTTGGGGGTGCTGATTTTTTTTTGGGGGGGGGGGGGGGGCGTCACCACTTTTGAATGAGAAACAATATCAAGACTATAAAACTCGTCAAATCTCCGCGTATCACAACAAACGTATCAGTGAGAACACTTGTTCAAATAGCACACACTTAAACCTGACTGCACATCACATTTTTTACTTTATTGATTCTGCTTTTATTCGTAACGCAATGGACCGGTCAACGGGACATAAATTAATCCTTAAAGGATGGGACTGTATGGGACATTTGCACAAAAATAATAAATAACTTACCGTAGCCTATTTTATAAGTCGCTCCAGAGTCGCATATCAGTCAAAAAATGCGTCACGAGGAAGAAAAAACATATAGGCCTATAGCTTAAGTCGCACTGGACTAAGTCGCATTTTTTTAGAAATTTATTTCACAAAAAAAAAGAAAAAAACATGTTTCAGACAGTTCTCAGCTACGGACGTGAGCGCTCTAAAGCGGCACTAAACGAATGTTTTAAAACTTTCACAGAGACCTCAAACTGAAAGCACAAAGCCTGTCTTTAAATTTAATTTCGTTTTGTATTAATTGTATCTTAATTTTAATCGATGTTTCATCAAAAAAATTGTCTGGTTTTAATAAATAAGAAGGCTATTAGAAAATAGATTATCAGGACACGGAGGCGCTGGCGAACCTGGAGCTCGTCTCATAATGAACCGAAACTCAGCGTAGGCCTATAAGGTAGCCTATCGCATCACAGACCTGAGACATATAGATAGCTTGAAATGTCTACTTTTAAGCAGAACAATTCAAAACGAAAGAAAACAGACTGCGCTGCTTATGTAGGCCTAATTCGTATGAAATGTGCATTTCTCTCTGGCGCTGCGAAGATCGCGATTCGTCAACTTCGTGGCTATAGCCCACACTGACATAAAAAAAAAACTGTTTTATTAGTAAACAATTAAAATGTCTCCTGCTATATTTTACATATTTGCCTGTTCCTTACAAAACACTAACAGTGGGGTTTTTGACTGTTTTTTTTGTTTTTTTGCAGCTGCGGACAAATTCTTTCGACACACACACACCTACACTCTGCGCTTATGTTTTAAAAACATAATTTAACATATATAACAATTTTTAAATAGCCCACTTAAAGTGTTTATTACAAATAAATGACTAAATGCTAAAAATGAATACATTTTAATGAACTAACATATGCATTGCATTTACAATTCTGTGAAAACAGGGGGTGCTGCAGCACCCCCAGCACCCCCACTTCCCGCGTCCCTGACAGAACTTGAATTACATCCAGTTTATTAGCAACACTGCACGAGCGTGAATCCCGCGATATCCATCTTTGATCTCGCAATGGTCAGATCCACTACGAGACGAGAGATCTGTCCGGCTTGCCTGCGCTTTTTTCACTCCTCCTCTCACTGCAGCCGCCTACTCTCGCATACATTTCAGGCGAGGCAAGGCGCATCTCAAACAAGCCTAGAGTCTTTCCAGAAGAGGCCATCTCACGCAAGATAAAGACAGACAACAAAAGAAAAGTCAAAAGAAAATTAATTTTGAAAGTGAGTAGAGAAGACAAGGGGCAGCTAAACTTATACGTGGTTACTTAGCTAAATTTAAGCCAGACAGAACATCAACCTGACCGTCCAGAACTTTTTGTCTCTCGAAATAAATTATAGGCCATCCATTGATACATAGAAATGAATTGATATCTACCTAGCTCTATCAAGCTAATCGTTTATAAATAATAAATGTTGCATCACTGCATTTTTTTTTACAGTCTATGTTGCTAAACAACAATAACTTTAGCAGATTATTTAATATACCTCAATTCGTGTCGCTGTACAGGCTCCCCCTACTGGACGCATCAGGAACAGCAGGGGCGTAAAACTGCCTGGGGCGTAAAACTGCCTGGGGCGTAGATCTACCGGCTCCAGGTCTGCAGCCTCCCCATACTCCTTGTATCTTCACCATGATCTTCACAGCATCACTTGCGTGATCTGGATGTGATGTTATTATTACTTTTATAGAAGAATAAGCCAAACTTCCATGATCACACTCAGCACAAAGCTGTAACAATTAACTGTTGTTAGCTCTGAGATGGACGACGATCTTCAGCAGTTTCGAAAGGTCACGAGATGTTCCAGAAGAGGACATCATCCACATGAAAAGGGACAAGGTGAGTAATGTTTCATAGAAGATCTATCATGGGTCTACTAGCTTATAAATTATTGCTATTTTTAATGATGTAACCAAAGGTGTTGACATGTATCCTGGACAGTTGAGTGTATATGAGTAAGTTTGCACTCCCTTGCAAAAATAAGAGGGATCATTACAAATGCAATGATTTTATGTATGTGTTGTCCTGATAAGGCTGTTTTCTGTAACATAACATACTTGCATCTATTCCACAATAACCTAAATGAGACATAAAAGCATGTTAAAAAATGTGCATTCCTCTGGTTATGATGGTTGACTTCCTATATGATCAGTGGATGTATTTTTTGTGAGTTCATGAGGGCAGTAGATTGTTTTAGTTACAGTCCTAAAGGTCAGCATAAAAGCTTTAAATTTGATGGAAGCAGCTACAGGTAGCCAGTGGACAGGTACAAGTAAGGGTGTGACACAAACAACTATCACAGAGCATACAAGCAGTCATTGATCATCAACAAGCAACACATCAAAGTAACCAAAATGATCTTATGAACCCTTTCATTGGTATAATTCAGTTTTTAATTTGTTCATATTAATTATTAGGCATTGTTATTATGTATGTGGAATAGATGTAAACATATGTCAGTACAGTACTAAAGTACTGCTGTACTAAATTAAATTTTATATTTTTTTTGCAATTTTTGTAATCCCTCTTATTTTTTAAATGCTAAATATGTTGTAGATTCTGCAGGGGTGGCTAACAACATATTCACTCAACTGTAATTACCAGTAGCTACATGCTAGTTAGATTAACTATACCCTAAATGTTAATATTGATGAGCCCCATTTTTAGAACCAAGGTGGCATGTAGATAAAGAGATGTGACTTTAAATCTAGACTGTGTTATCATATTATGAGTTCATGAGTGCATTTATGTTCTTTCAAGAAACAATCTATAAAATTAAATCTTCTCTACACTTTCAGATTGACAAATCTGTGCTCTCTGTCATGACTGATGAGCAAATTGCAAAGTATATTAATTCATATGGTGACCGACTGGCTGTCCTCTCCTTCTGTCAACAAACAGCAGCCTGCTCAGATAAAGAATCTCTGTTACAGAATTTGAGAGATAAAATTGAAGCAAGGAAACTGGGATCAAAGTCAGCTAAAACTGTTAAACCATGTGTCTTCCCTAAGCAAAAAAATGTATTGGCAAGACACAAAAATGTATCTGCAGAAAAAAACTCAAGAAGAATTGAAATTGGATAGCTTCACTTCTGCCGTAATGGATACCAGCAAGTGAGGACCAGTAATGGTGGTGGCACTAGACATGTTACGGTTGAAAAAAAGACAACTGTTTCACAAATCATGGAAATGGGAAAACAACTTTTTTTCCCAAATGGGCAGTCACCAAAGGGTCCAGAAACAGACTTCACTTTTCATGTTTGTGATTTTAAAAGAAACCAAATACCCTTGGATAGCACTGTTGGATATCTGTACGAACAATCAAAACTCAAAATGTTAAGATTTTACATTTGCACTAAACAGGAGGTGTGCCTCATAGACATAGAATCTTTATCTGATGGAGAAAAAGAGGAATGTAATGAACACTCAACACTTGGATTAGACAGTGATACTGAGAGACCTGCTGAAAAACTGTTATCACATGGATGTGACAGTGATTCTGAGGATTCAATCTCACATTTATTGGATGATGGACTTTCATCAAAAAGAGACACCAAGAGGAAGGTTAGTAAAATCAATAAGACTTTGACTTTAAGTTATTTAAATGTATTTTTGGGCTTCATTTTTAAATACAGTGACAGAATTGTTGTAAATGTGTTTAATTTAGCTGAGTGGCTATTCATATAATTCATTTAGCTGAATGGCTGAGTTAATCATTGAATGTTATATTGCATGTTCTCCAGAGAACTACAGGAATGGAGGATGATCCTCAGAGTGGTTTGACTTTAGAGACCATGGGAGTAGAGACACACAGCACTTCACACAGCTTCCTTTCATCACCAAATGTTACCAAAAGAACATGCACAGTCCAAAGACTCACAAGCACCTCAAGTGACGAGGAGACTGATGAATTGTGGAATCAAAGTGTGCCGGAACTGAAGAGTCCACAGCATTCACATGATATACAACGAGGCTGTGAATTCGTTGACTTGACTGATCAGATTCCTCCACAACACAACAACATATTTGAAACCATCGGAGATGATGATAAGGAAGACACAGTTGAGTGGAATGAAGGTGATGAACTTGGACAAACAGATGAAGACCAAGCAATTGTGATGACATGGAATCTGAACGAAAACATCATACTGGTAAATGTGGTCCTAATGCACCAAATGTCTCAGTATAGATGAAAAAAGGAAATATTGGACTAAAAGCATTAAATGGTATTTATAAAATAACCTTAAAACTATAATGTATATCCTAATTATAATAGAAAATAAATCCAGGGGACAGTACATACAATGCTTTGTACATACAATCCCTAGCTTTGTGCTTCTCATTCATAGGCAACTTTTACATGATCTACAGTGACACTTTTTTATGTTTTTGCAACAATGTGTTTCACTTTCATGTTTTGCATGTTTATTGATCCTCCAGAATGCAGAGCTGAATGAAGCTGAAACTGAGGGACCATCACCACTCTCAAGTAATCCTGAACTGCTGGTAAGAGATTCAAAAATGTTGCATGTCATGTGGATGCCCTTTACATAATAGATCATCAGTCCTAATATACCTGCACTGTCAATTCAAAATTCACATAATTGCATATTTTTGTAAGATTTGACTTTTGTTTGTTTAGATTCTTTTTTTAAATGATTACACAATAAGGAACAAAGAATCTACAAAGGCTCTATAGATCATATACATAATCTATTAGAACAAACGGTAACACTTTACAATAAGGTTCATTAGTTAACATTAGTTAACTACCTTAGTTAACATGAACTAAGAATGAACTTAATTTATTAATATTAGTTGATATTAATTTCAACATTTACTAATATATTATTATTAACAGCTGAGATATCACAAGAGGAGATACTTAAAGCTATAAATACATTACAAAAATGGCAAGGCACCAGGAAGCGACGGTTTTCCAGCCGAATGGTACAAAATGTTTAAGAATGATTTAATAACAATTCTATATAAATCTTTGAATTGGACTCTAAGAGAAAACTCAATGCCATTGTCGTGGTCAGAGGCAATAATATCAGTTATCCCCAAACCAGGTAAAAACAGGGAATGCTGCGCTAATTATAGACCAATTTCAGTACTAAATATTGACTATAAAATATATACATCAATAATTTCTAGAAGAATAAATACCTTTGTATCAGAACTAATTGATGAAGATCAGACGGGGTTTATAACTGGGCGCCAGACACACGATAACATTCGGAAAACTTTGCATATCACAGAGAGGGCACAGAGAGAGAAAAGGAGTACAGTTATACTCAGTATAGATGCAGAAAAGGCATTTGACTGTGTCAATTGGAACTTTTTATATCAAGTCTTGGGAAAAATGGGGTTTAATGATAATTCAGTAGGAATGGTTAAAACACAAAGTCAGCCAACTGCCAGAATAAAAATAAATGGGAACCTTACAGACAAAATTAATTTACAAAGATCCACTAGACAGGGGTGTGGGCTCTCACCTACGCTCTTCTCAATTTGTATCGAACCTCTGGCGCAAGCAGTACGACAAAGTCAAGAAATCAAAGGAGTTATGATAAATGGAGTAGAGCACAAAATCGGGCTTTTTGCAGACGATGTGATAGCATTCCTAGAGGAACCAAACACATCACTGCCTAAATTGATGAATCTCTTAGAATCTTTTGGATATTTATCTGGATATAAAATAAACATTTCTAAAACCCAAGTTCTGAGATTTTATTATATACCTTCTGTAAACAAAAAAATCCTACAAATTTAATTGGGAAATGGAATCAATCAAGTACCTCGGAGTAGAAATAACACAAGACTTTTTGGATATCAAAAATAAAAATTATAAGCAAGTTCAAGACAATATATTAAAAGATATAGAGAGATGGACCACTTTACCCTTAGATTTTAGTTCCAGGATTGAAATAGTAAAAATGAATATTTTACCCAGATATTTATATTTATTCCAAGCACTTCCAGTAGAGGTCACTCAAATGCAATTTACAAATTGGGATAGAATAATATCCAGATTTATTTGGGAAAGTAAGAGGCCTCGGGTGAAGTATGGAACTCTTCAGTTACCCAAAGAGGAAGGAGGGATGGCATTACCAAAGTTAAGAGACTATTATTATGCGGCACAATTGAAATATGTATATGGTTGGTGTAATCCAAATTATGAAGGTAAATGGAAAGCGATCGAGATGGGGACAATGAAACAGCCAATTCAAAGCTTCCTGGGAGATAAAGACACATATGAACAAAACAAAAGCTGCCTAGATGTAATAACTAAACATACATTTAGTGTATGGTATAGAATACTTAAGAGATATAAACTCCAAAAACAGGCAGCAAAATTCAAATGGATAGCATACGATAATAAATTTATGCCGGCTAAATTAGACTACAATTATAAATACTGGATAACTAGGGGAATCACAGCATGGTGTGTTTTGGAGAACAATGGGAAGTTGGAGAGTTTCCAAAGTCTGACACGGAAATACCTATTAGACAAACAGGATTTTTTTCGTTATCTTCAAATGAGAGACTATTATAGGAGAGAGATTCAGGTGGATCCCTCCATAGAAGAGAGCGGTGTTGTTCAAATAATGGCAAAAGCTTACAAAGACAGTAGTATTAGGATCATATAAAGAATTAATAAAAAACGATAAACATACAACTCAAAGAGTAAAATTAAAATGGGAAAAAGAATTTAACATAGAAATTGAAGATATGGATTGGCTAGATATGTGGAAATTACATCATACAACAACCGGCTCTCGGACATGGAGGGAGTTTGCCTGGAAAAATCTGATACGATTTTTTATCACACCCAAATTAAAAAGTAAACAACTACAGAGGTGTGTTGGAGAGAATGTGGGGAGACAGACGCTGACCATTCACACATTTTCTGGAAATGTCCGAAACTTCCAGAAAATACTTGTAATGTCATGTGCCAAGTCTTGGGATATACAATTCCTTTGAAACCCGAGGTTTTATATTTGTGTAATTTTTGTGATGGTACTATTCATAAATGTGATGAATATTTGGTAAAAATAATGTTGATAGCAGCAAAAAAATCTATCACAAGGAAATGGGGGAAAGCTACAAAGAAAGCATCAAAGGAGCAATGGATAACTACAATTGAGGACATATTCCTAATGGAGAAATTGACATACAGACTGAGACTACAAGAACCACAATTGGAAAGGAAATGGGAAAAATGGTCACTGTACAAGCAAAGTAATTAACAATGATGTAAAACCCAGTCATGTTAATATTGTTATTGTTCTGGTTAAAAAGTTCAATAAAATATAAGTGAAAAAATAAAAAAAAAATTAAGCAATCATGGGCCTGTACCATGAAGGTAGCTGAACAAACTCAGGGTTACAGGATTAGTTTTGAGTTGACAAAACCAAACCGATGCAATCAGGCTTTATTGGTACCATGATGCAGCTCATCAACTTTCTCTGTCAACTCAGGCTTTGATCCTCAAGCTATCTTACTCCACGCGCGCGTGCACATAAAAGAGTGACGTCGACACTGAACAACCAATCGCGGGTAGAGCGAGAGCGATATATCTGTCCGCGGAGGAGCAAGAGATAATCATTAATAATTACGATGAATTTAAATATGTATTTCAAGCTCGAAACAATACGGTCTCTGCTGCCAAAGCAAGAGAAGACTGTTGGAGAAAGATTGCTGATTGTTAATGTGTAAGTTAAACAATTATACGTTCTATATTTATGTAAAATTATGTATATATGCATGTGTAGCCTTTATGTGTAATATAGCCTATAGCCTATTTTTATAATATATAAAAATGTGCATGTACTAAGAAAGATTCATTGATTTTTAGATGCAACCCCAACTCCAAATGTTCTTGGCAGCAGATAAAGGCAAAATATAAAAATATAATTCAAAGTGGTGACGAGTATTTACCACAACCTTTTATTACTTTTGTGAAAATGTTATCACAAACACTTGTTTGCAGCAAACAGAAATAAAGAGTTAAATTCAGAAAACCAGAATACACTGTGGCGGAGGAGTTAGCTCTGAGTAGGCAATAAGGGACGGCCGATTATGGATGGGATTACAGGTGCTGTACAATCTGACCCTGGTGCTGGCTCCTCACTGGGTACGTGTGCAATACATTACTACTTTTTTAAGTTTTAAATATGGCTGACTGTATGTTCTGCAGTAGAGGGAAATACAGTGTCCCTGTTGAAGCCAGCACACATACTGTACACTAGGGCTGTCAAAATTGCTCAAAAATGACGTTCGAATATTCCCTCTAAAAAACATACGAATATTCGAACTATTCGAACATCTGGTTGCGCATTTTGTCAATGACGCGCATTACGTCAATAACAGGACAAATTAATACAAAGAGACATACATACATTTGTATAGGTAGTTAATTTAAGTTTAAACATGTTTGACAATGTATTACCAACACAAAACCAAGTAAACTAATGGCCAAGACCGCAGACCTCAGTCTCGCTCACTCGCAGGCACTCTTTCTCTCTCTCTCGCGCGCCCTCGCGCTCACGCTCTCTCTGCGCATAACGGTTTAAATGAACAACAATAAGCACATGTTGAGTGCTGATCAAGAGTTTTTTGCAAGCAATTTAAGGTCGCGACTCTTGTCCCAAATATAGCAGGCTTCATTCAGTGATTGAAACAAATTTATTAACATTAATTTAAGTTTTACAGTATAGAACCGACATTGAACGATCCGAGCGAGCTGTGCTGTGGTAAACATGGAACATTTCTGTTTAACGTTAAATAAAATGAGGCACACAATTCCGAGAAATGTGACAACAAAGAACTTTTACCCTGAGGTTCATAAAAAATAAAGCGCTATTAAAAAAGAAAAAGGCTACTTACATTATTGGTGCTTGTATTAAAAAAAGGAAAAACTGACTGTAATTTATTCCATTGTCTTTTAGTGCACTGTCAACTTTCAGCTGTGACGCTGTGCTAGACAGTGCGACTCGTGTGACCTGTCCCTCAGGCAGCGCGCGCGCCCACTCGCAAAGCAGACAGCCGCGCCTCTGCTTCCGCGGGCGTGTTTTTCCATATTCGAAATTCACATTCGAATATTAATTTTAACGTTCGAATTTCTGTTTTTTAAAACTATTCGAATATATATTCGAATTTGGAATATTCGTTGACAGCCCTACTGTACACACAGTCTCCCACACAGAGGTCAGTATGCAGCAGATAGAACACCAAACATAACCTGCTTTACAACAGTTATGCTTTACATTGGCCTATTTTTATTTATTAGGGTGGAGGAAATGATGAAGACACTCTGTCTGTGTTCTGAGACAGTTGCTGAGGTGAATGCACTGGGCTTTTTATTATGGCAAACATTTGAATGTGTGGCATAAAAAAGGGACTGGCCCTTACACATCTCTTTTATTGTAGGATTTTTCACAACCTGCCCCAGAAACTGAGGCCTCTGCCTCAATGGGCTTCAGAAGAAATGTGAACAAGGTAAGGATTTAAAACCCTTGACATATTACAGTCAGTCCTGTGTTTGTAGGAAGTCAAGGAACTTTTTGTGATTTAATGAGCCTCCAGAAAACGCCTCGGTTACGACTGTAACCTCGGTTCCCTGAAGAGGGAACGAGCGTTGCGTCGAATTGACGCTATGGGGAACGTTTGCGTGATGACGTCTTGAAGCACATGTAAAATCAGTCCAATGGTGTGGCGGAACGTCAGAGGCGGGTGACGTCACGTACCAGGAAGCTATAAAAGCCGGCCCGAAACAGAAAACGAAAGCTTCGTAGAGTCTGAAGTCGTGCTGACAGGCATGAAGGAGATATGGCAAGGTGACGCAACGCTCGTTCCCTCTTCAGGGAACCGAGGTTACAGTCGTAACCGAGGCGTTCCCTTTCAAGGGAACTCGCGTTGCGTCGAATTGACGCTATGGGGAACGTCTATACCAACGCCACCATAGCTACAAATGTCTGTCCTGTGTGAAATCAATTGCGCAGCACTAGGAAGACAATAACGAGTAGAACCTGATGAAGGTGTGCGGTGAGGACCAGCCTGCCGCATCACAAACGTCCTGTAAAGATACTCCTGATATAAGGGCCTTAGAGGCCGCCATACTCCTAGTAGAGTGCGACCGGACAGCCAAAGGAGAAGGCTGTCCAGCCGCCTCATAAGCAAGTGAGATAGCCTCAACCACCCACTTGCTCATCCTTTGCTTAGACACTGGACCTCCTTTGTTAGGGGACCCAAAGCGAACAAACAATTGATCACTCTTACGCCACAGGGCAGCTCTGTGGACATATGCGTCTAACGCCCGAACAGGGCAAAGCAAATTATTCGCCTCCTGGTCCGCTTTTCGAAAGGGAGGAGGACCTCCAAGTGCCACGAGGGAAACGAGATACCAAAGGGTCTTTCCCCACAGACATTCCACCCAAAGGAATGTGGTAAGCACCTATGGCCGCCACATAAACCTTTAAAGTGGACGGGGTCAGACCTGCAGTGAACCGGTCCTGCAGGAACTCCAGAACTGCACCAATTGGGCAGTTGACTGGATCCAACCGACGGTCACTACACCAAGAAGTGAATACTCTCCACTTCAGGGCATAAAGTTTCCTCGTGGAGGGAGCTCTGGACTGTAGAATGGTCTCAACAACCTCAGTTGAGAGACCTGACTCTATGAGCTGGGCCCCCTCAGAGGCCAAGCCCACAGGTTCCACAGTTCTGGCCGAGGGTGAAATATCGAGCCCTCTGCCTGGGACAGAAGGTCCCTCCTGACGGGTAACTCCAGAGGATGCCCGTCGAGGAGGGACACAAGATCGGGAAACCATACTCTGCCCGGCCAGCGCGGGGCTATAAGAAGTAGATGGACCCGGTCCCTGCGAACTCTTTCCAGAACTCCCGGGAGCAGAGCCACTGGGGGAAAGGCGTACAGACGTAGCCTCGGCCACGTCTGTACCATAGCATCCAGTCCCAGAGGAGCTGGATGCGTGAGGGAGAACCAAAGTGGACAGTGAGACGTCTCTCGAGACGCAAACAGATCCACTTGTGCTTGGCCAAACTCCCTCCATATCAGCTCCACCACCTCGGGGTGGAGCCTCCATTCCCCAGGCCTCGGCCCCTGTCTCGACAGAGTGTCTGCTCCTATATTCTGTACCCCGGGGATGTAGGCTGCCCTGAGAGACAGCAACTTCCCCTGGGACCACAAGAGGATATGGCGTGCCAAATTGGACAATGGGCGCGAGCGCAAACCCCCTTGGTGGTTGATATAGGCGACTACCGACGTGTTGTCCGTATGTACTAACACATGGTGTCCCCTGAGATCTGTGATAAAGCTCCTCAGAGCCCGGAAGACAGCTAACATCTCTAGGCGATTGATATGCCAGGAACGATGATGGTCTTCCCACAGACCTTGAGATGAGCGACCCTCTAGGATCGCTCCCCAGCCCGTGAGGGAAGCATCCGTCGTTAGCAGTTTGCGACGACAAGGAGCTCCCAACACTGGGCCCTGGGACAGGAACCAGGGTTTCTTCCACATAACCAAGGCACGTAGGCAAGGCAAGGCAAGGCAAGTTTATTTATATAGCACATTTCATACACAATGGCAATTCAAAGTGCTTTACATAGAAGAAATTAAAAAAATAAAAAGAAACAAGAATAATTAAAACAGTTTAGAAAAATCTAATGAAATACAATACAGTACAGTCGGACGAACAGCGGCACAGTGCTCATTCAGTAAATGCATAGCTAAACAGAAGTGTTTTGAGTCTGGATTTGAATGTGACCACTGTAGGAGCACATCTGATCTCTTCTGGAAGCTGGTTCCAGCTGCGGCTGGCATAATAGCTAAAAGCAGACTCACCATGCTTAGTGAACCCTTGGTATTTCTAGCTGATATGATCCTAATGATCTGAGTGATCTGTTGGGTTTATATTCAGTGAGCATATCTGCAATGTATTGAGGTCCTAGGCCATTGAATGATTTATATACCAGTAATAATACTTTGAAATCAATCCTAAATCTAACTGGGAGCCAGTGTAAAGACCTGAGGACTGGTGTGATATGTTCATATTTTCTGGTTCTGCTCAGAATCCTGGCGGCAGCGTTCTGTATGAGCTGCAACTGTCTTATGGTCTTTTTGGGAAGGCCAGTGAGGAGTCCATTACAATAATCCACCCTGCTGGTGATGAAAGCATGCACAAGTTTCTCTAAGTCTTGTCTGGAAACAAAGCATCTAATTCTTGCAATATTTTTCAGATGATAGTATGCTGATTTAGTTATTTCTTTGACATGACTACTGAAACTAAGGTCTGACTCTAGTGTCACGCCAAGATTCCTGACTTGATTTTTAGTTGTTTGACCCCTTTTAGTTTGACCCCAACAATTTTTAGTTGTTTGAAGGTATGCGTTCACCTTGAGAACTTCATCTTTGTTTCCAAACGCAATAACTTCAGTTTTGTCTTTGTTTAATTGAAGAAAGTTTTGACACATCCAACTGTTGACCTCATCAATGCATTGGCACAGGGAGTCAATGGGGCTGTAATCATTAGGCGATAGGGCTAAGTACAGCTGTGTGTCGTCTGCATAGCTGTGGTAAGCAATTTGGTTGTTTCTCATTATTTGGCTCATTGGGAGCATATACAGGTTGAACAGGAGTGGCGCAAGAATTGAGCCTTGAGGGACTCCGCATGTCATGGATGTCCACTCAGACTTATGGTCTCCTATACTTACATAATAACCTCTCCCATCTAAGTATGACCTGAACCATTTTAGGACTATCCCAGAAAGCCCCACCCAGTTTTCCAGCCTGTCAAGAAGTATGTTATGATCGACAGTGTCAAATGCAGCACTGAGGTCGAGTAGTACCAGCACTGATAATTTGCCTGAATCAGTATTTAAGCGAATATCGTTTATTATCTTTATGAGCGCTGTCTCTGTGCTGTGATGCGGTCGGAAACCAGATTGAAAATTATCAAAGTATCCATTCGAGCTTAAGAATTTGTTCAGCTGATTGAAGATAACTTTTTCAATGATCTTGCCTATGAAAGGAAGATTTGAGATCGGTCTATAGTTGCTTAATATGGTCTTATCCAGATTGTTCTTTTTCAGGAGGGGCTTGACAACTGCAGTTTTCAGGGAGTTTGGAAAACTCCCAGAGAGAAGTGAGGCATTTACCACTTCTAGAAGATCTGCTTCTAAACTGTTTAACACACTTTTGAAAAAAGATGTGGGAAGTGTGTCAAGAGCGCATGTTGATGTTTTAAGGTGCTGTACGGTTTCTACCAAAATTTTGCCATCAATTTTTTTTAAATCAGACAAAGTTACTACTTTTTCAGGTAGTCTGATCTGTCTGACCCCAGCACAACTCAAGGATGTGCTGATCACCTTTCTGATATTATTGATTTTGTCAGAGAAGAAAGAAGCAAACTCACTGCACTTGTTGTCTGAGAGCATTTCACTGGGAATCTGGCTTGGGGGGTTTGTTCATTATTATTTATTTTGATATGGACATAACAATAGCATTGGACGCACCAGATACAGTGTTTTAAGTGTTATAGCAATACTGCTAATTTGCAACACTTGTCCATAGGAGACTACATATTTCATAAAACACAACAATGCGATATACAAAACATAGTGCAAAACAGTAACAATACACATCATCAATATTCATTTCATACAGCATTACCATGTGTGCAGATTTGACTTGATTTCAGCCACCGTTTCAAACCTCTATCAAAGGTAATCATGTCTGTCTGCAGTTTTAAGTCACTGGGCAGAGAATTCCATAGTCTCGATCCATTAAAGGAGAAACTGGACTGACCAAAGGATTTAGTAAATCTTGGCACTACACAGTCACCACTGACTGAGGCTCTGGTGGACGGTCTGAGTGAGCCCTGACGTCTAATAATGAGAGCTGAAAACAGCGGCGACACATGATTGTTCAAACATTTAAAAACCAATTTCAGAGTACTGAAATGTATAAAATTTTCGAAAGTAAAAAGATTATGTCTACTAATAATGTCACAGTTATGTGATCTCATAGGTTTTCTGGCATATATCTTGACTGCCTGCTTGTACAATGAAACAGCCGGCTTGAGTGTGGACGCAGATGTTTGTGACCAGGATGTGATGCAATAAGACAGATGTGATAAAATCATTGAATGCATGTATAACATGGCGGCCTGATTAGACAGATCCCTCCTGATAAAACGAAAACAATTCAAATTGGACTTGACCTTTTTACAAACATATTTGACTTGACTTTGAAATTTAAGGTTGTTGTCAAGAATAATTCCCAGATATTTGGTCTCTTTTACTTCTTGAATAGTTTCATTATTTATGCTTACTTCAAATATTCTGTCAGAGGGTCTTGTTTTAACTGTGAAGCAGACAGCAACAGTTTTCTTCACGTTTAAAGTTAAATGGGATGACTCTAACCATTTAGAGATGTCTACTAGGGCAAGTGTCAACTGCTGTGCTGCCAGAGCTGATGTTTTTGCAGATAGATGGATAACTGTATCATCTGCGTACAACTGGCAGTTGGCACCCTTGCAGCTATCAGGGAGGTCATTGATGTACATTGTGAACAACAGTGGCCCCAGTACAGATCCCTGAGGAACCCCCATGTTATTAGGGCAAAGAGCTGACATCACCCCATTAACCTTAACGCACTGTTGCCTTCCTTCCAGATATGATTGCAACCAGGCCAGAGAACTAGGTGACATTTTAAATTGCTGGAGTTTATTAATTAGCACCTTGTGATCCACCGTATCAAAGGCCTTTTTTAGGTCTAGAAATACAGCACCAACTACCTGCCCTTTGTCTAGAGGCCCCTTAATTTTCTCTATCAAATAACAGTTAGCTGTTTCGGTGCTGTATTTGCGCCTAAAACCAAACTGTTGTGGATGCAGCAGCTGGTTTGACTCAAGATGTTCAATGAGTTGTTCAGCAATTACCTTCTCTAAGATTTTGGACACGACAGGTAGAATTGCAATAGGCCTGTAATTGTTGGGTGTATCCTTTCCTTCTGACTTGTGGATGGGTGTTATTACAGCGGGCTTCCAGCACTTTGGGAATGTATTTGATCGAATAGAGAGATTAACTAAATATGTAATTGGTTGTAGCAGACTGTCCTGATGTTTTTTAATCAAGGTCATGCTTAAATTATGGATGTCTTTTGCCGCGGAGTTGTTCATATTTGTGATTATCTTTTTAACTTTATCAGGAGAGACCTCTTGGATTTTAAACATGCCTACGTTAACTAAGCTAAAATCTTCAACACATGTCACCCTATTTTTAAATTTATTTGCTAATTCCTGCACAGAGTCAATAAAATAATTATTAAAAACATTTGCCATTGATTCATTGTTATTGACAAGAGTGCCGTCCACTTTGATGGACTCTATTATGTTGTGCTTTTTCTTTGCAGGGTTGGTTAAATTGTTAATATGTTGCCATAATTTAAAACTACTGCCATTGGCCTCTTCTATTTTTTTAGTAAAAAAGTTGGTTTTGGCTTTACGCAAATTGCTTATGACTTGATTTCTAAGTGCGGTATAGATTAGATGATCTGTTCTGTTTCTTGATTTCAGAGACTTTTTGCGTGCAGTGTCACGTTGTTTCATAATGTGCCAAATATCTGCATTAAACCAAGGAAGGGAGTGTTTTTTTGGTTTACTTGTCCATGTTTTAGTGAACTTTTTTATCGTATTACTCAGTGTAGTGACAAAGATATCAGCACTTTTGTTCACATTACACTCTTTCATAACATTATCCCAGCTCATTTGGTTCAGTTCTTCTTCAAAATTATTTTGTTTTGCTTTTGGAATTCCTGTTTTCTGTATTTTTGTTTCTTGGTTATAATAAGTCAATCGTTTTTTGCCCAATTTCCTAACAATTAAGGTCATGTTATGATCCGAAAGCCCAGTAATGAGGTTATATGTTTTTGTTATTCTTTCAGGCCTATTTGTAAGAATCAGATCAATCAGCGTCTTACTACTTCTAGTGATTCTGGTAGGTTTATCTATAAGCTGTTTATATTTAAATTTATCTACTAGAGCCTTTAATTTAATTTTACTACTTTTTTCCAGCCAGTTTATGTTGAAGTCGCCCAATATTATGCTTTCAGAGCAATCCATATTTGAAAGAAAGCTCTTGAGTTCATTGTAAAAATGCACACTGTGTGAGGGTGGATTGTAAATAACACATAAATTAAATGACATAGTTGTAGACAAAATAATTCTTAATGCAAGGCCCTCCAATTTCACATTAGTAGTAACCTCTTCACATTGAAACTGATCTCTGATGTATATTAACACCCCCCCGCCCCTTCCTTGTTCCCGATCTCTTCTAAAGCACTTGTAACCTAGTATATTAATTAAATTTGTTGAAGTACATTGATTTAGCCAGCTTTCAGATATGCATAAAAAATCCAAATTCGAATCAGTTAATAAGTTATGTATTTGGTCTATTTTTGGTAGAATACTTCTAACGTTGAGGTGTCCACCTAGTATTCCTTTGGGTTTTGTTTGCGGATTCCATATGACTTGCGCATGATTTACAGTCTGGAAAAACTTGAGCTGCCTCTGCTTCACTGTTGCGCAATTTGAAGTTTTGACACCTGCGGGACACCGTCTTTGTGTACTTTCCGCACCTGCCACAGAAGCACAGCAGGGTGCCTGACCCCCGACAATATGATCGTTGGATGGATCAAAACTCACCGGCGTAGTGAGACAAACGATGTCCGATGTGTCCCGCGGCTCCGTTGCACCAGGAGACATCAGGCGGTATGGGCCGACACACGTCTCTTCGCTCGAGGTTTGGACAACTAGCTGCCGCCTCACCACGGAGGCAGAAGCCCCGGCTGTTTCAGCAAACCCACAGATGGACTTAGTAGGTTTCACCCGACTGGATCCCGTTACAGCGACAGGCGAAGCCCGTTCACTCGCTATATCGTCCTCTGATGTATACGATGAACTCCGGTGAGATAGCGATCCACGGCAATCCTGGAATGCTGCATCCTCGTCCAAGTAACCAGTTGACGAGGGCATCCCGAGCTGTGGAGAGGGCAGTGCGGCGCAGCCGGTAGACTCGCCGCTACTCCTTGATAGATCCGTCCAACTGTTCATCGGTGCCGCCGCGCTCTCCGGGGAAATAGAGGAGTCGAGGTGAGTGTTTAACTCAAACGTGTGGCGTAAAGTAAAAGTGCGTACCTGTAAGTTTCCTGCTGTACTCTTGCTGTGATTTGATGCGATGATATGGGGGCTATCTGATGTTGGCCCAGTTGTCGGCCCGGGGCATTGGTGAATGTCCCCGGACAGTAAAAGGCAGATGGTAATTATTAGAGCGAGGCTCTGCTGCGATTTTAGGACCGATTTGGAGTGCTTTCTTACTTTGCTGTGCAAGTGTGGATAAATAAACGTAACAGCCAGAACGTACCTTCCAAGTCCAAAATGTTTGGTGGCTTTGATTTTTGCAGTGTCCCCTGATGTAAGCTTAATGCTATTAGAACTGTAAGAGTCATTCAGAATTTGACCAGTATCTATGTATAGAAAGTTATTTGCGAGGAGTGCATAAGCAAAGAGTGCCGCAGCTATACCTGCCACACCCGGCGCCGCCATGGCCCATGTCAGTCTCTCTACAGTAGCAAAAAGAGTGCATGTGTTGTTTAAATTGCAGTTTATAATGTTTGAGAAGAAAGTCTGTCTAGCTTTGCCTAGTTCCATATTAAAAGCATGAAGGCTGTCTTTGTAGATATTATAATGGACTACAAGTTTTGTCTTCCACCACATGCGCTCTGCTTTTCTGCATTGTCTTTTCATATTTTGCACTGCTGTTGAGTTTCTCCAAGGTGCTTTTTGTCTGCCACTCTTCTTCCTGACTTTCACAGGAGCAATATCATCAATTGCACTTTTAACTTTTGAGTTAAAAGAATCAAGGAGAAAATCAACAGAGTCAGCAGATATGCTTGGTGTTAAGGATATAGCCTTCATAAATAGTACACTAGTGTTCTCATTTAAGCATCTCTTCTTGACAGACTCAGATCTAGCTTCAGTGGCAGGAGAGATCAATATATCAAAGAAAATACAGAAATGATCAGACAGTGCTACATCCTTAATAACAGTCGATGAGATGTTTAGACCCTTACTGATAAGTAAATCTAGAGTGTGTCCATGATTGTGTGTGGGTCCATGTACATGCTGAGTCAGATCAAAAGTTTTTAAAACAGTTTTGATTTCTTTTGCCATATTGTTTTCTGCATTATCTATGTGAATGTTCAAATCTCCAGCAATGGCAAAACAGTCAAACTCTGAGGTAATTGTTGATAACAGTTCTGTAAATTCCTCAGCAAAGGCTGGAGAGTATTTTGGAGGCCTGTAAATAATGATGAGTAAAATGCGTGGAGCACCTTTTAATACAATACCCAGATATTCGAAAGACGTGTAGTTCCCAAATGATATTTGCTTACATTGATAGATATCTTTAAAAAGAGCAGCTAGACCCCCACCTCTCTTAACAGCTCTGCAGACACTCATAAAAGTAAAGTTGGGAGGGGCTGTTTCATTGAGGATTGTTGCACTGCAGCTGTCTTCTAGCCAGGTTTCATTTAGAAGCATAAAATCCAGGTTGTTTGTGGTTATTAAGTCATTGACTAGAAGTGATTTATTTTTAAGTGAGCGGATGTTTAAAATTGCTAACTTAACAGTCTTACTTTTTTTCCCTACACCAATCTTAGTTAGACGTGCAATAGGCACCAGATTAGTTGAGTTTGCTGTACGGCTATTGAAGGCCTTAGACTTTCTATCTTGTAATAGAACAGCAATAGAGAAAGATACAGGCACACTGGGTTCCCGCTTGTTCTGTAAACATTTGAGAAAGTTACTGTTATCAAAACGGGGACCCGACATACATCACTGAGAGCTGGTATCAGTTGTTTTTGGTTCACCTCGAGCAGATGGAGGAGGGTGTGGGCCCTGGCGTTGTGGCAGAGGCCGAAGAGCTCTCACAGAGGCAGGGGGAGGGCGAGCTGGGCCTGCAGGCTTTGGTGGTAGCGGTGCCCGACGTTTTTTGGTTGATATCTGGGGGCTTGCAGCAAAAGAGTGTGATAGTCTGGTTCCAGCATGCACAAGTTCTTCCATTTTCTGTGAGAAGCACAGGAGTGGAGTTGGTGGCGAGAGGGAGAGCGTGTCTGGTGAAAGGGGCTGTTGCTCAGGTGTTATAGGAGGCTGTGATATGCTGTCCTGGCTTCCCTGGCTGTTTTCCAGGAAGTCGTCCTTGGGTGCTGAATCTTGGAGCAGTTCTGATGTGTCTGTCTGTGGTGAGCTCTGTGGGCATGGCTCAGCTGAGATTGTGTCCGTGAGCAGAGGTTGTTGTGGCTCAGTGGTGTTATCATTGTCCTTGTGTGATATGTCAACATCATGAAGTGAAGTCCTGTGGTCATTCATACTGTGTCCAGGTGTGTGTGTGCCGTTCTGATTGAGTGGATTGGCACACACTGCAGAAGGATGATTGAGGGAGAAGTAGATGTTGTCCTTTAACACTCTTGAACCAAGTTTGTTTGGGTGATGGCCATCCCGATGAAATAGTTGTCTCTGACTCCAGAAGAGATTGAAGTTGTCAATGAAGTTTACTCCTTTTATATTGCAGGTTTTTTGCAGCCATGTATTAATCCCAAGCAACCGTGAAAACCTGTTTGTTCCTCTTGCTGGGAGTGGTCCACTGATGAATGTCTGAACTTTCAGTTTTTTAAGTGTTTCAAAAAGTTCATTGAAATCCTTCTTAAGGAGTTCTGACTGCTCTTTATGAATGTCATTCTACCCCACATGAATGATTAGTCGATTTGCAGTCTTATGTTTCATTAGAATGTTCTGAAGTTATCAGAAATTGTTGCTTGTGGAAGGCAGCATGTAGTTGTATCCCTGCAGCTAATGTTTCTGATTATGGAGTCTCCCACTATCAGAGTCCTGGGCTCGGCTGAGCTCTGAGCTGAGTGCCGCTGTCTGCTCGACCTTGAGCGCCAGTTAGCATCAGTGTTAGCTACTGGCTGATACAGTCTGTGTTCGATCACATTCGTAGGCATCGCCGCGTGACCTTGATTGTGCGAAATGGGTTGCCCCTCGGGGAAAACCCTCTGGTCCTGAGCCACCACTGCAGGGGCCTCATGTGCAGTAGTCCAAAAGGTATCACGTTGGAAGCTGCTGCCATGAGACCCAACAGTCTCTGGAACTGTTTGACAGTGAGTAGCTGGCCTAGCTTTACACTTTTCACAGCTGCAAGGATGGAATCTACACGTGGCGGTGACAGGCGCGCCTGCATCGACACTGAATCCCAAACCACGCCTAAAAAAGTGGTCCTCTGAAGTGGAGAAAGCACACTCTTCTTGGCGTTCAGCCGTAACCCCAGCTCTTTCATGTGGGCGAGAACAACATCTCGATGTTGAACCGCCAACTGATGCGACTGAGCTAAAATCAACCAATCGTCGATGTAGTTCATGATGCGAATACCCTGGAGGCGCCGAGGCGCCAGAGCTGCATCCACGCATTTGGTGAAAGTGCGGGGTGATAAAGCCAGGCCGAATGGAAGAACTCGATATTGGTATGCTTTGCCCCCGAAAGCAAACCTCAGGAACTTCCAATGACAAGGACGGATGGAAATATGGAAATATGCGTCCTTGAGGTCTATCGTGACAAACCAGTCCTCGGACCTGATCTGTGACACGATTTGTCTCAATGTTAACATTTTGAACTTGAGCTGAATGAATGACTCGTTCAGAACTCGAAGATCTAAAGTGGGACGCAATCCCCCGTCCTTCTTTGGAACTATGAAGTACCGGCTGTAAAACCCGGTTTCCCTGTCGGAGGGAGGTACATATTCTATGGCCCCTTTCTCTAACAGAGTGTTTACTTCCTGTTCCATAACCAGAACCTGCTCGGGGCCCACCACTGTGGGCAGGACCCCCATAAACCGAGTTGGGCGTTTCTAGAATTGCATCTGATACCCTTTTGCCACGGTCTGCAGGACCCAACGATAAACATTTGACAGTAGCTTCCACGCTGTCAAAGATTCTACTAGAGGTACCAGCCTCTCGAGACTGGTTTCTGGATTGTGTTGCTGTTGAGTAGTCGGTTCGTCGCCCTGTAACGGCGCACCGGCAGGGAACGACCGAACAGACTGCTCTAGCACCCTCCTCAGAGGGGGCGGGCATCCCGAGGCCACTACGTTTCCGGGTGGACCTTGAGATATGTGCTCGCCGGAGACCGCTGCGCCCTGTAACACCGGAGGCGGCAGGGTTGGCAGAACGGTCCCCTGAGGGCACCGAAAAGAGACGGCACCGTATTTTTCTCCTGCTGTTGAGTAGTCGGTTCGTCGCCCTGTAACGGCGCACCGGCAGGGAACGACCGAACAGACTGCTCTAGCACCCTCCTCAGAGGGGGCGGGCATCCCGAGGCCACTACGTTTCCGGGTGGACCTTGAGATATGTGCTCGCCGGAGACCGCTGCGCCCTGTAACACCGGAGGCGGCAGGGTTGGCAGAACGATCCCCTGAGGGCACCGAAGAGAGACGGGCACCGTGAAAAGAGGTGTTAACCGCTCTGCTTCGGGGGGACTACCCTCATTTGTCCTGAGCCCTCAGACATCAGGACTTTTTCCCAGAAGCCTTCTTGGCGGTAATAATGGTCCGCAGATCCGTTTTACCCCTCGAAGACTGCTGGGTTTGAGAGCGCCCTCCGTGTCCCCGAAATTTTTGTGGGGGAGCACGGGAGGAAACGCTCTGTTTCTGAGTGGCACGGTGCTCAGCGCTCTTTTTAGATGAGTGAGGCTGCTCCCGCTCAGCAACCTCAATGAAAGAACGGCGGGGGAGAAGTTTCTGAAGTGCAGCTGTCTGTTTTGAAGCTTCTTGTGACTTCGCTACAGCACTATTAACTGCGTCTCCAAATAACCCTTGCGTGGATACTGGTGCATCTAAAAGAACATGTTTTTCTTTGTCCTTTATGTCACTTAAGTTGAGCCACAGATGCCTCTCAGTGGCCACCAGGGCTGCCATAGAGCGGCCGATGGATTTAGCCGTCTCCTTGGTGGCCCTGAGAGACAAATCTGTGGCTCTACGCAGTTCAGACACCGTATCAGCACTAATACCCCCGCCATCCTCAGAATCACCCAATAACTCAGCCTGGTAAGCCTGCATTATGGACATTGTATGTAAACACGCTGCAGCTTGACCGGCGGCGGCATAAGCTTTATGAACCAGGGAAGATGTAACTTTTACTGGCTTGGATGGAAGTGCAGGAGCCTTCAGAGAAGATGCCGTTGCTGGAGAGAGATAGCTCGCGAGCGTCTCTTCCACCCTCGGCATCTCCCCATAACCATGCTCTTTATAATTGTGAATGGATGAATAGTGTGATGTTTGTGCAGTATACACTCGATATGACACTGGTTTCCCCCACGATCTCGACACCTCGGTGTGGAGATCGGGGAAAAACGGAAGGCTTCTGCACTGAGGCTGTGCACGAGATGGCAGGAAACGTTCGTCGAGCTTGCTTTTCGAACGAGCGCCCTGCCTATCTTCTGGCCACTCAATAGATAATCGCTCGACAGCTCTAGTGATAACATCAAGCAATTCTTCAAACGCATGAGACTGAGGTGGCGAATCCTCAGACTCAGCGTCAATACTAACAACGTCCAACTCCTCAGAGCTGGACAATTGCAGTATTGGTGCCTCCATCGGGGGGGAAGAAACCGCAACGCGTGCTTCCACACCCTGATGAGAGGCACTGGATCTATCAGAAGGAGGCTGAGATAAGGCAGAGCCCGTCTCAACATCCACTGATAGATCCATTTGCGAACCCCAGGTCTGTGATTGCCGCCGTGCCTCGGCAGCGGCGGGACCAGAGCCCTGGGGAACGCGATCGGGATTGAACCGAGCCAAGCGGGATCGGAGCGAACGCAATGGAAGCGCGTCGCAATGCACACAGTCACCACCCTCGAGTGCTGACTGGGCATGCTCCTCACCCAAACAAACAACACAAAGAGCGTGAGTATCACCTCCCGTTAAATAACGCGGGCAGGGATGGACACACACTCTAAACTGCTGCTTGCTCGCCATACTGAATATATATATATATGATATAGACAGACAACACCAAATATACAGACAGATTTCACACAGAGCGCAACTGAAGACTCAGAAAGCTTTCGTTTTCTGTTTCGGGCCGGCTTTTATAGCTTCCTGGTACGTGACGTCACCCGCCTCTGACGTTCCGCCACACCATTGGACTGATTTTACATGTGCTTCAAGACGTCATCACGCAAAGCGTTCCCCATAGCGTCAATTCGACGCAACGCGAGTTCCCTTGAAAGGGAACTTGTAATGATCATGTTTGTGGTGGAATTATGTTTCAGGTGGAGACAGACTCAGTCAGGGCCCTGTACAAAAGGAGTCTTGAATTAGACTGCACACTAAAGGAGTCTTGAACTAGACTGCACACTAAAGGAGTCTTGAACTAGACTGTTCACTAAAGGAGCTGGACTGAGCTGAGGAGGCAAAAAAAAAAAAAAAAATGGAGATCAAACAGCTGGATAAAACTGATCTCAGTATGTGAACTTATTTAACCAAGTAACACTTTAGTATGAATATTTATTAATGCAACTTTGTCTTGCTCTCTTTCTCCCTCCCATCCCACAAAATCAATAAAACAGTTTGAGACCTATCTGCAGTTTCAATGTGCTTTTTTAAGTGTAATATTGTATGGTGATTGCATCTACATCTGCACCAGCTGGGTGGTCCGCTCTGGGAAAGGTCATCTCTATCTTCACTCTGGTTTTACTGAGGGCCACATTGAAGCGGTGCTGTGGCCCTGTCTGAGGGTCATGATAGGGGATTATTGTGTAGGTTTTTCTATCTCAGTTCAAATTAACAGTGTTTTGTACTGTATCAAATTTAACTTGCTTTCCTCAAAGCGCTGACACAACAAAGACTCACGGAAAATTCGTGTCAAGCACTGGAGCCAGGCCATTTGGCATCCAAACTTGTGATCATACGTTCATGACCACAAGTCGTCTGCAGATGAAATGTTTAGTAGATCATTGTTATATCTGTTAATGTTACTATTAATTTAAAGATTCATCTCACAGAAAATAATCATCTCACATATTCACATCATCTCTACCTGAACATTAAAGGTACAATATGCAAGAATTTTTGCCGCTAGAGGGCGCTACATTCCAAACAACAACAACGGCGTAGCTTGATGACGATGTGAAGGAGCGTGGAATGATGGGAACTGTCGTTTTAAACTCCACCGTGGATGTAAATCAGTCAGACGGGAATCGAAAAATCATGTTCATGGATGAGGCTAAGTTCTATTTTTATAAATGTTGCGTTTAATGACATGCTTTTTGTGGCGAGGGGGGCGTGGTTCAGCACGGTCTGTGATGGGAGAGAAAAGAGACGAGCAAGTAGGTCAAGTGCAAATGCACCTGTGTCTTATTGCAGTATTATTGGCGTGGAGAGACCGCTTATAAGCCGCGCTGGAACGAGAGAGAGACTGGAGAGAAAATTGGACGCAGAGGAAGAAAACCGGTGGATCCAAGCTCTCATTTTTGAACTGTTTTGTGCCGTCGCGGTTGCCACAGTGAATGCGCGTTGTGCGCGGCTTTTGTTTGTTTTGCTTTATTTTAATAAAGTACGAGTCCCAGTCACACCGACCCGTCTTCTTCCTTCCTGACTCTTAAACCTCATCACACTTTTATTTCATTAAAATGAATTAACCGCAAGAAAAGTAAGGTTTAATACTTCATAGATGTTACTGTATTTGTTGAATTAATTGTTGTGATAACGCTGTGCAGTTTTACATGTTCTAAACAATTGTTGTAAAAGTACATTCGAACATGCCCACATCATTTGCCAAAATACTGATTAATCTTTATGTATAACACATGCTATGTTTATTTACATGGCCATAAACACCAGACGTGATAAACAATGTCAATAAACTAAACACAAATCTAAAGCAATAATACTTTCCTTACATAAACATAACTATTACCGAATGCTACATTTGGAAAATATAAAATTAAGCATGCTTTGTCGACAGAACCTGCTGCAATCGGTAAAGAATAATTGTGTACCATAACGACTGCAAGAAACAAGCTAAAGTTTGTAGCTTGATAGACGCTACAACTACAACTTCCGCATTTGTCCAGGACTCCACGCAGTACGAGCGGAAACCGAGGGTAACGCGGATATGACGCAATTGACTGGCGACTCCCAGCTCACCCCTGCTCTAACGCCCCGTTTCCTTGGTTAAAATCGCAATTTTCTCACGATTTAAAAATAGTTGGAAACATTTGGGATATTGTAAGTAATCAACTTAACAAAATATATAACACTGGCCTTGAGATTTTGGGATATTTTAATGCAAAATTCTTACATATTGTACCTTTAAGGCTGTGATAGGACTTCCTATTGACATAATCTGCCTCATGTTCCCCTAGAGCAGTGGAGATTGGAGCAATAGACTGCATACATGTTGCATTGACTCTAGGGAATCGTATCATAAGATTAACAGAATAATAAAAAAGATTTAAAATAATTCTTAAAATGTATTGTATAGTATAGTACATTTGTGAAATTTGCTTTAAAAAAACAAAAAAACAATGTGTTCATGTGATGTCACCCTATCAATATATCTTACCGGCAATTTTATAAAAGCCCTCTTTTATGGACATGGTCAATAAATGTCCGGGGAACACTATTAATGAAACTATTCATGTACTCATGCAGAGCGAGGACCACCTTGCGAATGGCTCGACAAACCGTGTTTTCCCCTAGCTTCTGTGCGTCACCGTGCAAGTATGTACCACTTGCAAAAAAACGCAACGCAATATTTGTGGTACAGTAAGTGCATGAATTCGACGTGTTAAATTATTTATGTGTGGCTCAAGAAGTTCGCAAAGATAAGACATTGCTTCCGCGGAAAATCTGTATCTTTCATACAAATACTATCAGGAAAGGCAAGGGGATTTTGTCATGCTAAAAACTCTTTCTTTACGAAGTGCTCCAGACATTGGGAATAAGTTACGTCACCTACATGTTTCTTTGCTCTCAGCTGATTGGTCAAACTTCAGTCTGAGATCTTGAATCCAGAACATAACCTGCCCCGGAGCAGGTTAGCCGTGCAGTGTAAGATACCATGGCGACTAACACCGATTAAAGCCAAGCTACTTTCATAGTACCTAAAACCCAGGGTTGGCGGAAACTAAACTGAAACATAGCTGGCTAGCCACCTAAACCGGCTTCATGGTATAGGCCCCATGTCTCATTTCCACAACTTGGGAACACACAGCCCTGAATATATATTTATGTGCAGGGCTATACAGACATCTAGTGGCTACAGTATGGTATTACAAATTATTTTGTTTTATTTTTAACTAACTTAGTTTATTTTAAAATAGGCCTACATGTTGACTAAAGCCGTGATCTTTCTTAATTTGCCTGACTGAACTTGGCGTGTTGGCAGTGGGAGTACCCCTACGTTACCTAGACAGCGAACATCCCGTTAAGTGAGAAGAGAAGAAATTACATTTTGGGTACTAAAAAAGCTACTCTCTAACGCCGGTTTCACACCGCAAGCGTCAGCGGCGCGTGAGCAGCGCGTATTTCTTTCGGAGTCCATGTTATTGAGTGCATTCACACCGCACGCAGAAGCGGCGCGGCAGCGCGTAGCAGGAGCAGAGCAGGAACAGCAGTGCCGCGATAGTTTCAGCGCCCAGTCTATTTTTAACGCGCCGCTTACGCTGAATTAAAGTGACCATGCATTTTTCATGGCCAAAACACGCAGCAGTTTCACCCAAAAAGCACATTGATGAGATCTCTTGTGTTTTAAACAGTCATCCATTACCTTCATCAATTTAAAAATAAATGTCCAAAACAAAATTGTTGGCCAAACTACAAAAACAAGTTTAATCGATGTATACTGCCAGTTTACAGATTAATTTAATATATTTATGTATATACACACACACACACACACATACATACATATATACACACACACATATACATATATATATATATATGTGTGTGTATATATATATATACACACACATATATACACGTATACATATATACACATTGCCATAAGGATGCAATGCTGATGTCATGCTGACAATCAAATAAAAGCACATGGTGTCACAGGTGTGGTCGAGTGCACCTGAAAATATAACAATGGACGACACTCGTCTCATTGTGGAGGTTGAGAAACGTTCAATTATTTATGATCCAAGAAACATACTTTATAAAGACTCACAGGCAAAGGAAAAGGCATGGGAGGAAGTTGCAGTGGCTCTTGGTGCAGATGGTAAGTTTTTAAGTTTTTTTGACAAGTTTAAATGAAAAAAACTTTCTCCAAGAAACAACAAATTTATTAAATGAAGCATTTATTTACAATTTGCACACAGTAAGCACACATAAACAAGAGAAGCAGATGTTAATGCAAGTAACTGCAGTTTTCAAGTTGAGCAGTAAGTTAGGCTATTAACTTTTTCAATATCTAGAATTTTTACAGTGATGAATTTTTTGTCTTAAACCCTAGACCATGTTGTATTGCCAGGACACTCTACCCTCAATTGAGCAGAAAAATGTGCAAAGCTTTTCACGCACATCGTAAGCTTCTCTGCATTCCCTATTTCCACCCATGTTTCTAACAGGTGGTAGGACTTCCCCCCTTTCTTCTGCCTCTTCCACCCACCTCTGATTTTCTGATGGGTTTGTCAGGTAGTTGTGAAGGATGCAGGCTGCCGTGACTATAGAGTCTGCATTCTCTGGCTTCACATTAATCCTTGTATGGGGTACCTCCACCTGGATGACAGAATGCCAAAAGCACATTCCACCACCATCCTTGCCCGTGACAGTCTGTAATTGAACATTTGTCTCCATCGTGGGATTCTGTTCCCTGGAAAAGGTCTCATCAAATATGTTTTTAGTGGGAATGCAGAATCACCCACAATGATGTATGGCATTACAATACTTGTGTGTTGGGCCATATATTTATATAATATATTAATTAATTTAATTGCAGTTCCAGACACACTTTGCAGAGTGAGCTGGAACCTCTGGACATGACCGTTGCAGAGGAGTAAGTGGAGCCAGAATTTTCAGAACTCACTACACCTTTCAGTCCCCTTCCTGCCATACAGAGGCCTGCAGCACCCTTACTGGCAGATGAAAGATCGGTTACCCCCACACCACTGCCTAGCACCTCCACACCACAAATAACAACTCACAGAGCTGACACCCCTACCCCCACCCTTCAACAATACAGACAGAAGCGGAGAAGAACGGTTTCCCCAAATACAACAGAGCAACAGTTATTGGACATAATAACACAACCCACTACACCTGTACCACCAAATGTCCCCACACAGGAGGATGAAATGTATTATTTTGCCCTCAGTTTAATTCCGAAACTGAATCGGTTGCTTCCCAGAAACCGTTCCAGGGCACAAATACACATAATGACCTACCTGGCTGATCTGGAGTTAGAAGATGAGGTTCAGAGGCAACAAGCGACAGCATCACACACAATGTTCCCTAGCAGAGGAAGGCAGCACCCACAATCTGGATTTCAGCCTATTCACCCCACACCCACCTACCATGAGGAACAAACCCACCATCACCCCCACCAAGTCACTCCTCCGCCAATGTCCACCATGCCTGAACAACATTCCAGCACTTACCATCGACTGTAGTACTACAGTTTAGCATTCCAAAATTTTATTTTTTTTACTTAATCCAACCATTTGTTGTAAATAGTTTAGCAGTTTCAATTATTATTTTTTGTATTGTTCATGTTGTTAAGCATGTAGCCTATGTTCATAATAATTTTATGCATGACTTTGTTGAGATATTGGTTCAATATACTTAATAAACCTTTTTTAGTTGATTTACCCAAGTCATTTATTTGAGGCATGAAACTAGTGCAATACATATTTTAACTTAATTGAAGCAAAATACATTTATTCATTAATATTTAAAAATACATACAATGGCCTAATATTTACCTCAGTGTAACTTCAAGTCGCTGCTTGGGTTCAATAGACTGCCTGTAGTTTGTTGTTTGCCTTGTTAGTTGGCCTCCAATCAGGG
The DNA here is from genome assembly GCF_965113295.1 of Leuciscus leuciscus. NCBI lineage: Eukaryota > Metazoa > Chordata > Actinopteri > Cypriniformes > Leuciscidae > Leuciscus > Leuciscus leuciscus. Next base: position 27,898,117 of record NC_138746.1, read on the forward strand.
AAAGAATGTGATCCATTTGCTCTGCATTCATCCTGAAGTAGTTTAGGTGGCGGTCACGGTCAAGGCGGAGTTCAGCGACAAGATGGTAATATGCACCATACTCTCCTTCGTCGGTTCATGGAGTGAACCCAAAGTCTGCGTCTTTTCCGTAGTCTTCTTAATAGCAAATACAGCGCAATGGCCTTCCTTCTATCAACAACTCGCACTACACGGTAAACAAAGTCAACAAAAACAAAGATGAACCAAAAGTTACGCTATAATATATAATTAATTAATAAAATAAGCTTCTTGACAAGTCTTTTCTCTTAAATATATTTGAAAACGAAATAAAGCAATGCCAACTTACCCATTATAGAGTAGGTTACTCTGTCTGTAGCTACATACGCCGCGGTTCAGTTTCGCATGTCAAACGCTGCCAGTGTGGAAGCAAAACGCGCGTGTTCTGCTTCCGCTCACTGTACGCACTGCTCATGTTGTATTATTTTCATGTTATCAATGTGGAGCTGCTTTGATACAATTAGTGATGTTACGTCTGACACCGACGCTCCGAAGCTTGCTTCAAACTCAAACGGTCCTTGCAATGAACCACTGCTTCGGAGCTTGTGTGTCCGTCACGTGAAAATGACTTCTGAAGCAAACACACTGGTTCACTCCTGTAGTGAACCACCTGACTGCTTTGACAGCCCAATCCAGTGTTGACAGGTTTGAAACCTGGTGGCTGTATTTCTTTTCTTTTCTTTTTTTTTTAATTAGAGAACATATGAACATTGTTACATAAAAACATGCATCAAAGACAGAAACTTCAAAAACAATAGGTTACTGTCGTAACCCCGGTTCTCTGAAACATCGAGTGGAGAGATCCACCTATGGGAAGGGCATCCTGTACCTTACCTCTGCAGAAGCATCCAATTGCACCAAGTCTGGCTAACAGACAGAAGCGCGTAGCCAATGCCAGGTAAGGCCACACCCCCTTACCTAAGGCATATAGCTGTCAGGCGCGCTCTCCCCCTCAGTAAGTATATTCGCTTCTCGTGCTGCAAGCGGGGAAAAGCTGGTGGATCTCTCCACTCGATGTTTCAGAGAACCGGGGTTACGACAGTAACTTATTGTTCTCTTTCATCATCTCGTTTCGAGATCCACCTATGGGAGAGACATGGACAGCTCCCCGATTGCCCAATACACTCACAGTGAGGTTCTGAAGGCCAGAGAAGGACGGTCACCTCAGAGAGGCGGTGCCTGACACGTCCCACAAACATGACCCTGACGGTGACGCCACGCTAAACTGCTGTGGGCAAGCAGGGCATGAAACATGCATGAGACACATACATGATAATGGCCCCCGCACCACCAATGCACATAGCTAAACCCAAGAAGGAATGCGAATGCTTGGTGACAGGAATGAACACGGCCAGCCGGCCCATTCACTCCTCGTTGGTTAAACCCAACGGGGCTGTGGGAAAGGGCTAAGAGGACCCTACCCCTAGGACCGAGTGTGCCACCGAGGTTCTGGTGACATCCAACCGGTAGTAACGCTCAAAGGTATGAGGAGAGGCCCAGCTGGCCGCGGAGCAGATGTCCTGCAGTGGCACTCCCCTGAACAAAGCCCAAGAGGCGGCTAAGCCCCTTGTGGAATGAGCTCTGATGCCCCCTGGGGGCTGCACTCCCTTTGCTTCATAAGCCATAGTATAGCGTCCACAAGCCAATGTGAGAGGCCTTTGCTTTGAAATGGGACTCCCCTTGTGCGGGGGAGCCCTTGAAACAAAGAGCTGGTCGCTCTTGCGGAAAGCACTGCTACTGGTCATATATGCTTGCAGAGCACGGACGGGACACAGAACTTCAGCCACTGATCCTCCGGGGAGGCAAAGGGTGGAGGGTGAAAAGCGGATAGCTCCAAAACCTCCGAAGTGAACGCAGGGAAGCATTTCGGCATGAAGGCCGGGTTAGGCTTAAGGGAAACCTTATCTCCACTTAGGGAGAATTTGGCCCACGAGGGGTGAACCGAGAGTGCATGTAGCTCACAGATGCCAAGGCCGAGAGCAAAGCTGTCTTGAGGGACAGCAGCTTAAGGGAAATACTCCCCAGAGGCTCAAAAGGATACAGAGACCGCGCTTCCAGCACCATGGAGAGGTCCCACTCTGGAACAGATCTCCTGATGACCGGCAAAGAGCGGCGTGCACCCTTCATAAAACTGCGGGTTAGAGGGTGCTGCCTGACGGTGGAGCCCTCAAAACCCACATGACAGGCTGAAATCGCAGTCAGGTAGACCTTAATGGTGGAAAAGGACCTGCCTCTTTCCATGAGGTCTTGCAGGAAACACAAAATATCAGGCACCGAGCACTGATAAGATGTGAGACCACGCCCATCACACCACCCTTCGAACACTTGCCACTTACAGCCATATAGGGATCGCATGGAAACGGCCCTGGCATTCTGATTAGTGGCAATTACACGCGGCGGGAGCCCCAGTGCATTTAGGTTCGTCCTCTCACGGGCCAGGCCCAGAGAGCCACCCTGTCCGGGTGGGGGTGGTAAATCTCCCCGTTGGCTTGGGACAGTATGTCCGTGCGAGGGGGGAGGCGCCATGGCTCGGCGTATAACAGAGGGATTATCTCTGCCAGCCACGGGGCTTTGGGCCACCTGGGTGCTATCAGAATGAGAGACAGGCCGTGCTCTCTCACCCTGGCCAGTGTGAAATTATCAGGCACAGGGGAGGAAAAGCATACAGCAGCACTTTGGGCCATGGGTGGGCCAGTGCGTCTGCCCCGAGGGGCGCGTCCACGTCCTTCAGCGAGAAGAACATGGGACAATGGTGGTTTTTGCGCGAGGCGAAAAGATCTACGGCTGCCTGTCCGAATCTCATCCATAACATCTCCACTATCTGCGGGTGAAGATGCCAATCCCCGTAGATTGGGTTTCCCCTCGATAGCAGATCCGCGCCTCTGTTCAGAATGCCCGGAACATGAGTCACGTGTAATGACAGAAAAACCCGTCTGCTCCACACCAAAAGCCTGTAAGCTAGAGCGTGGAGTTTCGACGAGCGCATGCCGCCCTGACGGTTGATATAAGCCACTGCCGTGGTATTATCGCACCGTACTAGAACGGGATGTCCCTGCAGGCGAGGCAGAAAATTATTCAGAGCTTTCCAAATGGTAAAACCTCTAAATAGTTAATGTGCGCTGAACGTAGTGTGCTCAGCCACAGACCGTTCACCGTTCTGCCTTCCTGGGTGGTTCCCCAGCCTGTTAAGGACGCATCTGTCGTCAAAACTTTCTGCATTGTAACCGTCCAGAGGGGGGTTCCCCGTGCGTAAAAGTTCCTCGCTCTCCCAATGGCGCAGGGCCGCCGAGCAGGCAGAGATCGTGAATCGGGCTGAAATGTAGTGACAAAACCCATTTCGTGAACGCTCTCATTCTCAGGAGACCCAACGGCACAACTTGGATAGATGAAGCCATGAGACCCTGCAGCCTGAGGCATGTGCGATATTGTACTCTCGCCCCTTCTCTGAACTGAGACAGACAGTCCATCAGCGAGCGAACGCGCTCTTGAGAGAGACGCGCTCGCATGGAGACTGAGTTCAATTCCAAGCCCAGGAAAATGACATTCTGACTGGGAGCACCCGGCCGGTGTCCAGCGACACCTTCTCCTTCGATTTGGCTATGATGAGCCAATCGTCTATGTAAGTCAGAATTCTCAGCCCTGATAGTCTCAGGGGCGCCACGCCCGCCTCCGCACACAGACAGAAAGTTCGGGGACTCAAATTGCGCCCGAACGGAAGAACTGTGAATTCGTAAAACAAATGCCTTGGTAGGCGAAATGAAGATATTTCCTGTGTGGAGGGTAGATGCTTATGTGAAAGAAAGCATCTTTCAGATCGACTGATGTGAACCAGTCGTTCTGCTTTATGGCACGGGCGAGAGAGCCTTGTGTCACATTCTGAAATTGTATTTCCTCAAGTGTTTGTTCAACACTCGAAGGTCCAATATAGGGCGGGGGGCGCCACGCCTTTTGGAACATGAAAATACCAGGAATAAAAACCATGGTTTATCAGATTGGGTGGCACCATCTGAATTGCTCCCTTGTTTAGGAGGGAGGAAATTTCCTCTTTCAGAATGTGTGAGGCGTTTTCTTCTGTGTGAGAAGAGAGAACGCCATTGAAAAGCGGAGGTTTTATCTCAAACTGCAGCCTGTAACCCTGGGTTACGGTACGCAAAACCCACTCGGGCGCTGAAACGGCTTGCCAAGCTGCTTCGTGACTCGCGAGCGCCCCCGCTCGGGCCGGAGCGGGGCTGTATGGGCCCAGCTGGTTCATTTGTGATGCAAAGGCGCCATCTAGTGGGCACACTAGAGGCGACATGCAGGGGTTCGGAGGGATTTCCTCTCTCTGCAATGAGAAGTTTTCTCTGCGGAGAGAGGTCTTCTCTCCAAAACAAATTCATTCGATTCGTAACTTTGTGTGTTTTGTGTTGAGCAAACACTGGGGCCGAAGCCTTTATTGACAGAGTGAGGGGAACATAGTGTGATGTCCACTGTGCTAAACTTTCCCTCACAAGTTGCCCCCTGAAAGTGGGGGGAAAACACACATCTCCTGAACACATGAACTGGGCAGTCTCAAGTGCAGGCAGAAAAATTATATCCGCGGAGAGAGATACTCTCTCTGTAACGGATTTATTTAATTTGTTTGTTTAAAAGTGTTATAGTTATGTGTGTGTTTTGTGTTGGGGAACACAGGGGCCGAAGCCTTCCACACACAACGTCCACTAAACAGACGGGCTGGGCAGCCACGAGACGGGATTAACCGACCGTCCGCGGGAGACCCTGTGTCTTTTGGACAGGGATTCCGGGACCGGGAAAGAATCCGGAGGGCTCGTGGCCCGTGAACGCGGGCTCGATACTCCCAACGGTCGAACAACAGGCAGGCTGCTTGCGTTCGGGGCCGCCTTCCTAGGAAGGCATAAATTGAAAGCCTCAACCCGTAATCGTAACACATCAAGGCCCGTGAGACCGTGTTAACAGTCTAGCGGGACGCTCCAGCCGTGCTTATGAGCTTCGCGAACGCTGGAAAAAACGGTTTTAAGAGTTGTTTCCTCAGACTGGGCGGTGGTCCCAGCGCTTACCCGTCGTAAATATTACTATTTCCTGGTCGGTGGCGCTCTGTGGAGCTGGCCACACAATGTTGAGACGAACGGCCGCTCGCTCACAAACTTCCAGGAGGATGGACTGAGGCAAAGCCGCGTGAGCACTAGCCTAGGGAACGCTAAAAGGACCGCGTCATTCCCGTCGCCGGAACCGGCCGGTTCGTCAACGAAAGTGAGGTTTTCCCGCGAAGATGTACTCTTCAGGGAATGCAAATTGGGCTGATGTCAGCTCAAATATTTTAGAGAGGTGGCGCTCCGGGAGTCCCCCGGTAGCGCGTCATCATCACCATGTGCCCCCATCCGAGTCAGAAAGGCAGAGCACGGCGCGCTGGGTTGTGCAACTAAAAGCCGGCTTAGTAAAAGCTACATGGGCAGCAATTACAATGACCGCAAATCTCCGGGTTCTCCAAAGCTCTTGAGCGTGTTAAGCCCAAGCAGACCGCGCAGAACGAGAGGGTCCTTAGCGGCGATGAGAGCACCACACGCGGCCGGGGAGGCTCGTCATGATAGGCTGTTCCCCGGAGAAGCGGCGGTTTAGACGGTCACATAGCCATGGGTGGGCCAGCGGTGAAGAACTCGGAAAAATCCGTGGCGGGCAGCCATGTAAGGAGGAGCAGGTGAAGGAAAGCGAGAGCGCGGGCGGCTCCGGATGGAAAAAACACTGCGGATAGGCTGAAGAAACGACTGTCACTCACGTCTGGCGGAGGCTGATCTGGCGATATGTCCTCCTGAAGACTCGAAAGTGAGCAGCGTAACGTTAATCCAACCGAACTGTGTCAGTGCAGAGATCGCGAGAAGCGAATGTCAACTGAGGGGGAGGAGCGCGCCTGACAGCTATATGCCTTAGGTAAGGGGCTGTGGCCTTACCTGGCATTGACTGCGCGCTTCTGTCTGTTAGCCAGACTTGGTGCAATTGGATGCTTCTGCAGAGGTCAGGTACAGGATGCCCTTCCCATAGGTGGATCTCGAAACGAGATGATGAAAGAGAACCCTCTGCTACATAATACAAGTACAACCAGTTACACAAGCAACATACAAAAATATCAGTCCCACCAGTTAACAAGTTATAGAGTTCTGCTTCCCACAGCTAAACAAGATAAAGCTTTCACACATGATACTGCCCTGCTAAAAAAAACTATAGAAACCATTACAGAAATTCTATTGGATTTAATGGTTTTCATGGGAATTTTATTGGTTGTAATGGGAATTATAGTGGTCTCTGTGGGGTCTCTACTGATATGTGTTGGGTTCTATTGGTGGGGGCATTAAATCCTAATGGAATATGTCCCAAACACACTACAAAAAAGAATTCTGTAGTGGTTTAAATGGTAAAAGCCAATGGTTCCTATTGGTATTTTAATAGAAACCATTAGAATTTCTGTGATGGTTTCCAACTTTTTTTAAGCTGGTCTGATCTTCTGTCCTTGTCTAAAGAACTAATTACACACACACATCATGCTTAATGTTTTATTATCAAGGTGAACACATGAAATTCATCAGTATCTGTAAAATTCACCTACATTAATGAGTTTCACAGCACTAACACTGTTTCAGCTTTGATCGCCTCGGTAAACACGTAATAAACGGGGCGTTAACATATAAGCCTACTTGCATTTTATGGTTGTCAGCTTTGTTGCATTACATTTACTTCACCGGGAGATGGTGCTGCAATTTCTATCTGAATGAAGCTTCGAGTAATGAACCATTTTCGACACAATTGTATCAGAAAGCAATAATGCTTCGAAACGCTTCATTTGGCCATCACTAGATACAATCTGTATTGTAAAAAGCGCTATATAAATAAAGGTGACTTGACTTGACTTGACTAGAGTGCCGCTGTCCTGCAGAGTTTAGCATCAACTCCGATAAAAACCTGTAGTCCTAATAATCCTAAAGATGATGATTAGCTGGTTCAGGTGTGTTTGATAGGGGTTGGACAAGCTAAACTCTGCACCCAGGACCGACATTGCCCTTCCATGTTATAGATTAAATATGAAAGTAAAACGGCCAGTAGGTGGTGGCAAGTTACTGTCTTTATGAGTGAGTAATTCATTCAAACCAAGCACCGAAGGTGCATAGGCACCTATTGTATTCGTTCCTGTTCTTATTAGGGGCAAAGCACTGAAAGTGAGTAGGTAGGCACCTCTTGAAATCGTTGGCGTTCTTCTTCTTCTTATTATTCCATTTCTTCTTCCATAAGGAAGTCTATGGCAGCCCATAGAACAGCTTGCGGGAAAGTTATGAAATTTGCCACACTGATAAGAGGACAGTCTAAACAGTCACCATAGCAAATTTGGAGTCTCTAACTCAATCCCTTTAGCGCCACCAACTGTCCAAAATTTCACTCATGTTTAAGCTAGGCCTAATAACTTTTGAACCGTAAAGACTAGAAACAAAAACGGCATGAAAAAATTTCAGCAATTTTTTTTTTTTTATAAAAGTACTTTTTCGAACTCGTCCCAGACGGTTGCTCCGATTTCCATGAAAATTGAACCAGATCATATTCAGATAATGCCGACAAAAAGTTATAGAATTCAAGTTAATTCGTCAATCCGTTCTCAAATACGGCACAAACTAATTTTACGTTGCCTAGCGTTTGCAAACGTTATGTCATCACAAACATGACCTGATGCTACTTGCTGGGTTTTTCGACGGGAGTCATCTCCTTAGATTCCTGAATCCTTGCCGAGTCCAACGATACCAAACATGCTAGGTTTCGCCTTACGTGTGTGTAGCGTTGTGATTTAGCGCTTAAAAAACATTTGCCAATATCTTCGAAACCATTAGACCGATCAAGACGAAACCACCGTAGGAAGTTTGGAAACATAGGTCGTTGGCTATAGCCTATGTTAATGCCCAAATGTCAAAATATTGATAGTAAGTGGTGTAAGGCCCGCTATATTTGGCCCAATCTCCGGTTCGCCAATACACGGGGAAGGTTATCACGCGTTCTGTCCTCACTCATGCAAAGTATTGGTTGGTTAAATTTGCAATACATTAATCATGTACTCACTCGTTAATTCATCTGACTCCATAAATGAAAGGTTTTAATAATCCGCCTCACTAAAAGTGAACGAATGTTTGACTATTCCTTTAACCATTAAATGAACAATGTCAAAATCAGTTATAATAATCATATGTAACAATTTAATATTTCAGATATCAGAGATCAATTCCACAATCAATTCAAATATCTAAAACATGGTTATACATTGGTTACATCAAATAGTCTTACCCAGCTTGACCTGAGAGAGAGAGAGAGAGAGAGAGAAAGAGAGAGGGAGAGAGAGAGAGAGAGCAAAATCACCTATCCAATTCCACGTCCAGCCAAGAAGAAGAGACAGAGAGAGTCAGAACACCTTCCTTTATCCTCTGAGCAGGTGACAAGGGGGATGGGGAAGGCCACCCTCAAATGGCTTCTATCCCACAGAAGGGGGGTTGCCTTATCTCTAAACCAGTTTTCTATGAACTTCTATAAACCTTATTTCCTTTTATTTTATCTATCTGGATATGAGATATCTGTACCACTCACTTTGAGACATTTCAAATGACTCCAAAAACATAACAGTCAATGTTGAATATTCACATTAAACCATGTTCTTGTGTGAGTTCCTAGTTTCTGAGAGGAAGAAAGGCTGTATTGGGGGAGGTCAAATGTTAATCAGCCAGCAGGGCCCTTTTGTCCCATAAATCAGGCCTCAACCAATATTTTCAGTCTTACAAGTGGCAAGAAAATGCAAACAAAATCAGTTGTGGGTCATTTTTTATGTGTTTATACATATAAATGTCTATAACTCCAAAACAAAATGAGATATTTTCACCAAATTTGACACACAGAGGACACATACAAAACATTGTACGATTGTGCCTCTTGTTGGCGCTATAGAACAAAACATGAAATTACCATTGACTTCAATACAGAATTGTAATATAAAATGCTATACTTTATGAACGCATTAGCACGAAACTCGGTATGAGTCATCAGCACCATGCCTTGAAGGTACTCAAAAAGTTTGGGGGCAGCGCCACCTTGTGGTCAAAAAGTTATAACAACATTTCCAAAACTGCAAATAACTTTTTAATAAATTTGCCTAATGACAATGGTCTTAATAGATTCCCTGGCTTATGCCGAAAACATAGATACCAATTTTGCCATAGTCAGCCACATTTCCTGTCCGCCATCTTTATTTTCTTTTAAAACCTACTTTTTTTTAACTCCTAGACCATTTGTCCAATTTTCACCAAAATCGAATCCTATCATCTCTTGACCGTGCCAACAAAAAGTTATGGATTTCGTGTAAATAGACGAAACCGTTTCCGTATACCGCAGCAACAAAGTTGAGGCATGATGCCAAAATGAATATACAGGCTTTACTGCAATGCCTTGACATGATAGCTGTGTCCCAATGTGAAGGCTGCATCCTTCGAAGGACTGAAGACTTCAAGGATGCAGCCTATGCGTCCTCCGAAGGACGCACCATGTAGCCTTCATATGATTTCCTAATTGCGCAACCAGGTGTTTCTGATCACCGCTCCTCAACGGTGCGAGAGGACAGCTGTTAAAAAAAAAAACTCAGTGACATGGCAGCCATCGATTGAGTCAGCCCTGCAAACCTGTTGGTAGAAAACTTAGTGGATAGTGGAAATATGCACTCAAACACTCTGGAGAGCGTCCCAGATGATGTCCCACCAGCAGAGAGGCCTTACCAGGGGCAGCCCATTCCAGTCCAGCAGCTCCAGGGTCTCCCTGCTCAGCTGAATAAAAGTCTACATCATTTTTTTCTTATTTTATGTACTGTAAATGTTTGTTGATTTTGATATGTTTAACGTATGTTGTTAATAGTTGGAAAAAGTACTTTAATGTAGCCCGTGGAACAAATGATTTTCATTTACCAATTTTATTTGAAAAAAAAAAAAGGTATACAAGAGTTTGTTTCATGTAGAAATTATGACTGTCAAAAAAAAAAAGCAATGTCCAGAACAATTCATTCTCTTTTATTTACACATTTAAAGTTGCATAAAAATAATGTACAGATTTTTTCTTTCCTTTTAAAAAATAAAAGTGAAAAAAGTTAAACAAGAATATGTAGAATAAAAAAAAAAAAATTTTTCAATCATTTTCTCAAGAAGAGAAAACAGCCTGTCCATCCTCTCCCTGCTCTCTTCACCTCTGCCTTGGTGCTGGTGCTGCTGGTGCTGGCTCCTCCTCACCGTGGGCACCCACTGCTGAACTGGGCCATGAGGACAAACCAGGGCCAAGTTTCAGCAGTGGGTTTCCCACTCACACCCTCACCTGTCCCAGGACACTTGCAATCCTAAGGGCAGAGCAAATGAACCATGGCTTGTTAACAACAACAGCACAATACATTTCAGCAAAGACGTGTGTATTAACTTTCTTACTTTGTATTTTTTTAATCTCCTGAATTGCTCTAAAAAAGCTTAACACGGGTGCAATCTTAAGTGCATTGTTAACACTGCAAAATATGACACATCAAGACATGCATACAAAATACTTAAGAAATCATATTTCTATATACTCAAATTTGGTTAAAACCACATAGCTTTCATGACAGCACTACAAAAACAAATAAAAGTGAAACCTCATTGCCTTATCTACTGCTTTTCTTATTGTTGTGGGCTTTATAGGGTGAGTGATATTTCTTATAATACACAAGTGAGATAGACTAGTGCAAAATTACAAATAGGTCGTTAAACTAAAATTAGCACAAGTTTTGCCTCAAACTACCTGTCAAATGAAGCCACGCAATTGTGACGAATGAGTTAAGATGAAGTTTATAATAACTTTAACTCGGTTTCGCTAGCTGTTTAAGTAAATGAAAACATAATGTAACAATCGGCCTTATCGGTAGAGTTACATGAGCTAAAAATGGGGTCAGATTAAACTGTGTGAGTTTTTTCAAGTGTTTTAAAAGATGAGACGACAACAGAAATAAAGTGAATAAATGAAGTGTATTTACAATTTCTACCAGGACTTAAAACAACACAATACAACAAAGAAGCCTGATGGTGCGTTCACACCGGACGCGAATAGCGCGTCAGGCGCGAGTGATTTCATTGTTAAAGCCGCTTGTCCACCAGCGTCCGATCAATTTTTGTTCCGACGCGACGCCAGTGACGTTTTCGCTGCTTTTCGCGCCGGGAAAAATGTAAAAAAAAATATGAAACCATAGCAACAGCCATACACAAATTCTCGCCGCCGAGTTTCCATTGGCTGCTGCCCCGCGTTTTGACGCTCTCATTTGCATAAAGTATCCACCGAGATACTTTTTTGCAGCGCCGCTGTTGACCAAATCGACGCGACGCGACCCATCATGCTTTGCGGGGGCGTTTTTGCTGCCTGACGTAGTTCCATTGGAAATGAATGGGCTTTGGCGTCGCGTCAGAAATCGAGACGCTGGTGGACAAGCGGCTTAAGTCAATGCAAAGACGCGTTACGCGCGTAAAAAATTCCTGCGGCGCGAATGAGGCGTAGAGCGCGGCGCGGTAGACGCGAATACGCCTCATTCGCGCGTCAAGTTCGCGCGAATAGCGCAAATTGAGCGTCTGCCGCGTTAAGCGCGTTGCGCGCGAATTATTTTATTAGTGCTATTTGTGCATTCACGGGTTTGATGCGAATTCGCGTCTGCCGCCCGAGTTGAAAAATCTGAACTTCTGCGTCAATTCGCGCCGCGTTAACCAATCAGGAGCCTGCTTGCTGCTGTCACGTGGTAAAGTGACAGTGTATAATGTTATTTTATGTTTGGCCTCAATAAATTATTTTGTAATATGACTAAAATGCACAACAAAGCAAATCTTTCACATAAAAACTCGATTTCAATATATGAGAGATACTCATTTTGTATTGAATGCTATTTATTCCATATCTATTCTAGATTATATGAAACATTATTATTCTAATGTAAAGACAACAAACACAATTTAGTGTATAAAAACAAAAATCACAGGACAGGTTTCACTTTTGGAGGCTGACTCCATTTATTATCAAAACAAAAATAAATGACAGATTAGGTGGGTGCGGGCGAGGGTGAACCTCGCGCCGGGCTGTAGAGCGCGGGCTCGTCAGGCAGCGACCACTCGAGGCCGAGGCCTCACGGCCTACGCTGTCCTCGTCAGCGTCCTCACCGTTAGGTCCACCAAACCTAGCTCCTGGAGCAAATTGTGAAACTCCTGAAACCCTCTGGAGGGTCTGGTGGACCCGAGTACAGCGACGATGTCCCCTACGCAGCTGTTTCTGCTCTCCAGAGCATATACGAGCGATGACTCTCTCGATTAATGCTAACGCTAATGCTCGATAAACATCTAAAAAAGATGGCCGCCAAAACTTTCACCTCTGACGCGCGTAAATTTCGCTTCAAACTTTTGTTTAGACACGCGAATTAACACAAAGTGGTCAAGCGTCAAACTAGACGCGGCAGGAGCGAATTTGACGCGCTATTCGCGTCCGGTGTGAACGCATCATTAGGCTGTTAAAAGCATAGTCCATTGGTTCCATACCCTAAAACAGTCCTTAAGAGTCCTTGCGTGCTGTAAGTCCCAATGTGTAAGTGTCCACCGGTGTATATACAATCCAACTGTAGTGATAATCCAATGAAAGTGATGTGGTTTGCTGGAATGGTAAGTCCTTAAAAGCAACTCCTCGATCCAGCTTTGGTCCTCTTGACAGAGACCTTGTTTGTTTGCCATGCTGCTTCTTTTATGCTGGCTATTTCCTGTTTCCTGTCATGTGATTGCTCACATGACAGGCAGACCATAATCATTTAAAGACATACACACATAAAAACTAATAAGAGGAATAAAATGGACTAAAATGACTAAGACAACATGTAAACCTATTAAAACTCTAATATACATAAAATCATTATAATACATAGAGTGGTTAAAACATGTGTCATGTGTGACAGTGTCACAATAATACTTACATTTAAATTTGCTGTCCACCACCGAACTCCAGTCTCGACCGCCTTTAAAAATAAATAAATAAATGCTGTCGTCAACGGCGCGCAATGACTTATTGGGTAGAATAGGGTAGGATCGGCCGCTAAGTGTCCATTTATGTATCCTTCCTTTCACGAGGAAACGAAGGGCGCATTTGGCGTCGCTTTTGAATCAGGGTAGCCTTCGTCGCGTCGCGATGACGCAACCGGCCTTCAAATACGGCCTTCGGAGGATGCAGAACTGAATTGGGACCTATTTTTTTACAGTCTATGATTGGGACCTAGGCTGCGTTCCAGTCCAAAATTGTCATGCCCTTAACTTGCTAACTTCCCTCCGTCTCGTTCACTCGGATGTACGTCATTGCGAATGCCCACTACTGGCGGAAACTACAATGGGCTGAATTGGAACGTCCTAAGCCCTTGATCACTTGGAATCAGCTATGTAGTTGATTTATTATTTACATTTGTTTTCCCTTTAAGAATTTGTTTAATGCATCATCCAAATGTATATATGGTGTTTGGGTTGTTTTCAATAAAAAAAAATTGAATTAATATATCATAGAGTTGTTTGTTGTGGTGGTGATTATACGAGATCTGTGGTGACGTCACAATCGTACTGCATTGTGTGACATATAGGTGCCTGAAGTGTACATATGAAGTAGACTCGCTCCCTCGGTCAAAATCGAGGGAACGAGGGTCTGTCCAACTAAACTTCCCTCGTTCACTTCACGAAGTGGAACGCACTTCAAAATGGCGGCGGGGATTCCCCCAAGGGGAAGTGCTTAGGGAAGTTCGCAAGTGCTTGTCTAAAAGTGGACTGGAACGCAGCAAGTGTCGGTAATCGGCCTTCAAATGCGACCTTCCAAGGATGCAGCCTTTGAATTGGGACATCCTTCGTCGCGCCGCTGTGACGCAATCGGCCTTCAAATGCGGCCAATCGGCCTTCAAATGCGGCCAATCGGCCTTCAAATACGTCCTTCGGAGGATGCAGCCTTCACATTGGGACAGCTATTGACACCAAACTTTATATGTGTCATTGTCACCTCACTCTGACCACACCACATCAATTTCATAACTGCGCCACCTATTGGTCGAAAGTGATAATTCATTAAATCATATTTTTAGTTACTGTTTATATATGATTATTCAACTACTTTGCCTTAAATCATCTCCTTACATTCCTAAATCCTTGCCGAGTCTAATGATATCAAACATTCTAGGTTTTGCCTTATGATTAGCACAATGTTGTAAATTAGCTCTTAAAAAACATTTGCCAACATCTTCGAAACCGTTAGACCGATCGAGAAAAGTGGAAGTTCCTACCCAACGTAGGAAGTTTGGAAACATAGGTCGTTGGCTATACACTAATGCTCAAATGTCAACATTTTGATAGTAAGAAAGTCACCCATGGGTAATTTTTTATGCTCTCATACATGTCTATAACTCCAAAACATAATGAGATATTTTCACCAAATTTTACACACATGTATGGGCTCACTCTGAGAACACATACAAAAAGCGGTTGAACTGCGCAAAGGACATTGCCATTAATTACAATATAATATGATATTAAATGCAACACTTTACGAATGCATTGGTGTACCATTACAAAACTCGGTATGTGTCTTGATAATCTATTAAATCATACTTTTAGTTACTGTATATATGATTTTTCAGCCATTTTGCCTAAAATCATCTTGAAATGTCTTTATTTCTCAGTTGCAGTTGGTCTGACGCTCCCAGCCATGTTGGCATGTCTTACTGTCTTCTTTGCGCTTGGCCCCGATAATTGCTGCTTGAAGCTACATTTTTTCTTTTGTAGCTCTGTTTGCTGTAAAATTTAAAAAAATGTGGACTGTCTTCACTATGCCTGATGTTTCAAATATTATGTCTAACTTTCCGCTCAAAAAAAAAATGCTATGCTTGTGTTCTACAAAAGAAAAACTTCAAATGTCAAATATGACCACCCACCCCCACAAAAATAGACAATGCATTTGTTAAAAAAAAGAGCAACTTTATTGTGAATGAGTAGTACAGACAATGAATGAGCATGAATGTCTATAGACAGTGAATTCTGTAATGGGCTTGTATTAATATTGCTATATAAACAATACTGCATGAACAAATATTTAAAAGACAGGGATCAATGCAGCACCAGTTTAAGAAAGTGTGTTGCATTTGAAATACTTTGTATAGTATCACAAGGTTTGGTGACTTAAACACAATCCATAGTACACAATACAGTAGAGGTTGTAGCAAAAACCTAGTCTCAAATGATTCCCCTTTTGCCAAAATAGTTCTGACATCTGTTATCAGTCATACATCACTTGTCAAGCCTAGTTTTTCTTCCCAAGGCAGTTAAGTGCAAACTCCACCGCTCAGCCAATTTTACTGCACAATCGTGAAGTCACCAGTCCAGAAAAGTTCTGACTTCAGAAAAATCATGGATGGATTACTGCAACAAACTGTAATGTTATCTATGAGGATCCACTAACAACACTACATTAAGTTTAAGGTTAGGTTTAGGGTAGAGCTGCATGATTAATCGAATTAAACCGCATGCAAATTGGGAAAGGCTGAGCAATTTTTTATGTGCAGCTTGTCAGTGAAGCACGGCTCTGTGATCAGTAGTAAATGCTGCTCCATCTGAAAATCAGATGGCGCTCTCACGCAGAATCTCCAAATATACCCTGCAGAAGTACGATAATGCACGTCATTCCAGGAAATCCCTATGGGCATCATACCATCGCTGTAGCTGAATAACAGATGATAGAAACGCTTTGATTGATTAAACATGAATAATAAAAAATATATGGTTTATCTAGGTTCTTTGAGCATTTTTGGGTATTTTCATGATAATAAAGTTATATTTCAATACTAAACGACATATCCTTTAACTAACTGACATTATGAAGTGAGTTTGGAGTAAAAACGTGTCTTTTGTTGGACAAGAGGTTCATAAATGCTTCTCATGTTTGGAAAGATGTTTGAGACGTGTTGCTTTTTCACATGCACGTTTATAAGTGACTCAAACTCGCAGTGCTTTCAGATGAAGCGCCATATCCTACTGATCACAGAGCTGTGCTTCACTGAAAAGTTGCACATAATAATAAATAAAAAATGATCGCAGCCGTTGCGATTTCATAATCACACTAAGTCAAATCGGTTTCAATGCGATTTTGGGTTAATTGCAATTAATCGTGCTCCCCTAGTTCAGAGGTTAGTATTTTCCAGCATCATGGAGGCAATTGGCATTGTGATTGACAACAAAATAAAACTTTTTGAATTGGCTGCAGGGTTGGCTTTGCCTTAACTGGTTTGGGCTTGAAAAAAAGATTCAGTTTATTAAAGACGCCAGTGCAGTTTTCGGTCCAGTTGTGGGGGGTGTGGGTAACAACAAAAGCCTTGAGCCATTTATTGACTGAAACCAGACCAACATTAATGGGAAGAAAGCCCAACCATGACTTTTCACCATAGGTCACCATGTTTTCAATTTCAAACATATCTTAAACCAATCTGACAATACACAGAAATATGAACCACAAATTAAAATTCCCAGCACAACATGGTCAACACAACAAGGACAAGCATAACATTGCTTACACGTTGATTAACATGAATAGACAGAATTTCTAATGTAAAAATACCTCATTGGATACATCTATAGATAATGGTGCATACTTTTGGAAAATGACAGAAAAGGAAAGACAAGAATTATGAAAGCAATTAACCCTTGACTGTAAACATGAATTAACCAATCTGTATCTAAATTGAATGAAAAAATAAAAGTGCCTTTAGGTAATCATTAGTTTAGGCAAAGGCTTAAATTTGTTAACCCCTCCCAAATAACCAATTTTTTTCTTCTAAATAACCAACACATTTTTTTGTAAGTTTTGTAAGATCTTGAAACACCCTAATTGAGATTGTTTTATTGAAAAATATGGCTCTGATTAAATGTAGATGCTTAAAAATGTTTATACACTAAGATTTGGAAGAGTAGTTTGACTGTAGTTTAACTACTTTAAAATATGTTGCTTGTAGATGTAACCTTGCAAACTACAGTTTTAAAATAGCTTCCCCAACACTTGTTTTTCTGTTTTTCTCTGTAATTGTGGGAACCCAGCTGTGATCAGTGATTTTGTCAGCAAGCACTCGGGTTAAAGTTTAGGATTATACATTTATACTGAAGGCATTTGTGCTATTGACTAAGTAAGATTCCCATACTCTCCAATGATTCAAATTCATTTCCCATTAAAATTTGTAGATTATGGACTTCAATGACAATCACATTATGAACTATGGGTAAGTGCAATCAGCAAGCAAGTCAATAAATCTTTTTAATGTGGGAGCCTACATTTTTAGATCTTTAGATCTAAAGGGACTCAAAGGCTTTCAGTAGAGGGAAGTCCTGTTAAAGCTCTGGCAAAACATATGGTCCACTAAAACTAAAAAGCTTTAGTAGCACCTTTTTTCTTTTTCTTTTAGGTATTGTAAAATAGTAAAATCAATAGTATTTCACTTAAATTAAATATGCTACTACTAATAAAATCACCAAGCTTTAAAATACAATTTGAAGGCATTTGCAAGGTTAGGTCAGTCATATAATTGTTGAATTGTTATATTAAAATCAACCACTGAACCGTGAAACTCCATGACAAATGTCTCAGATTTCTCATCATGTGGACCAAATTATTGCTCTTGATTAAATTATGGAAAACAAAAACATTGAAAAGGGCTATGTGGAGACTCTTCAAAGAAAGAAAATGACATGTTTGGAATTTATATTTTTGACAGAACTATATTTAATACCCCTGCAACCAGCAAGTTTGGCAACTATCTTTGAAATATTTAGCAATAGTGCAAACGATTACAATAAAAAGCTCATATCTGACAAACTTTTTAGATATCTTAAATGAAATAGAAAGATAACTGATGTGAAACACATACAACCAAAACCCAACGCATAAAAAATGCATTGAGTACAATCAAAATCAGCACAAAATAATAAAATACTCCAAAAGGTGAAAAACAGACTCTGTAAACAACTGTCATTATAAACCATTCATAATATTCAGAACAAAAAAAAAAAAAAAAAAAAAGTCTTGCATACTGAAAATTTAAAATGGTTAAATGACAAAAAAAAGTTTCAAAACTGCTACCCAACCTTAATACAAAATGTTATCTCTGTTACAGGTTATCTATTTGTGCATTTCAGATTACAGTTAAGCTCAGATGGAACAGAAACCCTCACACTGGGTCTACATCGCAAGCGAATGATGCAATGCAACAAAACTGAAACATTCTCATTTTAAATTTAAACATCTGTCTACAGTGCTGCAAGTATGTTGACAACTGGAATGTTTAAATTTTTTTGCATCTCATTGCTTGTTTGCAGTGTAGACAACGTACAGTTTAACTTGAAAGTTAGGAGTGTAAAAAAACAAATGACAAACAGTAAATAAGCCTCTTGGTTACTTACCAGTAACCAAGAGGCTTATTTACTGTTTGTAATTTGTTTTTTTACACTCAACCAAACAGCACTAAGAGAAAAAAAGTAACTGATGAGAAATAAAGAATAACGATAAAAAAAATAAAAAAAAACCTTTCAACGATGAAACCTAAAAGTGTCTGTGTTGATATAGGCAGTTAGGATGGACGTTTATTTTTATTTTTATATATGGCTAGCTTATGGACTTACTTTTACCCACACCCATCCAATCAGTGTCCCATAGAGCCAGGTATTGAGATAGAGTTTTCTACCTGACTCTGTTAACAGCATTGGTAAAGTGAGACCACCCAAAATCAGCAGAGAAGGCAATGTCTTTGTAAGACTAAGAGGTGACTTTCGACCTTCTCCAGGGAACCTGCACTTTTTCTCAGGGTCTTCAGACTCGTAGAAAGTGGTAAGAAGCCTAAACAGAGAGAGTAACACATTAGTAAAACATCCTTTGAACATTTACTTTGATGCAACTAGATTAATGGGAGTGACATGACTTATTTTAAAAGTCTAGCATTTCTTGTATGCCAAACCAAACAGCAATTAGTGTGATGAACAGCAACATTGTGCAGATTACAACATGACAAAAATAGCAGTTTTACATAGGAGAAAACTGAGGAAATATCCCAACACACTCTCCTAAAATATTTCTGTACTACTTTAAAGTACAGTAAGTAGTCAACCAAAATGCCAATGTCTCGCAATTCTTCTGGCAGGATCATTTTATTTGTTAAATACAACCCAGTCACAACTGAAAATACCAAGTCACTACCAGGTGGCTGGAATTTGACATTTTAATTTCTAAAAAAAGAAAAAACTATTTAAAAATGACTAGTAGTAGTAATAATAATAATAATAATATTATAGCATTATAACATTTAATGTCTGTAGTAGCAATTAATTATTGTTGCACGCAACTCTGGAACAACTGATGAAGGGCATGGTTTGATCTTTGGTTGACCAATCAGCGGAAAAGTGCATCTCATTCCTGCCCACATGTAGATAGAATATTTAAGCTGTTTATTAATTTTCTACCACTGAACATTGATTATAAGGTCAAAATTTTCCAACCATTGAAGATGTTTTTGAACATAGCAAACCATATAAAGATGTTTTTGTCTTTCATAAAGAAAATTGTAGCTTAATCTGTGATGATCACATTTTTGTGCTTAGCTTTGAACAGTTATCTGCAGCCTTTTTAATGCTCAAGATGGATCAACATCGGAAAAATGGAAGGAATAAAGTAATCACGCAATTCTTCTGGCAGGATCATTTTATTAAGCAAAATATTACCATTCACTGATGGTCGCACTCAGTCACCTTTATATGTTTGGTCTAAACGCAACTGCTCTCGTGTTTTGCTGCAGGAAAGCAAATGCAAGTCAATTTTCTATCATCTTTGCAGGACTGTGATATGAAGAGTGTACAAAGTAACATTTTAGCATTTTAGTACATACTACAACGTGAAAACTGTTTTCAGATTTTTCCACTTTGAAACGTTTTTAAAAAGCTTCATTTTAGTTTATAAAAACGGCATCTCAGTATGGAAGGAAGGCCAAAACGGAAATGAAAAAGATATATTTTTTTAACTGAAACGTATTAGTGTGGACAATGGCTGAATACCATCAAAAGAGTTGTTTTTCGGTTTTAACCAAGCCCTAACACATCAGGGAAGGGGATGAGAAGCTTATAAAATGTTTGAATGTACCCTTCTCTGTCTTTCTTACAGAGCTCTGTATGTTTGATTGACCTTCTTGCAAGAATAGAAAGCTTATAAAAGACATTTTGCTTGATTGTTCTTCCAGTTTCAGCCTCATCATTATTAAAGTTTATTTTTTCCACAATCAACATAAAAGCATAAGCTGAATTGTTGCTTTTTTGTTGTTGTTTTTTAAAATGAAACAGGTGCTGTTTTCTAATTTTTCTGCTTTCAATATTAAATTAAAAGAAAGAATGATACAAGGATTATACTGTTGATTAAAACATTCCTTCCTTTTTTGTTAGTATTAATTCGTTCCCATGATTTAACAAAAAATTAAAATAATAGTAGTAATGATATAGCCATGATATATTTATGCGATTTGTGCAGAAAGAGTTTTGGTGTGCGGATGGCTAGGAGCTCCTTGTACCTTCTGGTAATATGATTTTCTACTTAAAAGAAACAAAAAGAAAATATAGCTGCGAGCAGCGATTGCGGGCCCAAGCCGGTGGCACCCCGCCACCCTGGTGCCTTTAGTTACACTAAAGCCACCGGGGTGGCGGTGTCATACGGCTTTTTATATATTTTATATATATATAAAATATATAAAAATGTAACAAAAAAATATATACATTATATATATGTAACAAACAAACAATAAATAAATAAATAAATAAATAAATATATAAATATATAAATATATATATATATATATATATATATATATATATATATATATGGTGTGCGTCCACGGCGAGGAACGGGCAAAGAAGAGCGAACGTTTTTTAGTTCATTCCTACTTCCATAGGAATTCATTGAAAACGCTCGCTCTGCACCATATCCATGTCAGTGCGGACGAACATATTTTACTTTCGTTTTTAAGTTAGCAATTCAAAAGCCCCCAGCGGTGTCACACGTTGATTAAAGATAGGAGGTTTTTAGTGTTTCCTTTTTTGACATTACTTTAATCCCTCGCCATAGCAAAACCGTTTGAGATATTTATTATGCGTTTACAATTTAGCATCTTTAATGTATTTTCATCATGTTGAAAAAGTGTTGTGGGAATAAAATAAACCACTTAAGAGGGCTGGGTAAAAATTCAGAGGCTGATTTTGCAAAGAAATCCACATTCAAACCAAAATATCTGACTTCCTGTTGGTCTGAGCTAATGACTGTAAATTAGAAAGTTGTCCGGCTTGATGAGACCAATATACGTACTGATTTTTATAACTGTGGGTAAAACTAACCCCCCCACTTTTGTCAAAAGCATTTTGAAAGTGACACACTTCCTGCTACCAATTGGTGGCGCTATAACTTTGACTCACAATAGTTACATCCATCTGATCGGCCTCTTACCACGAACACACTGCTGAAGTTTCATCAAGATCAGTTAATGTGTGCAGAAGTTATAACACTTCGTGTTTCTCTTTTCTCGCCATAAATTCGTTTCCTCGCCATGGCCAAACCGTTCGAGATATCAAAAATCCGTCCGCAATTTAGCATCCTCAATGTCTTGACTTCATGCTGACCGAGTTTTGTGGGGATTGGACGAATTCTCTAGGAGGAGTATTTCACATTCCACAGCAAGCGTTTTCCAAACAACCCATAATAGCCGACTTCCTGTTGGGCTGGCGCAAAACTTAGAGCACGAAAGTTGTTCGGCCCGATGAGATCTATATGTGTGCTGAGTTTCATATTAATTCATGCAAGCTAGTTTGATCTATGGACCAAGTTTTCGGACCCCATTCCAGGGGGCGCTGTTGAGCCCCCCTGCCACGCCCGGGTACCAGCTTCAACCCGTCCCTAATGGCAGGGGGTTCCGACTTGTATGTAAAGTTTCAAGAGTTTTTGAGCACGTTAAGGACCCCAAAAGCCCCTGAAACCTTGATTTAACAATATAAAAGCAATAGTCAAATCCCCCCTCCCCTCACACACACAGAGACACAGAGAGAGGTAGAGAAAATTCTTCAGAAAATCCACATTCAAACCAAAATATCTCTCTTCCTGTTGGTCGGAGATCGTTAATGTAAATTAGAAAGTTGTCCGTCTTGATGAGAACAATACACATACCAAGTTTTGTTGCTGTTGATAAAACTAACCCCCCCACTTATGACTAAAGGTGGCGCTACTGAGCCCCTCACCACGCCCGTTTCTGAAACTTTGCACATGTCTACGGGCTAATAAATGTGATGTGTCTGTCGAGTTTCATCCAATTTCAAGTATGTTAAGAGTCTCAAAAGCATCAAAAAAGAATATTAAAGTTTGAAGCGTTGCCATGGCAACAGTATTAAAGATATCAAAAATCCTTTCACAGGTCTACATCTGCCGTGTGTTTACATTATACACATAAACTTTGAAGCAAATCGGGTAAAAATAAGAGGGTGATTTCAAAGCATTTTGAAAGGGACAGACTTCCTGCTGCCAGTTGGTGGCGCTATAACTTTGACTCACAATAGTCACATCTATGTGATCGGCCTCTTACAACGAACACACTGCTGAAGTTTAATCAAGATCAGTTAATGTATGCAGAAGTTATAACACACTTCCTGTTTCCATTATTCGCCATCAATTCGTGTCCTCGCCACGGCCAAACCGTTCGAGATATCAAAAATCTGTTCGCAATTTAGCATCCTCAATGTCTTGACTTCATGCTGACTGAGTTTGGAGGCGAATGGATGAATTCCCTAGGAGGAGTACATTAAATTCCACAGCATGCGTTTCCAAACAACCCATAATAGCCGACTTCCTGTTGGGCTGGCGTAAAAAGTAAAAGTACGAAAGTTGTTTGGCCCGATGAGATCTATATGTGTATTGAGTTTCATATTATTACATGCAAGCGTGTCTGATTTATGGACCAAACTTTCGGACCCCGTTCAAGGGGGCGCTGTTGAGCCCCCCTGCCACGCCCGGGTACCAGCTTCAGCCCGGCCCTGATGGCCGCAGGTTCTGACCTGTGTGCAAAATTTCAAGAGTTTTCGAGCATGTTAAAGGCCCCAAAAATGCCCAAAAGGTTGACAGAAAAATAATAATAATAATAATAATAATAATAATAATAAAATATAGCTGCGAGCAGCGATTACGGGCCCAAGCCGGTGGCACCGCAACCCCGGTGCCTTTAGTTACCTAAAGGCACCGGGGTGGCGGTACCGCCGGCTTTGGCCCTCCATCGCTGCTCGCAGCTATATTTATATATATATATATATATATATATATATATATATATATATATATATATATATGTATATATATATATATATATATATATTATACAAACATATATATATATATATATATATATATATATATATATATATATATATATATATATGTATTTATATATGTGTATATATATATATATATATATATATATATTATACAAACATATATATATATATATATATATATATATATATATATATATATGTATTTATATATGTGTATATATATATATATATATATATATATTATACAAACATATATATATATATATATATATATATATATATATATATGTTTGTATAATATATATATATATACACACATATATAAATACATATATATATATATATATATATATGTATTTATATATGTGTATATATATATATATACACCGTTCAAAAGTTTGGGGTCAGGAAGATTTTTAATGTTTTTAGGAGAAGTCTCTTCTGCTCACCAAGGCTGCATTTATTTGATTAAAAATACAAACAAAAACAGTAATATTGTGAAATATTATTCCAATTTACAACAGCTGTTTTCTATTTTAAAATATTTTACACTGTAATTAATTTATGTGATCAAAGCTGAGTTTTCAGCATCATTACTCCCGTCTTCAGTGTCACATGATCCTTCAGAAACCATTCTAATATGATGATTGATGGTCAATAAATATTAATTATTATTTTCAATGTTGAAAACAGTTGTGTACAGATTTTTTTTCAAAATGCGTTGATGAATGTAAAGTTCAAAAGAACAGCATTTATTTCAAATATAATTTTTTTAACATTATAAATGTCTGTACTGTAACTTTTAATCAGTTTAACTCATTCTCGATGAATAAAAGTATTGATTTATTTTATTTCTTTTCCCCAAAAATAAAATTTAAATTATTACTGACCCCAAACTTCTGAACGGTAGTGTTTAATGTTACAAAAGCTTTAGATTTCAGATAAATGCTGTTCTTTTGAACTTTCTATTCATCAAAGACTGTACACAACTGTTTTCGACATTTAAAATAATAATGAATGTTTCTTGAGCATCAATCATCATATTAGAATAATTTCTGAAGGATCATGTGACAGTGACGACTGGAGTAATGATGCTGAAAACTCAGCTTTGATCACAGGAATAAATAACAGTTTAAAATATATTAAAATAGAAAGCAGCTGTTTTAAATTGGAATAATATTTTACAATATTACTGTTTTTGTTTGTATTTTTAATCAAATAAATGCAGCCTTGGTGAGCAGAAGAAACTTCGCTTAAAAATCTTACTGACGCCAAATTTTTGAACAGTAGTGTATATATATTATATAAAAATGTAAGGGATAAGACACAGATAATTTTACTTGCCTGACCTGATTAGAACAATGAAAAAAACTTAAATGAAAAAATAACTTGGGAATCAATAAAACGGGGGCACGATTGAACAGTGGACACATAAAAACATACTCTGTCATTTTGTTCAGAACATCATTCAAACTGCAAAGTGTTAACTTATAGTTTTGTACAGTAGCAATAAAACACAACATTGTGCTTTTTTTAAATACATTCAAGCAATCCGCCCCGAAAATGAAACTAAAATGCTCACGGCTGCACAGGCATTCATAATGGTGCGCGTCCTCAGCGAGGAACGAGCAGAACAGAGTCAACGTTTTTTAGGTCATTCCTCCTTCCATAGGAATTTATTGAAAACGCTCGCTCTGCTCCGCACCATTATCAATGTCCGTGCGGACGAACATATTTTACTTTCGTTTTTAAGTTAGCGATTAAAAAGCCCCCAGCGGTGTCACACGTCAGTTAACCAGTGGTAAAATATTCTCACCGTCACATACCTAGTATATTTTTATATAGATATAATAGGCCTACCTGATTTTGAACACAAGAGGGCAGTATAGCACTATGTTTGACTTTATTTATTTATTGTTTAGACTAAACAACCATTCTGGCAGTTTTTAAACTTAAACATTCTTAAATTGAAAAAAAAGAATAAAATGAGTTAAGTTCTGATATTTGTATACTTTTATATAGTAATAAATGGTGTATAATTACATTTTTAGAATATATGAGCCTTTGAGTGTTTCCTTTTTAGACAATACTTTAATCCCTCGCCATAGCAAAACCGTTTGAGATATTTATTATCCGTTCACAATTTAGCATCATTAATATATTTTTATCATGTTGAAAAAGTTTGGTGGGAATAAAATAAACCACTTAGATAAAGGTGGCTAAAAATTCAGAGGCTGATTTAGCAAAAAAATCCACATTCAGACCAAAATATCTGACTTCCTGATGGTCAGAGCTAATGACTTTAAATTAGAAAGTTGTCCGGCTCGATGAGACCAATATACGTACTGATTTTTGTAATTGTGGGTAAAACTAACCCCCCCACTTTTGTCAAAAACATTTTGAAAGTGACACACTTCCTGCTGCCAGTTGGTGGCGCTATAACTTTGACTCACAATAGTTACATCCATCTGATCGGCCTCTTACCACGAACACACTGCTGAAGTTTCATCAAGATCAGTTAATGCATGCAGAAGTTATTCCACTTCGTGTTTCTCTTTTCTCGCCATAAATTCGATTCCTCGCCACAGCCAAACCGTTCGAGATATCAAAAATCCGTCCGCAATTTAGCATCCTCAAAGTCTTGACTACATGCACACCGAGTTTGGAGGGGACACGGTGAATTTTCTAGGAGGAGTATTTCACATTCCACAGCAAGCGTTTTCCAAACAACCCATAATAGCCGACTTCCTGTTGGGCTGGCGTAAAACTTGACCAGGGGAAAGTTGTTCGGCACAATGAGATCTATATGTGTACCGAGTTTCATATTAATTCATGCAAGCGTGTTTGATATATGGACCAAGTTTTAGAACCCCGTTCAAGGGGGCGCTGTTGAGCCCCCCAGCCACGCCCGGGTACCAGCTTCAGCCCGTCCCTGATGGCAGGGGGTTCTGACTTGTGTGCAAAGTTTCAAGAGTTTTTGAGCACGTTAAGGACCCCAAAAGCCCCTGAAACCTTGATTAACAATATAAAAGCAATAGTCAAATCCCCCCTCCCCTCACACACACAGAGACACAGAGAGAGGGAGAGAAAATTCTTCAGAAAATCCACATTCAAATCAAAATATCTCTCTTCCTGTTGGTCGGAGATCGTTAATGTCAATTAGAAAGTTGTCCGTCTTGATGAGAACAATACACATACCAAGTTTTGTTGTTGTTGATAAAACTAACCCCCCCACTTATGACTAAAGGTGGCGCTACTGAGCCCCTCACCACGCCCGTTTCTGAAACTTTGCACATGTCTACGGGCTAATAAATGTGATGTGTCTGTCGAGTTTCATCCAATTTCAAGTATGTTAAGAGTCTCAAAAGCATCAAAAAAGAATATTAAAGTTTGAAGCGTTGCCATGGCAACAGTATTAAAGATATCAAAAATCCTTTCACAGGTCTACATCTGCCGTGTGTTTACATTATACACATAAACTTTGAAGCAAATCGGGTAAAAATAAGAGGGTGATTTCAGAGCATTTTGAAAGGGACACACTTCCTGCTGCCAGTTGGTGGCGCTATAACTTTGACTCACAATAGTCACATCCATGTGATCGGCCTCTTACAACGAACACACTGCTGAAGTTTAATCAAGATCAGTTAATGTATGCAGAAGTTATAACACACTTCCTGTTTCCATTATTCGCCATCAATTCGTGTCCTCGCCACGGCCAAACCGTTCGAGATATCAAAAATCTGTCCGCAATTTATCATCCTCAATGTCTTGACTTCATGCTGACTGAGTTTGGAGGCGAATGGATGAATTCCCTAGGAGGAGTACATTAATTTCCACAGCATGCGTTTTCCAAACAACCCATAATAGCCGACTTCCTGTTGGGCTGGCGTAAAAAGTAAAAGTACGAAAGTTGTTCGGCCCGATGAGATCTATATGTGTACCGAGTTTCATATTATTACATGCAAGCGTGTCTGATTTATGGACCAAGTTTTCGGACCCCGTTCAAGGGGGCGCTGTCGAGCCCCCCTGCCACGCCCGGGTACCAGCTTCAGCCCGGCCCTGATGGCCGCGGGTTCTGACCCGTGTGCAAAGTTTCAAGAGTTTTCGAGCACGTTAAGGGTCTCAAAAGTGCCCGAAAGGTTGACAGAAAAATAAGAAGAAGAAGAAGAATAATAATAATAAAATATAGCTGCGAGCAGCGATTGCGGGCCCAAGCCGGTGGCACCGCCACCCTGGTGCCTTTAGTTACACTAAAGGCACCGGGGTGGCGGTGTCACCGGCTTGGGCCCTCCATCGCTGCTCGCAGCTATATTTATATATATATATATATACACACATATATATATATATATATATATATATATATATATATTTATATAATAAAGACGGGAAATTTTACTTGTCTTACCTTATTCTGATTTTGATACACTCAAAATATTCCACAACAAATCCTTTAAATTTAATGTAAAAATAAAAACGAAAGTAAGCCGTGTTGGTCTCACGTAACCCTCTCATTAGAATCAAAATGTTTCAATATTTGCGATGTATTTGGATGCTAAACTATTCTTTATTATAGGCTTTGTACTTCACTCGTGTTCCAATATCGATGGAAAAAATCATCCTCTTCACACGCGCAAAAATGTGCTTGGAAACATCACAGTGGAGCTCTGCTTACTGTGAATGGTACAAATTGTACTACTGACTATTTAAACAGAGCAGTGTAATTCGTATATGTTATGTTGACTATTTTTATTATTATATTGTATTAGGGCTATAATGAACAGGCTGCGATGTCAAGATTGCAATTCTGGAATGTGTGTGTGTGTGTGTGTGTGTGTGTGTGTGTGTGTGTGTGTGTGTGACGCGGTTGCGGTTGAACAGTGGACACATAAAAACATAAATAAAATGTATTAGTTTATTCCTACTTCCATAGGAATACATTGAAAATGCTCGCTCTACTCCGCACCATTATCAATGTCTGTGCGGACATCTGTATTTTATTTTCGCTTTTAAGTTAGCGATTTAAAAGCCCTCAGCGGTGTCACACGTCGATTAACCGGTGGGAAAATGTTATCACAGTCACATCCCTAATATATAAATACAATAGGCCTACCTGAAAGAGAATTTTACTTGCCCGACCAGAGTATAGCCTGATTAGAACGTCAATAACAAAACAACTTACTTGGGAATCACTAAAACGAGAGATTATTCTAATTTCATTACATTCATTTTAAGTTGCAATCAACAGTTAATAATAAATGTCTTACTGATCAATGGTAACAAGGTTGCCCTGCTGAGGCTCATGCAGCTTCTCCAGGAGAATTGTAAACAAATGAGCGCAGCACACAAAAAAGCAACCCAGTTAACAACATACTGACTATAAAAATGACAAATATGGAGTTTTTATATATTTTATAACATATAAGCAACCTCACTTGACGAGTAGGCTACTATTTCCTGAATACAATCACGATTGAAACTGTGACATTGATTTCATACAACAGGTTAATAAACAGTTACAATTAAGTCACTTACATTTTAGATGCAATATTGACTGTTTTTGTTCTGTTTCAGCAGCAAAAATAGTTAAACAAAGATCACAGCAGAACCATCGTGCATCTCACGGCAACTTGTTTTCTCATTACTGAATGATTCAGCATTTTGAAACGAATCGGTTGACTCAAAGATTCAATGGTCAATCCATAAACATCTGTCTCAATCATGAATGACTCAGTCATTCGAACGAATCGTTTGAACGAATGAATCAATGACTCGCTCATTAAGATGGTCGCCTGGCGACACCTAATGGCGGTTTAGTGTTTAAAAGTATCATTCTTTCCAACGTGCACCATTATCAATGTCAGTGCGGACGTCCGTTTTTTACTTTCACTTTTATATTAGCGATTTAAAAGCACCCGCTCGTGTCACACGTCGATTAACCGATGGGAAAATATCCTCACAGTCATACCTAATACATTTATATTTAAATACAATAGGCCTACCTAGTAAAACGTTTTATATACTATTTTGATTTCCTTTTGGACACAAGAGGGCAGTATAGCCCTATGTTTGCTTTTTTGTTGAACCAAATAGCCAGGGCTCCAGACTAACTTTTTGCCTTGGTTGCACTGGTGCGCCTAACTTTTTTATTTAGGTGCACCAGCACAAAATTTGGGTGCACCCAAATTTTTCCTCGGCTGTATCACCTTTAACGCCACAATTTTAAGGTCACCTTTTTATTACGCTCTATACACATTCATATATATTATGTAAATGAATTTAAACAAGAAGGTGTAGGTAAAAACTTTTATTTATTTTTTGAAGCACAATTATTAACGGTATTCCTACTCTTACCGATACTGCTTATCGATACAGTACTTTAACTGTATTCTTATGGTTCTTTTTGTTTTATATATAACAAACAAAGATAAACAATAGATAAACAAAAGATAAACAATTAAACAAAGATACACTTTATATAGGCCTACACAGTGCTTTAATTTCAGGAAGGCCTATCAACATTACTGTTCAGGCATGGTCTAAAAAGAAATCTAATAAAGTAATAAAATGTAAAATAACACTGTAAAATTTATCATAAATAGATTAATGCTTATTAAAGCTGAAGTTATTCTTTCAAGAGCTGTGAGTGATTTTTCTCTTGTTGTTTGATTTACAGTAATGGCGCAATCGTCAGCATGTTTATTAGACTGCGGCCCCTTTAAGACCGGGTGCAGAATGCAGATCTAATAGGCTACTACTGATGCACCATTTTCTCCCAACTATTTCCATAACTACGTCCATTTAAGACATAAACTGTTTTAGTGAATCTCAAAGCCGGTAATTGACACGCTTTTGTGTACAATTGATCGTTTAGACGCGCACAATCTGCAAATGAAACCGAAAGTATAATTTGCTTGTCTCGGCCGGTCTCGGTCTGTTTCGGAGCGCGCGCCGCCATGCGAACAGCATCTCTTGCGCAGATTTTTGTGTTTTTAATATCTCTTTCAGTTATTAAACGCGTCCCGCAATTTAGCAACAGTAGCTAGACTGCATTTACAACAATCACTGATCGTGCTGATTCTGATTCTGAGTTTTAGGGAGAAATGACCGCCTAATGCTGCGAAGGGAAGAAGTTGCGCGTAGTTAGATAGTTTTTAATGGGTTTACCTCAATATATTTTTTTTTATAATCTTTGGAAGCCGAAATTTTAAATAAAATCAGACTAATATAACAGACCTTAAGTGTAACCAGGCTACGTTTGAATGTTTAATTCTGTCCTCCGTCGTCACTCATTATTAAGCAGGGCTGTCGTGCGAGCTGTGGCACCGCGTGAGAGAAGAGTGTGAGTTCCGTCAAAGGAGAACATACGCCAACAAACGTCCGTGGAGAGGCAGCGGATGCGAGGACGTTAGGTGCACCGGTGCGACTTAGGAAAAATGTTAGTCGCACACTTACAAAATTTGGTCGCATATGCGACCAAATTGGTCGCACTCTAGAGCCCTGATAGCACTAAATAGCCTGTTTTTAACTTTTTCATACTCCTTGAATAGCAAAAACAGAATAAAATGGGTTTAGTTCTAATATTTGTATAATTTTATATAAAAATAAATGGTGTATAATTACATTTTTAGAAGTTATGAGATGTTTCCTGCTTCCTTTTTGACATTAATTGAATCCCTCGCCATAGCAAAACCGTTTGAGATATTCAATATCCGTTTACAATTTAGCATCATTAATATATTTGTATCATGTTGAAAAAGTTTGGTGGGAATAAAATAAATAGTTTAAGAGGAGTGGCTAAAAATTCAGAGGCAGATTTTGCAAAAAAATCCACATTCAGACCAAAATATCTGACTTCCTGATGGCCGGAGCTAATGAATGTAAATTAGAAAGTTGTCCGGCTTGATGAGTACAATATACAAACTATTTTTTTTTTTACTGTAGTTAAAACTAACCCGCCCACTTTTGTCAAAAGCATGTTGAAAGTGACACACTTCCTGCTGCCAGTTGGTGGCGCTATAACTTTGACTCACAATAGTTACATCCATCTGATCGGCCTCTTACCACGAACACACTGCTGAAGTTTCATCAAGATCAGTTAATGTATGCAGAAGTTATTCCACTTCGTGTTTCTCTTTTCTCGCCATAAATTCGTTTCCTCGCCACGGCCAAACCGTTCGAGATATCAAAAATCCGTCTGCAATTTAGAATCCTCAATGTCTTGACTTCATGCACACCGAGTTTGGTGGTGATTGGATGAATTCTCTAGGAGGAGTACTTCGCATTCCACAGCAAGCGTTTTCCAAACAACCCATAATAGCCGACTTCCTGTTGGGCTGGCGTAAAACTTAGAGCACGAAAGTTGTTCGGCCCGATGATATCTATATGTGTACTGAGTTTCAAATTAATTCATGCAAGCGTGTTTGATCTATGGACCAAGTTTTGGGACCCCGTTCAAGGGGGCGCTGTTGAGCCCCCTGCCACGCCCGGGTACCAGCTTCAACCCGTCCCTGATGGCAGGGGGTTCCGACTTGTATGTAAAGTTTCAAGAGTTTTTGAGCACGTTAAGGACCCCAAAAGCCCCTGAAACCTTGATTAACAATATAAAAGCAATAGTCAAATCCCCCCTCCCCTCACACACACAGAGACACAGAGAGAGGGAGAGAAAATTCTTCAGAAAATCCACATTCAAACCAAAATATCTCTCTTCCTGTTGGTCGGAGATCGTTAATGTAAATTAGAAAGTTGTCCGTCTTGATGAGAACAATACACATACCAAGTTTTGTTGTTGTTGATAAAACTAACCCCCCCACTTATGACTAAAGGTGGCGCTACTGAGCCCCTCACCACGCCCGTTTCTGAAACTTTGCACATGTCTACGGGCTAATAAATGTGATGTGTCTGTCGAGTTTCATCCAATTTCAAGTATGTTAAGAGTCTCAAAAGCATCAAAAAAGAATATTAAAGTTTGAAGCGTTGCCATGGCAACAGTATTAAAGATATCAAAAATCCTTTCACAGGTCTACATCTGCCGTGTGTTTACATTATACACATAAACTTTGAAGCAAATCGGGTAAAAATGAGAGGGTGATTTCAAAGCATTTTGAAAGGGACACACTTCCTGCTGCCAGTTGGTGGCGCTATAACTTTGACTCACAATAGTCACATCCATGTGATCGGCCTCTTACAACGAACACACTGCTGAAGTTTAATCAAGATCAGTTAATGTATGCAGAAGTTATAACACACTTCCTGTTTCCATTATTCGCCATCAATTCGTGTCCTCGCCACGGCCAAACCGTTCGAGATATCAAAAATCTGTCCGCAATTTAGCATCCTCAATGTCTTGACTTCATGCTGACTGAGTTTGGAGGCGAATGGATGAATTCCCTAGGAGGAGTACATTAAATTCCACAGCATGCG
Source organism: Leuciscus leuciscus (assembly GCF_965113295.1). NCBI lineage: Eukaryota > Metazoa > Chordata > Actinopteri > Cypriniformes > Leuciscidae > Leuciscus > Leuciscus leuciscus. Next base: position 27,931,050 of record NC_138746.1, read on the forward strand.
TTTCCAAACAACCCATAATAGCCGACTTCCTGTTGGGCTGGCGTAAAAAGTAAAAGTACGAAAGTTGTTCGGCCCGATGAGATCTATATGTGTATTGAGTTTCATATTATTACATGCAAGCGTGTCTGATTTATTGACCAAACTTTCAGACCCCGTTAAAGGGGGCGCTGTTGAGCCCCCCTGCCACGCCCGGGTACCAGCTTCAGCCCGGCCCTGATGGCCGCAGGTTCTGATCTGTGTGCAAAATTTCAAGAGTTTTCCAGCATGTTAAAGGCCCCAAAAATGCCCGAAAGGTTGACAGAAAAATAATAATAATAATAACAATAATAATAATAATAATAATAAATAATCCTACCGGAAACAATAGGGCCTTCGCCCCTTCAGGGCTTGGGCCCTAATAATAATAATAATAAATAATCCTACCGAAAACAATAGGGCCTTCGCCCTTTCAGGGCTTGGGCCCTAATAAATAATCCTACCGAAAACAATAGGGCCTTCGCCCTTTCAGGGCTTGGGCCCTAATAATAATAATAATAAATAATCCTACCGGAAACAATAGGGCCTTCGCCCTTTCAGGGCTTGGGCCCTAATAATAATAATAAATAATCCTACCGGAAACAATAGGGCCTTCGCCCTTTCAGGGCTTGGGCCCTAATAATCCTACCGAAAACAATAGGGCCTTCGCCCTTTCAGGGCTTGGGCCCTAATAATAAATAATTCTACCGAAAACAATAGGGCCTTCGCCCTTTCAGGGCTTGGGCCCTAATAATAATAATAAATAATCCTACCGAAAACAATAGGGCCTTCGCCCTTTCAGGGCTTGGGCCCTAATAAATAATCCTACCGGAAACAATAGGGCCTTCGCCCTTTCAGGGCTTGGGCCCTAATAATAATAAATAATCCTACCGGAAACAATAGGGCCTTCGCCCTTTCAGGGCTTGGGCCCTAATAATAATAATAATCCTTCCGAAAACAATAGGGCCTTCGCCCTTTCAGGGCTTGGGCCCTAATAATAATAATAATCCTACCGAAAACAATAGGGCCTTCGCCCTTTCAGGGCTTGGGCCCTAATAATCCTTCCGAAAACAATAGGGCCTTCGCCCTTTCAGGGCTTGGGCCCTAATAATCCTACCGAAAACAATAGGGCCTTCGCCCTTTCAGGGCTTGGGCCCTAATAATAATAATCCTACCGAAAACAATAGGGCCTTCGCCCTTTCAGGGCTTGGGCCCTAATAAATAATCCTACCGGAAACAATAGGGCCTTCGCCCTTTCAGGGCTTGGGCCCTAATGAGAAACGGTTTGATTTTTGTTTTAAGAAATGGAAAAATTTAAATTAAGCTAGAATCTTTGTATTTTTAGTTCATGGGTAAATTTTTTTATTATGCTTTAATATTTGTTTCCCATGAGTGGCCCGGCCCTGAAACGTCCCTTTTCAACTCTTTCTGTCTTCTGTATACTACTGTATGCCTGTCCCATCATGCAGAATAAGAGTTCATCTGATGTAATGCTCTGCAAATTAGTTACAATAAAGTTTCTTCATACTGTTTGGCTGTTGCATATATTTCGTCAACATACATCTCGTATAGAGCACAACAACACACTTCTCTGGTCAGCGTCAGAGCGATCCTAGCATTGTTTCCTTGATAACAGTGGAAAGGTCCAAATACCAAGGTCGAAGCTGATTGGTTGGTTATCACCACATGACCTACGGTGAGCTTGCGACATTCTGAAAAGTTTAGATGTTTTCATCTTGCCGTGGCATAGGCGCACCTGGAAAAACGAGCTCGCCACAATGCATTCGTGTCATGAGCGCGTTGCTTCTATTATGAGCGCGCCTACATTTAAAATAACGAATTTGCACGGGCATTTAGGAGAGTATTGCAAGATGCTGCTCACATTAACCTTACTTTCAAAAAAAAGTTTCCTGAAAAATGATGTTATAATTATAGGCCTAAATACCTTGGTATCAGCTTGTGTTTTCATCGATGGTATAATTAATACAACTAAAATTAATTTAGTTTGTCATGATTGATTTTGTTCATAATCAGTAAAATAAAATAAAAATCTTCTAACAAGAATAAACACATATGAACAATTAAATTATTGCTGTATTATTCATTTTGAAACTATCCCAGCAGTGTTTTGCGCTCATATTCTGTAATCACATTTAGGTATATTAATTCCGCCGTCACATCACATAATTAAATTATCCACCAAATTGTAATTTTCTCCTTAGAGTAAATTACTTGAACAAAGAATTTTTTTTGGCATTAGGCATTGGCATTAGTTAATGCCTAAAAATGTAAGAGTTTTACCTTATAAATAGAATTTAGTTTAATTAATTTTTTAATTCGTCACCGGAGTGAATGGTAACATGATTTATTGAAAATATATAAGTGGTTCTTAAGTCAATACTTTTTTAATGGCTTGTCAACTTTCCATTCCTCTGCTGCGTTATTCTAGTCAGCGCTGGATTCTAGCCACTGATTGTTGTCAGTGCAAAACACATTTTTGTGCACGTGAATGCTGATTCTTGCCAGCACTGGATTCTAGTCATTCTATGACTGGAAAAATAATAGTCGTTGCAAAAGAAACAATACATAGCTTACATCTCGCATTAAACTGGCAGATTTCAGAATGATGTAGGACAGGCAATTATTTTGCAAGTATAATTACGTTTAATCTTGTCTTGCCTGGATCTTTGATGTAAACTCGTGAATGCCCCCCAAGAACACCTGAACGGCCCAAGGGGGGGGGGCACTGTTGAGAAACACTACAGTAGAGTTTAGGTCCTCCGCACAGTAATATAAGTAACACACCTAGTAACAGAAGGGTTTGCTGAATTATGCATTTGAAGAACCAATCATATAGTAGGAAAATTATGTAATGAATCATGTCACCTTTGCCATGCTCCTATTCTATAAAAACTGTTGTATTCTTTTTGCTGATGGGATTCTCTCTGAAATTAGTCTGAGATCCTCCGGCCGTGATTAAAGCACATTCGAAGGCATTGTCTGGTGTCTGTCTAGTTAATGCTGCACAGCAGGTTAGTGGAACACTAGAGACCTTATTCCCAAGTGATAGTGTTCAACAAGGAACGAGACGTCGTTCGACTCAGTGTGAAACTCTTAGGCGGGGTTAGATTGCGGTCAGGTAACTATTATTCTTAGGCATTTTATGCGGTCAGAATAGCTACTCTTAAGCGTCAACCAATACGGTCAGATGTGAATTCACCAGAGTATAATTTTATAAAGGGTCGACTGTAGACGCCCCACGTAAACTTAAGTAAGGTGCGTAGAGGAAAATCTACCACAGGGACACTGATATTCAACAATATTACTGACCTATAGCGGTTGTATAAGAACTGAACTGAGCTGGACGATGACAATTTTTTGCAGAACTGCTTAATAGATGAAATGAACTAATTTAATAATTGAAGATCTTTACAACAGAACTGAATCAACTCTGAACTGACTTCAGCTGAACCACAGCCAAAATGCATAATTTCTGTTATCACTGAAAAGCTCCTGTGAAACTTTCGGCATTTTATAAAGTGCTACATAAGTAAAGGTGACTTGACTCTGCCCAATTTGGGTAAACTTTTCTTGACAATTTGGGTGCATTTAGTAATGACATGATACACAGTGTAATATGCAATTAACTTGCAAAGGTAAGGCTTTTTTTTTTTTTTTTTACTGAACTTGATGTACAGTATTGCACAATACAGATTAAAGGGATACTTCAGGATTTAGCATTAAGCTTTGTATTAGTAGAAAACCTGTAGTATTTTCGAATTACCGTGCTTTCCACCCTCGTATCCCCCTGAGACAAGAGATTTATGTATTTTTTGTCTGGAAAAAATCCTCCGATGACGCAAAAATCGTCTCCAGTTACTTTCGTAACCTCGGTTCCCTGAAAGGCAAGGAACGAGACATTACGGATGTCGTATATGAGAACTCCTCCCCTTCTTCACTTCCGCTGAAATCTTATAGGCTAACGCCAGCCGAGCTGGCCAATTGACGCAAAATATGCAAATACTGAAACACCGTTGCAATCATAATGCAAGTGCAGCGTCAATTTCCTCAGAATCGAACAAACGCTAAAATCAATAGCAAACACGGCGGCAAGCGTAATGTCTCGTTCCTTGCCTTTCAGGGAACCGAGGTTACGAAAGTAACCGGAGACGTTCCCTATCAAGGCTACGGAACTTCGACATTACGGATGTCGTATATGGGAACTGTATAGAATCCCGCCGTGGCAGCATAACAAACCACTGACAACAGAACCCAATACCAAGACCTCCCCCCCAGCATGCAAGCATCTGATAGGCCGAGATTGGCCAATAGCGAACCTCTAACAGGTCCAAAGAGACCAATCACAAGCTCACAAAACACTGCCAGAATTTGCATATCCCGAGCAGTATAACCGGGGGAAGTTTGCACTGTCGAGCATACAGGGCAACAACAGTAAGAGAAGGCCAACACATAGCGGTGACAACAGTTAAAACATACACAATCAGCACATAGAACAACTCATGAGCCAAGCGCAGAGCAGCTCTCTTAATGCCATGTAATGACACAAATCAACTCACCGAAAGCACCCGAGACGCTACAGAGGGTATATCCAACTTGTAAAACCTGGCAAACGTGTTCTGAGAAGACCAGCCAGCCGCAAGACATAAATCCTGAATAGACATACCTTAGTCCAGGCCCACGAAGAGGCGATCGCCCTAGTCGAATGGGCCTTGATGTTAAGGGGGCATTCCTGCCCCAGGCAATCATAAGCCAAAACAATAGCGTCCACAATCCAGTGAGCAATTGTTGCATCCATTGTTGCACCCACCAAAGCACACAAAGAGCTGGTCCGATTGTCGAAAAGCGGCCGAGCGAAAAATATACTCCCGGAGCGCTCTGACTGGGCAAACAGCACTCTGAGCATCCGAAACCTGAGAGGTTGACGGCTCAGCGGACAGGGCAGGCAGAGAAACAATCTGCGCTCTAAACGGGGTATTGAGCGACTTAGGGACATAACCCGGCCTCGGTCTGAGAGTCACATTACAGTTTCACATTACAGAGTCACTTACAGAGAAAGCCTGTAAATCCCCAACCCGCTTCACCGATGCGAGAGCGAGAAGCAGAGCTGTTTTTATAGAAAGCTCCTTAATGGCTATCGAAGCCAAGGGCTCGAATGGCGGTCGTGACAAAGCCTCCAAAACCGAAGCTAAATCCCACGGCAGCACCGAAGGCGGCCGTGCAGGGTATAATCTCCTGGCTCCCTTGAGGAACCCGATCACCGACGCATGTCTACCGATAGACTGCTCGTCAACAGGGGGGTGAAACGCGGCGATACACCTTCAGAGTGGATAGTAGGCTCCCTTCGTCCATCCTGTACTGAAGGAAGCGCAGACTATCCGACACAGAACAATTCCCTGGGTCGACGCCGACGTCCCGACACCATTTTGAAAAAACTCCCCACTTCAGGGCATACAGACGCCTGGTGGACGGGGCTCGCGCTTCCGCGATGGTGCTCAAGGCTCGCGAGTGCAGCGCATCCAGCCCGCTCAGCGACCCTGCAACGGCCACACATGGAGGCTCCACAGCCCGGGGCTGGGATGCCAGATCGATCCGCTCGCCTGAGACAGTAGGTCCTTCCTGAGCGGAATCTCCCATGGGCGCCCTGCCAGTAACTCCACCAAGTCCGCAAACCATGGCTGGTTCAGCCAGTTCGGGGCTACCAGAGTCACCGCCGCCTTCTCCTCCCTGATTTTGCACAACACCATGGGCAAAATTTTCACCGGAAGAAAAGCATAGAGGCAAACTTTCGGCCATCGCGCGGTCAGCGCGTCCCCCTCCCGGTGGGAACGAGACAGCGAGAAGAACGTCCGACAATGCGTGTTCTCACTCGTTGCGTAGAGGTCGACCTCCGCTCTGCCGAAACGCTTCCAGATCAGCTGAACCGTCCCGGGGTGAAGCCTCCATTCCCCTTGAGGAATCTCGCTCCTCGAGAGCATGTCCGCCCCACGATTCAGAACACCGGGGATGTGAGCCGCTCTCACCGAGAGGAAAAACCGGTCCGCACACAGCAGAAGGGATTCCGCCTGCTTGAATAGGGCTCTGGAATGTACGCCGCCCTGGCGATTTATGTACAAAACCACGGATGTGTTGTCGGTCCGAATCAACACATGCCGCTGCTCCAGCTGAGACCGGAAGGCTTCGAGAGCTAGAGAGACCGCCTTTAGTTCCAAACGATTTATGTGCCACTCTGCCTGCTTCTCTGACCACCGACCCGAAGCGGGCTTGCCCAAGCAGACCGCTCCCCATCCGGTGGACGATGCGTCCGTCAGGACCTCCACACGCCGTGTCACGATGCCCAGAGGAACACCTGAGCTGAAAAGCTCTGGGTTCTTCCACGGAGCCAGAGCGTGGACGCAGCCGTGGGTGACCATAATGCGCTTGTGGCCGGAATACCACGCACTCGGAGGGACGCGCGCTTTCAGCCAGAGTTGAAGCGGTCTCATATGCAGCAGCCCCAGATGACACACTGAAGAAGCCGCTGCCATCCGTCCCAATAGCCTCTGAAACTCCTTCAGTGGGACGAGTCTGCCAGGTCTGAAGAGACCGAGAGAAGAACTCAGAGCCTCCGCTCGCTCGGGGGAGAGGCGCGCTCTCATTCTCAACGAATCCAAGTGTACTCCCAAGAATGTGGTGGTCTGGCTCGGTGTGAGCACACTTTTCTGAACGTTCACCCTCAAACTGAGCATCTCTAAGAGTCGAAGGAGGGCTTCCAAATGGTCGATCAGCGTCTCTTTCGATTGGGCGAGAACCAGCCAGTCGTCCAGATAGTTCAAGACGCGCATCCCGCTCGACCTGAGGGGTGAAAGTGCTGCGTCTACACATCTCGAAAAGGTTCAGGGAGCGAGGGCTAGCCCAAACGGAAGCACCGTGTATTGGTACACCGAATTCTCGAACGCAAACCTCAGGAATCGCCTGTGATGCTTTACTATCTGGATATGAAAGTACGCGTCCTTTAAATCCACTGAAGCGAACCAATCCCCGGGGCGAATTTGCGCCAGGATTTGCTTCAGAGTAGTCATCCTGAAGGCGCGCTTGTGGAGCGCTCTGTTGACGAGTCTCAGATCCAGTATGGGGCGGAGACCTCCTCCCTTCTTCGGCACTAAAAAACGCTCTCCCGCTCGCTCGGGGGAACCGATTCTATCGCCTTCTTCTCGAGCAAGTTGCACACTTCCTGCCTCAGCACATGAGCGTTTTGGGGCAAAGTTAATGACTGGATTACGCCGCGGAAGCGGGGTGGTCTGCGTTTGAAGTGAAGTGTGTACCCGTGCCGAATTACATTTAACACCCACGGCGAAATGCCCGGAATAGCTTCCCACGCTGCCTGAAAGTGACTCAGTGTGGGCCGATCTAAACCTGCGGTCATCGCCCCTTTACATTGCCGCTATTTGTGGGCTGGGAATAGACACCTCGCGTTTCCCACGAGGTGCCTTTATAGTTATTGACCGTGACTCTGCGCTGCTCGAGGGCAGGGCGGGTAACACCGTGTGTGGTGCAAGAGGGGAAAAAAGCTCTGTTTGTGAAATGGTAGTTTGCTTTATTGAACATAATGCACATGAAACAACATTCACAACACAATTGCACATGTCGCTCGTGGAACGCTGAGGGACTAAGGCTGGCTCGTGGAACGCTGAGGGAGCGCGGCGCTTGGGAGCGGGGCCAACCTGGCGCTCTCTTCCCCTCTTGCCCTGGCGGTCAGGACGACTGTTTCGGCCTCGCTGGAGACGCGGCGACTTGGAGACTCCGGCCTCTGCGAGCATCCGGCTCCGGGCGGGGTGCTGTCTGCCGTCTGGCCGCAGCTTGAGGTTGGTGGCCCGAGGCGGAAGACGAGCGAGAGCGAGGCTGTGGTGGAGGCGGCGGCGCCCTGCGAGGAATGACATGGCTCATCGCCTTAGCCTTCTTCTGGGTCTCGGAGTAGCGCTCGGTGACTTTTTCGACGGGGTCTCCGAACAGGCCTGCTGGGGAGATGGATGCATTCAACAGCGTCTTCCTGTCAGCCTCCTGCACGTCCGATAGGGTGAGCCACAGGTGTCTGTGGAGGACCACCATGAACCCCATCGAACGGCCTATCGCCTGGGCCGAGCGCTTCGTGGCCAGGAGCGCGAGGTCCGTGGCCGAACGAAGATCCCTGATGGCGTCAGCGTCGATAGAAGCGGCGCCATCCAGAGACTTCAGCAGCTTAGCCTGCAGAACTTGAACGGCCATGGCGTGCAACGCAGACACCGCCTCCCCCGCCACTCCATAGGCCTTGTTTGCCTGGTGGGCCATGAATCTGCAGGCTCTGGACGGCAGGCTGCGGTCCGAGCCGAGGGCGGGAGCCGATGGGCAGAGGTGCGCGGCGACGGTCTCCTCGACGGGGGGGATTCGGAGGTAGCCGTGGTCCCCCGCCTCGTCCACGGGGGCAAACATGGCCTGGGTGGAAGTGAGGGTGCGCGCCGATTGCGAGGAGAAGTATCTTCTTTATCTATACTTATTTGCAGCTGTATCATACAAATAAATAGTTAAAAAATCATATAATGTGATTTCTGGATTTTTTTTTTTTAGATTATGTCTCTCACAGTGGACATGCACCTACGATGACAATTTCAGACCCCTCCATGATTTCCAAGTGGGAGAACTTGCAAAATAGCAGGGTGTTCAAATACTTATTTTCCTCACTGTATGTATATATATATATATATATATATATATATATATATATATATATATTCAACAATGCCATCTGTATATGTAGCTTTTAGCTGTAACTCTGGGAGTGGCCTGCTGGGAGCATATGGTCTTTAGACCTTGCCTTGTTTGTTTGCCAGCAAAAGTTGTTTTGATTTCATTAAGTTTGCATGACTTTTTCTCAGTTTACATCCATTTATTTTCTCAGTTTATTTTCTGTAATCAAGTTTATAATAAACAACAAGAAAAGCATATGCAACTTGGGCCTCATTTAAATTGCAGGTCTTGATGACTTTGATTTGTTACCTTTATCTGATTTTTTGGATCGTCCGTTTACACGTTCTTTCAATTGTGACCCATATCTGATTCATGCGTTTACACTTGCCATACTATCTGAAACATTGCGCATACTTAAAGTGGGTTCTTGTGGTGCATGGACGATTCGTCTTCAGATGGACGAATGTGAAATATGCTTGATGCAAGCTTTGCGATATAGCCTATGCGAAGTTCGGCAAACAAGAGCTTTAAGAGCAGTGGGTACGAAACTGAGCAAGCCAACCTTTGATATGTTGTGTCAACGTTTGTCCACATTCCTTTGATATGCTGTGTCAACGTTTGTCCACATTCCTTTGATATGTTGTGTCAACGTTTGTCCACATTTTGTCGGGCCATCCATCCCTTTTCAGATGCGCGTCGGAGTTGCTCTCGTCATTAAACCGCGGAGATAGCCTTGTAACGACAATGACTATGACATGCGGTCACATGCTGTTCAAATTAGTAAATCCTGATCTCCAAACAGACAACGAGTTGTTCATGGCGTCTCCAAGTCTGCTTGAACGGTCAAAATTGCATCTTTGTGGCTCCCCCGAGGGACATTTGAGTCACATAAGGAAACCCTGTTTTCTTAGAATCCCCTCTAAAACCCCCATTTCACTCCCTGTGACTTTTCACAGACTCGTGACATTCCACACACACACACACACCAACATCCTTTAATGTATGTAACTCAGACATGTATCTGAACTTCCTGTATGTATGTGTGATTAATGTTGTTTTGATCATATAGTTATGATCTTCGAATGTTTGGATCTGAAATGTATTTTTGAAGAATGTTCTCCCAGTAGAATCGCATCCCGTAACCCGAGCTCATTGGCAGGTCATAAAATTTGACCACAGAGCTATCCAGCCCTATGCATGAGATAACAGGGTCGCAACATTCCAACACACACACATACAAACACACTCTGGACTGTGAAACAGAAACCCCCTACAGAAAAGGACTTTTACCCATAAAGTCACTCTTAAAGGTACTAAATATATAAATTTGTGTGTTAAGAGGTGTGTGTAAACCATAGGAAAGCATATGTCCTATTTGTAACATTAATAGAACTGCTATTGCCTATACAAATGCATAATAATGTATCTTTGCATGGCTACAATGCCTAGATTCTATTTTTGATATCTCTGTAATCCTCTCCAGCTAACGGAGTTGAATTCCGATAGCAGAATTCAGTGATGCGCATTGTTTTATAAGTTCATATGTCTGGAGAAAATCCTCTCCAGTTAAAGTCAATCATGACTCATTCGAGTGGGCGTGTCTAACCGGACAAAGGAATCTTCCCGCTCGAAAAATCTCGACAGCTGATTCGTCCTACACGAAGGAGGGGACGGCACCTGGGACACTGATAAAAGTCCAAAACCTTCTCTCTTCTCTCTCTCTCATCCCTCTCTCAACTCATCCAACTTCTCTGGACCCTCTTCCTCGGCGCAGCGCTTCTCCAAAGGAACATCTGGAGGAGGCCCTGGCCTTCTCCATCGAGCGAGCACATGTTCGAGTCGTAGCTGCGTCCCTTGCAACTAAGATTTCCAGCCTCTCCCATCCCGGGAGACGAATCTGAACTTTCTCGGTAACGTTAAATTCAAGTGAGCCTTTACATCGTCTTGCGAAACGACCCAGAAGACGAAGCTAGACGCAAACCAGCCGGACACGCGCACGCGCGCTTCCTGCATCAGCTTCAGCCTGACTCAGAAAGAGCACTCGCAAGTATATTGATTCCTATAAAAGCTGTTCCAGGTGTCTAGGTCTTAGGTCTGTGATTTAAGTTACCCTCTATCTCTCTCTCTATATCTTTCTTTCTTTCATTTCATTTCATTCTGATCATGCTATGTTTTATGTTTTTGTTCGGTTAAATGTTTATTTGTTTGGTTGCATTTTTACGTACGTTTATGTTTGTAGTTTATATAATCTCTAGTGTGTGCCATTTTTATTAATAAACCCATGTATACTTTTAATTGTCTCTGTGTTTGAAAACCCACCTTATAAAGTCAATGAAATTGTAAAAGATCTAAGCTACAAGCTCGATATTGACTACCTTGAGTAGTTTTATTTCATAAACTCAGAAAGTTTGATATTCGCGGCCAGAAGATAAAACTTTCTTGGAGTTTGAAAAGAGATACCCCCTTCTTAACTGTAATGATCAGACAGTACAGAACAATGTAATCTCGATAATTGATCAAATAAATGTACATGCGACTTATGAATTATGACCATGAGTCATAAATATTAATATTGCCAAAATTCCCTATATTCTTGAGCTAATTCACATTTACCCCGAGTCGTTATTGTTACAGCCTAATGCCTCAGAAAATCCGATCTGCCTGTTTACATGACAGTCGCATTGGCACATATCTGATTTATATCTGATTTATTTCCACATATGAATGAGGCCTGAAACCGATCTAGAAATATCCGAATGCATGCGTTTTTTTCCTGTTTACACTGTCATAGGACACATCCGATCTGTGTCACATGTGAGCGAAAAATCGGAATTGGGTCACATTTCACTGACAGTATAAACGAGGCCTTGGTGGACAATGGATTTTTAAGCCAAAGGAAGCGTCTAACCCCTCAGCAGACCCAAGTGACTAACGGGACAACTTGATTAAGGATAGTCACTACAGACTATCTGATAAGAAACTGGGACTATCAGACAATCCATGTTATAAAACATATTTGAAAGAAATATGCAACAGAAATGTTAATTACTTAGGTGGAAGGGATTTAGACCGTACAGAAGATGGACTGGGTAAACTAATCAGAAGAGATAGCCGTTTCAATGATGCCATCTGTATATGTAGCTTTTAGCTGTAACTCTTGCAAGCTACAGTTTCAAAATAACCTCCCAAACACTTCTTCTGACCAATGAATTTCCAGGACCTTTCCAAGTTTTCCATGATATTGGGAACCCTGCTGTGATCCGTGATTGTCAACATACCATAAACAAAATAAATAAGTGTTCAGTTATGCAGCAGGTGACTGATGGACTAGGGGCTATTTTGGATACTCACTTGTCTTTGATTTCAAATCTTTCATGTAGCCACCTGCGGAAGAAGATGGGCTCTGCAGGAATTTCCCTTATGTCCACACGGTTGAAGTGGATGTGCACCCTGGGGCATTCCTTGCACAGGAACTCTACACACAGAGAAACTGAATTAGAGAAACGAAAGGCAGACAACAAACAGAATGAGACAACCATCAGACAGAAGACAAACAAACAGAATATGTTTGGTTCGGGTTGTATCACAGTTTTAGGGTCATTATTTCGGTACGGTTTGGTATGTGCCATGTTCAAAAAAAAAGGACTACTGTCAAATAAAAATAAGGAAAATAAGAACAAATAATCAAACTACAAGGAATAGCACAAATTAATACAATAGAGCAAAGATCCAAATAAACAGTACTTCTCAGGTTTTTCATGTAACAGTATTTTCAGGTCCAGAAATTGAATAAAGTAATCAAATGTAACATAACACTGCATATAATCTTCCCTGTATAAATTAAATAAAGATTAATCCAAATTAAAAAGTTACAAAAGTTATTCAGTCAAGAACAGGGATAGTTTTTTGTTGTTGTCTTTTAATTAATTCAAAAGAATTAGAAAAAGAAAAATGCACAGATCCAATGTACTGATAACAACATGTGTTGTTTTTCTTGACCGTTTACGGTCACTTAAGAAACCACCTACTATGCTTGCTCGGATACTCGTAAATATAGACCTAATTTTTGTGCGAGTTTGTCCATTCAAATAAAAGAGGATTTGAAAGTGAACTCAATGTAATATTCACACGCTGTCTGAGATGTGGATTTCCATGTGCACGCTTCGGATGTTTAAATTTTTTAACTTGCACATAATGCATTAATTATAAAAAAAAAAAATATATAATTTTACTTTTTAATTGTATTTTTGTTATATAGAAATAAATGGTGTAAAATGTACTACTTTGAAGATGAGACTGTTCCAGTTTCCCTTTTTTTTTGTCATTACTTTAATCCCTCACCATGGCAACACCGTTCAAGATATCCAATACCTGTTCACAAATCTTCAATATATTAGATTAGATTAAAAAACTTTATTAATCGGGTAAAAATAATATTGGCATCATGTAGAGAAAGTTTGGTGTGAATCGTATGATGCCCTTTGGAGCAGTAGTTAAAAAATCAGAGCTTAACCCTCTGAGGTCTGAGCTGTTTTCTGGGCTCTGGAGGTGTTCTGACATGCTCTGACATTTGTGTTTTTTTCTGTTACTAGTGGTATTTTCATGGCTAAAGACTAATTACACTGTATTCAGCACAAACTCTGCTACAATAATATATCAGCAGCATGTATGTAAAAGTTTGTAGTTTTGAGATAATGACATTTATGCGTGGTTTGTGAAAATACAAAAAAAAATTCTCACTGAAATAAGGCCATGAAACCCATACTGATTATTTCTTCACAAGACTTTTGAAAATTGTATGACATAGCCTAGAATATTTGCTCCAAAACTATGTGAAAATCACCCTGACTGCTCATTCAGATAAGACAATATATTGATTTAAAATTTCTAAGACGTGTTTTGTGTGACAAAGCCATATGCGAAGAGGCGTGATCATCTCATGAATATGTAAGGTTTTAACACCTGAGAAAGACAAAGACACTCCCCTAACTGCCCTATTAGGAGCGATCAGGCCCTGTCATTCAGAGCAACCTTGCACAAAGAATGAGGAGATTTAAAAAAGAATGGCTTTTAGATTGTTTGGATTTATTTACAACACAACACAATCCAAAAATACAAATGACAAAAGAGCACATTGAAAACAATGATCCAAAGACAGAGACCTTTGTGCCATTCCTAAAAACATTGTACATACCTTTCATTTCCAAGGTGTTTGATTTTCACTTTACCATGTTCATGTACAGAGACTCATGTGAATGTTGAAGTCAGCAGGACTCAGCTGCATCTGGTCCCTGAAAGAAAAAAAAAAAGAAAAAACTGTGAACATACTGATATCAAGAGAAACTATAGGGCTGCACGATTTTGGGAATAGATTTTAGATTTTTCTGGTTAAAATTTCTTTTTAAAATTCACAGAATACACACACACACACACGTTTCCAACAATATATAATGAACACCAGGTTTGTTGTGCCTTGTAGGCATAGGCTACGCAGTGCTGCATAAAATAATAATAACAATAAATTAAATCTTCCAAAAGATTTCAAGAACAACTACGCTAGAGAAAAATATATTGATTATCATATGCTACTTCAAATGTTTCCATTCGTTATGATGATATGAAATCCTGATATCCTGATATTTAACAGGAAACACGGGTCTAAATAGTATAACATTCACCATATATCTAGCAACAGTTCAACTGCAATGTGAAGTTTATGCAACAATACCATAAACTAATAAGTAAGAATTTCTTACCTTACATCTTTCTTGTCTTCAAATCGCGTTCTTCTTCTTCTGGGGGTAAATCCAATGTAAGCTCAGACGTGTCTTCCAAACTCGACGAAAAGCAGAGACTTGTTTTGGTGTTTTGTGTTTGAGGTAACGAGGGCGTTCGCGTTCCATGTGGAGATTTGCATGTGAATCTCTTTTGCGCGAGTGGGCGTGTCGAATTAAAAAGTAATTAGCAAGCGTTTGAGATACTGGACATCCTGTTGGTTTTATACAAATTACTTAAACAGAGAATATTTGTTTTCAGTTTGAATCCGATCATTTAAAAGTACACACTTAAATGTGTATAAAGGTATATGGCTCATAAATGTGTGAGAAGTATTCGCAGAGTTTTGTTTCAGTTTATAGACGTGCTCAAGAAAAAAAAGTTCACCGCGACGGAGAGGCAGAACGCACACCCTGTTTATTTTCTTTATTTTACAAAAGCACAATGTTTTGATTTGATTGTAAGTGGACACATACAAAAGTAGAAATATCACAGATAATTTTTTTATATTTCTTTTTTCTGTATAACCATAAATGACGGAGTAATTTAAGTTTATGTTGCTGCTATGTGAAAAAAAAATCCAGCAAAACGCGTCGGCTCGTTTCTCGACCTCAGAGGGTTAAATTCCTTCCGGCTCTGCACTGCTGTTGGTGCTTAAATGCTCGCTGTGCTTAATTTGTATTTAATTTCTGCTGTTTTTGTTCTTGCGGCTCTGCACTGCTGTTGGTACTTAAATGCTTGCTGCGCTGCTGTGCTTGATGTACATTTACATGTATATTCAATTTCTGCTCTTTTTGTTCTTCTGGCTCCGCACTGCTGTTGGTGCTTAAATGCTTGCTGTGCTGCTGTAATTGATGTGCTTACAGTACTTGCTGTGCTTGATGTACATTACATTTCTGATGTTTTGCTTTTCTGGCTCCGCATTGCGCTACAGCGGCTTTTGCTTGCTGTGCCTTGCAGGGCTTGGCCCCGTATTGCTGCTTGCAGCTATATTTAGGGGTTCAAGCATGAAATGCTGAAACCCTATTGTAATTGTAAGGATTTGTAAAACGCATCGTGCAGGACAAACCGTAAGGCCTAGAGACTTGAAACCTGGCCAGATGGTAGGCCTCAATTTGGGGACAACCTATCAGAGTATGACCCCGATTGGCCCATAGGTGGCGCTACAGCAACCAAAAGTTCAAAATTGCTCATAACTCTTAGACCGTTTGTCCCAGGATCAAGTGTCTTATATCGTTGGAATCCTTGGCTCAAGGCAGACAAAATGGCTATATCCAATTTGGATGTAGGCAGGGAAATTTTTTTCTGCTATATCGAATTTTGTGCAAAACCTACTTTTGCGAACTAGTCCCTGGTTTTTCGCCCGATCGTAACCAAACCAGTCTAGGACAATTCTCTGGACTCTCTAAATCAATAATTATCGAAAAAAAAGTTGAACTTTGGCATTTGGGTGGCTGTAACAGGGTCATTTAGAAAAGGGGCGTGGCAAAATACACTCAAAAACCTATAAATCCCTAAGGAAAACTCAGAACTTCACAAAAATTGATGAGCTTATGTGTCAGAACATTGCGAGGAAGCATGCAGAGTTTCATGGAGATCGGACCATAGGTGGCGCTATAACTGGCAAAAAGCCTTCATTCTTATTAGGGGTTCAAGCATGAAATACTGAAACCTTATTGTAATTGTAAGGATTTGTAAAACGCATCGTGCAGGCCAAACCGTAAGGCCTAGGGACGTGAAAACTGGCCAGATGGTAGACCTCAATTTGGGGACAACATATCAGAGTATGACCCCAAATGGCCCATAGGTGGCGCTACAGCAACCAAAAGTTCAAAATTGCTCATAACTCTTAGACCGTTTGTCCCAGGATCAAGTGTCTTATATCGTTGGAATCCTTGGCTCACCCTTGGCTCACCCTTGGTCGATAAAGCCTGGTTCACACGGGATGATTTTAAAATTGTCGGCCGATTTTCCAAACCTGAGAGACCCCACACACGGGGATAAAAAAATCACGGGTCTAACAGTTTTGGTCGTACAGTGTGTGGTGCGCAGCCACACGGCAAAATCAACACATCACACACAAACCGATTTGACTCCCGAGCATTCCCAGATCAGATGGGAAATCGCGCAAAATACCTCGAGATCAAACGTGACTTCAGAGTAAACAATCATGGCGGACGAAGAGGATGCAGTGGCAATAGTTTGTAGTTTGTTTTTAACCGAAAAAAAACGTTATCAAAATAAAAGCCGATGATCTCTGACGTCCACCGGACTTTCTGGTGCGCCATGCCGCCGGCTGTTTTGATTATATTTCCCGGTGTTTCCTCGCGCCTCGTCACCTCGCTTTCTGATTGGCTACACTCCACAGTCCACAGGCTGCGTGCTCGGGGGACACCACACACGAGAAGAAATCGGGCCAAATAAATCCAACATGTTGGATATCCCCGATTTGAGATCGGAGCGGTCCCGACGTCCTTCCAAGCAGACGAGAGCAGCCTCAACACACCACACACGGCAGGAATATCTGATCAGATTATTTTACGATAATCGGAGCATCCTTAAGATTGTCGGAAGGGGTGAATCGGGGCTAAAATCGGCCTAATTATCCTGCCGTGTGAACCAGGCTTAAGGGGAACCAAAATATTTGATGGCACCAGGGCCACTTTTACTAAAACGGTTATAAATTGTGAACGGAAAGAGATTTTTTTGCTAAACTTGGCATACATCTTCCTGAGCTCAATCTGAGATCACTTGAAAAAAAATCGCAACAATTGGCCACTAGGTGGCACTATAAAACGGTTATAACTTGTGAACGGAAAGAGATATTTTCGCAAAACTTGGGACACGTTCATGAGCACATTCTGAGGTCACGTGGAAAAAAATTACGGCAATTGGCCACTTGGTGGTGCTATAAAATGGTTATAACTTGTGAGCAGAAAGAGATATTTTCGCTAAACTTGGGACACATGTTCATAAGCTCAATCTGAGTTGACATGAAAAAAAATCGTGACAATTGGCCACTTGGTGGCGTTATAACAGTGAAAAAAATCATGAAAATAGCTATAAGCGCACCCAACCATTAGTCTACTGAAAATGGGCACGCAGTGTCTTTGTCCAGGGTGCCATGATAGTCTATGAGAACATTGGTGTATCTCAAAAAACTCAGTATATGTCATTGGCACAATGCCTTGAAGGAGCCTTAGAATCCCCGTCCATACTGTCAATGACCGTTCGCAAAGATCCGCCCACTGTAGTCTGACAAGCGACGCCACTCTCACACCACACCAAGTTCTCACGCAGTGAAAAATACATTGCGGATCAGAAGACTGCGCGCTGACAGACAAGTACTTTTGATATGAAACAAAGTCTCACCTTTCAAATGTAGTCATTTTTTAGAGACATTTAAACAATGAATACCGTTTTGTGACTCTTTAATGTGTCTGACAGATCGCTGTAGACTCGAGGCTCAGTTAAAGCTGCTAGTGAACCGATCATCTCTTACTTCTAGTTAATTTATAGCATTAAAATAAACATGAATGAACATAAAAGGAATGGTGTTTTAAAGTGCTAAGACGTCAGTACACTTTGTTTTTCAAATTTAAATCCTCCAATGTTAATCTACTAACTCTCCTGACTGCTTTGTTGGACAAAATGGCGGATTATGATTAGTCAGATCGCCTGTCAATCAAACTCCCTGCGAAGGGTCAATTGAGAATGCCTGTGCGCACAATCCTGATCTAATCGACAACTTTGCAGTTGCACAAAGGAAAGCCCGGAAAATCCCGCTATAATGTAAGAGAGCATCTTTTTTATGTATTTGGACCTAGGCCTAACAATGTGTTATGGTGCGCTGTCACCGGTGTTTTTTTTGTTGTTGTTTTTTTGTTTTGTTTTTGGTGAGCGTAGGCTACTCCTGATTTTGTTAGTCATCTCATCTCTTATATGCTGTGTATGATCATATCCTGCCCTATTCATGGTAGCCTACTCGCGGACATCAATGTCATCAATTGCGTCATCAAGGGGCCCACCTTGATAATCCTACTTAAGGGCCCGGTGTTAGCTCGTTACGCCACTGAATATAATTGTCTAAACTCCTTATCAAAATTACATATTTACAACAAATCTGACACATATATATATGGGCACACTTTGAGTACTACTAATAAAAGTGGTGGAGATCAGGCAAGACTATAAGAAGACTCAGGCAAAAAGGTGCTATAACTGTAAAAACGATTTAAAACCATATATTTCCTATGGTAAACTGCCTGTATTGGCTGTAAATGGACTTTTCCATCTATGATGGCAGTTGTTAAATGCTTGCTAAATAAAACTTAATGTCTTTTGATGCTTGTGTGCTTAAAGGCCTTAAAGGCCTTAACTGCTTGAACCCCGATAAATGCTGCTTGCAGCTTTAATTAGGGGCCAAGCCCCGAAGGGGCAAGGCACCTATTGTATCCGTTAGTTTTCTTATTATTATTAGGGGCCAAGCCCCGAAGGGGCAAGGCACCTATTGTATCTGTTAGTTTTTAGGGGCCAAGCCCCGAAGGGGCAAGGCACCTATTGTATCTGTTAGTTTTCTTATTATTAGGGGCCAAGCCCCGAAGGGGCTGTGGCACCTATTGTATCTGTTAGTTTTCTTCTTATTATTATTATTCCTCCTCTGGAAGTCTATGGCAGCCCTATGAACCGTACATAGGAAAATGACGAAATTTGGTACACTTCTAGTGATGCTAATGAATAGTAATTGGACCAATTTTTGAGCCTCTAGGACCAACTCTATAGCGCCACCACCAGTTCAAAATTTCAACATTGAAATGGTTATAACTTTTGAACCATTTGATCTAGAGAAATGAAACTTAGTACACCTGATTCCTCTCATCATGCTGATCAGAACCAATATCTTACACTAAGACTCCGCCCATTACAGTAGTAGCCATTTTGAAAAGTACAGTATTCAGTTTTTTCGCTACTCCTCCTTCAAAATTTGTCCAATTTTGTCCAAAATTTGATCAAATGATCTTTGGACTGAGCCGCACAGAAATGACTGAACAGATTTTTTTTATTGATCTTTGTTCAAAAGTTATGATGTCGCAAACTTAACAAGGTCGACCCAAAATTGCTTAAGAGGCTGTATCTTGGCCAAAGTTTGATCAATCGAAACGAAAATTGGTAGACTTCATCAGAACTATGCTCTGAGGGTCCTTGCCAAAGTTGGAAATAGCGCCACCTACGGGTCATGAGATATGGAAAATGGCTATTTTGGCCAATAACTTTTGAACAGTTTGTCAGAAAATCATAAATGTGGTATCTATTTATTCCTTGGGTCATGCCGAATCCGTGGATATTGATTTTGCCCGGATTGGATGAACCACTTGTCCGCCATTTTGATTTTTGTCATAAATTGCAATATATTTTAAACTATTTGACAGATCGGCACAAAAATTGGTAGGGATGATCGACACCATGTCCTGAAGGTACCTGAGAAGTTTGAACACAGCGCCACCTAGTGTTCCAGAGGTATAAGGTATTTTGCAAAAATGCTTATAACTTTTGAAAACATTGTTCAAATTTTGATTGCTTTATGTCATTATGTTCCTTGGCTTATGACAATTCCGACGATATCTCATTTGTCATTTTCCAACAATGTGACTATCCGCCATATTGGAACAAATGAAAAACAGTTTTTTCGCTACTCCTCCTTCAAATCTTGCTCAATTTTGTCCAAAATTTGATCAGATGTTCTTTGGACCGAGCCGCACAGAAATGACTGAACAGATTTTTGATATTCACTACCGTTCCCGAGATATTCATCTCTGAAGTTGACCTAGCCTGTCTTTGTGGCCTTATGCTAGTTAGCTTAGCATAATAATTGGTTAGCATGCTAACCAGATGCCATTCTTTCTAATGTGGCTCGTCAGCTATCAGGTTAACCATAAGCTACATTAGCATTAAGCTAGCTTAACATGCTAATCTCGTTAACATGTATTTTGTCTGCTTATTCTTACATTGAAGCCTCTCCTTTTTATATCCTTAATTAATGTCCTCTGAGTGGCGCAAGTTGCTAAACCACGTATCATGAATCCTGAACCATTCCAATGTGGGTTTGAATCCTGTGTGGGACAAGTTTAAAATTGGGTATAAAGTTGTCATTTCAATTCCTTTATTACATGTGTAAGAGCTGTACTAATGTTTCTTACACTGGGATCAGAAATAAGTGTGTTTTTTTAACTTCATTCTGTGTTCGTTCTCATCAGACCTTCTGTTCATTTTGATTTCACCCTATCTGTAATTCTGAATCTATCTGTTCTGGAAAAGTGCTGGAAAAGTTGCTGGAATAACCCTTACAAGCCAAAGAGCAATAAGGGCTTGGCCCCTGTAATGCTGCTTGCAGCTTTAATTATTAGGGGCCAAGCCCCGAAGGGGCAAGGCACCTATTGTATCCGTTAGTTTTCTTCTTATTATTATTATTCTTCTTCTTCCGCCAATGGAAATCTATGGCAGCCCTATGAACCGTACATAGGAAAATTATGAAATTTGGTACACTTCTAGTGATGCTAATGAATAGTAATTGGACCAATTTTTGAGCCTCTAGGACCAACTCTATAGCGCCACCACCAGTTCAAAATTTCAACATTTAAATGGTTATAACTTCTGAACCCTTTGATCTAGAGACATGAAACTTAGTACATCTGATTCCTCTCATCACCGTGATCACAACCAATACCTTACATTAAGACTCCGCCCATTACAGTAGTGGCCATTTTGAAAAGTACAGTATTCAGTTTTTTCGCTACTCGTCCTTCAAAATTTGTCCAATTTTCTCAAAATTTTGTTCAAATGATCTTTGGACTGAGCCGCACAGAAATGACTGAACAGATTTTTTTTATTCATCTTTGTTCAAAAGTTATGTTGTCGCAAACTTAACAAAGTCGACCCAAAATTGGTTTAGAGGCTGTATCTCGGCCAAAGTTTGATCAATCGAAACGAAAATTGGTTTGCTTCATCGGAAGCATGGTCTGAGGGTCCATGTCAAAGTTGGGAATAGCACCACCTACGGGTCATGAGATATGAAAAATTGCTATTTTGGTCAATAACTTTTGAACAGTTTGTCAGAAAATAAT
Source organism: Leuciscus leuciscus (assembly GCF_965113295.1). Taxonomy (NCBI): domain Eukaryota; kingdom Metazoa; phylum Chordata; class Actinopteri; order Cypriniformes; family Leuciscidae; genus Leuciscus; species Leuciscus leuciscus. The sequence continues at coordinate 27,952,682 of NC_138746.1, forward strand.
AAATGTTGTATCTATGGATTCCTTGGGTCATACCGAATCCGTGGATACCGATTTTACCAGGATGAGATTTACCACGTGTCCGCCATTTTGAATTTTGTCACAATTTGCAATAACTTTTAAACTATTTGACATATCTTCACAAAAATTGGTAGGGATGATCGACACCATGTCCTGAAGGTACCTGATAAGTTTGAACACAGCGCCACCTAGTGTTCCAGAGGTATAAGGTATTTTGCAAAAATGCTTATAACTTTTGAAAACATTGTTCAAATTTTGATTGCTTTATGTCATCATGTTCCTTGGCTTATGCCAATTCCGACGATATCTCATTTGTCATTTTGCAACAATGTGACTGTCCGCCATTTTGGAGCAAATGAAAAACAGTTTTTTCGCTACTCCTCCTTCAAATTTTGCTCAATTTTGCCCAAAATTTGATCAGATGTTCTTTGGATCAAGCCGCACAGGAATGACTGAACAGATTTTTGATATTCGCTACCGTTCCCGAGATATTCATCTTCAAAGTTGACCTAGCCTGTGTTTGTAGCCTTATGCTAGTTAGCTTAGCATAATAATTGGTTAGAATGCTAACCAGATACCATTCTTTCTAATGTGGCTCTTCAGCTATCAGGATAACCATAAGCTACATTAGCATTAAGCTAGCTTAACATGCTAATCTCGTTTACTTGTATTTTGTCTGCTTATTCTTACACTGAAACCTCTCCTCTGCAGCTTTGTAAAACATGTCCTCTGGGTGGCGCAATCTGTTCAACCATGCGTCATGAATCCCGAACCATTGTGGTCGTGGGTTCGAGACCAGTGTGGGGCGACTTTGAAATTGTGTATAAATTGTCATTTGAACTCCTTTATTATCTGGATAAGAGCTGTACTAATGTTTCTTACACTGGGATCAGAAATAAGTGTATTTATTTCTACATTCTGTATTCATTCTCAACAGAACTTATGTTCATTTTGATTTCATCCTCTCTGTACTTCTGAACCCATCTGTTCTTCATGTACATTCTATTTCTGCTGTTTTTGCTCTTCTGGCTCCGCATTGCGCAACAGCCCTACTGTGCTACAGCGGCTTGGCCCTTGTATTGCTGCTTGCAGCTATATTTAGGGGCCAAGCCCCGAAGGGGCAAGGCACCTATTGTATCCGTTAGTTTTCTTATTAGGGGCCAAGCCCCGAAGGGGCAAGGCACCTATTGTATCTGTTAGTTTTCTTATTATTATTATTCTTCTTCTTCTTCTTCTTCTTCTTCCGCCAATGGAAGTCTATGGCAGCCCTATGAACCGTATATAGGAAAATGATGAAATTTGGTACACTTCTAGTGATGGTAATGAATAGTAATTGGACCAATTTCTGAGCCTCTAGGACCAACTCTATAGCGCCACCACCAGTTCAAAATGTCAACATTTAAATGGTTATAACTTCTGAACCCTTTGATCTAGAGACATGAAACTTAGTACATCTGATTCATCTCATCATCGTGATCACAACTAATACCTTACATTAAGACTCCGCCCATTACAGTAGTGGCCATTTTGAAAAGTACAGTATTCAGTTTTTTCGCTACTCCTCCTTCAAATTTGATTCAATTTTGTCCAAAATTTGTTCAAATGATCTTTGGACTGAGCCGCACAGAAATGACTGAACAGATTTTTTAAATTCATCTTTGTTCAAAAGTTATGTTGTCGCAAACTTAACGAGGTCGACCCAAAATTGGTTTAGAGTCTGTATCTCGGCCAAAGTTTGATCAATCGAAACGAAAATTGGTTTGCTTCATCGGAAGCATGGTGTGAGGGTCCATGCCAAAGTTGGGAATAGCGCCACCTACGGGTCATGAGATATGAAAAATTAATATTTTGGTCAATAACTTTTGAACAGTTTGTCAGAAAATAATAAATGTGGTATCTATGGATTCCTTGGGTCATACCGAATCCGTGGATACCGATTTTACCAGGATGAGATTTACCACGTGTCCGCCATTTTGAATTTTGTCAGAATTTCCAATAACTTTTAAACTATTTGACAAATCTTCACAAAATTTAGTATGGATCATCGACACAATGCCCTGAAGGTACATGAGAAGTTTGAACACAGCGCCACCTAGTGTTCCAGAGGTATAAGGTTTTTTGCAAAAACGCTTATAACTTTTGAAAACATTGTTCAAATTTTGATTGCTTTATGTCATTATGTTCCTTGGCTCATGAGAATTCCGATTATATCTCATTTGTCATTTTGCAACAATGTGACTATCCGCCATATTGGAGCAAATGAAAAAACGTTTTTTCGCTACTCCTCCTTCAAATTTTGCTCAATTTTGCCCAAAATTTGATCAGATGTTCTTTGGACCGAGCCGCACAGAAATGACTGAACAGATTTTTGATATTCACTACCGTTCTCGAGATATTTGTCTCCAAAGTTGACCTAGCCTGTGTTTGTTGCCTTATGCTAGTTAGCTTAGCATAATAATTGGTTAGCATGCTAACCAGATACTATTCTTTCTAATGTGGCTCTTCAGCTATCAGGATAACCATAAGCTACATTAGCATTAAATTAGCTTAACATGCTAATCTCGTTAACATGTATTTTGTCTGCTTATTCTTACACTGAAACCTCTCCTCTGCAGCTTTGTAAAACATGTCCTCTGGGTGGCGCAATCTGTTCAACCATGCGTCATGAATCCCGAACCATTCTGGTCGTGGGTTCGAGACCAGTGTGGGGCGACTTTGAAATTGTGTATAAAATTGTCATTTGAATTATTTTATTATCAGGATAAGAGCTGTACTAATGTTTCCTACACTGGGATTAGAAATAAGTGTTTTTTTCTACATTCTGTGTTCGTTCTCATCAGAACTTCTGTTCATTTTGATTTCATCTGTACTTATGAACCCATCAGTTCTTCATGTACATTCTATTTCTGCTGTTTTTGCTCTTCTGGCTCCGCATTGCGCAACAGCCCTACTGTGCTACAGCGGCTTGGCCCCTGTATTGCTGCTTGCAGCTATATTTAGGGGCCAAGCCCCGAAGGGGCAAGGCACCTATTGTATCCGTTAGTTTTCTTATTAGGGGCCAAGCCCCGAAGGGGCAAGGCACCTATTGTATCTGTTAGTTTTCTTATTATTCTTATTATTATTATTATTATTCCGTAAATGGAAGTCTATGGCAGCCCTATGAACCGTACATAGGAAAATGATGAAATTTGGTACACTTCTAGTGATGCTAATGAATAGTAATTGGACCAAATTTTTAGCCTCTAGGACCAACTCTATAGCGCCACCACCAGTTCAAAAATTCAACATTGAAATGGTTATAACTTTTGAACCCTTTAATCTAGAGACATGAAACTTAGTACACCTGATTCCTCTCATCATGCTGATCACAATCAATATCTTACATTAAGACTCCGCCCATTACAGTAGTAGCCATTTTGAAAAGTACAGTATTCAGTTTTTTCGCTACTCCTCCTTCACATTTTGTCCAATTTTGTCCAAACATGTGCTCAAATGATCTATGGACTGAGCCGCATAGAAATGACTGAACAGAATTTTTTGCTATACTGGAAAAAAAAAAGTTATGATGTCGCAAACTTAACAAGGTCGAACCAAAATTGGCTAAGAGGCTGTATCTCGGCCAAAAATTTATCAATCGAAACGAAAATTGGTATACTTCATCGGAAGTATGCTCTGAGGTTCCATGCCAAAGTTGGGAACAGCGCCACCTATGGGTCATGAGATATGGAAAATGGCTATTTTGGCCAATAACTTGTGAACAGTTTGTCACAAAATCATAAATGTGGTATCTATGGATTCCTTGCATCATGCCGAATCCGTCGATACCGATTTTTCTAGGATGGGATGTACGACGTGTCCGCCATTTTGATTTTTGTCATAAATTGCATTATCTTATAAAGTATTTGACATATCGGCACAAAAATTGGTAAAGATCATCATTAGCCTGGCCTGAAGGTACCTGAGAAGTTTGAACACAGCGCCACCTAGTGTTCCAGAGGTATAAGGTATTTTGCAAAAACGCTTGTAACTTTTGAAAACGTTGTTCAAATTTTGATTGCTTTATGTTATTGTATTCCTTGGCTTATGCCGACTCCGTCGATATCTCATTTGTCATTTTCCAACAATGTGACTATCCGCCATATTGGAACAAATGAAAAACATTTTTTTCGCTACTCCTCCTTCAAATCTTGCTCAATTTTGTCCAAAATTTGATCAGATGTTCTTTGGACCGAGCCGCATAGAAATGACTGAACAGATTTTTGATATTCACTACCGTTCCCGAGATATTCATCTCTGAAGTTGACCTAGCCTCTCTTTGTTGCCTTATGCTAGTTAGCTTAGCATAATAATTGGTTAGCATGCTAACCAGATGCCATTCTTTCTAATGTGGCTCTTCAGCTATCAGGATAACCATAAGCTACATTAGCATTAAGCTAGCTTAGCATGCTAATCTCGTTTACTTGATTTTGTGTGCTCATTCATACACTGAACCCTCTCCTCTGCTGCTTTGAAATTCACGTCCTCTGAGTGGCGCAATCTGCTAAACCATGTATCTCAAATCCCGAACCATTCTGGTCGTGGGTTCGAGTCCCATGTGGGACGACTTTAAAGTTGTCATTTAAATTCCTTCCGGCTCTGCACTGCTGTTGGTGCTTAAATGCTCGCTGTGCTTCATTTACATGTATATTTAATTTCTGATGTTTTGTTCTTCCGGCTCTGCACTGCTGTTGGTGCTTAAATGCTTGCTGCGCTTAAGTGCTGAAAGTACTTGCTGTGCTTGATGTACATGTTGTGCTGGCTGTGCTTGCTGTGCGCCATATTTGTTCTGCTTGTGGTGCGTTTAAGGGCTTGGCCCCTGTATTGCTGCTTGCAGCTATATTATTAGGGGCCAAGCCCCGAAGGGGCAAGGCACCTATTGTATCCGTTAGTTTTCTTATTATTATTATTATTATTCTTCTTCTTCTTCTTCTTCTTCCGCCAATGGAAGTCTATGGCAGCCCTATGAACCGTACATAGGAAAATGATGAAATTTGGTACACTTCTAGTGATGCTAATGAATAGTAATTGGACCAATTTTTGAGCCTCTAGGACCAACTCTATAGCGCCACCACCAGTTCAAAATTTCAACATTTAAATGGTTATAACTTCTGAACCCTTTGATCTAGAGACATGAAACTTAGTACATCTGATTCCTCTCATCACCGTGACCACAACCAATACCTTACATTAAGACTCCGCCCATTACAGTAGTGGCCATTTTGAAAAGTACAGTATTCAGTTTTTTCACTACTCCTCCTTCAAAATTTGTCAAATTTTCTCCAAAATTTGTTCAAATGATCTTTGGACTGAGCCGCACAGAAATGACTGTACAGATTTTTTTTATTCATCTTTGTTCAAAAGTTATGTTTTCGCAAACTTAACAAAGTCGACCCAAAATTGGTTTAGAGGCTGTATCTCGGCCAAAGTTTGATCAATCGAAACGAAAATTGGTTTGCTTCATCGGAAGCATGGTCTGAGGGTCCATGTCAAAGTTGGGAATAGCGCCACCTACGGGTCATGAGATATGAAAAATTGCTATTTTGGTCAATAACTTTTGAACAGTTTGTCAGAAAATAATAAATGTGGTATCTATGGATTCCTTGGGTCATACCGAATCCGTGGATACCGATTTTACCAGGATGAGATTTACCACGTGTCCGCCATTTTGAATTTTGTCATAATTTGCAATAACTTTTAAACTATTTGACATATCTTCACAAAAATTGGTAGGGATGATCGACACCATGTCTTGAAGGTACCTGAGAAATTTGAACACAGCGCCACCTAGTGTTCCAGAGGTATAAGGTATTTTGTAAAAATGCTTATAACTTTTGAAAACATTGTTCAAATTTTGATTGCTTTATGTCATTATGTTCCTTGGCTTATGACAATTCCGACGATATCTCATTTGTCATTTTGCAACAATGTGACTGTCCGCCATATTGGAGGAAATGAAAAACAGTTTTTTTGCTACTCCTCCTTCAAATTTTGCTCAATTTTGCCCAAAATTTGATCAGATGTTCTTTGGATCAAGTCGCACAGGAATGACTGAACAGATTTTTGATATTCGCTACCGTTCCCGAGATATTCATCTTCAAAGTTGACCTAGCCTGTGTTTGTTGCCTTATGCTAGTTAGCTTAGCATAATAATTGGTTAGAATGCTAACCAGATACCATTCTTTCTAATGTGGCTCTTCAGCTATCAGGATAACCATAAGCTACATTAGCATTAAGCTAGCTTAACATGCTAATCTCGTTTACTTGTATTTTGTCTGCTTATTCTTACACTGAAACCTCTCCTCTGCAGCTTTGTAAAACATGTCCTCTGGGTGGCGCAATCTGTTCAACCATGCGTCATGAATCCCGAACCATTGTGGTCGTGGGTTCGAGACCAGTGTGGGGCGACTTTGAAATTGTGTATAAATTGTCATTTGAACTCCTTTATTATCTGGATAAGAGCTGTACTAATGTTTCTTACACTGGTATCAGAAATAAGTGTATTTATTTCTACATTCTGTATTCATTCTCAACAGAACTTATGTTCATTTTGATTTCATCCTCTCTGTACTTCTGAACCCATCTGTTCTTCATGTACATTCTATTTCTGCTGTTTTTGCTCTTCTGGCTCCGCATTGCGCAACAGCCCTACTGTGCTGCAGCGGCTTGGCCCCGTATTGCTGCTTGCAGCTATATTAGCAATTGTTATTGTCAGAATAACAATTGCTTCTTCTTCCGCCAATGGAAGTCTATGGCAGCCCTATGAACCGTACATAGGAAAATGATGAAATTTGGTACACTTCTAGTGATGGTAATGAATAGGAATTGGACCAATTTTTGAGTCTCTAGGACCAACTCTATAGCGCCACCACCAGTTCAAATATTCAACATTAAAATGGTTATAACTTTTGAACCCTTTGATCTAGAGACATGAAACTTAGTACACCTGATTCCTCTCTTCATCGTGATCACAACCAATACCTTACATTAAGACTCCGCCCATTACAGTAGTAGCCATTTTGAAAAGTACAGTATTCAGTTTTTTCGCTACTCCTCCTTCAATTTTTATCCAATTTTGTCCAAACATGTGCTCAAATGATCTACGGACTGAGCCGCATAGAAATGACTGAACAGAATTTTTTGCTATACTGGAAAAAAAAAAGTTATTATGTCGCAAACTTAACGAGGTCGACCCAAAATTGTTTCAGAAGCTATAGCTCAGCCAAACTTTGATCAATCGAAACAAAAATTGGTACGCTTCATCGGAAGTATGCTCTGAGGGTCCATGCCAAAGTTGGGAACAGCGCCACCTATGGGTCATGAGATATGGAAAATGGCTATTTTGGCCAATAACTTTTGAACAGTTTGTCAGCAAATCATAAATGTGGTCTCTATGGATTTCTTGCGTCATGCCGAATCCGTCGATACCGATTTTGCCAGGATGGGATGTACCACGTGTCCGCCATTTAGATTTTTGTCATAAATTGCAAAATCTTATAAAGTATTTGACATATCGGCACAAAAATTGGTAAGGATCATCATTAGCCTGGCCTGAAGGTAGCTGAGAAGTTTGAACACAGCGCCACCTAGTGTTCCAGAGGTATAAGGTATTTAGCAAAAATGCTTATAACTTTTGAAAACATTGTTCAAATTTTGATTGCTTTATGTTATTACATTCCGTGGCTTATGCCGACTCCGTCGATATCTCATTTGTCATATTCCAACAATGTGACTATCCGCCATATTGGAACAAATGAAAAACAGTTTTTTTGCTACTCCTCCTTCAAATCTTGCTCAATTTTGTCCAAAATTTGATCAGATGTTCTTTGGACCGAGCCGCATAGAAATGACTGAACAGATTTTTGATATTCACTACCGTTCCCGAGATATTCATCTCTGAAGTTGACCTAGCTTGTGTTTGTTGACTTATTCTAGTTAGCTTAGCATAATAATTGGTTAGCATGCTAACCAGATGCCATTCTTTCTAATATGGCTTGTCAGCTATCAGGTTAACCATAAGCTACATTAGCATTAAGCTAGCCTAGCATGCTAATCTCGTTTACTTGAGTTTGTGTGCTTATTCTTACACTGAACCCTCTCCTCTGCTGCTTTGAAATTCACGTCCTCTGAGTGGCGCAATCTGCTAAACCATGTATCTCAAATCCCGAACCATTCTGGTCGTGGGTTCGAGTCCCATGTGGAACGACTTTAAAATTGTGTATAAAGTTGTCATTTAAATTCCTTCCGGCTCTGCACTGCTGTTGGTGATTAAATGCTCGCTGTGCTTCATTTACATGTACATTTAATTTCTGATGTTTTGTTCTTCCGGCTCCGCACTGCTGTTGGTGCTTAAATGCTTGCGCGCTGCAGTGCTTACAGTACTTGCTGTGCTTGATGTACACGATGTGCTGGCTGTGCTTGCTGTTCACCATACTTGTTCTGCTTGCGGTGCGTTTAAGGGCTTGGCCCCTGTATTGCTGCTTGCAGCTATATTAGCAATTGTTATTGTCAGAATAACAATTGCTTCTTCTTCCGCCAATGGAAGTCTATGGCAGCCCTATGAACCGTACATAGGAAAATTATGAAATTTGGTACACTTCTAGTGATGGTAATGAATAGGAATTGGACCAATTTTTGAGCCTCTAGGACCAACTCTATAGCGCCACCACCAGTTCAAATATTCAACATTAAAATGGTTATAACTTTTGAACCCTTTGATCTAGAGATGTGAAACTTAGTACACCTGATTCCTCTCTTCATTGTGATCACAACCAATACCTTACATTAAGACTCCGCCCATTACAGTAGTAGCCATTTTGAAAAGTACAGTATTCAGTTTTTTCGCTACTCCTCCTTCACATTTTGTCCAATTTTGTCCAAACATGTGCTCAAATGATCTATGGACTGAGCCGCATAGAAATGACTGAACAGAATTTTTTGCTATACTGGAAAAAAAAAAGTTATGATGTCGCAAACTTAACGAGGTCGACCCAAAATTGGCTAAGAGGCTGTATCTCGGCCAAAAATGTATCAATCGAAACGAAAATTGGTACACTTCATCAGAAGTATGCTCTGAGGGCCCATGCCAACGTTGGGAACAGCGCCACCTATGGGTCATGAGATATGGAAAATGGCTATTTTGGCCAATAACTTGTGAACAGTTTGTCAGAAAATCATAAATGTGGTATCTATGGATTCCTTGCATCATGCCGAATCCGTCGATACCGATTTTGCTAGGATGGGATGTACGAAGTGTCCGCCATTTAGATTTTTGTCATAAATTGCATTATCTTATAAAGTATTTGACATATCGGCACAAAAATTGGTAAGGATCATCATTAGCCTGGCCTGAAGGTACCTGAGAAGTTTGAACACAGCGCCACCTAGTGTTCCAGAGGTATAAGGTATTTTTCAAAAACGCGTATAACTTTTGAAAACATTGTTCAAATTTTGATTGCTTTATGTTATTATATTCCTTGGCTTATGCCGACTCCGTCGATATCTCATTTGTCATTTTCCAACAATGTGACTCACCGCCATATTGGAACAAATGAAAAACAGTTTTTTCGCTACTCCTCCTTCAAATCTTGCTCAATTTTGTCCAAAATTTGATCAGATGTTCTTTGGACCGAGCCGCATAGAAATGACTGAACAGATTTTTGATATTCACTACTGTTCGCGAGATATTCATCTCTGAATTTGACCTAGCCTGTCTTTGTTGCCTTATGCTAGCTAGCTTAACATAATAATTGGTTAGCATGCCAACCAGATGCCATTCTTTCTAATGTGGCTTGTCAGCTATCAGGTTAACCATAATCTACATTAGCATTAAGCTAGCTTAGCATGCTAATCTCGTTTACTTGAGTTTGTGTGCTTCTTCATACACTGAACCCTCTCCTCTGCTGCTTTGAAATTCACGTCCTCTGAGTGGCGCAATCTGCTAAACCATGTACCTCAAAATCCCGAACCATTCTGGTCGTGGGTTCGAATCTCATGTGGGACGACTATAAAGTTGTCATTTAAATTCCTTCCTGCTCTGCACTGCTGTTGGTGCTTAAATGCTCACTGTGCTTCATTTACATGTACATTTAATTTCTGATGTTTTGTTCCTCCGCCTCCGCACTGCTGTTGGTGCTTAAATGCTTGCGCGCTGCAGTGCTTACAGTACTTGATGTGCTTGATGTACACGATGTGCTGGCTGTGCTTGCTGTGCACCATACTTGTTCTGCTTGCGGTGCGTTTAAGGGCTTGGCCCCTGTATTGCTGCTTGCAGCTATATTAGCAATTGTTATTGTCAGAATAACAATTGCTTCTTCTTCCGCCAATGGAAGTCTATGGCAGCCCTATGAACCGTACATAGGAAAATGATGAAATTTGGTACACTTCTAGTGATGGTAATGAATAGGAATTGGACCAATTTTTTAGTCTCTAGGACCAACTCTATAGCGCCACCACCAGTTCAAATATTCAACATTAAAATGGTTATAACTTTTGAACCCTTTGATCTAGAGACATGAAACTTAGTACACCTGATTCCTCTCTTCATCGTGATCACAACCAATACCTTACATTAAGACTCCGCCCATTACAGTAGTAGCCATTTTGAAAAGTACAGTATTCCGTTTTTTCGCTACTCCTCCTTCAATTTTTATCCAATTTTGTCCAAACATGTGCTCAAATGATCTACGGACTGAGCCGCATAGAAATGACTGAACAGAATTTTTTGCTATACTGGAAAAAAAAAAGTTATTATGTCGCAAACTTAACGAGGTCGACCCAAAATTGTTTCAGAAGCTATAGCTCAGCCAAACTTTGATCAATCGAAACAAAAATTGGTACGCTTCATCGGAAGTATGCTCTGAGGGTCCATGCCAAAGTTGGGAACAGCGCCACCTATGGGTCATGAGATATGGAAAATGGCTATTTTGGCCAATAACTTTTGAACAGTTTGTCAGCAAATCATAAATGTGGTCTCTATGGATTTCTTGCGTCATGCCGAATCCGTCGATACCGATTTTGCCAGGATGGGATGTACCACGTGTCCGCCATTTAGATTTTTGTCATAAATTGCAAAATCTTATAAAGTATTTGACATATCGGCACAAAAATTGGTAAGGATCATCATTAGCCTGGCCTGAAGGTAGCTGAGAAGTTTGAACACAGCGCCACCTAGTGTTCCAGAGGTATAAGGTATTTAGCAAAAATGCTTATAACTTTTGAAAACATTGTTCAAATTTTGATTGCTTTATGTTATTACATTCCGTGGCTTATGCCGACTCCGTCGATATCTCATTTGTCATTTTCCAACAATGTGACTATCCGCCATATTGGAACAAATGAAAAACAGTTTTTTCGCTACTCCTCCTTCAAATCTTGCTCAATTTTGTCCAAAATTTGATCAGATGTTCTTTGGACCGAGCCGCATAGAAATGACTGAACAGATTTTTGATATTCACTACCGTTCCCGAGATATTCATCTCTGAAGTTGACCTAGCTTGTGTTTGTTGACTTATGCTAGTTAGCTTAGCATAATAATTGGTTAGCATGCTAACCAGATGCCATTCTTTCTAATATGGCTTGTCAGCTATCAGGTTAACCATAAGCTACATTAGCATTAAGCTAGCCTAGCATGCTAATCTCGTTTACTTGAGTTTGTGTGCTTATTCTTACACTGAACCCTCTCCTCTGCTGCTTTGAAATTCACGTCCTCTGAGTGGCGCAATCTGCTAAACCATGTATCTCGAATCCCGAACCATTCTGGTCGTGGGTTCGAGTCCCATGTGGAACGACTTTAAAATTGTGTATAAAGTTGTCATTTAAATTCCTTCCGGCTCTGCACTGCTGTTGGTGATTAAATGCTCACTGTGCTTCATTTACATGTACATTTAATTTCTGATGTTTTGTTCTTCCGCCTCCGCACTGCTGTTGGTGCTTAAATGCTTGCGTGCTGCAGTGCTTACAGTACTTGCTGTGCTTGATTTACACGATGTGCTGGCTGTGCTTGCTGTGCTTGCTGTGCGCCATACTTGTTCTGCTTGCGGTGCGTTTAAGGGCTTGGCCCCTGTATTGCTGCTTGCAGCTATATTAGCAATTGTTATTGTCAGAATAACAATTGCTTCTTCTTCCGCCAATGGAAGTCTATGGCAGCCCTATGAACCGTACTTAGGAAAATGATGAAATTTGGCACACTTGTAGGGATAGTAATGAAAAGTAATTGTAGCAATTTTTGAGTCTCTAGGACCAACTCTATAGCGCCACCAGCAGTTCAAAAATTCAACATTGAAATGGTTATAACTTTTGAACCCTTTGATCTAGAAAAATGAAACTTAGTACACCTGATTCATCTCATCATGCTGATCAGAACCAATATCTTACATTAAGACTCCGCCCATTACAGTAGTGGCCATTTTGAAAAGTACAGTATTCAGTTTTTTCGCTACTCCTCCTTCACATTTTGTCCAATTTTGTCCAAACATGTGCTCAAATGATCTATGGACTGAGCCGCATAGAAATGACTGAACAGAATTTTTTGCTATACTGGAAAAAAAAAAGTTATGATGTCGCAAACTTAACGAGGTCGACCCAAAATTGGCTAAGAGGCTGTATCTCGGCCAAAAATTGATCAATCGAAACGAAAATTGGTACACTTCATCAGAAGTATGCTCTGAGGGCCCATGCCAACGTTGGGAACAGCGCCACCTATGGGTCATGAGATATGGAAAATGGCTATTTTGGCCAATAACTTGTGAACAGTTTGTCAGAAAATCATAAATGTGGTATCTATGGATTCCTTGCATCATGCCGAATCCGTCGATACTGATTTTGCTAGGATGGGATGTACGACGTGTCCACCATTTAGATTTTTGTCATAAATTGCATTATCTTATAAAGTATTTGACATATCGGCACAAAAATTGGTAAGGATCATCATTAGCCTGGCCTGAAGGTACCTGAGAAGTTTGAACACAGCGCCACCTAGTGTTCCAGAGGTATAAGGTATTTTGCAAAAACGCTTATAACTTTTGAAAACGTTGTTCAAATTTTGATTGCTTTATGTCATTATATTCCTTGGCTTATGCCGACTCCGTCGATATCTCATTTGTCATTTTCCAACAATGTGACTATCCGCCATATTGGAACAAATGAAAAACAGTTTTTTCGCTACTCCTCCTTCAAATCTTGCTCAATTTTGTCCAAAATTTGATCAGATGTTCTTTGGACCGAGCCGCATAGAAATGACTGAACAGATTTTTGATATTCACTACCGTTCCCGAGATATTCATCTCTGAAGTTGACCTAGCCTGTCTTTGTTGCCTTATGCTAGTTAGCTTAGCATAATAATTGGTTAGCATGCTAACCAGATACCATTCTTTCTAATGTGGCTCTTCAGCCATCAGGATAACCATAAGCTACATTAGCATTAAGCTAGATTAACATGCTAATCTCGTTTACTTGTATTTTGTCTGCTTATTCTTACACTGAAACCTCTCCTCTGCAGCTTTGTAAAACATGTCCTCTGGGTGGCGCAATCTGTTCAACCATGCGTCATGAATCCCGAACCATTGTGGTCGTGGGTTTGAGACCAGTGTGGGGTGACTTTGAAATTGTGTATAAATTGTCATTTGAACTCCTTTATTATCTGGATAAGAGCTGTACTAATGTTTCTTACACTGGGATCAGAAATAAGTGTATTTATTTCTACATTCTGTATTCATTCTCAACAGAACTTATGTTCATTTTGATTTCATCCTCTCTGTACTTCTGAACCAAACTGTTCTTCATGTACATTCTATTTCTGCTGTTTTTGCTCTTCTGGCTCCGCATTGCGCAACAGCCCTACTGTGCTGCAGCGGCTTGGCCCCGTATTGCTGCTTGCAGCTATATTTATTATTATTATTATTATTCTTCTTCTTCTTCCGCCAATGGAAGTCTATGGCAGCCCTATGAACCGTACATAGGAAAATGATGAAATTTGGTACACTTCTAGTGATGCTAATGAATAGTAATTGGACCAATTTTTTAGCCTCTAGGACCAACTCTATAGCGCCACCACCAGTTCAAAATTTCAACATTTAAATGGTTATAACTTTTGAACCCTTTGATCTAGAGATATGAAACTTAGTACATCTGATTCCTCCTATCATCGTGATCACAACTAATACCTTACATTAAGACTCCGCCCATTACAGTAGTGGCCATTTTGAAAAGTACAGTATTCTGTTTTTTTGCTACTCCTCCTTCAAATTTTGTCCAATTTTGTCCAAAATTTGTTCAAATGATCTTTGGACTGAGCCGCACAGAAATGACTGAACAGATTTTTTTTATTCATCTTGTTTGAAAAGTTATGTTGTCGCAAACTTAACGAGGTCGACCCAAAATTGGTTTAGAGTCTGTATCTCGGCCAAAGTTTGATCAATCGAAACGAAAATTGGTTTGCTTCATCGGAAGCATGGTCTGAGGGTCCATGCCAAAGTTGGGAATAGCGCCACCTACGGGTCATGAGATATGAAAAATTGCTATTTTGGTCAATAACTTTTGAACAGTTTGTCATAAAATAATAAATGTGGTATCTATGGATTCCTTGGGTCATACCGAATCCGTGGATACCGATTTTACCAGGATGAGATTTACCACGTGTCCGCCATTTTGAATTTTGTCATAATTTGCAATAACTTTTAAACTATTTGACATATCTTCACAAAAATTGGTAGGGATGATCGACACCATGTCTTGAAGGTACCTGAGAAATTTGAACACAGCGCCACCTAGTGTTCCAGAGGTATAAGGTATTTTGCAAAAATGCTTATAACTTTTGAAAACATTGTTCAAATTTTGATTGCTTTATGTCATTATGTTCCTTGGCTCATGAGAATTCCGACGATATCTCATTTGTCATTTTGCAACAATGTGACTACCCGCCATATTGGAGCAAATGAAAAAACGTTTTTTTGCTACTCCTCCTTCAAATTTTGCTCAATTTTGCCCAAAATTTGATCAGATGTTCTTTGGACCGAGCCGCACAGAAATGACTGAACAGATTTTTGATATTCGCTACCGTTCTCGAGACATTTGTCTCCAAAGTTGACCTAGCCTGTGTTTGTTGCCTTATGCTAGTTAGCTTAGCATAATAATTGGTTAGCATGCTAACCAGATACTATTCTTTCTAATGTGGCTCTTCAGCTATCAGGATAACCATAAGCTACATTAGCATTAAATTAGCTTAACATGCTAATCTCGTTAACATGTATTTTGTCTGCTTATTCTTACACTGAAACCTCTCCTCTGCAGCTTCGTAAAACATGTCCTCTGGGTGGCGCAATCTGTTCAACCATGCGTCATGAATCCCGAACCATTCTGGTCGTGGGTTCGAGACCAGTGTGGGGCGACTTTGAAATTGTGTATAAAATTGTCATTTGAATTCTTTTATTATCAGGATAAGAGCTGTACTAATGTTTCCTACACTGGGATTAGAAATAAGTGTTTTTTTCTACATTCTGTGTTCGTTCTCATCAGAACTTCTGTTCATTTTGATTTCATCTGTACTTATGAACCCATCAGTTCTTCATGTACATTCTATTTCTGCTGTTTTTGCTCTTCTGGCTCCGCATTGCGCAACAGCCCTACTGTGCTACAGCGGCTTGGCCCCTGTATTGCTGCTTGCAGCTATATTTAGGGGCCAAGCCCCGAAGGGGCAAGGCACCTATTGTATCCGTTAGTTTTCTTATTATTATTATTATTATTATTATTCTTCTTCTTCTTCCGCCAATGGAAGTCTATGGCAGCCCTATGAACCGTACATAGGAAAATGATGAAATTTGGTACACTTCTAGTGATGCTAATGAATAGTAATTGGACCAATTTTTGAGCCTCTAGGACCAACTCTATAGCGCCACCACCAGTTCAAAATGTCAACATTGAAATGGTTATAACTTTTGAACCCTTTGATCTAGAGACATGAAACTTAGTACATCTGATTCCTCTCATCACCGTGATCACAACCAATACCTTACATTAAGACTCCGCCCATTACAGTAGTGGCCATTTTGAAAAGTACAGTATTCAGTTTTTTCGCTACTCCTCCTTCAAAATTTGTCCAATTTTCTCCAAAATTTGTTCAAATGATCTTTGGACTGAGCCGCACAGAAATGACTGAACAAATTTTTTTTATTCATCTTTGTTCAAAAGTTATGTTGTCGCAAACTTAACAAAGTCGACCCAAAATTGGTTTAGAGGCTGTATCTCGGCCAAAGTTTGATCAATCGAAACGAAAATTGGTTTGCTTCATCGGAAGCATGGTCTGAGGGTCCATGCTAAAGTTGGGAATAGCGCCACCTACGGGTCATGAGATATGAAAAATTGCTATTTTGGTCAATAACTTTTGAACAGTTTGTCAGAAAATAATAAATGTGGTATCTATGGATTCCTTGGGTCATACCGAATCCGTGGATACCGAATTTACCAGGATGAGATTTACCAAGTGTCCGCCATTTTGAATTTTGTCACAATTTGCAATAACTTTTAAACTATTTGACATATCTTCACAAAAATTGGTAGGGATGATCAACACCATGTCCTGAAGGTACCTGATAAGTTTGAACACAGCACCACCTAGTGTTTCAGAGGTATAAGGTATTTTGCAAAAATGCTTATAACTTTTGAAAACATTGTTCTAATTTTGATTGCTTTATGTCATTATGTTCCTTGGCTTATCACAATTCCGACGATACCTCATTTGTCATTTTGCAACAATGTGACTGTCCACCATATTGGAGCAAATGAAAAACAGTTTTTTCGCTACTCCTCCTTCAAATTTTGCTCAATTTTGCCCAAAATTTGATCAGAAGTTCTTTGGATCAAGCCGCACAGGAATGACTGAACAGCTTTTTGATATTCGCTACCGTTCCCGAGATATTCATCTTCAAAGTTGACCTAGCCTGTGTTTGTTGACTTATGCTAGTTAGCTTAGCATAATAATTGGTTAGAATGCTAACCAGATACCATTCTTTCTAATGTGGCTCTTCAGCTATCAGGATAACCATAAGCTACATTAGCATTAAGCTAGCTTAACATGCTAATCTCGTTTACTTGTGTTTTGTCTGCTTATTCTTACACTGAAACCTCTCCTCTGCAGCTTTGTAAAACATGTCCTCTGGGTGGCACAATCTGTTCAACCATGCGTCATGAATCCCGAACCATTCTGGTCGTGGGTTCGAGACCAGTGTGGGGTGACTTTGAAATTGTGTATAAATTGTCATTTGAACTCCTTTATTATCTGAGTAAGAGCTGTACTAATGTTTCTTACACTGGGATTAGAAATAAGTGTGTGTTTTTTTTCTACATTCTGTGTTCGTTCTCATCAGACCTTCTGTTCATTTTGATTTCACCCTATCTGTAATTCTGAATCTATCTGTTCTGGAAAAGTGCTGGAAAAGTTGCTGGAAAAACCCTTACAAGCCAAAGAGCAATAAGGACTTGGCCCTTGTAAGGCTGCTTGCAGCTTTATTAGGGGCCAAGCCCCGAAGGGGCAAGGCACCTATTGTATCCGTTAGTTTTCTTATTATTATTATTATTATTATTATTATTATTATTCTTCTTCTTCTTCCGCCAATGGAAGTCTATGGCAGCCCTATGAACCGTACATAGGAAAATGATGAAATTTGGTACACTTCTAGTGATGCTAATGAATAGTAATTGGACCAATTTTTGAGCCTCTAGGACCAACTCTATAGCGCCACCACCAGTTCAAAATTTCAAAATTTAAATGGTTATAACTTTTGAACCCTTTGATTTAGAGACATGAAACTTAGTACATCTGATTCCTCTCATCATCGTGATCACAACTAATACCTTACATTAAGACTCCGCCCATTACAGTAGTGGCCATTTTAAAAAGTACAGTATTCAGTTTTTTTGCTACTCCTCCTTCAAAATTTGTCCAATTTTGTCCAAAATTTGCACAAATGATCTTTGGACTGAGCCGCACATAATTGACTGAACAGATTTTTTTATTGATCTTTTTTCAAAAGTTATGATGTCGCAAACTTAACGAGGTCCACCCAAAATTGCTTAAGAGGCTGTATCTCGGCCAAAGTGTGATCAATCGAAACGAAAATTGGTACACTTCATCGGAAGTATGCTCTGAGGGTCCTTGCCAAAGTTGGAAACAGCGCCACCTACGGGTCATGAGATATGGAAAATGGCTATTTTGGCCAATAACTTTTGAACAGTTTGTCAGAAAATCATAAATGTGGTATCTATGGATTCCTTGGGTCATGCCGAATCCGTGGATACTTATTTTGCCAGGATTGGATGAACCACTTGTCCGCCATTTAGATTTTTGTCATAAATTGCAATATATTTTAAACTATTTGACATATCTTCACAAAAATTGGTAGGGATGATCGACACCATGTCCTGAAAGTACCTGAGAAGTTTGAACACAGCGCCACCTAGTGTTCCAGAGGTATAAGGTATTTTGTAAAAATGCTTATAACTTTTGAAAACATTGTTCAAATTTTTATTGCTTTATGTCATTATGTTCCTTGGCTTATGACAATTCCGACGATATCTCATTTGTTATTTTGCAACAATGTGACTGTCCGCCATATTGGAGGAAATGAAAAACAGTTTTTTCGCTACTCCTCCTTCAAATTTTGCTCAATTTTGCCCAAAATTTGATCAGATGTTCTTTGGATCAAGCCGCACAGGAATGACTGAACAGATTTTTGATATTCGCTACCGTTCCCGAGATATTCGTCTGCAAAGTTGACCTAGCCTGTGTTTGTTGACTTATGCTAGTTAGCTTAGCATAATAATTGGTTAGCATGCTAACCAGATGCCATTCTTTCTAATGTGGCTCTTCAGCTATCAGGATAACCATAAGCTACATTAGCATTAAGCTAGCTTAGCATGCTAATCTCGTTTACTTGATTTTGTGTGCTCATTCATACACTGAACCCTCTCCTCTGCTGCTTTGAAATTCACGTCCTCTGAGTGGCGCAATCTGCTAAACCATGTATCTCAAATCCCGAACCATTCTGGTCGTGGTTTCGAGTCCCATGTGGGACAACTTTAAAATTGTGTATAAAGTTGTCATTTAAATTCCTTCCGGCTCTGCACTGCTGTTGGTGCTTAAATGCTCACTGTGCTACATGTACATTTAATTTCTGATGTTTTGTTCTTCCGCCTCCGCACTGCTGTTGGTGCTTAAATGCTTGCGTGCTGCAGTGCTTACAGTACTTGCTGTGCTTGATGTACACGATGTGCTGGCTGTGCTTGCTGTGCGCCATACTTGTTCTGCTTGCGGTGCGTTTAAGGGCTTGGCCCCTGTATTGCTGCTTGCAGCTATATTAGCAATTGTTATTGTCAGAATAACAATTGCTTCTTCTTCCGCCAATGGAAGTCTATGGCAGCCCTATGAACCGTACATAGGAAAATGATGAAATTTGGTACACTTCTAGTGATGGTAATGAATAGGAATTGGACCAATTTTTGAGCCTCTAGGACCAACTCTATAGCGCCACCACCAGTTCAAATATTCAACATTAAAATGGTTATAACTTTTGAACCCTTTGATCTAGAGATATGAAACTTAGTACACCTGATTCCTCTCTTCATTGTGATCACAACCAATACCTTACATTAAGACTCCGCCCATTACAGTAGTAGCCATTTTGAAAAGTACAGTATTCAGTTTTTTCGCTACTCCTCCTTCACATTTTGTCCAATTTTGTCCAAACATGTGCTCAAATGATCTATGGACTGAGCCGCATAGAAATGACTGAACAGAATTTTTTGCTATACTGGAAAAAAAAAAGTTATGATGTCGCAAACTTAACGAGGTCGACCCAAAATTGGCTAAGAGGCTGTATCTCAGCCAAAAATTGATCAATCGAAACGAAAATTGGTACACTTCATCAGAAGTATGCTCTGAGGGCCCATGCCAACGTTGGGAACAGCGCCACCTATGGGTCATGAGATATGGAAAATGGCTATTTTGGCCAATAACTTGTGAACAGTTTGTCAGAAAATCATAAATGTGGTATCTATGGATTCCTTGCATCATGCCGAATCCGTCGATACCGATTTTGCTAGGATGGGATGTACAAAGTGTCCGCCATTTAGATTTTTGTCATAAATTGCATTATCTTATAAAGTATTTGACATATCGGCACAAAAATTGGTAAGGATCATCATTAGCCTGGCCTGAAGGTACCTGAGAAGTTTGAACACAGCGCCACCTAGTGTTCCAGAGGTATAAGGTATTTTGCAAAAACGCGTATAACTTTTGAAAACATTGTTCAAATTTTGATTGCTTTATGTTATTATATTCCTTGGCTTATGCCGACTCCGTCGATATCTCATTTGTCATTTTCCAACAATGTGACTCACCGCCATATTGGAACAAATGAAAAACAGTTTTTTCGCTACTCCTCCTTCAAATCTTGCTCAATTTTGTCCAAAATTTGATCAGATGTTCTTTGGACCGAGCCGCATAGAAATGACTGAACAGATTTTTGATATTCACTACTGTTCCCGAGATATTCATCTCTGAATTTGACCTAGCCTGTCTTTGTTGCCTTATGCTAGCTAGCTTAACATAATAATTGGTTAGCATGCCAACCAGATGCCATTCTTTCTAATGTGGCTTGTCAGCTATCAGGTTAACCATAATCTACATTAGCATTAAGCTAGCTTAGCATGCTAATCTCGTTTACTTGAGTTTGTGTGCTTCTTCATACACTGAACCCTCTCCTCTGCTGCTTTGAAATTCACGTCCTCTGAGTGGCGCAATCTGCTAAACCATGTACCTCAAAATCCCGAACCATTCTGGTCGTGGGTTCGAATCTCATGTGGGACGACTCTAAAGTTGTCATTTAAATTCCTTCCTGCTCTGCACTGCTGTTGGTGCTTAAATGCTCACTGTGCTTCATTTACATGTACATTTAATTTCTGATGTTTTGTTCCTCCGCCTCCGCACTGCTGTTGGTGCTTAAATGCTTGCGTGCTGCAGTGCTTACAGTACTTGCTGTGCTTGATGTACACGATGTGCTGGCTGTGCTTGCTGTGCGCCATACTTGTTCTACTTGCGATGCGTTTAAGGGCTTGGCCCCTGTATTGCTGCTTGCAGCTATATTTAGGGGCCAAGCCCCGAAGGGGCAAGGCACCTATTGTATCCGTTAGTTTTCTTATTATTATTATTATTATTATTATTCTTCTTCTTCCGCCAATGGAAGTCTATGGCAGCCCTATGAACCGTACATAGGAAAATGATGAAATTTGGTACACTTCTAGTGATGCTAATGAATAGTAATTGGACCAATTTTTTAGCCTCTAGGACCAACTCTATAGCGCCACCACCAGTTCAAAATTTCAACATTTAAATGGTTATAACTTTTGAACCCTTTGATCTAGAGATATGAAACTTAGTACATCTGATTCCTCCTATCATCGTGATCACAACTAATACCTTACATTAAGACTCCGCCCATTACAGTAGTGGCCATTTTGAAAAGTACAGTATTCTGTTTTTTTGCTACTCCTCCTTCAAATTTTGTCCAATTTTGTCCAAAATTTGTTCAAATGATCTTTGGACTGAGCCGCACAGAAATGACTGAACAGAT
This sequence comes from Leuciscus leuciscus, assembly GCF_965113295.1. Lineage (NCBI taxonomy): Eukaryota > Metazoa > Chordata > Actinopteri > Cypriniformes > Leuciscidae > Leuciscus > Leuciscus leuciscus. The sequence continues at coordinate 27,974,359 of NC_138746.1, forward strand.
TTTTTTTATTCATCTTGTTTGAAAAGTTATGTTGTCGCAAACTTAACGAGGTCGACCCAAAATTGGTTTAGAGTCTGTATCTCGGCCAAAGTTTGATCAATCGAAACGAAAATTGGTTTGCTTCATCGGAAGCATGGTCTGAGGGTCCATGCCAAAGTTGGGAATAGCGCCACCTACGGGTCATGAGATATGAAAAATTGCTATTTTGGTCAATAACTTTTGAACAGTTTGTCATAAAATAATAAATGTGGTATCTATGGATTCCTTGGGTCATACCGAATCCGTGGATACCGATTTTACCAGGATGAGATTTACCACGTGTCCGCCATTTTGAATTTTGTCATAATTTGCAATAACTTTTAAACTATTTGACATATCTTCACAAAAATTGGTAGGGATGATCGACACCATGTCTTGAAGGTACCTGAGAAATTTGAACACAGCGCCACCTAGTGTTCCAGAGGTATAAGGTATTTTGCAAAAATGCTTATAACTTTTGAAAACATTGTTCAAATTTTGATTGCTTTATGTCATTATGTTCCTTGGCTCATGAGAATTCCGACGATATCTCATTTGTCATTTTGCAACAATGTGACTACCCGCCATATTGGAGCAAATGAAAAAACGTTTTTTTGCTACTCCTCCTTCAAATTTTGCTCAATTTTGCCCAAAATTTGATCAGATGTTCTTTGGACCGAGCCGCACAGAAATGACTGAACAGATTTTTGATATTCGCTACCGTTCTCGAGACATTTGTCTCCAAAGTTGACCTAGCCTGTGTTTGTTGCCTTATGCTAGTTAGCTTAGCATAATAATTGGTTAGCATGCTAACCAGATACTATTCTTTCTAATGTGGCTCTTCAGCTATCAGGATAACCATAAGCTACATTAGCATTAAATTAGCTTAACATGCTAATCTCGTTAACATGTATTTTGTCTGCTTATTCTTACACTGAAACCTCTCCTCTGCAGCTTCGTAAAACATGTCCTCTGGGTGGCGCAATCTGTTCAACCATGCGTCATGAATCCCGAACCATTCTGGTCGTGGGTTCGAGACCAGTGTGGGGCGACTTTGAAATTGTGTATAAAATTGTCATTTGAATTCTTTTATTATCAGGATAAGAGCTGTACTAATGTTTCCTACACTGGGATTAGAAATAAGTGTTTTTTTCTACATTCTGTGTTCGTTCTCATCAGAACTTCTGTTCATTTTGATTTCATCTGTACTTATGAACCCATCAGTTCTTCATGTACATTCTATTTCTGCTGTTTTTGCTCTTCTGGCTCCGCATTGCGCAACAGCCCTACTGTGCTACAGCGGCTTGGCCCCTGTATTGCTGCTTGCAGCTATATTAGCAATTGTTATTGTCAGAATAACAATTGCTTCTTCTTCCGCCAATGGAAGTCTATGGCAGCCCTATGAACCGTACATAGGAAAATGATGAAATTTGGTACACTTCTAGTGATGGTAATGAATAGGAATTGGACCAATTTTTGAGCCTCTAGGACCAACTCTATAGCGCCACCACCAGTTCAAATATTCAACATTAAAATGGTTATAACTTTTGAACCCTTTGATCTAGAGACATGAAACTTAGTACACCTGATTCCTCTCTTCATCGTGATCACAACCAATACCTTACATTAAGACTCCGCCCATTACAGTAGTAGCCATTTTGAAAAGTACAGTATTCAGTTTTTTCGCTACTCCTCCTTCAAATTTTTTCCAATTTTGTCCAAACATGTGCTCAAATGATCTACGGACTGAGCCGCATAGAAATGACTGAACAGAACTTTTTTCTATACTGGAAAAAAAAAAGTTATGATGTCGCAAACTTAACGAGGTCGACCCAAAATTGTTTCAGAAGCTATAGCTCGGCCAAACTTTTACCAATCGAAACGAAAATTGGTACACTTCATCGGAAGTATGCTCTGAGGGTCCTTGCCAACGTTGGAAACAGCGCCACCTACGGGTCATGAGATATGGAAAATGGATATTTTGGCCAATAACTTTTGAACAGTTTGTCAGAAAATCATAAATGTTGTATCTATGGATTCCTTGGGTCATGCCGAATCCGTGGATACTGATTTTGCCAGGATTGGATGAACCACTCTTCCGCCATTTTGATTTTTGTCATAAATTGCAATATATTTTAAACTATTTGACATATCGGCACAAAAATTGGTAGGGATGATCGACACCATGTCATGAAGGTACCTGAGGAGTTTGAACACAGCGCCACCTAGTGTTCCAGAGGTATAAGGTATTTTGCAAAAATGCTTATAACTTTTGAAAACATTGTTCAAATTTTGATTGCTTTATGTTATTACATTCCTTGGCTTATGCCGACTCCGTCGATATCTCATTTGTCATTTTCCAACAATGTGACTATCCGCCATATTGGAACAAATGAAAAACAGTTTTTTTGCTACTCCTCCTTCAAATCTTGCTCAATTTTGTCCAAAATTTGATCAGATGTTTTTTGGACCGAGCCGCATAGAAATGACTGAACAGATTTTTGATATTCACTACCGTTCCCAAGATATTCATCTCTGAAGTTGACCTGGCCTGTGTTTGTTGACTTATGCTAGTTAGCTTAGCATAATAATTGGTTAGCATGCTAACCAGATGCCATTCTTTCTAATGTGGCTTGTCAGCTATCAGGTTAACCATAAGCTACATTAGCATTAAGCTAGCCTAGCATGCTAATCTCGTTTACTTGAGTTTGTGTGCTTATTCTTACACTGAAGCCTCTCCTCTGCTGCTTTGAAATTCACGTCCTCTGAGTGGCGCAATCTGCTAAACCATGTATCTCGTATCTCGAATCCCGAACCATTCTGGTCGTGGGTTCGAGTCCCATGTGGAACGACTTTAAAATTGTGCATAAAGTTGTCATTTAAATTCCTTCCGGCTCTGCACTGCTGTTGGTGATTAAATGCTCGCTGTGCTTCATTTACATGTACATTTAATTTCTGATGTTTTGTTCTTCCGGCTCCGCACTGCTGTTGGTGCTTAAATGCTTGCGCGCTGCAGTGCTTACAGTACTTGCTGTGCTTGATGTACACGATGTGCTGGCTGTGCTTGCTGTGCACCATACTTGTTCTGCTTGCGGTGCGTTTAAGGGCTTGGCCCCTGTATTGCTGCTTGCAGCTATATTTAGGGGCCAAGCCCCGAAGGGGCAAGGCACCTATTGTATCTGTTAGTTTTCTTATTATTATTATTATTATTATTATTCCGTAAATGGAAGTCTATGGCAGCCCTATGAACCGTACATAGGAAAATGATGAAATTTGGTACACTTCTAGTGATGCTAATGAATAGTAATTGGACCAATTTTTGAGCCTCTAGGACCAACTCTATAGCGCCACCACCAGTTCAAAAATTCAACATTGAAATGGTTATAACTTTTGAACCCTTTGATCTAGAAAAATTAAACTTAGTACACCTGATTCCTCTCATCATGCTGATCACAATCAATATCTTACATTAAGACTCCGCCCATTACAGTAGTAGCCATTTTGAAAAGTACAGTATTCAGTTTTTTCACTACTCCTCCTTCAAATTTTGTCCAATTTTGTCCAACCATGTGCTCAAATGATCTTCGGACTGAGCCGCATAGAAATGACTGAACAGATTTTTTTTATTAATCTTTGTTCAAAAGTTATTGTGTCGCAAACTTAATGAGGTCGACCCAAAATTGGCTAAGAGGCTGTATCTCGGCCAAAAATGTATCAATCGAAACGAAAATTGGTACACTTCATCGGAAGTATGCTCTGAGGGTCCTTGCCAAAGTTGGAAACAGCGCCACCTACGGGTCATGAGATATGGAAAATGGCTATTTTGGCCAATAACTTTTGAACAGTTTGTCAAAAAATCATAAATGTGGTATCTATGGATTCCTTGGGTCATGCCGAATCCGTGGATACTGATTTTGCCAGGATTGGATGAACCATTTGTCCGCCATTTTGATTTTTGTCATAAATTGCAATATCTTATAAACTATTTGACATATCGGCACAAAAATTGGTAGGGATGATCGACACCATGTCCTGAAGGTACCTGAGAAGTTTGAACACAGCGCCACCTAGTGTTCCAGAGGTATAAGGTATTTTGCAAAAATGCTTATAACTTTTGAAAACATTGTTCAAATTTTGATTGCTTTATGTCATTATGTTCCTTGGCTTATCACAATTCCGACGATATCTCATTTGTCATTTTGCAACAATGTGACTGTCCGCCATATTGGAGCAAATGAAAAACAGTTTTTTCGCTACTCCTCCTTCAAATTTTGCTCAATTTTGCCCAAAATATTATCAGATGTTATTTAGACCGAGCCGCACAGGAATGACTGAACAGATTTTTGATATTCGCTACCGTTCCCGAGATATTCGTCTCCAAAGTTGACCTAGCCTGTGTTTGTTGCCTTATGCTAGTTAGCTTAGCATAATAATTGGTTAGCATGCTAACCAGATGCCATTCTTTCTAATGTGGCTCTTCAGCTATCAGGATAACCATAAGCTACATTAGCATTAAGCTAGCTTAGCATGCTAATCTCGTTAACATGATTTTGTGTGCTCATTCATACACTGAAGCCTCTCCTCAGCAGCTGTGTAATTCACGTCCTCTGAGTGGCGCAAGTTGCTAAACCACATGTCACGAGTCCCGAACCATTCCGGTCGTCGGTTCGAATCCTGTGTGGGACAACTATAAAGTTGTCATTTAAATTCCTTCCGGCTCTGCACTGCTGTTGGTGCTTAAATGCTCGCTGGGCTGCTGTGCTTGATGTACATTTACATGTATATTCAATTTGTGCTGTTTTTGTTCTTGCGGCTCTGCACTGCTATAGTAAGAATACTTTGGTTATTAAAGTTTCTTATAAAGTTTTGAAAGCAAAGTATTTTTAGCTACTTTTTGAACCCAGGGAACCATTGGAGGGCTTGGCCCCTGTGAGGCTGCTTGCAGCTTTAATTCTATTTGCTTTTATATATATGATATTTTCCCATAGTAATAATAACGTTTAACATCAATGATATCTTTGAGAGACCATCTACATAAACCAAATTTTAGTGAAGGAATTTCCGTACCACTATTTAGCCATCTGTAAAGATCCTGCCAGAACTGCAATGTGACGGCAAGATTATTATTGAATTTTTTTTCAATGGTTTTAGGCTCTTCTGAGCAGAATCCACAAAAATCTACTTCAAAACAGAATTTTTTCCATAAAATTTCACCAGCAGGATAAACATCATTGATGATTCTAAACTGAATGTCCTTCATTTTAGGTACAATAGGCCATTTAAGATAATAACAGTATTTGTTTCTAAATGTTTCATTATTAAAAATGTTTACTATTGCTGGTGTTGAAATTGCAGAATAATTAACATTTTAGTACATTTCCAATTACTTTGTTGTTGCACTTTTTATCAACTTGTGCAATTTAACAAATACATTTTTAATATGTAAGAGTGTTTTGTATTAGTTGTTTTAATGAAAGAGGGATTGCTCTACGAGAGGATTACACACACTATTCAATTCTCTAATGATTGGCATGCTTCTGTCGCAAGCGACAATGCAGGTGACAATAGGATACAGAAATATAGTGGCTAGCATATTTCATGTTTGTTGGTTGGATTCCCGGCGACGTTCTTTCATGTTCTCTTGAGCACACTGTAGAATTGCGTGGGAGGGGGGCATTCAGTGGTGACATGTCCAGCCCATCTAAAGGGGGTCGCACAGTGCAGCGCCGCGTCGCGTCTAGGACAACTCTCACCTGAAAATCCGATAACATCAGCAATTTTCATTCAAGCAGCTGATTTCTGTAAATGAATATAAAACTAAATGTATATTGCAGCACGGGGTGAAGTCAGTAAATACATTAACTACGATTTGAGACAAATAAATGTAAATTTTATATAAAACTATGTAAATGGCGTTCTGTGGCGCGGCAGGATTTTGAACACGGTCCTGAGCCGTTGCTGGGCGCCGCGGACAGACGCTGCCGGTGTGTGTACACTCATAGAGAATAATGTGTTTGAATTTAAAAGACGTGGCGCTGCGCGTCCGGTGTGCGACCCCCTTAAGGCAAATACATTTTAGGCGGGAGGAAAGAAAGAGGTTCACTTTGTCACTTTGAACCAATCTTTATTTAACATTTTATCCCTCCAGGTCTTACCGATTATAAACCTGAGGCATCTAGTATGGAAGGCACTTAGCCGACTCTCTTGTTGCCTGTAGGTAGACCAGCATTCAGCGCCATACAACAGGACGCTCAGAACACATGACACATACACTTTTACTTTAGTGCAGACAGACAGATGCTTATTCCGCCATACACGTTTTGTCAGACGTCCAAAAGTAGAGGCCGCTTTCCCCAACCAGACCAAAATCTCATTGTCTAGGGTGGTATTTATGGGTCATGGTAGATCCAAGATAATTGAACTTTCCCACATCATCAAGTTCTATATTATTTAACTGAAAGCAATACATGTTGGCAGCTTGTGACTGTCATAGATTTTTTCAAGCTGATTGAGAGCCCAAAAACATCACATGAGCTTGAGAAACAGTCAAGCAGAGTCTGCAGCTGCTCGGGATAGGCTGAAGAAATTTCCATCATTCCTAGTCAAAAGAGTGACTCCGTTGTGATTATCCAATTTCTCAAAGGCAGTCTTGAATGCATAGGTGAAATAGATGTCGTAGAGGGTTAAATTCTCTATAGGAACATTTTATCGCAAATTTATCCATGAATGAATTATATTGAATAAATTGGCCAGCTTCATCTATCAAATCAACAACATACAAAACTTTTTTTCTCAAAACACTCGTTTGAATAATGTCTTCCGATTTATTGTAATGGTCCTATTATTCCACAGGGTGGAGCCATGAGGTGTGAATTTGTGGGTAAATATTTTCCAGTAGTGCAATGTCTGCTTGTGGAAAAGTGAAAGCTTAATAAGCAATTAAGAAATCTCAAAATCACATTTAAGCAAAAATTCTAATCTTCCGACCCTCTTGAATACACACTTTGGTATATGAAACCATATTGAATTAGGCTGTGTTAAATATGATTTTATCTAATTAAGTTTGAGTACACCAATCATTGATTCAGATCTCAATTTTTATAGTCTTTAATCATCTGGGGTTTTTCAATATAATGAGTTTTGTTTTTCCATATAAAAATGAAACATTACAGAGTTAACCTTTTCAATCAGTTGAGGAGAAACATAGAATTAGAATTAGATGGATAAATTAGTTTAAATATGCCTTCTGCTTTGGTCAAAAGGATTCTGCACATAATAGACAGGTGAAGCCAGTGATTAAGAGATTTGTATTTTATTTTTGTTCATTTTCATTACTAGTTCTCTTGTATTTGAATCTTTAGATATTATTAAACCAAGTTATTGCACTTCAGATTTAACCGGAATGGATTCTATACTGTCCTCAAACGAATAGAGGTGACAGTTCACTTTTTTTTAAAAGCATAGGCCCGATGCTCTTGAAAAAACTGAAATAATGTTCAAGGCTCTCTCAATTATAGATTTGTCTCTTTAAAAAAATTACTGTGTCATAAGCAAATTGACTAATTCGATACTCAATCAAAAATGGTTATTCCTTTTAATTGAGAATGGTTGACAATTAAGTAAGCTAGCATTTAAGAGCACAGTATAAACAATTTAAGAAATTGGACAACCATTCCACGCAAAATTTTAATTATAAAAGTACACTCTAAAAAAAAGATGGTTCTTTAAAGGGGTCATCGGATGCCTATTTTCCACAAGTTGGTATGATTCTTTAGGATCTTCATGTAAAGTTTGTAACATACTTTGGTTAAAATTCCTCAATGGTTGTGTAAAACAACACTCGTTTGACCTCCTCAAAAACAGCTCTGTTCACAGCGACCCGTTTCGGTGCATGTCTCTTTAAATGATAATGAGCAACTGCTCACTCTGTCAACATAAGACATGTAAAGTGCTGCCTTGGCAGACAGTATACAAATGGCTGAGGGCAGAAATATGCTAATACGGGACAGTCCGTCAGCTGTCGTGGGCGGAGCATGAGCAATATGATCATTTTAATCAGAAAATCCAAAAGGCTTGATTAAGTGTTTAGGCTTTTTGAGGATCATTTTTTTTTCTCATTGTATGGTGGTTGTGTCCACACACTGCAAAGACCATATAAAAGTGAATTTTGCTTTACACGCAGTAACAGTTCTATTTAAAACCGTATCGTCCTGAAGAACCTTTTATATGCTGAAATGGTTCTTTGTGTTTAGGATTCTTTATTCCCACCTTTTTGTTTTTCAAATCTGTAACTGTCAAAGCCACCTCATTACTGATTTTCTGGAGCTCAACTATACAAGACTGTCAACATACTCTCAACAGGTAAATGATTTCTATCTTAAAATGTCTATACATTTTAACAATTTCCTAACAGTATTTTTCTCTTTTTAGTTTAACAGAACATGTAAGTGTGAGCAGCTCTGTTCAGTTAAGGATACTCATCTTCTCTTCTCCACAAAGTAGGCTAACAGATATGGAATTTATGATCCATAGTGTTTGATATTTTTTAAATTATGACTTTATGCCTAAACATACCTAGTCACAAAAAAACATTAAAGCTATCCCATGACTTTATTTCACTTATTCCTTTTAAAATGGTAAAGGGCTCATACTGTAAATTTTTGGACTTCATGAACTGTTTTTACATAATCAAATGGAAGAGACACAATGTAACTCTAAACTCAATTGTGTATTTCAGATGCTGTCACATATCATAACCTCATCATCTGCAGAGATAAACTGCCACTCAGAATACACACATAATGAAGGACGTAAAGACATCATAGGGGATTATGAAGATATTTCACTGGAACTTGGTCTTCATTACATATATATCGTGTTCAATGTCAATTGTTATTTATTAATGTATTCAGCTAACAACTTATTAGAGCACTGTAATTTTTTCTACAATCTTCCATGTCATTAAAAAAAAAAGTACCTAATTTGACACATGCGGTAAAAAAAAAAAAGAAAAGTCAAACCCAAATAGAGGCAACAAGATATACGACCAGGCAGATAGAGAGACTAAAAAAACAATATTCATAATTTATAAAAAAAAATTATAGTAATATTAATAATATGAAGATACTAATATTAATGAAAATAAATATAGATGAAAAGGTTATTTAACACAATTAAGGTCCTATATAACACTTTCAAAGCATGGTTCTTTATGGAACCTTATAAAAAAAAGGGTTCTGTTTAGCACCAAAAAGGGTTCTGCTTTACAAGCCGAAGAACCCTAATTTGGTACTGTTTAGAACCATTTTTCTTAAGAGTGTAATTCTAAGATTGAGGGATATAGAACTATACATATTATTATATAAAATTAATAACCGTGCAAAACACTTTCCCCAAAACTAAACTTTTTAAGCGTTGTAAATATAAATTCATGTTCCACGGTATCGAATCCTTTAAAGAAATCTATAAATAAAAAAGCTGTCTGATTGTATCTTTGAATGATAATCTAATATAATTTTGGATATATGTTCCCTCAACAAATGCTGATTGAAACTGAGTGTTAGATGATTAGCCTTAACCAAGGCAAGTAACTTACACTGTTACAAATTTTTATGCAAGTGACATATTAGTAGGATTTCAGTACAATTAACATTCAGTTTTCAGTTTTTCAAAGAAAGTGTTTGTTTTATTTCTCCATATCTTTTTAGATAACTGGTATCAATCTCAGACAGGTTTGTTAAGAAGTTTGCCAGGTCTACTTAGGTAAATGGAAACCCTACTTAAAAAGTCACAGTTCTATGCAATATGGGGAGGAAGAAAGATCTTTCTGAAGATGAAAAGCATGAAATGGTGAAATGTTATGCAAAAGGCATGAAAACAACTAATATTGTGTGAAAACTGAAAGGAGATTATCAAACTATCAAACTTTGTGAGTAATTTACAGCACAAGAGAACTGGGTCTGATAAAGGCTTAAGGAAAGTTTGTCAAAAAAAAAGTAATTGTATTAAAAGGACACTGTTGAGCAGCAAACAGGTATTTGAAGCTGCTGGTGTCTCGTGAGTCTAAAGAACCTCTCCATGCAGGCTGGCAGTTGTGTGTAAAGTTGCATTTCAGCCACCTCTAACCAAAGATCACAAAGAGAAATGTTTAAAGTGGGTGTAGAAACACATGAAGACTCATTTTTAAATAGTTTTATTCAATGACGAATGCCGTACTACAGTGGATGGTCTAGATCAGTGGTTCTCAACCTCTCCTGCAGGGACCCCCTGACAGGCCATGTTTCTGTTTTAACCCTGAAATGGCACACATGATTCAATTAATGAGTAGTTATTAGAGTAGGAAGAGTAGGAATTAGTCAGTTAATCAATTAGTCAATTACTCATTAAGCCTTTAATTAATTGAATCAGGTGTGCCATTTCAGGGTTAAAACAGAAACATGGCCTGTCAGGGGGTCCCTGCAGGAGAGGTTGAGAACCACTGGTCTAGATGGATGGAATGGTCAGTTTATAAGTAGACCTGGCAAACTATTTAACAAACCTGTCTGAGATTGATACCAGTTATCTAAAAAGATATGGAGAAATAAAACAAACAAACACTTTCTTTGAAAAACTCAAATCTAAATGTTTATTGTACTGAAATTCTACTGATATGTCACTTGCATAATCATTTTGAACACCGTGTATAAAAGGAACAGAGATATTGGTCTCCAATTATCTACTGACAGCAACTGTTTCTTGGGTTAAGGCAGCAAGGCTATTAATCCTGTTTTCATTGTAGGGCATAAGCTCCCTTTCTGAATGCATTCCAAAAATGCATTATTTAATAATTTCCTTATATCCTTCCAAAAATGCTTTAAAAACTCGATAATTTACAATAAGGTTCATTAGTTAACTATGTTAGTTAACATGAACTAAGAATGAACAATACTTCAACAGCATCAATTAATCTTAGTTAATATTAATTTCAACATTTACTAATACATTATTAAAATCAAAAGTTGTACTTGTCAACATTAGTTAACCCACTGTGAACTAACATGAACAGCTGTATTATTATAACTAACATTAACAAAGATTAATAAATACTGTAACAAATGTATTGCTCATTGTTAGTTCATGTTAGTTAATACATTAACTCATGAACCTTATTGTAAAGTGTTACCAAAAATTTTATTGTGAAACCGTCAATACCTGGTGATTTGCCGTTTTTCATTTGTTTTAATGCCAAATCAATTTCCACTAAAGTCGACTTATCATCAGTTAGGTATTTGTCATCATCATTTAGTTTTTTATATCTTTAATATTTTAAAATACAGAATCACAATCCGCCTTTTTATAAGATAGATTTATAAAGGTTACGATAGAAAAGGCAAATTTCATTCTGAGTTTCTTTTTGATCATCAATTATAATATCATTATATCTTCATCAAAGATGAATCTTGATACAAAGACTGTATCAAAGATACAATCAAGCTTATACATTTTTTTTTGTATTGGTTTTGTTTTTCAAGGCCACCGGGCTTCCTTTTTTAAATCCACCGGGCTCTTGAACAGATTTAAGCTCCATTTGCTTTTTCTGAGTACAACTAATTGAGATCGCAATGCTTGTAGTTTTGCTCTGTTTTCTGGTGATACTTGTGTATTAAAGGTATAGAGGAGGATTTTCCCGAATTTTAGAAAAGAACCGCCCTCTCCACTTTTTGAAAAAATGCACATGCGCAACACTCTACCTGCTCCCGAGAGGGAACGCCTATTAAACGCTACCATCGCTAATCATAGCTTACATTAACTTTTACTAGCAGTGATTTTAAATGGATTTCTCCAAATAGCATGCCAAACTTTACCTGTCGAGTAGAAACTTCGCGACTGAGGCTTCAGTGGGAAGCCCAACCTGTACTTTTAGCGCACGCCAGCGTGTGAAATATTCTCCCAAAAACACTGGTCTTGTTTCTTTCTTCAGAGGCCTTTCTCTTCTTGTCATACAATTCGTAGACACTTTTTCTCTTGCGACCCTCAGACATTTTGAAAAAACCCGGTGAGAACGGCGAGCTTCAATGAAAGGCTGAAACCATAGCTCACCACACATATACACCTGAAAGTGCGCATGCGCAGAAAGGACGAGCACGTACGACGGCCTTACGTAAACATATCACCAGAATGATTGACAATTAGGAGGACCAATAGTCTTGATGATCCACCCGGAAAAAGAAAATCCTCCACTATACCTTTAACTGCCAATAAATGTATTTCCTCAATCAGTTCCTTTAGTTTTTGTTTTGTCGTCACTGATAAGAATTTTCCTATATCAATGGTTATTTGTTTGACCTTAAATTTAAACCATTCCCATTTATTCATGCAAGACATAAAGCTTTTCAATCTCTTCAATGATTTGTCACCTGTTGACAAAAACTATAATTTAACAAATCATTATTGAACTTCCTTATATATCCATTTTATGGTATACACAAACAGTGATTGACTGACACAGAAATCTAAATGAAATTAAATTACGTCAAGGCTGTATTGTGATTGATTATCAAAGCACACGTGATCAAGTTAGCCATTGCACTTAATCCAACGGTAGAGCCACGGACCCTCGTATCTCTCAATAATAAAACCATCTTGGCATACGCTGATGACGTATGATGTCTGTGCGAGCAAGGTGAACAGAGGTATGGAAATACATTAGTTGACAGGCAGGTGGGACATTCTATCATTGCATTCGGACCGACGAACATTTTTGTCTTGAGACCAGACACCCAGGATAACAAAAAGTGTTTATAAAAAAAATTGCCTACCCTACCTTTAAATCCACTTTGTGGATTTGTTTGTTTAGCAATTTTTCTGCTTACTGTACATATAAAATACTAGTAGTTTATATCAGTTAATCCCATATTCATAACTGGGACCACAAATTTAAACCACAGTCGGAATAAAAAAAGTCACATGTAACCACGTCAATCGCAATGAATTGCCTACATTAGATAATTTCATTTGGATTGTAAGGGGTGGTTTAAACCTTTTCTAATCCAGTCGAGAGGACATTAACACTTGATCGGACTGAAACCAGAAACTACAAAAGTACTGACATAGAAATGGCGTAACGACGTATGAAGTGTGGAACGAGTGTTTGTTGTTGCTGAATGAAGTGCAAAAAATAACTTATTCTAAAATTCTCCTTCCACTCATCGTCTTTAAAGTGGAGCAGGACAACGTCTCACCAGTTCTTGTTTTGGATTCTCATTCGCAGATGCCTCGTTTTGGGCATGGGAAGGGGTGTTTCTACTACTTGATAAATATTAGCAGCACGGCACAGCGGTTCATGTGCTAGTCATCTACTAATTAAGACTTAATAAATATTAAGTCTGCTTTTTAAAACAAAGAAAAGCAGCAATATAGGAGTATGCTCAAACAGCTGGAAACTAGCCTAGTGTAGTGAGCACATGACAAAAAAAAAATCATATTAATATAGACCTATAAATATAATTACAGTGATAATTGTTATATTGGAATTACTCTATAGTGATAGATAGGAAGTATGACCATACTAGCCCGGTTCTGTCAACATTGCATTGCATAGTTCCCCTGTACTTGAGCGAGCTATTAACGCATTATAGTCCTTCACGTCTACTACAATCTCAAAACAACTGCGGGGAGTATATCCTTTTCCTATTTAGCACCTAAACTCTGGAATAGTCTTCCTAGCATTGTTTGGGATGCAGACACGCTCTGTCAGTTTAAATCTAGACTAAAAACACATCTTTTTAACCTGGCAAACACAACACATTATTAGGGGTGACCCCGAATAGTCGAAGATTCGATGCTTCGATAGGAGGAGCCTGTTTCGACTACCGATCTCACGGTCGAATCTTCGCAGAGGTGTTATGAAACGAGGATCATGCCACTTTGGCTATATGAGGGCGCTCAATGTCTGATTTCACATAGAACTAGCTTTTATGTCAATACGTTAATATTCAGCCTATTATGATAATGCTGTATATAAAAATGTGCAAAGAAAGAAGCTTTTAATAAATATTTTTTAACGTGCGTGAATAAATCCAAACACCCCGTGACAGATTTAAGTTTCACTTTTAATCCGTGACCGACAGAGGAGCGTCTTCGCGGCAAGGATTTAAATCTTTAACAATGTCTGGGATAAGAAAATCTAAAGTGTGAATCATGCACACCATCAGAAAGGATATTCTCCAAGGCTGGATTTAGCATCAGGAAAACCATGATCGCACTTCTGCCGGCCAACGTTAACATGTTTCACGCATAGACTGGGTTTCACGTTAGAATGTATTTTATCCGCGCACACAATTTGAAAAGACTCCAACAGACAGACAGAGTGAAAGACGTTCAGGATTTGTTCTCTCGATCAGGTACAAGTGATTTCAAAACTTTTCAGCCGGTTCTAATTTTATTTTTGGATGCTGTGAACATTTTTAGCTAAAAAGACTGCCTCTCCAGTTTAGCATTTATTGTTGTTTCAGCAGTTAAAAAGACAAAGTTGAAAATTCTGGCTACTATCGTTATTTTAATAATTTCTTTATTTTTATTTTATTTATTAATCTGTCAGGGTTATCTAATCTAACTATTTGTGGCTTGTGTTTTGAATATGTTCCCCTGCACTTTAGGCATTTTGAACACATTTGCTCCTCATCCTGTGACTTGATTCTGATTTATTTCGTTTTGTATTTTTATTTATTAGAAAGGTATATTCTGTTCTAATTTAATTTAGTAAATTAATTGTTTATTTTTTCGGTGCATCGATGTTGTGCTGTAGGCTGGCCTGCTCGCACAGGTAATTTAGCCAATTTAATTTGATTTGCATGTGAAATGCAAATCTGCAGTGTGGCCTTTCTGGAGTTATTTATGTTATTTCTTAGTTTTATTGATCAAAAATGTTTTTATACATTTTCTTCTATATCTTTGTGTGATTTTCTGTACATCGCGGCTTTGAAACGTTAAAGCCCCACCCCCATCCCCATACACATGATTCGACTATTAGTTGACTATAGGCAAGACATGACGATTCTGATTCGACTATGAAAATCCATAGTCGGGGACAGCCCTACACATTATCAATTTCTATTATTCAAATCACGACTGTTAGACAGCATAAATTAGGTCAACCGGAACCGGGAACACTTCCCATAACACCTGATGCACTCGTTACATCATAAGAAGAATGGCATCTACGCTAATATTAGTTTCTATGTTTATCCCGAGGTTTTCCCTAGTCAGCCGGAACCCGGCCATAATCAGATCAGATGAAGGACATGTGCCTGGACACGACGACAACGCAGCCCTGAAGAGTCAGCAAAGACCGTTTCAACTAGACTATCCCCTGCAAAGGCCTCATCGACACAACAAAAGTTGTTTTTCTTCACGACAAAAGTTTTTTTTATTTTTTTATTATTCCCATTCACACGGATTAACAGAAACGGCTAAAAACGTTGTATTATGCATGCCAGACAAGTTCTTGGCGATGTCACTTTGTTAAGAAAGACTACATGGCCTCGCACATTTTATTTTTTACAATGGAAATTAATTAATCAAAAACTTACTTAAGATGGACAGTGACTCACTTCTAAAGCTACTGTACAGCCCAAATAATCTGTTGCATTAATTTCCTCTTATCACTGTAAAGCTGCTTTGAAACAATCTGCATTGTATAAAGCGGAATATAAATGAGGTGGCTTGACCAGCGACTGTGCACCAATTTTCATGTTCAACACCACACGAAGCAGATGAATGTCCTCCCCACTAAAACATGACCTTTTGTGCCTGAACAAGCACGTATGAACAACTCAATATATTACAAAATACAATTAACGTAAAACATTAAACGAACTGACCTCCATCGCCGCTCTGTATCTGACTGAACTCAAATATCCCTCCTGGTCCGCATCGCTTTAAACTGGGTGCTCACGTGTGCCAAACTCGCCACCAACTGGAAAGGGGTTGGACATTACACCCTCAGTGTAATGTTTAGTTTAAAGTTTTTGATATTTTCTGCCTTTACCACATGTGTTGTTGCATGATTGTTTATTAACTAAATTAATTACAGTAATACTTGCATATGCCAACGTAATGAACACTGTTTCAAGGTCCAAGTCTCTACTTAATTTCAAGTGAGAATACAGAAACTCAACAGCAGTTTATGAGCTCATTTATAGCACACCTTCAAGCTAACCTTTTAAAAATTCCCTACAGTCTCTGTGCTCACATCATCCTGGACACCAGTATTTTAACGATTCATTAAAAAAATTAAACAAACTCGACCGAGAGATTCAGTATGGAGATACAGGTTAATATCAAGGTTAATATTTTAGTAGTATTATAACACTGTGAGTGTATATTAGCACTATTTGTTGTGTTTGCTTGTGGGATCTGACAGAGAGCTTGCACCCAGAAACGGTGATGCGTGACAGACTAAACAAGCTAATTGAGAATTGCCAAATGTTACTGGTTGGCATCAACTACTGAAACTATTGTATCGTGACAACCCTATTGCTTACCATTGTCTCAAAAGAAAAAGTTTTTTTTTCATAAAGGATGTAGACACAATATCCTGACAGCTATCTAAATGTTGCTACTGTTTATTCCTGTGAAAAACAGGATGTTTTCTACAGGATGTTTTCTGTTGCTTTAGTGTTTTTGAGAACCTATACCAATGGAGAACAACATGTTGCAACACTCACTGTTTACAGGAAGTGACAGGAAATTCACATATCTGTATTTTACCAGCACTCAATCAGTGGTATAACACTGTGTGTCCATCACATTTCCTGTGTTAGTTTCAGTTGCTTGCAAAGTCAATGTATTACAATAACAACAAACCTGGCATTGTAGGAGCTGGAAGTCTCTGGCCGTCTGCTGTGAGAGTTCCCTCATATGCAACAGTTATGTCATAGACAGCATCCAGATGTTCCTTCATAGTCTCAATGGCAACGTGTGACGCTTTCATTCTTGGTGTTAAAATGTGCTTCAGCACAGAAAGTCCTGCAACAGGCAAGACAACATGACTATAACAAGTAAATTTAGTTTGAGAAACAGTGATCTAGTATATGGGGACAACATCTAGAAATGTGAGCTATTTATTAGTGATGGACGGTATATAGTGTTAGGCTTACAATGCTTTTGGGAAAGGCTGCCCAAGTACAAAGTAAAAACAACTGTCACCGACTGTCTCTATGATATACTTACTGTAGTTTTAAAGGGATAAATGAAACATTTTGTTGTTTCCTTTATGTCTTTTTGTACTATTTTTGCAAGAAAGTTTTGGTTGCATGGGTTTTCAATGGATGGACAAAATGATGAGAGAATATAAAAAATATATTCATTTGTTTTCTGAAGATGAACGATAGTCTTGATTTGGAATAACATGAGGGTGAGTAAACAATGACATAATCTTCATTTATGGGTAAACTATCCCTTTAAGATTCTTTTGAGAAATGCAGCCATGGCTGATTAATTGACAAGTTAACTGAAATTGCTATTCCACTGAGTTTAAGTTCAAAGTCTACAGATATGTCGAATAATTCTGTTTTCAAATATCAAATAGAAGTGAATTCTAAGTAAATTTTAACTGTGAACAAAGGTGTTCACTCTTGCAAATTTTCATTTAATAAATTCACCCTAAAATGCATATTATAGATCTTACTGTGAATATATTTTGTACATACATTACAATACAGAGGTACGTACAAAATACCCGTTTCTACTTCTGTTTCATTGTGATTTATATAAAAGAGTTCATATCTGAAGGGCAGCTTAATAGAGGAAAAACAATACCTTCTTTAGAGGCAAAAGCCTGACTGTCACTGATTACTTTCTTGAGCTCAGGGTTGTAACGGGTTCCCTCTGGGAAAATGACAAGATACATCTGTGTAGAAAAAAAAAAGTGGAACAGAGTCATAAAAAATGCAGCACTTACTACTCTTAGTGAATTATGAGTATCACAGTCGTGGGACAGGGCAATTCTAGGTAGACATTACTCAGTTGTGTCACAGAGAAAAAATGCAAAACTCTGGAATATCAAATATGGGAAAGGGACGCAGAATACCATTATCCCCTTGCTCATGAAGAAAGAGGAAGGGCTTGGCTCCAACAAACAGTAATACAGGAACATTTATGACACAGCTGGATAGCTCAAATAGTGTCATGGGAAAAAACTATTTTAGTCCCAAAAATTCCATACAGGCACAGAGATAAGTAGAGGGCACTTTTCATTGTCTGGAAAAAGGTTACGTTCATATTTTTTACAAAAATTATATAATACAAAAATAACAATAAATATATCAATTAATTTAACATTAATTTAACCCCTCTCTGCAACCATGTAGCTCCATTCTGGTAAAAATAAATAAATAAATCTAAAATCATCAATTTTTTTATTATTTTCTTTTTGTAAAAAATTTAGACACAAACCAAACTATTTGATAAATTATAATCTAAATTAATTTAGAGTCTAAAATAAGTGCAAAATCAAGGATTAGATTGACAGCTTCATGTTGTGTGTCAATATCACTAAACAAACAAAAAAAAGATAAAGCTAATGTGATAAAATTGATGCTTGTTATCAGGGACCAAGCACTGAAAATGTGCATGGCTTTATTGTTCTCCTAACTCAATTTGGTGTGCATCTCGTGCATACAGTGTTGGTCAGAATTATTTGCTCCCTTGGTAAATATGATCAAAGATGGCTGTAAAAAATAAATCTGCATCGTTTATCCTTTTGATATATATATATTTTTTAAAATGTAAAAATCTAACCTTTAATTGAAATAAAATAATTGAAAGTGAAAAAAACAACAACAAAAAAAATCGCTTTTTTGGCAGCAAACACTTAAGATGTGTTTGGTGCACACAGGTATAAAAAAGTACCCCATGTGTAAAATGAAATACTCTGCTGTATCTTTAATGCTATGGGCCTCATTTTCTGCCAGAGGTCCTGGACATCTTGTTCAGATACATGGCATCATGGATTCGATCAAATACCAACAGATAAAAAATCTCAATCTGACAACCTGTGCTAGAAATCTTATAACGGGTCTTCGACAGTTATAAGTCGATCTTCTCTATCAGCTCAAACCAGTCTGCCCATTCTCCTCTGACATCAACCAGACATTTTCAACCATGGAAATACTGCTCACATGATATTTTCTCATTTTCGGTCCATTCTCTGTAAACCCTAGAGATGGCTGTGTGAGAAAATTCCAGTAGATCAGCAGTTTCTAAAATACTCAGACCAGCCCGTCTGGCACCAACAACCATGCCACGTTCAAAGTAACTTAACCTCTTGACGCGCACCCCCCTTTTGAGCCCAAAACATGAAAATGACATGCTTGGACTCAAATGTTTGGCTTTCCTAAACCCTTTGGAGAATAAGCATAATTGTGGTATCATTTGAAAGATGACAAATAGAGCTTTATTTTCGAGTTTAAGAATTAATACAAGTAAAAAAAAAAAAATATATATATATATATATATATATAAAAAAGGATAGACATGCTGAAGTATTTTGGAATGGAAAAGTTTTTTGCATACCATCTTTTTATCATTAAAAAATAAAAATAAAGGTGCCTGTGACAGCTAGAAATACACTGGGCCCAAAAACACAAGTCTTAAGAAGTTATGTTTCAAGTTTGAGGATGATAAAAAATAAAAAAATAATAATAAAAAAGAGGTTCTTGCAAGGTTTT
Organism: Leuciscus leuciscus; assembly: GCF_965113295.1. Taxonomy (NCBI): domain Eukaryota; kingdom Metazoa; phylum Chordata; class Actinopteri; order Cypriniformes; family Leuciscidae; genus Leuciscus; species Leuciscus leuciscus. Next base: position 27,994,086 of record NC_138746.1, read on the forward strand.
TCTCTGACTAGTGCCTTTTTTTTTTTTTAATGGCCACTTGGAGCTGCAAAATGCCCCTTGGTAACAAAATTATTTAAGGGCTAGAGAAAGCTTTTACAGTTAATTTTACATGTGCCACATATATTAAACCATTCTTTAAAAAATTTAAAATAATTACAAACGATTTCATGATGTTACGTCAAGCCTGAGGATGGGACAGTGCGCGTCAAGAGGTTAAACCCCCTTTCTTCCCCATTCTGATGCTCAGCTTGAACTAGATCTCAACCATGTCTACATGCCTAAATGCATTGAATTGCTGCCCTGTGATTGACTGATGGATATATACTCACAGGTGTGCCCAGTTTGGTCTGAGATGATAGTTTCTTTTTCATGGCTCTCTCATCAAAGGTGGCACTTCTCTTCACATACACACTTCCATGCTGTGAATGACACAAAAGTTATATAGCCAGAAACACACAACCGGTCTTATTTATAAAACACTAGCAGAATGAAACTTCTGTGTAAATTGTTTATAAAACCATTCAATTCAATCCTAATTTATCTAAGAATGCATTTTTGCAATATTTACATAGAAATGTATGTGGTGTTTGTGTATGTGTGGGACAGTTTCCTAGAATTAGATGTGTACTCTACCTGTGAGAAATACCATCCATACAAAGGAAGCCACTTCAGACCATCTTTCAGGACATATCTTACGTGTCCAAGTGCATTTTGTCGAATGGCTAACATGTCAGCAATAATCCAATCAGCTACAATAGAGAACACAACCCTTACAAATGGTACAGTGATGTGTCAGATACAATGATACACAGACATATGTACCACAGTACTTAATAACATTGTACATATATTTTAAAAAAACATGGTTTTGCCATTGTATGAATCACAAAGATTTTGTAATGTTTATAGATTAGATTATGTATTGACTGCAAAACAGAGACTTACCTGTGGATTGATGGTTTGACAGATAAACCACATTTTCCTTCTTTGGTATATTCCCATAAATGACAATCTGTACAGAGATTTACATGAACTTTTTAATACATTAAACAACAAAGCAAAGGCATAGTTAGAATGAACATGACTTAACAATAGTGTATGAAAAAAGGTAATCTTGATTCTAGCATCATAGTGAATGGAAAATTGTCTTTTGTTCAACTACATACAGTGAAAATCACACAAGCAGGAGTGGGATATGGCTCTATATCAGAACGACTGTGGTTTGGCCGTAGACACGAGGTCGCAGGCCATGCGCCGTAGGTGACTGTGACAAATGCAGGCATACAGAACATACAGATGGTAACATAAAAATGTCCACATTTAAGCATTTCAATAATGGGAATGAATGGGCTTAAATGAATTAATGTAAATGAATGGGCTTAACACCTTAACCAGCACCCCCCACAAGCCAAAAATTACATTAAAAAAAAAAGACCCAGAGCTGCTAAACAGACTAGGGCTGTAGCAGTGAAGGAATTTCCCTTGTGGTGACTCAATATAGCGATATGCAATATTATCGCCATTAAAAATAAAATAAAAAACATTTTACATTTATTTTCTTTGCTATAATAAATAAGTGCTACAATGTGGTCAGCAGCCACGAAGACGAAGGAGATTACAAAAAAAACACTGAATGAACATGCAGGAGAATAACACAAACCACACAATGCATAAATGAGAAGTGACCAAGAACAACTGAAACAGGGTTATATAAACAGGGGTAGAACAAAGGAAAGTAAACTAGACGTGAGAAATGTATACACAATTATAGCAACAAACGGACATAATCGGTAACCAATGAAACTGGAAGTAAACAGAGCAGGAACTAAAGGAAACAGAACAGAATTAGATTACTGTACTAATAACTCTCTCTAAAAAGTATTGCATTACTTATTACTAATTTCTTTCTAAATCCCATATCACCATCAACCATTTGAACAATATAAAGATAGACATGAAACTGCTCTTTAATTCTTTTTAAATAAATATCTCTTTAAAAATCTCTTTAACTGACCAAAGAATTTAAAGGGAGAAAAATTATATTTTATATAGAATTGTTCTGTAGTCTATGATGGAATTACATTAGAAGTAACTAATTAAATTACAAAGAAATTAAGAGTAACTCCTTACTTTACTTTTTGAATGAAAATAAATTTAAATTACAGCAATAATTAATTAGTATTACACCCAACACTGATTATGCAATTGCAGTGTAAATCCATTCATAATACATCTGAGCTGCATTAAACAGTACGTGTAAATACAAAGACGTATTTTGTTGATATACAGATTTTTTTTTTATTGGTAAAAGCCATACAGTGTCTTATTCTGATTGACTGTATTGATTAAATGTAAGAATCTGACATAAGAGGAAACAGATATGAGAATACATTTATAAATACGGTTCATCTCTGGCTTTATTGCTCAGTGTTTTTTCAGGGTTTTGATCTTCTCTCAATTAATAAGAGCACATCCTGTATTTTATTGTATTATAATGACTATTTAATATTACCTCTAAACTTTGACTAGGCTAGGAATGTTGCATAGTAATCGTTCTAGGAACCTCAAAGTATATTTAAATTGTGTATTTTTTTCTACTCTATAATGATGTTCTGGTTAAGGTCATTTGTAACGTAGGCACTAGGCAGGGCCCAAACATAAACTCAAGCCCAGGGGCCCCCAGACCCCTAAAGGGGGTCGCACACCGGACGACAAGCGCACTTTCTCGGTTTACGGCCAGCAATACTGTTATGTTTATGGACATTATGAAATTAAGATAATGTCTGTATTATGTTATGATTGTACTGTATAATTAAATACAATCGTTGCCGAGTCTGCAGTCTGAACACTTTATCTCAGGGCGTAAGTTAGCCTCTTTTTCCTATTTGTAGTGGAGATGAGTGGTACCCGGTGGGGTCTTCTGCTGTTGTAGCCCATCCGCCTCAAGGTTGTGCGTGTAAACCCATCTAGCGTGTTTGCTGCCAAAAAGCTATTTTTTTAGTTTCATCTGACCACAGATCCCTGTGCTGTTTGAAGTTCCAGTCGTGTCTGACAACTGAATATGCTGGAGTTTATTTTTGGAGGAGCGAGGAACATTTTTCTTGAAAACCTCCCAAACAACATGTGGGGATGTAGGGGTTGTTTGATCTTTTTTTTTTAATAGGCTTTCTGACCCCAAGACTCAACTAATCTCTGCAATTCTCCATCTGTGATTATAGAGACAGAGCGCAACGCGTCATAATCTGAAGACCACGCCCACCAAGGGGGAAAACAAACCAACTGTCTCCTTTGACTTTGCATTGCGAGAGGCTGCCTCCTTGTCATTTCTTGCTTCTAACAAAATACAGAATAATGCCTAAAAGCTGCTATGTGACAAGGTGTACAGCAAACAAGCTAAGAAACCCAGAAATTTTTTTCATAAGCTGTCGACCCCAAAAAACGAGCGTTTGAGGACATAAAAGTGGATACAGGCTGGAACGAATGGGTAAATTGTGGGATCCTGACACTCAGTATGCACTAAAATACACTACGTGTGCAGCAAGTTAAACATTTGGTCACTGGTGAGTCAAATATCCAAATGTCAGTTTTATATATTATATTTCTGTAAGATAAACTATCCTGTGTTACCGATTACGGTCTCCTCCGGCTTGGCGTACGTTAGTTCTCAGAGTAATGAGACACGTGACGCTCTGTCTCAACTGCCTGTATCCACTTTTATGTACTAAACACTCGTTTTCTGAGGTCGAGAGCTAATAAAAACGTATTTCTGGGTTTTTTAGCTTGTTTGCTGTACACCTTGTCACACAGCAGCTTTTAGGCATTTGTCTGTCTTTTGTTAGAAGCAAGAAATGACAAGGAGGCAGCCTCTCGCAATGCAAAGTCAATGGAGACGTTTTGATTGTTTTCCCCCTGGGTGTGGGCGTGGCCTAAATACGCTCTGTCTCTATGAGTCTTTGGCCACTCAAACTTTCCTCCTCAACGTCCATTAAGACAATATAGACACGTTTTTGAAAGAAGTCTCTTATGCTCATCAAGCCTGCAGTTAAAAAACAAACAAAAAAAACAGTAATATTATGAAATATTATTACAATTTAAAATAATGGTTCTCTTTTTTAATATACTTTAAAATGTAATTTATTTTTGTGATGCAAAGCTGAATTTTCATCAGCAAGTACTCCAGTCTTTGGTGTTTTATGATCCTTCAGAAATCATTCTAATATGCTGATTTATGATCAATGTTGGAAACAGTTGTGCTGCTTAATATTTTTTTTTAACCTTTTTCAGGATTATTTGATGAATAAAAAGTTAAAAAGAACTGTATTTATTTAGAATAGAAATCTTTTGTGACAATATACACTACCGTTCAAAAGTTTGGGAACAATAACAATTTTTTTTTAAAGAAATTAGTACTTTAATTCAACAAAGATGCGTTAAATTGATAAAAGGTGATGGTAACGATTTATATTGTTAGAAATGTTTTTATTTCGTGCGTGCGTGCGTGCGTGCGTGTATGTATGTATGTGTGTGTATGTGTGTATGTGTGTATGTATGTATGTATGTATGTATACACACATACACAGTGTATGTGTATGTGTATATGCATGCATGCATGCATACATACATACATACATACATACATACATACATACATACATACACATATATGTGTATGTATGTGTATATGTATGTGTGTGTGTATATATATACCGTATTTTCCGCACTATAAGGCGCACTTAAAAGCCTTTGATTTTTTCAAAAAACGACAGTGCGCCTTATAATCCGGAGCGCCTTATATATGGATCTGGCGCCTTATATTAATGTCTGTAAAACAACCGCTGACTTAAACCGTTTTGACTTTCGCCTGGCACCGGAGCGCGAGCCTCCGCTGACTGCGCGCGCACCTCCCCAAACAGACGAGGCATTTATACTTGACGCAACTGTTTTGTTTTAGACTGAACACCAGACCATACAACTGATTTAGACGCGCAAACTGGGTGCCGGTGTGATGAGATGTACTAATATCCGTCTGCTCGGGCAGATTCGGCTCAAAGTCGCGCGCGCTGTCACAATGACGTCATTTTGCCGCGCGCGCGCCTCCGCATCCGAAGATGCACGACTTTGAGCCGAATCTGCCCGAGCAGACGGATATGAGTTTTTTATTACCTTCGCGCTCATGCGGACGCGTCGAGTATAAACAAGGTTTTACAGCTCAGCCACTTGTTTTTTCATATTTTTTTGCAAGTGGTAGATCTTGGTTTACATTTGGACTTTGGATGTGATCTTAGGCTTGAAAAGGTTGGTGACCACTGCATAACGCAAACCCAGTCAAACGTTTGACTGCAGTATCTTCTATTCTATGCGCCTTATAATCCGGTGCGCCCTATATATGAAAACAGTTCTAAAATAGGCCATTCATTGAAGGTGCGCCTTATAATCCGGTGCGCCTTATAGTGCGGAAAATACGGTATATATATATATATATATATATATATATATATATATATATATATATATATATATATATATATATATATATATATATATATATATATATATACACACACACATATACACATACATACATACATACACAGTGGGGAGAACAAGTATTTGATACACTGCCGATTTTGCAGGTTTTCCTACTTACAAAGCATGTAGAGGTCTGTAATTTTTATGATAGGTACACTTCAACTGTGAGAGACGGAATCTAAAACAAAAATCCAGAAAATCACATTGTATGATTTTTAAATAATTAATTTGCTTTTTATTGCATTACATAAGTATTTGATCACCTACCAACCAGTAAGAATTCCGGCTCTCACAGACCTGTTAGTTTTTCTTTAAGAAGCCCTCCTGTTCTCCACTCATTACCTGTATTAAAGGGTTAGTTCACCCAAAAATGAAAATTCTGTCAGTAATTACTCACCCTCATGTTGTTCCAACCCCTTAAGACCTTCGTCGATTAAAAGACCTTGATTAAATCTGAGAGCTGTCTCACTTCTCCATAGGCTTCTAAGACATTATAACTTGCTGGCCCAGAAAATGCATTAAAGACATCGTTAATATAGTCCAAGTGACTACAGTGTAGGGGTGTGCGATATGACGATTTTTTATCGTGGACGATTAAAATGTCTCCACGATCTGCTTTTGAAGAAATATCGTAGTATCGCGCATTCTCAGTTGCTGTTCTGGCGCCTCTGTCCCAACATACTGCACAACGCGACGTATATTCAGATCAAATGTTAACGCAGCGGAACGGGACACTACAGTTCACAAAAGTTCATAATTTGCATGTGCTTTAATGCCTTGTCGGTTAAACATTTAATTCGCGTGCTGATGCGCTGTTCTAACATGTGCGTTTCTCAGCGCATAAGTTACATGTGAAGCTCACATGCAAAGCCTGTCTACCAGAGCCTGAATACTGGACTAAGTTATCTTTCGAGTCTTATTGTGCTAATACTGTCAAATACACACAAGGTTTACATAAACAAAGTCGGTGATGTCTAAAGTGAAAGCAAACTTGAGAAAATTGAGAGAAAATCTGCTTGTCAAATGCGTGTATAAAATGCAGCTCTTAAAGAGACAGTAGCAATAGTAAACACGCTGCCGTTTGTCCTTAAAGGGATAGTTCACCCAAAAATAAAAATGATCTCATTATTTACGCACTATAATGTTGTTCCAAGCCTGTATTAATTTCCTTCTAATATTGTTCTAATATTAATATTTTGAAGAATGTGGCTATACAAACAGTAGCTGGTCCCCATTGACTTCCATAGGAAAAAAATATACTATGGAAGTCACATTCTTCCAAATAACTTTTATTTTCAACAGAAGAAAGAAACTTATTCGAGTTTAAAACAACTTGAGAGAGTAAATTATGACAATTTGAATTTTTAGGAGAACTATCCCTTTATTGTTAAAACAACAAAATGCAAAGAGAAAATCACTCACTGCTCTTGACTGATAACTTTAATAGTAGCTTTAAGTAGCATTTATAATTTATACAGTGAAGTTTATGTTTTGTTTTATTTTCATATTTGTTCATTTAATTACTTTCATCAATGCTACTGTTAAATACACCTGTAGCTGAAAACAAAGCACTGTTTATTTAATTTGTATATTAAGTTGTGTGTGTAATGTGTATCTTTGATCTTAATATTTAATAACAAAGAAAATAATGACAAATATTTTTTTATCTTCGCCCGTCTGCCATTCTTTTTTATTTTATATTTTGTTACCTAAGGCTTTGTTTTTTAAAATATGGACATTAGTTTGGCTGTAATGCTCAGTCACAAAATAGTAAAACCAACATAAAAAAATAATCGTGATAAAATCGTTAATCGTGATTTTCCTGAAAAAAATCGTGATATGATATTTTTACCATATCGCCCACCCCTACTACAGTGGCTCAATCTTAAGTTTATAAAGCGACGAGAATACTTTTTGTGCGCAAAACCCCCCTAAAATAACGACTTTATTCCACTATTCATTTCCTTCTCTCTGGGCCTCGAGTTAGTTCACGTAGTGTAATAGCGTAGCGCTTCTGTGTTGTGCATCACACGCATCACACTCATGACCAGCGTCGGCCAATAGTGAGCCTACGTGTGATGTATAACACAGACGCGCTACGCAGTTATTCTACGTGAAAAAACTCGAGGCCCAGAGAGAAGGAAATGAATAGTGGAATAAAGTCGTTATTTTTGTTTTGTTTTTGCGCACAAAAAGTATTCTCGTCGCTTTATAAACTTAAGATTGAGCCACTGTAGTCACTTGGACTATATTAACGATGTCTTTAATGCATTTTCTGGGCCAGCAAGTTATAACGTCTTTAGAAGCCTATGGAGGAGTGAGACAGCTCTCAGATTTAATCAAAAATATCTTAATTTGTTTTCCGAAGATGAACGAAGGTCTTACGGGGTTGGAACAACATGAGGGTGAGTAATTATTGACAGAATTTTCATTTTTGGGTGAACCCTTTAACTGCACCTGTTTGAACTCGTTACCTGTATAAAAGACACCTGTCCACACGCACTCAATCAAACAGACTCCAACCTCTCCACAATGACCAAGACCAGAGAGCTGTGTAAGGACATCAGGGATAAAATTGTAGACCTGCACAAGGCTGGGATGGGCTACAGGACAATAGGCAAGCAGCTTGGTGAGAAGGCAACAACTGTTGGTGCAATTATTAGAAAATGGAATAAGTTCAAGATGACGGTCAATCTCCCTCGGTCTGGGGCACCATGCAAGATCGTACCTCGTGGGGCATCAATGATCATGAGGAAGGTGAGGGATCAGCCCAGAACTACACGGCAGGACCTGGTCAATGACCTGAAGAGAGCTGGGACCACAGTCTCAAAGAAAACCATTGGTAACACACTACGCCGTCATGGATTAAAATCCTGCAGTGCACGCAAGGTCCCCCTGCTCAAACCAGCGCATATCCAGGCCCGTCTGAAGTTTGCCAATGACCATCTGGATGATCCAGAGGAGGAATGGGAGAAGGTCATGTGGTCTGATGAGACAAAAATAGAGCTTTTTGGTCTAAACTCCACTCACCGTGTTTGGAGGAAGAAGAAGGATGAGTACAACCCCAAGAACACCATCCCAACCGTGAAGCATGGAGGTGGAAACATCATTCTTTGGGGATGCTTTTCTGCAAAGGGGACAGGACGACTGCACCGTATTGAGGGGAGGATGGATGGGGCCATGTATCGCGAGATCTTGGCCAACAACCTCCTTCCCTCAGTAAGAGCATTGAAGATGGGTCGTGGCTGGGTCTTCCAGCATGACAACGACCCGAAACACACAGCCAGGGCAACTAAGGTGTGGCTCCGTAAGAAGCATCTCAAGGTCCTGGAGTGGCCTAGCCAGTCTCCAGACCAGAACCCAATAGAAAATCTTTGGAGGGAGCTGAAAGTCCGTATTGCCGAGCGACAGCCCCGAAACCTGAAGGATCTGGAGAAGTTCTGTATCGAGGAGTGGGCCAAAATCCCTGCTGCATTGTGCGCAAACCTGGTCAAGAACTACAGGAAACGTATGATCTCTGTAATTGCAAACAAAGGTTTCTGTAGTACCAAATATTAAGTTCTGCTTTTCTGATGTATCAAATACTTATGTCATGCAATAAAATGCAAATTAATTACTTAAAAATAATACAATGTGATTTTCTGGATTTTTGTTTTAGAGTCTGTCACTCATAGTTGAAGGGTACCTACCTATGATAAAAATGACAGACTTCTACATGCTTTGTAAGTGGGAAAACCTGCAAAATCGGCAGTGTATCAAATACTTGTTCTCCCCACTGTATATATACACATGTACACATACATATATACATATATATATATATATACATAAAAATCAAGATTAATGGCACCCAAAATAAAAGTTTGTTTTAAGTGTGTGTACTGTGTATAATTATTTTGTACATATAAATACACACGCATACATGTATACATTTAAGATTTTTTTTTATTAATAAATAAAATATTTATATATAAATTATGTATAAATATATATAGTATATACACATGCAAATATTTCTTAAATATATACATGCATATGTGTGTATTTACATACAAAATAATTATACACAGTATATCATGTACATTTTTTATTTTGGATGGGATTAATCGTTGCCCAGGCCAGCACTAATATATATTTATAAATATAAATATATATACAAACACACACAAATATAGATACACACATACATGCATATATACACACATACATACATACATATATACACACACACACACACACACACACACACACACACACACACACACACACACACACACACACACAGTATCTCACAAAAGTGAGTAAACCCCTCACATTTCAGCAACAATTTTAGTATATCTTCTCAAGGGACAATATTATAGAAATGAAACTTGGATATATTTTAGAGTAGTCAATGTGCTTCTTGTATAGCAGTATAGATTTACTGTCCTTTGAAAATAACTCAACATACAGCCATTATTGTTAAAATAGCTGGCAACAAAAGTGAGTACACCCTAAGTGATAATAGCTATTCGTCGTTTAACCATGCAAAGCCACATGTCCTATTCATCATTTTCATGTTTTTGTCTGCTTGAATGGACCATACAAATTTGTGTATCTTGACAACTAGAGCAGTTCGAATTTGCTGCTTTGAGTAAAATTCTCTCATACTGACCACTGGATGTTCAACATGGCATCTCATGGCTAAGAACTCTCTAAGGATCTGAGAATTAGAATTGTTGCTCTCCACAAAGATGACCTCATATAAGATGATTGGTAACACCCTGAAACTGAGTTACAGTACAGGCCAGCATCATACAGAGGTTTTCCAAGACGGGTTCCACTTGGAACAGGCCTCACAAGGGTCAATCAAAGAAGTTGAGCCCTCGTGCTGTGAGTCAGGTGCAGAAGCTGGCTTCAAAAAACAGACGCATGAGTGCTGCCAGCATTGCTTTAGAGGCTGCGGAAGGTCAGCTTGTCAGTGCTCAGACCATACGCCGCACACTGCAACAAGTCGGTTTGCATGGCAGTCGTGGATTCCAACATGTACTGTGACATTCTGAAGCAAAACATGATGCCCTCCCTTCAGAAACTGGGCAGAACCCAGTTTAACGACCCCAAACGACCCCAAACACACCGCCAAGATAAAAACTGCCTTGCTGAGGAAGCTGAAGGTGAAGGTGATGGAGTAGCCAAGTATGTCTCCTATTGGGGCGTCCTCAAGCGGAAGATAGAGAACCGCCATGTGTCTAACATCCAGCAGCTCCGTGATGTTATTATGGAGTGGAAGCGGATCCCAGCAACAACCTGTGCAGCTCTGGTGAACTCCATGCCCAGGATGATTAAGGCAATGCTAGATAACAATGGTGCTCACACAAAATATTGACACTTTGGACATGTCACAGTTTTGACATGTCTACACTTAGTGTGTACTCACTTTTGTTGCCAACTATTTTAACAATAATGGCTGTATGTTGAGTTATTTTCAGAGGACAGTAAATCTATACTGCTATACAAACAGCACATTGACTACTCTAAAATATATCCAAGTTTAATATCTAGCCTATAGTATTGTCCCTTGAGAATATACTAAAATGGTAGCTGAAATGTGAGGGGTGTATTTACTATTGTGAGATATAGGCTACATACACATACATACATTTATATACCCTTTAATACGCATGTAACACAGGGGCCTATCACTTCTGAATCTAAAAACAACATAAGTTACATGTAAAGAACGAACTGAATGCAGATATACACAGTAAATACAAAAAGTTACACTAACCTCAACGCCCGTGTAATTTTCAAAGAAGAACAGGACCATACTCTGATACAATGAATATGCACGGTCATCCACAGTGTGATAGAGTCTGGCGGGCAGCACAGTGGCCAGAAGCCGCCAGATGCTCCAGGATAGCAGGTACGCCGGAGCGGTGCCCAGCATCACCGCCGCTGGGAGCCAGTACCGCAACGAATATGTGTGCACGACTACAGACAGCAGCATTTTGACTGGAAACCTCAAATGACTCAAGCGAATCTAATCTCTACACAGCTGAAACTCAAACTAACTCAGTAAATGACCCTGCCCAAAATGCATTGATCTTTTAGCCCAATGCAGTCGATTTCAATTAATGATTACGAAAAAACTGTGCTAATGATTTCGATCAAGCGGGGGGGGGGGGGGGGGGGGGGGTTTAAGTTTATAAACTTAATAAATAAATAAATGCGAAATTTGACATCTACTGGAAACTTCTTCCAGGTTTAATTTTTTTTTTTTAAATCCAAAACACTTCCTTAAGTGTTATTCTAGTCTTATAAGGCACAATTCATAAAGACATTAAGAAATAACATACAATAACTGTGCTTCTGCACTTTGCTGAAACTACACTCTGACTTTCCCTTTGCACTAACGTTACTCTTAAAAAAAAATGACTAGAAGTACATGCAATTCTTTACTTGCTAAAACCTACAGAGGACATACCAATGACAGAAAACCTAAGCTGATCTAAGCATGGAGAACACTTTTTACTTCTCCATTAATACCATAACAACATATAAACAAACGTAATGTCTTACAAATAAAACCAGCAACATTGCTCGCCCTCGAAAGTCACACTCGCCTTCCAGCTTCCATATTACATGACTGTTATCAGTCACATGCTTGTATCGTGCTCCCTGATTGGCTGACGAACGAGTTCCGGTGTGACGAGATTTTCGTTTTCCGTGGGCGGAGCATACTTGAATATTCACGAATTTCTAGACATTTAAGATTTCGACTCGAGAGTTTAGTTCACGCTAAATGTGTCTCGGTCTTAGCACGATTATTATCATAAAGGTAACTGGGCCATTCCTGGGATTCAGTCATATTTCAACTTGCATTTTTGTTTTTTTAAGCTACATATAATTCATTTTCTAAATACCCTACATCATTAGGTATATATAAAACCTTAGGCATTAAATACCTTTTATTGTTTTCATTAATTTTTTTCTGATTTAAACACATTTTATTCTCAACCCCATAACGGACAAAATGGAATTGGTTAAAAAATGATTTTACACAAAATTGGCTATGAAACAAACATCTATCTACTGCTCATGTGTCCCTCGTTACAATTTTACAACTACAAATGTAACATTTATGATAATTTTCAAATTTGTACTTAAGTTAAAAATAAACAAATTGTGTGTCTGTGGTCTCTTTATTTCATTTCCTGTTTGGAATGATGTTTTATTCGTTTTTTTGTTTTTGTTTTTTTTACATGAAATGAGATTTTAGTTCGATTTCTCATTTTTCTTTTGTGGTTTACAAATCGGTTTATGGGTTCGACATTTCATTCGCACATGTGGGCGGCGCTGAAACGCTCCTTTAATCTGACTGGTCAAACCGCTCAGCCTTCAGTACGGCCTTTTAATTCTGTCAGGCAGAATAAGAGTCAGTACGAGTGCAGCACTTTAATAAAATAATGTCTGAAACCACCACTCACTGTTAACTACGCATAATATGCTGCTGGTCACATAATTCGTGCTGCTGTGACTTGCAAGCGACCCCTTTAATGTGAGCTAAATGCTGACAGATTATTTTAGCATTGTATGATGTAGGCCTGTATATTGATAAATACAGTGCAAATAGTTCCATCTCTTTAGATGAGAGGGAAGTGAAAATAAAAATAAAAATTAGGCTGAACTGTACGATGATAATATGTTCGTAACATTTACCTCTCTTGTCTTTTATTTAGATCAAAAGGCATGTTGGTGTGTCGTGTGTGTGACACATAATTATGAAAATTGAATAGAATTAAAGTTTAAATTTATGAATGTAAGCATGTGCATTCTACTCAGTTCACATGAAAAGAAAGAGACTGAAAAGAGAGAAGCTAGAATCAGTGAACGTATACCTTAATACTGACAAAAATTAGTAGGGTTTGGGATAATTAAAATCCCTTTGGTTGAAGAGCATGGTATGCCTTAATTTTATTAGTTTTATTATAAAACTAATAAAATGTAATTACATATATTAATTGGTTGATATTTCTCTGAGGCATAATATGTTGGCTTGAGAAAGCCAGCATATATTTAAAGCTGTAACTTTCTTGGGTTAAAAATTATCCAAAAATTATTTTTTGAGCAAGTACATAGCCAGTGTTCAAAACTATCTGCCTTAGCTCGATTCAAAACGGTAAGCTTGTAATAATGTTTTTAATACCAGTTGTACTAGTGGAATTCCGCAGGAAATTTGAGCATGTCTTTGCGTCATTACATCACATCTGTACACATAAAGAAGGAGTCTCGGCTAGTATAGGCTATATTGCAGGTGAGGATGTTGGAGGTTGAGATTTATAGCCTTTTCTCACAGCACTTGATATAATTAAACTTATCAATTTGATGGCGGATCCAGAAAGGTTTAAACGACAATCACCAGTGTAAAATGCAAAAGACTTCGGACTTCGGAGTGGCTACAGAAAAAAAGAGACTGCACCCGGGCCCATGCGAAAACAAGGACAAATATTCAAAGGGCATTAAATGTAGTCACGCAATGCTGATGTTGTTAAAATTACTTTCCCAAAAAATCCAATTGACTTGCGTTATCTGAGCAAAGAAGGCCGTAATACTTAAACTGTCCACTAGAGCGGGTGACAGGATAAGAACTATTTTCAGTCTACTCTTTTTCTCTTTTTGCATCAGTTTTAATGACAAATAAATGCATGAATTTCATTCATAAATAGTCCATGTCTGTGTATGAGAACAAGCTTTACACTTCAAGCTGTACAACTAGGCCTACTTAAAACTTTCCATTCAGGCCTTTTGAACCCAATACTCTTAAAGTTTGCCACTGTAGTTTATTTTAATATATTGTTATACACACTGGTTTATGCATTTAATGTTTGTCCATCTGGAACTTTTATTTGTCATGAGCTTCTATATTTAAAGATTTACTAGGTGAAGATTTACTAGTTCAAAATAGATAGCCTAAAACATTGTGTGAATTGTTTCGATTGCCTGAGTCATGAGATAAAGGAGGATCTGCACGCTGCTCATTGGGTGATAACACATTGATTAAAATTAAGATATATTTTTTTACAAAATGAAGTTCACTTTAAAGGAAGGTTTTGTACAAAACAAAACTTAATGAAGTGGCCAAAATCATGTCTGACCCACTCCATGTCTCCCGACATATTGCTTTTAAGTTTTGAGTTTTGAGTTTTGAGTTTTACTCATGCTGTTCACTTTTTATAATCAACATAGATGAAATTTAAAATGAATATTATAGGCTAGTATTTAAACATAAATATAAATAAATAGGCTTCGACGCTTTCTTTAACCCTCTGGCCGACTAACGCGCCGGCGCATTCTGATGGATTTTTTCCGAAGTCATTAATAAACATTGCAAGATTTCTATGGATGAATACCAGTTGTTTGAAACGGCTTTGGCCGCTACAATGAACGAGTTAGACTTGGCTTTTTATCTAAAACAGGAACAGAAGACGGCGCTCGAATCGTTCCTTTGCAAGAAGGACGTTTTTGCTGTTTTGCCGACCGGATACGGTAAGAGTGTAATCTACCAGTTAGCTCCGCTGGTAGCTAAGCGTATGGGGTTTATTGTTGTGATTGGTCGTAGTGTTATATTACGTGCAGTGAGATTTTCAAATGCATACTTGGTGCCGCCCCTCGAGCTGGCCGAGCTTCATTAGTCGACGCCAGACCATTAATCTTTTAGATTTAGGTCTGGATTTCCAGGCTACCTAATTGCAATAATTCCAAAGAATGTAAAATAAATAAATAAAATGTTTAAATATATGCTGGCTTTCTCAAGCCAATAAAGAAAACTAAACCAATTTAGTAAAACTGTATTAGTTTTATAATAAAACTAATACAATTTTAAGGCATGCCGTGATCTTCAACCAAAGGGATTTTAATTAAGGCCTATCCCAAACCCTGCTAATTTTTGTCAGTATTATGTTACATTCAATGATGTTAGCTTCTCTCTTTTCTGTCTCTTTCTTTTCATGTTAACTTATAGGCTACACGCTTACATTCATAAATGTAAACTTTATTTATATTCAGTTTTCACAATTATTTATACATGTGTCACACACATTGATCTAAATAAAAGACGCGAGTGAATGTTACGGACATATTATCATGGTACAGTTCAGCCTATTATTGATTTTTATTTCCACTTCACTTTTATCCAAAGAGATGGAACTATTTGCACTGTATTTATCAATGGGACATAGGCCTACATCATACCATGGGCGTCGGAACCATTGTATATGGGTGGGACAAGACCCACCCACTTTTTAAGACCAGTGATATTATACCCACTCACTTTTACCATCTCTAATTCAGCGCATTTGTCTGTTCACTTTTCAGAGCGCCGTCAGTCAAATCCATTCCACTTGAGGAATTCCCTAATAAATTAAACTCCATTTCCGCTGAATCGCTACATTATATTTCTCAACGAGCCGCAACTGACGAAAGTAACCACCCGTTGAACCCTTCCAGTCAAATATTGCGTTGCAAAAATCAATAACAGCTTTAAGTTGTCATTGCTGGCAAATGACCATGGTATTAGCGGATAATCCACGGAGAGCTGTGCATTTAATGCACAACGTGGAGGCAAAGAACCGCCCGACGTGAAGTGGAGTTTAGTTTAATTAAAAGGCACCAGAATACATGAAATGGTATTTACTCCAGTAACATTTTTCTGGGGGAGGACCCACCCACTTTGTTTTTTCTTCCGACGCCCATGCATCATACAATGCTAAAATAATCTGTCAGCATTTAGCTCACATTAAAAGGTTCGCTAACAGCAAGTCACAGCAGCACGAATTATGTGACCAGCAACATATTTCTGCTTCAAATATTATGCGTAGTTAACAGTGAGTGGTGGTTTCAGACATTATTTTATTAAAGTGCTGCACTCGTACTGACTCTTATTCTGCCTGACAGAATTAAAAGGCCGTACTGAATGCGGAGCGGTTTGACCAGTCAGATTAAAGGAGCGTTTCAGCGCCGCCCACATGTGCGAATTAAATGTCGAACCCATAAACCGATTTGTAAACCACAAAAGAAAAATGAGAAATCGAACTAAAATCTCATTTCATGTTTAGAAAAAAAAAGAATAAAACGAGCTGTCTTTTCATTTCTCGTTATTCCATTCCAAACAGGAAATGAAATTATCAAAACGTACACGGACCTATCAGCAATAAATGCTTTAATTTGTAATTGTCTTCCCTATTTTTTCCAAAAATATTAATGTGACAATGTTGAGAATAGTGTCACGGGGTTGAAGACTTTTTTTTTCTCTTTCTTATATTTTGCCCTCCTTTCTGGATCAACATATCTGCTTGCACAGCACAGTCTTTCTGCTGCTAATGTGCTGCCATTTCTTATATATTTGGTTGTTGTTTTTTTTGAAAAAAAATTATTCATAAATGAAGTGAAAAACTCAACCCCATTTAAGAAATATACAGATGTGTGATGGGGTTGAGGTTTTTTTTTTTTGCACAAAATGGCCACTGCTCCTCTTGTAGTATAGGAAAGTAGACCATATATGGCAGCATTGAAATAAGTATAATGTATATACATATGGATTAAAATAAAATTTTGAAAAATAATACTTTTTCATCTTAATTTTTATGTGATGGGGTTGAGCTGTTAAGCTTGACAGTACCCTCCTTGACTATAATAGGCATAACAAATATTAATAAAATATACTACTTACCATCTTCTGCAACACTGTTAAAAAGACCTGAATGATGTCATTTCTGGTAAATTATGTCACATATGGGTGGAGTCTAAATTATTATAGGCGGAGAATAGTTGGCGTGATGAGGTTGAGTTCAAACTGAGGGACATGACTTTATAATCTGTTTTTATAAACTCTCTTGCATTTTTTTTTTAAATAAATTGTTCACAAGAAAGTAACACAAATAATTACTTTTTTGACACTGCACATTTAGTTAAATATTTAAATATAAGTACAAATTCAGTAAAGTGCCTCAGGGACATGACAAAATGCCCTAGAAATAAGACATTATTTTATGATAAAAATTTATAAATGCAATTTTTTTCTTTTTTTTATTCATTATAATGGACATAACAAAGGATTGTGAAAAGCTTTAAATATTTCATTTTGGTGAACCACCACTTTAAAAAGTCTGGGGGACTGAAATATTACCGAATCCCAGGAATGACCTTATAGTCCAGGCGTTTTAAGCCAAAATGGGGGTCAACTATGAACAAATTGCAACAGAATCAAACTCAACTGATTTTGTATCCAAGTTTGTTAACATGGACAAACGGTGCATAATCTAATTACAGATGTGCCAATTTGCATAAATACCACAACAGATCTAAACATTGGGTACAGCGTTTTTAACGCAGTTAAACGCAGTTTGTCTTCTGCATTCTACTCACCCTTGTCTCCTGTTCTTCCCTGAGACTCATCCCCCAGAAACAGTCCCACGGACCCAGCCCCAAACCCCATCTCTGCAATAATAATTAATAAAGGCTGTTTTAAAGTACTTCTTCCTGCCTCTATGTATTTATGCGCATGGGTAGCCTAAATGGGTTCCATTCAGACCTTAACATTTAGTCTTTTACTGTTATATGTCAACAAGATTCAACAAGACATTTTCTCCTGGCTGTACCCAATGTTTAGATCTGTTGTGGTATTTATGCAAATTAGCACATCTGTAATTAGATTATGCACCGTTTGTCCATGTTAACAAACAATTAAAAAAAACTTGTAATACATTTTTTGTTTGTCTTGATATAAGTAATCAACTCAGTAATTTTCATGGTGATATCTAAAGGTTAAATTTTTTACCCTATTCATGTGAGAAAAATAATGAATAGGCGTATGAATAGGATATATTTGGGTCTTTTTCTGAACTTTTCCCTAATGGAATTCTTCTGGGCTTTTTTTTTTTTCCTTACTCAGGACATATGGAGGATACAAAATCAGTTGAGTTTGATTCTGTTGCAATTTGTTCACCCTTTTTTCCTAAAACGCCTGGACTATTATTATAGTTTCAGTGCTGCAGTATATGATCTTTTCGTAGAAGCTTATAATACTTTCATTAGTATGCATGTAGTCCATAAATGAATGACAGGAATTCACTTCGTGCAATGTTAGGATGCATTGGTTTCAGGTTGTTGTGCTCTTCCTTTGTACATTGCTATGTTTTGAAACTGGGGCTTTTATTAGTTATTCTTTATTGTTCATCACTGCCTGTAACAACCAAAATAAACCTGTAATGTATTAATGGACTAATATATTTTAAAATAAATCCTGGTATTATTGTTCTTACATTTTTGATATTGTTATATTTTGATGATAGATTTACAGTTGAACAGAAATTTTAGAGAACAACATTTTCCTGAAATACAAATCTTTTGTAACATTATAAATGTCTTTTTTTATTTTTTATTTTAATTTTTTTTATTTAACGCATCCTTGTTGAATAAAAGTAGTAATTTCTTTTCTTTTTTTTTAACCCCGCTCGGGTCATTTTGACTTGGAACATTTTTTGGTCCAAGACCCCAGGACTTCTGTCGCACTTGAACCACGAATACACACACACACCAAAAAGAAAAAAAGAATGGATTCGAGGAGTTTTGTGCTCAAATGCTCACAATTCAAACCAAAAATGCTAAAACTTTACCAAAAATTATTTTATAATGTGTAACGTTACATGTATCTGAATGCATACTGAAGTGAACTGACTTTAGGAACCAGTGGAAACAGCTAATTTTCTCCATATAAGTGGTGGAAATGGGCAAAATTCCCTGGGCGGATTAAAAAAAAATCTAATAAAAAATAGAGGTCATCTGGCTTTAGATGACCTTTCAGATGTTTAAAAACCTTTATAATCTATAATAATTAAATTATATAAATTATTTATGTTTCATTTAACCCCCTGGGGTCGGCTATTGCAAATAATAAAAACAAAACGTTGTGTTTTTCCTAAAATAAAATATAAATAAACATGATGCGTTGTCCCGTCTCTCTCAAAGTGAAGTTCATTCTGAAATGCGACAGAAAATGATCTGTAACTCCGCGAATGCTTGTCACTGTGGCATGAAACATGTGTCTTTACAAAGCTTGAAGTCTCCATTTTTAAATGATGTAGACCATATAAAAAACAAATATTCTCTGTTTAAGTAATCCGTATGAAAGCAACGACATGTACAGTTTCTCCAGTCCGAGCTAATTAACTCTAATGTGACCACGTCCACGCGCGCAAGAACGATTGACATGCAAATGAACCACGTGCTGTTAACGGACTCATTACCTCAAAAACAAGTACCGTATTCCTGTTTTTCCTCGAGTTTGGAAGACTGTTTTTGCTCAATGTGCTGTGCAGTTTACCTTGGATTTACTTTGTTAGTGCATATTACTAGTCTTGTGGTGAACAATTAATCCGTGCAAGTTAATACACAGAAAAAAATTGTTTGCCGTGGTAATCTTTAATCAAAGTCTGAAAAGTTACTTCCGGTCTGGAATGGCGGTCCCTCTCTGATGACATAGGCTTGACGGCTTGGGTTGAAAAACGCTTAACCACTCCCCTCAAACCATAGTCTGCTATGAGCAGAGATGGAGAGGAGGAGCGCTAGAGTAAAACCCTGCCCTCTGTTCAATATTCCGTTTCACTGGGAAATACGTCACAACACTGGAGAAAAGTCGTTTGCAACTTCCGGTTCATGGGGACTTTAAGGTAAGATTATTTATTTACCTCAAGCGGTCGGTTTTGAAGTTCTGTTAGTAGTAAGAAAGACGCGCACTGATAGAGAAGCATTTCCATTGGCTGCAGTCTGCAGGCATTGGCCAATAACAAAAGACGACATAGCGCAGCCAATTTTACAGAATGCCATTGATAAATATCAATATCCCTCTAAGTTTTTATTATCATATATTGTGCTACGTTTACGTAGCTATTATATTGTAGATAAAATATAGTAACCGTTACAATGTCCACAAAAAAAATTATAATAAAAAAATATATATATATATAGCCTATTCACCTTATTTTCCATGACAACAAGGGTGACGCCAGAGAATGTCTAATAAGGCGAGAAGTTTGACTCTCAGTACACTTCCGGCTTCTGAACTGGTTGCAGTTCCACTCTGATTCCATATGAGGGCGCTCACAGGACGAGTGCAGAATGAATGGAGGTTTTCCGCTGATGGCGCTATAGCCATCAAAATCCACTTTTCTCAGGATATAATTTTTTGTTTAGTAATTTGAATGTTGTATTCGAAAGGAGATGCAAAGAAATTACACATTGCTGGGTTTTAGAGTCACTTATTTGCTTTAAAAAGTCTTTTAAAGTGTCAATGACGTCATACACATCGTACGACCAGAGATACTGCTTTACGGCAATCCTTCAGTCACTTTGGTGCTTTCGCGCTCTGCAATTTCTTTTCTCTCGAGGCATCGACAACACAGCTGACACAGGTAAATACACGTGCTAGACGAGTTTTTGTTTTGTTTGTTTTGTAATCAGTCCTTCACTGACCAATCAGTGTTCATTAGCAGAATGCTAGCGTGTTATGGGCAACAACAACTCAACCTGTAAGAAATCGAAAGGACATAAGTACTCGTTCATTCAACTTTCGACCTATAACCCATGTTGAACTTGCAAAACCTACAATCAAATCTGAGATTTCTCAACGGCAATCGGGTGAAAGAGACAAATTTAGCCGTCTAGCCCCATAGACTCCCATTCATTTTGCACTCATGGGCGATCGCCCCCAGTGGAACTCTGGTGGAACTACAACCAAAATTCAGTACAATAGGACTTAATAGGGAGTGGGCAGGCTCTCCGTAGACAGGCTCTGGTGATGCCATTACGCTCATTTTGTCATCTTACTTCCGGCGGAAGTCGGATGAAAAAATGCGGAAGCGCGACGTATTAAAAGTGGGCGGGGCGCCCGTCCCCCCGCGTCCCCCCCCCCCCCCCCCCCCATTTCCAGACCTGTATAAAGCCATCTAGTGGCTAGAGTCGGCAAAGACACCCGATGGAAGATATTTTGAGCTGAATTAAAAGGTTTATGAATGAAATTGGGAGTTATTTTGAATTTAAGTTGAAAGAATGTGAGGAATGTGCTTCAATTACTATATTTATTATTTATTGATCAAATCTAGTAATTTAAAGGTAAAAAAAAATATTATCAAAATGAAATAAAATAAGCTTTCTGGACAAAAAGAAAAAAGAAAAGTATAATTTTAGGGCTTCGGGTCATTTTGACCCATGAGGGAAGGATGAGAAAAATACCATTCCATACCCTTCAATGGTATTTTAAAACAAATGCATTTGTTACAGGTCCGGAGGTCCCGGACAGACTGTTAGCAGTTTCAAAACTTAGCAGTAAATGAGAGAGATACAAGAGTTAGTGGTTGCTTAAAATATCCTCTTTGTTGTCTTTTAATAAACATTGTACTTCAGAGTCATTAAGATACATTGAATCACAGTATTCATGAATACGTTGAAATAAATGATACAGATACTTAAATAACAATAAATTTAAGTAAATAAATAAATAAATAAATAAATCAAGATAAAAACCACACACTCTGTCAGTTTAAATCTACACTAAAAACACATCTCTCTTGACCTAGCATACACATAACACATTATAAACTTCTATAATTCAATGTTAGGCTGCATAGATTGGGTCAGCCGGAACCGGGAACACTTCCCATAAATCCTGATGTACTCGTTACATCATAAGAAGAATGGCATCTACGCTAATGTTAGTCTTTCTGCTTATTCCGAGGTTTACTGTAATCAGCTGGATCCGGGCCGTATCCAGATCAGATGGTGGACCTACGCCTAGACACGACCACAATGCATGATGTAGTCAGCCGAATGGGCTGTATCTAGATCAGATGGAGGACCTGCGCCTAGACACGACCACAACGCATCACTGAAGTGTCAGCAGAGGTTGTCAACTAGACTCTCCCCTGTAAGGCCTCATCAATACAACAGCCATCGGCACTGATGCTCAACAAATATATATACAATCAGAATATTATCCAGTTCCATCTGGTTGAAGATCGGAGTCATCACGCCAGTATGGAGACGGGTTTGTTGAGCATCAGTGCCGATGGCTGTTGTATTGCAGTGTGTGTTTGTTTGTTATATGTATCACTATATATATATATATATATATATATATATATGAACTACATTAATAACTTTTTAACAACAAAAATGAAACATCACTGAACTTAAGCTGGACTGTGACGCTATTTTCTTCTGGAAACAAACTTTGTTGCATTATTTTCCTGTTATCTCTGTAAAGCTGCTTTGAAACAATCTGTATTGTAAAAAGCACTATATAAATAAATATGACTTGACTTATGCTCTATTAACAACTGAAATTAGGATTTCTTCGATAATATCAGGTTAGTTTTTTATCGTATGATTTAAACATGCATTATAGCATTGAAAAACGTTCTACCTTTCGTAGGAAGGCGTATTCAAGTTTTATCT